>NC_137541.1:10802614-12002614 GCF_963082525.1 Nesoenas mayeri
CGTATCACCACTCCTGTTGAATTGTACTCCAAACTGCAAATCACTAACGGCAAGGAAGTGTCTTCTAGTTTCAAACCTAAATTTATCCAGGGACAAATTATGTCTATTTGGTTTGCAGCCAGTATACCTTTCCTGCTATGTAAATCATATTTGTGGGATTCATTTTCCTAGGTTGAATTAGCCATATTCTTATAATGTCTTCTCCAAAAAACAGCTGTCTGACTAAGCATATAAGCATTTGTTTGCACATCCTTCCTCCAACTGGGATAATATTAAAAAAAAAAAAAAAAAAAAAAGTTTAAGATTCTAATTTACATTTTGGACAAAGTTTATGTGTATAAATTAAGGAGAATGATCCTGGAAAACTGTCTTTGACCTCCATCAGCACACAGTTACTATTAAAACCTTTCTGTATTTTCCTAATTCTAGACACCATAGAGGCTCATCTGTGGACCCTGTCTCTATCAAGCTGGCTACTTAGGCAGTTACCTCCTGCCTAACACTCTTTGAACAAGGAAGAGTGTGGGTTTTTTTGTTTTTTTGTATTTTTTTTCTCCTGCCAGCTCTACAGTCTGATTTGGTGGTCATGCTGTGAATACGTATATCCCTCTATCATTCTGTGCAACGGTGTTGGTAACTTTTTTGCATGTAAATTAAGCAATTTGAATATTTCTCCTGGAGATCAGAGTCCTCAAGTTGTGCAGAATTTGAGTCTGTAATTCACACACCCAAAGAAATATGCTGACCATCAGTCCCATTCTAGGTGGGAAAGTTACCTTCCCTTTATGCGTCACTTGATGCAGGCAATGAGAGACTCAACAAGGAAGATGTACAGACATTAGGAGTACAGAGCAATTATTTGCTGATGAATAGCACACTGCAGACAGATACATCTGAAGAAATTACTTTTGCTCTCTGGGTGGGCTATGTCATTACTTTTTCTATTATTTCATTAAGTGTTTGGGTTGTTTGTTTTTTTTTTTTGTATAAAATACAAACAAATCATTAAAAAAAAATATATGCAAGGTAAAACTTAGAGTCTCATAACAATTAGTTTGTATTAGTATTTATGCTAGAGATCTTATTTTTAAAAGTCTGTTTATTGTTTTTTCTAAGAAACATATTCAAATCTATGCTTAGTAAAAAAGATGGCAAATTTGAGTAATAAGAAAAATATTTTAGTGACTGCCTCCATTCCTTCTCCCCCTGTTTTGTTTATGAGATAATTAGGTAGAAAAAGTGTACTTTTCTTTTCATAGATATATTCACTTTTTTATAAGTAGTGTATGCTTTTTGATAATGATTCTGTTTTGCAATGTGATTATTCTAGGTGGTGAAATCAGAAGGATATTAATCTTTCAGAGATTTATTTCTTAATTTATTTATTTTTTTTTCATTCCTATGTGGGTTTTATGATTTTGTTTTACTGAAAACAGTGAGGAGGAAGAATTAGGAAGGGTTAAAGATAAGATCTAGCTATTGCAAAAGAGTTGCTTAATATCTAAATGAACTAAAGGATTTACATTCTTTAAAGAAGTTTTATGGGAAGAAGTGTTTGTTTTCACCTTCACAAACATATTGAGTACTTGGAGTTACTTTCAGCTAGAGAAAAACTCTAGTTTGTCAATAAGCATTTGCCAAGAGTGGGTGATGAATTTATCAACATACTGCAAAAAAAAAAAAAAATCCTTGACTTGTAGGGAGATGGAACAGTTATTATTTTGAACTTGAAATTATCTAACATTGTCATCTGGGGCTACAAAAGCAAAGGAACTTAAGTGCCTGAGCTCTTGCGTGACAAGTGAAAAATAGACATTCACAATGGATGTCAGCTGTATGCCCTTTTCATGAAGATGTTTGTTTATTACCAAATTGAATGAGCAGAACATTGTGCCACAGCTACTTTGTTCTATCCAGCAATATGGGGTTGTAAGGATTGATGAAAACACAGGGAGAGAACTATGGATTCAGAATATTAAAGCACACTAGTATCAGTTGTGATGGCAATAAGTGTTTACTGCCCATTCAGGAACCAAAGGGTGTGAAGAATTCTGTAAGGAACTAAGAAAACTTATCTAGTGAAGACTGCTAAAAGAAGATGATGTCCGTTTCCCAAGTCCTAATAAATTTGGGTTGACACGCTAACTGAAAAGATAGCTGTAGGGAAAAACTTGCATTCAGGGCATGAGGTTAACTGAGGAAAAGACAACTCTAAAACTGAGACATATGACTTCATGGTACAAAATTTGATTTTACAGAGAACCATTCTGACAGAGAATCATGAGCTAGAGGGCGGGTGATATAAGAAGATTTTTGTAGGCTCTTTTGTGATCAAATATCTGCAAGATTATAAAAGTTTAGATAGGAATTTGAAACACATAGCTTGGGAGAAGTATTTGCTGTGCCTGTATAGCAACACCAGAAAAATAAACGGGTAAGCAGATACAGATATAACAAATGTCCAAGAGTACAATGGCAAGGTTCATTAAATCAGTTGTATCTGGACAATTCCAGGCCATTTCAGTAGCATCACTCACATCAGTATGGCAGGAGGGCAAAACTGGGACTTACATCTCTTGACAAGATTTGATGCAGTTTGCCAATTTTCTCATAATCACCTTCCTTTGCTCATGTTAATTATTATTATTTTCCATTTTAAGAGGCTTGTTCTACTATATACTCACCACAATACGCAGTTCTTGAGTTGAAGGACTTTACTGCAGGGAAAAGAGACTGAGTAGGGATAGTGAGCAAAACTGAGAGGAAACGGTGTCTGGGTAGAAGTTTTGTTTTTTCAATAGTTAATACTATTAGTAAAGTTGCTGAAGTAGTTATAGGCAATTCAAAGAATTGAATCTGTGAATGAGGGAAGTGAAGAGACTTGATGAAACTGAGAAGGAGCAAGTATCTGAGCAGTGAGTAGGCTGTGGCTGAAGAGTTACTAAATGGGATCTACATAAGCAGCAGCACTAGAGACGTAATAAGAGCCAAATGTAGATGTATAGAAAAGAAACAAACACAGAGACCCTAAGAGCTGGATATGTTTATATTATAAGGAAATAAATGGAAATCATGTCACAAACAAATGGTACTGTGAGAAGAACATGTGCATTTAATGTAGAGAGTAACATAGTCTTTAAGAATATCTATATAGCATGTATGTGAAATTTGGCAAACACTTAAACCCTGGATTATTTAATGATAGAAGCCACTTGATTACATTTTTATTAAATTAAAGATGGTTGAGGATAGATTCTGAGAAGCTTAATGACATTTAAGTATTGTCTTATTCCCATGCCCCATGCTGACAGAAGCTATATTAGCACAAATAATAATGGTATTATTTCTGCTTATATTGTGAAATGAGTATTTGTCAGGCTGATTGGAGAAGGCAAAACCTACCCCCTTTTTAATGAGTTTAAAAGCTTTTAGACTCTCCGATAAATTTAATAAAAACTGATCTATCATAATTATCTAGTCAGCTTTAGGTAGTGGTTTTTACAATATTTATGGGAAAAGAATCCAGGATACTATGAAACTGGATCTTTTCTTATGTAGTATATTTATACTAAATATTATCTAGCATATTTAGTCACTTATAAACTGCTGACAATACTATCATCATTATTTTCTGTGAGGTAATTTTATTTCCTGGTGTATTGATTTTATTTTAAGTTTATAAAAGAGAGTTCACAACATACTTTTTGTTTCCAGTATTGGTTTCTAGGAAAAAAATATTGCTGCCCATAAAAAAGGAGGAAACTATAGTAAAAAATTCAGAAAAAAACACTCTAACAAATATTTTCAAGAAAACTAATTTATATTTTCCACATTCTTGAAATAAAAAGTTGCTTTCATTTATATTTCTTAATTAGTGCTTCCCAGACAAATGACGTGCCATTGAAGCCCTTTAAGTCCTAAAGAGGAGGATAAGCTTTCCTGGAGTATTATGTTTTCATGTTTTGCTTGTTTGTTTGTTTTCACAGAAAACAAAAACAAAACCAACAAACTTAAAGTATACTTAGCAGTCTGATACAGAGCCACATTCAGTTTGGAGCTGAAAAGGGTACAGTAACTATTAGGAGCTATGTTACATTTGGGGACAGCTGATTCAGTCAATAAACTCAATTTTTTGAGACAATATTGCCAAATACTTTTAATAAACATTTATTTATGTCAATTACTAGGACTCACTGGCTTGGTCACTATCCATAAAAGTAGAATAATAAACACACAAGGCAATTGTTAGATGACCTGAGTGATAATGAATGCATTGTTGCATTTCTTGTGCCTGAAGCAATTTCTTTCAGCCAAAGTAAATTATTTTATACCTTAAGTAGACTCTCCATTGTTGCACTTAAATGAAATTAGCCCACTTGAGCTTTTCTTAATATATTTTGTTTCACATCCAATTATCATTTCAGCTAATTTTACAAAGGAGCAGCGTCATAATAGTGATTCAATTATTTTAAAAACAATTTTAAAAACCCAAGGGAATTGTAGAACCATTTAACTATGGGATTTGGATCTAAAGCATGCAGATAGATGTCACACTTTAGAGGTTTGGTAGATTTTACATCATTCCAGAAAACGTTTGAAACCAGCTAATCTCAAAATGTCATAATTTCTGAAGGTAACAAAAGTCACAGTATCCTGGACATACCTACTATGCATAGAAACTTTATAAAGTACTCATGTGCTCAGAAATACCTTGGTTAGGATGCGGGAGCTGAGCATCTAAACTCAGTCATTCAAGATGAGTCGAGAGGTGCCTCATTTCTGCTTAACTGTCTTGAAAATTCATTTGTGGTCCTATCAAGACCAACCCTATCACTCTGCCCTATCATTGGCAAGGTGCTGGCATCACCAAATGCTAAGTGCTCTTCGTGGAAAAAATGTTTGTCCACACTTTACACTGAAAAACACAGGTTCATGGAGTCAGGAGAGAAGGGACTCTGATGCTTACACTCCTGTTATTTGGGAATTCTTTGCGGGCAGGGGCACAGCTGCAGTTCCAGTCTCTGCTTTTGGTGTTACCTCGTTTATTACTGTTATTTGTTAATATTAAAGTATGAATGTTTCTGGAGGTCTATACTTCTGCCAGATACCTCTTTCTTCTGACTAAATGCCTCACCTTCTGGGCAACTGATTATATACCACTGGATATTCTGAAATACACAGTGTTATATAACTGATCAGTCATCCGTACCATCCTAATATTATCAGCAGTACTACCTATATAATTATTAATAGAACAATTTTGCACTGTTTTTCCTGTGCTTCACATTCAGTAGGTCTCTAAGTTCTCTAAACCAGACAAAGAAATAACTGAATTGTTGAGACCTTCCATTGTCACAGTAGAAGGATTTAAAAACAAACATGCAAAGATTTTAATATATAGCATAGGCCTCATATCCTCCAGTAAAGCTAATTTTGCACTAGCAAAGTAAGGCTTCATTAGCTATTCTAGTATCCAGAAGATTCTTGGTGTTCTCTTTTTATTCCAGCACTTTCCTGTGTTTAAAATTTCCTTTTGCTACTCTAAAGAAACTATAACCCAAATCCCACTGGAAACAGTCTGATTACTCCTCTCATGTAGTAGCTAGGCAACTGGCAACAAGATCTTCTGCACAGATATAAGTGCTTGTCCTATTTTTTTCTGGTTTTCTGGGAAGAAAAGTAAAAGGAGCCAGTGTGCAGCAGGTATTTAGCAGTAAGGAGAGCAGACAGGTGATAGTCCTTTTGCATTATGGCCATCTTAAATTTCCACAGTGATACTTATACACAAATTCAAGAGGGGAAGATAACTTCTGAAGAGAAACACAGAGAGCCATGAGTCCCAGTTTGTCTGCTTTTACTCAGATTTACAAATTTAGAGGGAACTATTGATAGATTATACAGGCTCTAGAAAACAGATGTTAGAAATATATAAGCAAATGTTGTACGTAAAGGTCATCAATACTTTGGAGCAATGCAATTGCTGTTAGTTTTCACCTCATATTTGTCCTGCTTGGCTTTCTAGAACTTCATTTCTGCTTCATTTCTGTTAGAAAGGTGTTATGGATCTTCCTGCAAGAGCAGAAAACCAAGAAAATATTTTTTCAGTATGTGTAGCATTCAAAGTATTCAACTGTATCACTTCAAGACACCACATGATTTTACTGTTAAGTTTTCAAATGAGTAACTTCCTATGTTTGTTTTATCACAGGTACAGGAATGGCTCTGCTTAAACTGCCAGACCCAGAGGGCAATGTCAGGACAACTTGGGGATATGGGGAAGGTGCCGCTTCCGAAAACAGGACCTTCACAACCAGTATCCAAACCACCTGCTTCTCCTCAAAAACAGCCTATGCCTGCTGTCTCACATTCCCCTCAGAAGACTTCCACACCGCCTACAGCAGCAAAACTGAAAGAAGAACCAGGCGTTCAGAAGGAAGTTCCAAAACTTCAACAGGGGAGACTGGAAAAAACGTTGTCAGCTGATAAACTCCAACAAGGAATTCAAAAAGAAGATGCAAAACTTAAGCAGGGAAAACTGGTCAAGACACCCTCAGCTGATAAAATCCAACGTGTTTCTCAGAAGGAAGACCCAAGACTCCAGCAAACAAAGCTGACAAAGACAGCCTCATCTGATAAAATTTTGCATGGACTTCAGAAGGAAGATGTAAAATTTCAAGAGGCAAAACTGGCAAAAACATCCTCAGCTGATAAAATTTTACATGGAGTTCAGAAGGAAGACATAACACTTCAAGAGGCAAAATTGGTAAAGACACCCTCAGCTGACAAAATTTTACATGGCATTCAGAAAGAAGACCCAAAACTCCAACAAATGAAAATGGCAAAGGCACTATCAGCTGACAAAATCCAACCAGCAGCTCAGAAGGAAGATAAGCAACTTCAGGAGGTCAAATTGTCAAAGGCAGTTTCAGTTGATAAAATCCAACATGATACTCAAAAAGAAGATCCAAAACTTCAACATGAGAAAATAATGAAAACTTCATCAGTGGATAAAATCCAACAGGAAACTCAGAAAGAAGACTCAAAACTTCAGCAAGGGAAACTTTCAAAGACACTTTCAGCAGAAAAAATTCCTGCAACAATAAGTTCAGATCAAAAGAAACCCCTAAGCACATTGGAAGAAGATAAAAAACCTGTGCTCCCAGCAAAGAGTGCACCACATCCAGAGGACAAAAAAGAACAAATTACAGCTGAAACTAAAGACCATGTTGCTGAACAGAAAGCAGAAGCTGAAGAACCTGATAAGGGACTTCAAGCTAAGAAGCAAGAGGATGTTAAGAAAGAAGGTTTGACAACTGGGATTTCAGAACTGGTTTTGAAAGCTGAAAAAGCTCAGGGAGAAGAAATTCCTGTTCAAACAGCACCTTTGCCAAGAACTGGCCGTGTGGAAGCAGCAAAGGAAAAAACAGTAAGTGACTTTCTCACTCATAGCTTCCTCCCTTGCTACAATTTAGAATCTGATCCTGACAGAACCTCTCCCTTATGTCTTCCTGCTCTTTATTGTAATTTTCTGTACGGAATGATTCTAAATTGTAGAATCAATGAGTCCCATTGAGTGAAAGTTTCAACAGTTAACCCTGTGCTCTACATGCAACTTTTCAGTACGTCTTGCATGATTTTCAGTCTCAAGCAGTTAAGCATTTAAACTAAGACACAGTTCCTGTTTAATAATTTTTTCCAGTACTTCTGATTTATTTACCTGCTTCTATAGACTCTCAGGTCTTTGAAGTATAGCTTTTGAAATGGGATTGTTTTCATAGTTCTTAATCTCAGAGGGGAATAATCTGTGATGGTAAAATGTACAGTGTTTTGCAATATTTAAGTGTAAGAAACATTTGAGGAATACTTTGTGATGCCTGAATGTGGTATGTTAGAATATGCAACCTTTATGGTTGTTTTTAGTATTTCATTTGCTTATCTCATATAGACAAGTACTTTTAGGTAGGGTTCTTGGTGGGCTCTGAAGTCAGACAAGTGGGTGATTTTATGACAGCTTGTACTAGAGGGCCACCTGTTTTAAATATATCCATTTGCTGGATGTGAAGTCACCAATAAGTTACTTTGTCAGCCAAAGTGGGTAATACACACAATTTGTTGAGAAATGAAATTAAATGCTAATTATTATGTTATGAAAGTACGAGTAGATTTTTGCTCCCTGAAAAAAAACAAAACAAAACAAAACAAAACAAACAAACAAACAACAAAAATCCAACCAATATACAGGAAAAAACCTCAAAAAACAAACAACAACAACAACAAAAACCAACAAAGCATGCACCTAGTAGGAAGCAGCTCAAATTGTTCAGAAAGATAAAGCTGGTGCCTCATCTAGCTTGTACTTCATTAAAATAGCTGATTTTTTTCACCTTTATTTAAGTATTTTAATCTTCTCTGTGCTGTACACCAAACATTGTTAGATACAGTTCTTTTGCAACAGAGCATGTGACAGAAGTGGAAGAGATAACAATTTAAATATCACATATTGGTTCTTTTTCAGTGGCTAAAATGAATCAATATTTAGGCTTCAAAGCAAGCATTTTATATGTATTTCAAGACAGAATTGTATGAAGAATTTCAGATATGTGTCTTTTTAAATAGGGGTGCAAGGGAAGACCTAATACTTTTGCACTTGACAAACTGCTGATGGCATTTTATACCCAAATCTGTGCAAATTGTAATTACTTACTCTTGTAGTATCCCAAGGAGATAAGTAAATAATACTACCCTCATTTTTCATTTTTTTTTTAAAAAAAAAGACAACAACACCTCAACAAGTCCCTAAAGATATGGAGAGGCTTGGAAAATCACAAGTATCAATTGTATTTGGAGATCACACATCATTGCAAATGAATGTGAATTTAATATTAGAACATTTTAAAATCTTTGGGTCTCAAAAAACTCACAGTAGGCAAACTTTCAGAAAAAATGTAATTCTACTACTCAGAATGGCCCAGTAATTCAATGTGTACCAGATCACTTCCTACTTTACCAGAAAAAGTGTGTTCTTTTTTCTTATTGATTAAAATAAATATTTCATTCTCCAAGAGTCATTGAAAATATATATATATATATACATATATATATATATATGAATCTTAGCAGCATTATTTCTTCAATGTTTTGCTGTTCATCTAATAATCTTATGTTTGCGGTATGTTTACAGGTTTGACAATGATGTTTTTGTGTATATGATGGCCAACCCTGCAGAAAATAAGTTGTCATTTAAGAATAGATGTAGCTAATGACAATATCCTAGTTCTCAGGCTGAAAGAAATAGGGGAAAAAAAAAAAAAACACACATACAAAAAAGGCAAACAAAAAAAACCTCAACCAACCAACCAACCAAGATAACATGAAGACCAATTTTTTTTAAATGATTTTTTTAATTTATTTTAAGTTACGTGCATGTGATCTTGAAGCATGATGTGGAGGATAATTTTTGCATGACGCATCACAGGGCAGACAACTATACATACAAAAATGATATAAAATATATTCATATTGTTCGTAGCCTTAGAAAGATACTTGGATTTTCTCATGACATTTATTTCTGGTGAAAAAAGGAGTCCTTCCTTATTGCATATCTTTTTCATCTCCTTACTGTACCATAGCAGCCTTTCCTATATTCTATTTCCTATTAATCATAGCAGAGATGTTATGGTGTACAGTGAGGTTCAACACCAAGGTGGGCAATAGCAACGTTCATTGCCATCTCCTCTGCTTTTGTCACTGAGTAGGTACTATACCTTGAACTCACAGATACTGGCACCATCACAAATTACAAGGAGAACAGCTAAAGCTGTTCCATAACCAGTTGTTATCTACATATTTATGAGCTTAACTGTTTAGCTGATGCCTTCTGGCTCTGCTTTACAAGTCACTGAATCGCTTCATCTCCCTGTGCAGAACCAATACCTGCCAGACTGACTTTCAGTAGTTAGACAGGCTGTCCATCAACTCCTGGGAGAACTTCTGAGCTTGAACAATGGATTTTCTAGTAGCTTATCTATGTTGATGACAGTGTGTTTGGTTTGGTATGTCTTTAGAAGTATGAACATGTTGGAAATAAAGTAAAAAATAGCAATCAAATGTCAAAGCTGAAATTCCAGTGAGGGGCATCATACTTCTGGATTGAAAAATCCTTTGGTTCTAATGAAAAGTGTAATTTTTTTTTTTTTTAAACATAGACCAGTAAATTCCCCTTAAACACTTTCTTCGTTAGTGAAGGGAACAAAAATGTAAATATTACATACAAACCCAAAAATTTTTAGCTATGCTTCATTGCTGACTTTCATGAAGACTATTTATAATTCTGTAATTACGGGCTGGAGAATACCCGAGAGTACATTTTTTCAGAATAATAAGTGCTGAAGTGTTGAAGTGGTGACGACTTCCAAAAGTTTTTTTGAGTACTATAGGCTTCTCCATATTTATGTATTAATCTCAACCTTTGCAATAGGGTTGTCTTTAGAAATATTTGTTTTCTTATTTGATTTTTAATTGCAATGGATTTTGCTCTGATATCAGATATTTGGGTTTATCATATTGGGTACAATATTGGTAAGAACAGATGTAGTTTATATTCAAGGTAGTATATGATTTTGCAAAGCATATAATAAATCACTCCAGTGAAATGCAGACTACTTAATAAAAAATTAACTAGTAGATTACTGTGATATTTATATTACTGTTTTAATGTAGGATTATGTGCACAGTGGTATGTCTATAGACAAGAACAGGTACTTTAAATGTAGATTCCATAATAAAGAAAACCTGAGTCATTTTTAAAAATAAAATAGATGACAATAACAAATGTAAC
Organism: Nesoenas mayeri; assembly: GCF_963082525.1. Classification (NCBI taxonomy): domain Eukaryota; kingdom Metazoa; phylum Chordata; class Aves; order Columbiformes; family Columbidae; genus Nesoenas; species Nesoenas mayeri. The sequence goes on from NC_137541.1 coordinate 10,813,452, forward strand.
GTTTATGATATTTAGGCATTAAATATAACTTTAGTGTGAATAAACATTTGAAAATACTTGCAAGTACTAGCAACTTAACAGGAGTGCAAATGTAACTTTAAATTATAATTAACCACTGACATAATTTTCTTAATATATTTATTCCACTTTTTTTTTTTTTTTTTTTTTTTTTTTTAACTCAGTATGTTGCCAAGGAAGATGTTAAAGCTTTAAATAAATGGTTTGCTGTACTTCCGAAGTCATCGACTTAGATTAGCGAAGGTGATAAATACTACCTACCTGTATTATTGAGGGCCATAACAAATAAGATCACACTATATTACTAAAATCAGGAGGCTTTGGGATTCTTTTTCTCAAATTACTAGTGGAGGTGGTGGGGACTTCTTGTAAGATTGTCAGCTAAGATGACAGCTAAGATGACCTGTCATTTGGAGAGTTAGCTGTTTTGTTAGCTGGATGCTGAGATACTTTCCTTAGGTACAGAGCATTTCACAGCAAGAACTAAACACTTGCTGAAGGATATTCTTGATATTTTTGTTATCTAAAGAAGGAGATAGAAGTACTTATCATTCAGAATGGTGTAGAGGGATCCAGAAGCCAGAAGAATGACTAAGGATCCTGACTTGTTTGTTTCCTTATTTCCTTCAATCGATAGCTGACTGTTGTGCTTTCCTCCCTGCAATTACACTTCCCTACCAGCAGCTTACCGCTGCATTACAAATTAACTGAGAAACTTCTTTTTGTTAATGGGGTACTCAGAAAATGTTTGTACAGCACTGAACTGCAGATATGGTGACATTGCAAATTGCATTACATCATGCTTCAATACTCCATCATTAAATGGGCAAAGAAAGAAGCAGACCCCAAAAAATACTGCAAGCTGATATTTGATGAGCTATATTACTTTGTATGTAGAACTATGTAGGCAGTTTTGAAACACAGGTAATTGAAAGCTTCATTTAAATTAACCCCCAAACATCTTGTCCCATGCATACTTGAACAAATGATAGATTATCATTTATAAGTGTTCTGGAAAGAATTAACTACAGTATTTGCTTATACTGAAAGATAGATGTTCGTGTGGACAGCCAGACAAAGCACAAATTCAATTAAAAACTCAAAATTTGAGGAACTTTTTGTATTATTTTAGTAGCTTTGAATAATAAAATTAGTGTTCAACCTTTATGGTTTAATATAATTTTTCTTGGCATGATATTTTTTTTCCTTGAGACATTAACTCATCTTTTAGAAAAAAAAAATCACATGTGTTTACTTGCCTGGAGACATTAAGAGTTTCTATATAAATATGTACACACATATGTATTTATTTTTTTAGGAAAAGGAGGATGACAAATCAGACACATCAAGCTCTCAGCAACAGAAAAGTCCACAAGGTCTGAGTGACACCGGATATTCTTCTGATGGGATATCAAGTTCACTTGGTGAAATTCCAAGTCATATCCCCAGTGATGAAAAGGATTTACTCAGAGAATCTAGTAAAAAAGACACTGTTTCACAAGAAAGTCCACCAAGCCCCTCAGACCTAGCTAAATTGGAAAGTACTGTACTCTCTATTTTGGAAGCTCAGGCAACTACACTTTCTGATGAAAAGTCTGCTAAAAGCAAAGAGCTTTATGAAACGTACAGTGAACAGACAAAAGATCCACATAAAACAAAACCTTTGCCTGTCACTCCTGAATCTTACAGTTCAGATGAGGAAGACTTAGAAACTATTCAAAAAAGTGAAAAAAACATTGTAGAAGGTGGCAAAGGAAGCACTTCCTCCCAAGCAGACTACAAAGAAGAAGAGGAAAGAGATGACTTACCATCAAGAAGACAACGCTATGATTCTGTGGAAGACAGCAGTGAAAGTGAAAACTCACCTGTCCCAAGGAGAAAAAGAAGAGCCAGTGTTGGTTCTTCAAGCAGTGATGAGTACAAACGAGATGACAGCCAAGGATCTGGTGATGAGGAAGACTTTATTAGAAAACAGATTATAGAGATGAGTGCTGATGAAGATGCCTCAGGTTCTGAGGATGATGAATTCATAAGAAATCAACTGAAGGAGATCAGTATAACTGATAGCCAAAAGAAAGATGAAGTGAAAAGCAAAGCCAAAGGAACAGCTGGAAAACATAGAAGAATGGCACGGAAGAGTAGTGCAAGCTATGATGAGGATGCAGGAAGGCGACATTCATGGCACGATGACGATGATGAGACTTTTGATGAAAGCCCAGAGCCAAAATACAGAGAAACTAAAAGTCAAGACAGTGAAGAACTTGCAGTAACTGGGGGAGGCGGCCTTCGACGGTTCAAAACAATAGAATTAAATAGTACAATAACAAACAAATATTCTGAAGCATCTGAACAACAGAAAGGCATTTTATATTTTGATGAAGAGCCTGAGCTAGAGATGGAGAGTCTTACAGATTCACCAGAAGATAGATCTAGAGGAGAAGGGTCTTCTAGTTTACATGCTTCTAGTTTCACACCAGGTACATCTCCTACTTCAGTGTCATCACTTGATGAAGACAGTGACAGCAGTCCGAGTCACAAGAAACTGGGAGGGGAGAGCAAACAGCGCAAATCCAGACATCGGTCACATGGTCCTCTTCTTCCAACTATTGAAGATTCTTCAGAAGAAGAAGAACTACGGGAAGAGGAAGAACTACTAAAGGAACAAGAGAAACAGCGTGAATTAGAACAGCAACAAAGAAAAAGTTCTAGCAAAAAATCTAAAAAAGACAAGGATGAACTAAGAGCCCAGAGAAGAAGGGAGCGTCCAAAGACTCCACCAAGTAATCTTTCTCCCATTGAAGATGCATCTCCAACAGAAGAATTACGACAGGCAGCAGAAATGGAAGAGCTGCACAGATCTTCCTGTTCAGAATATTCACCTAGTATTGAGTCAGATCCTGAAGGATTTGAAATCAGTCCAGAAAAAATAATAGAAGTACAAAAAGTTTATAAATTGCCTACTGCTGTCTCTCTATACTCACCAACGGATGAACAACCGACTGGACTCCCAAAAGAAGAAAGCGGTCAAAAGACATTGAAAAGTGCCGAAGAGGTATATGAGGAGATGATGCATAAGACCCATAAGTCCAAGCCATTTCAAATTCCAAATGAAAAAGATGAAGTATTTGAAAAAGAATCATTATATGGTGGAATGCTAATAGAGGATTATATTTATGAATCTTTAGTAGAGGATAGTTACAATGGAAGTATTGATACTAATCTTGTAATGAGACAAGATGAGAGCAATGAATATATACAACAGAGAGGAAAAGAAAAAAAAATAAGAGCATCAGAACAGATCTATGAAGAGCCACAGAAAATTACTGATCTACAGAAAGACTTCTATAGTGTTGAGACTTTACATTCTATTGTGCCTCAAGAAGATATAGTGTCTAGTTCTTACATTATCCCAGAAAGTCATGAAATAGTTGTATTAGACAGCACAGTAGCTTCCACCAGTGAGGAAAAACAGTTGTTAGATGCAGAAGCTGCTTATGAAGAGCTTATGAAAAGGCAGAGAAAGCAGCTAACCCCTGGGTCCAGTCCAACACAACCCGCTTCAGGTTTCATTCCCACATCCGATACAAAGGCATCTAGTGTTGGAGAAACAGTGGATAGTGCATCTTTAACATCAAGCACTACTTCAGCAATCTCAGATGTTTCACCTGTCAGTAGCACACCACTTTCTATTCCAGATGTTAAAATAACACAGCATTTTACAGCAGAGGAAATTGAAGATGAATACTTAACAGATTATGCCAGAGAAATTCAAGAAATAATTTCTCATGAAACATCAATGTTGACATACTCTGAGACATCAGAAGGTGCTGCATCAGTTTTACCTTCTGATACAGCTTCCTTAACATCATCGACATCTTCAGTTTGTACCACAGATAGTTCATCACCTATAGATAGTGCAACCACAGCTTATGTAGATAAGGCAGATGCTGTAGATAAACTAGCAGATTCTGAAGGTGTCAGGATAATAGCCCAGATTCCCTTAACTTCTACAAAAGAGTACTCTGAAGTGAGCATGCCTTATGAATCTGTTGCCGAAGCCACTAAAAAGCCATCTATATCATCTGATATGGAAAGCGTGGATCAAGCTGCAGTTTGTTTGTCTGAAACTGCACCTTCAGCAGTTGTAAAACCCAAGCAATACGAAACTGATACCATTGCCTTTGATACCTCCAAAGCAGAAAAGGAAGCAGCTAGAAAAATGAAAAGTACATTAGATGCTGGCATTGTCAAAATTCATCCTGAAGATTCACGCAAAGAATTGGGTGTTGATATGACAAGAATTAATTTGAGTAGTGCTACATCTGAGCAACCACCTATATGTATAGCATCAGTACCAGTAACAGAGCCTGCATCAGAAACATCTTCTGTACCTACTCCTAGTGTTGTAAGTAAGACCAGCATGGTCTCTGTGCCTTCTTCAGCTTCTGCTGTAACATCCAAAGTATTCTTGCTTTTTAGAAGCTCTTCTTTGGATTCTTCTGCACAACCTTCTCCACCCCCGCCTCCTCCTCCTCCACCACCTCCTCCACCACCATTACCTCCACCTATTTTACCCAAGCCAGCCATTTATCCCAAAAAGAAGTCACAGATTAAGACTCCAGCAGCAACAGCTCCTACAGTAGTACCTACAGTCACGAGTGTTCCAACACTTGAGTCCCCAGCTGTATTAAAGAACCATGTGATACCAGTCACAAAAACATATACCCCAACACCACCTCCTGTGCCACCCAAACCGTCCTCCATTCCAGCAGGGCTTGTTTTCAGTCACAGGCCCACTGAAGTAACTAAACCTCCAATTGCTCCAAAACCAGCAGTTCCTCCTTTCCCAATAGCTGTTCATAAGCCATCAGAAACACAGCCCAAACCAATAGGTTTGTCGTTGACTTCAAGTATGACTCTGAATTTGGTCTCTGCAGCTGAATACAAAATAGCATCTCCCACTTCCCCTTTGTCTCCACACTCTAACAAATCTTCACCAAGGTTGACAAAACCCTCACAGGAAACTTACGTTGTCATCACTTTGCCATCTGAGCCTGGAACTCCCACAGAGGCTATAACTAGTCAGGCTGTTACAACCTGGCCTTTAGAAGCACCTTCGAAAGAACAGATTCCCCAGCCTATGCAACCGAGTTTTACTCCATCCATGAAAACTATGGAAATTCAAAGTATGGCAGATCAAAGTATGTATATTTCAGGTGCTTTGCAAACTGTTCCTGTCACAACACAATCAGCTTTTGAGAAATTACCTAGTTCAAAGTCAGAAGTAGTAACACGAGAGATAACCAAGACCACAGTGTCAGTGGTTAAGGGCCCAGCACCTGGTTTTGGTTTAGGTAGTGTTGCTATTACCATACCTCCAGAGCCAATACATATAGTAGATCAACCCAGGTATAGAGAGAATGGAAGATTCCATCCCCTGGGTGATGTCATAGATCTTCGCACTTTAACTAAGATGGATATTGAAGTGAGAGACAACTGTATGGATCTCTCTGCTGTTTCCATGGACGTGAGAAGGCAAATGCCAGCAAGTGATACATGTGGGCGGCCAGTAAGTACTGTCCAGCCATCTATAATAAATCTTAGCACTACCTGTGTTGCAGATCCTTCTCTGTCTGTAGTCACTGAGACAGTAACTGTAGTGACCTGCACTGCCCCTGTAAGCTACACTGCCAGTACAGACAGCCTTGTGGATCTGGGACATGCGATGACAACGCCACTTCAGCTAACAACAACGAAACACTTTGAGCCTGCATACAGAGTAACGGGCAGCCCAGCATTCTCTACAGGTAGAGACGAAGTGCCAATAAATTTATCCCTAGGTACTTCAACGCATGCAGTGACATGGGCTACTACAAAGCCTGTTACTATACCACCCGTTGGTGTAACAAATGGTTGGACTGATCTCTCCACTTCTCAGGAGCCAATAGAGAGTGGAGCTGTTGACCTTAGCACTACAAAATCCCACAGAACAGTAGTAACAATGGATGAAACTACTTCAGGTATCATAACAACAGTGATAGAAGATGATGAAAAGCCTGTGGATCTGACTGCAGGGAGAAGAGCTGTCTGCTGTGATATGGTTTATAAATTGCCATTTGGTAGGAGTTGTACAGCACAGCAGCCACCAACTACACTTCCTGAAGATCGCTTTGGTTACAGAGATGACCATTATCAGTATGATCGTTCAGGGTCATATGGCTACCGAGGAATGGGAGGTATGAAACCATCTATGTCTGACACAAATTTATCGGAAGCTGGACTGTTTGCATACAAAAGCAAGAATAGCTTTAATTATCGAGTTGGGGCAACTGATGCAGCAGTAGATCTTACTTCTGGAAGAGTTACTACAGGTCAGTATGACACAGCAGCAGATCTTTCTTTGAAATATAATTTTGATGTTCCTCACCTCATTTCAGGATGATTTTTTTATTATTTTTCCCCTCCTTCTGTTGTTTTGTTTTCTTTTCGACAGTGTGACAAATAATTCTGGATTACACGTGTTTTCCATTTCTTCATTTTACATGTGTTTTGCACAGAGGTGCCTGCATGTGCCTGCATGTTCAGAAATGCTGTTTGCTTCACATCTAAAGTAGATCATTAACCTGAAGATTTGCATGCAGTTTCCCCTTCCCATTTAATTCATCAGGATGAGATGACTTTCAGAATCCGCAAAGCAGCATTCTTTTGTGGGACTGGACTGTAACTTTGCCCTATACTTTCAGGTGAGGTTATGGATTACTCAAGCAAGACCACTGGTCCTTATCCAGAGACTCGACAGGTGATTTCTGGCATCGGGCTCAGTACACCACAATATTCCCAAGCAAGAATGGTTTCATCTCTGGGTTCCCAGTTTGGCGTTGGAAGTGTTTTAAGATCATCCAATGGTGTTGTTTATTCTTCAGTAGCGACTCCAATCCCATCCACGTTTGCCATCACTACACAACCTGGTTCTATTTTCAGTACATCTGTTAGAGATTTACCTACTCTCCAAACAATTGACTCAGTGCCCTCTTTATCAACTTTACAACAGAATCAACCACTCCCAAGATCATACAGTTTCTTGACAACAGTGGCAGCTGAAAAAGATGCAATTACTGCCATTGATATGGAGACAGGGTTGCCACCTCTTACTATAGAAACTATTACAACAGAGCCAACCAACCTGATACCTGCTTTGACCACAGCATCTGAAGTTTATACAGATGCAATTGAAGATGAGGTTGCCCTTCTCATTGCCCCTGAAGAAGGCAAACAACAGCAGCTTGATTTGGAGCGTGAACTTCTTGAGCTTGAGAAAATAAAGCAGCAGCGTTTTGCAGAAGAGCTGGAATGGGAACGTCAGGAAATTCAAAGATTTAGGGAACAAGAAAAGTTTATGGTGCAAAAAAAGCTTGAGGAGTTGCAATCCATGAAACATCATCTCTTATTTCAGCAAGAGGAAGAACGACAAGCTCAGTTTATGATGAGGCAAGAGACATTAGCCCAGCAGCAGTTGCAGCTTGAACAATTCCAACAACTTCAACAACAGCTCCACCAACAGTTAGAGGAGCAAAAAATTCGTCAAATATATCAGTATGGTTATGAACCTTCAGGAACTGGCTCACCACAAACTACCACAGATCAAACACTTTTGGAAGGACAGTATGCAACCACAGAAAATGGCCAGTTCTGGCCTACTGATGATGCAACCACTACGGCTTCAGGAGTGCTGGGTATTGAAATTCCACAAAGCCAAGCATGGTATACAGTTCAGTCTGATGGTATTACCCAATACATACCAAGGACTGGTATCCTAAGCTCTGTGTCAGAGATGTCTCTTAAGGATATTGATGTTAGAGAGGAGAAGCAATTGAAAAAGAGAAGTTCTATGCCAAAATTACGTGGTCCATATGAGGAGCTTGAGGAGACTCTGGAAGAAGAGCCACGATGCTTCAAAAAGATAGTGGACAGTGGAGTGCAAACTGATGATGAAGATGGAGCAGATAGAGGTTACACAAACAGGAGACGGAGAACTAAGAAGAGTGTTGATACGAGTGTTCAGACAGATGATGAAGATCAAGATGAATGGGATCTTTCTAGCAGATCTAGAAGGAAACCTCGTGTAGGGAAATACAGTGAGAGTACCACTGAGGCAGACAAAGCTAAACAATTCTCCAAAGTATCTAGTATTGCAGTTCAGACAGTGGCAGAGATTTCAGTACAAACAGAACCTGTAGGAACAATAAGAACACCTTCAATCAGGGCCCGATTGGATGCTAAGGTAGAAATCATAAAGCACATTTCAGCTCCAGAAAAGACATATAAAGGAGAAAGTTTGGGATGTCAAACAGAGACAGAGTCAGATACTCAGAGTCCCCAATATCTGTCAGCTTCATCTCCTCAGAAAGATAAAAAACGCCCAACACCATTAGAGATAGGATACTCAACCCATCTTCATCCAGACTCCACATTGCAGGTAGTTCCTTCCCCTCCCAAATCTCCCAAAGTTCTCTATTCACCCATTTCACCTGTTTCACCAAGCAAAGTTATAGAGTCAGCATTTGTACCCTATGAAAAACCCATCACTGATGACATCAGCCCTCAGAAGATGCTGCATGCTGACATTGCCAAGGTTCCTCCATCAAGCCCAAAGGCAACAAAGATGATGCAACGCTCTATGTCTGATCCTAAGCCCCTGAGTCCCACAGCAGAAGACAGTTCCAGAGCTCAGTTTCAGTACACTGAGGGTTTCATGGTAAGAAGTATTTGCTTGCCTTTTTTTTTTTTTTTTTTTTTAATATTTAACTCTACAGCTATCAGTACAGCACGAGGTCTAGCACATTCATTTGCAGTACCTATGTATTTAGTCTTTTTGCACACCTGCTGAAAAGTCCCAAGCAATGTCTGCTATCTGAAGCAATGGTTATTTACTTCATTGCTTTGCCTGGAATTACAGGAATCCATACCACAGTCTTACTATGATTCAGAATAAAAAGAAAAAAAGAAAAAAAAATATTTTTTTTCAGAATTTGGAAGACACATTCTATTTTACATGGCAATTAATGGCCAATTGAGTAGTTACCACCAAGTCTTCAGAAAATGAAAAGCATTTTCTTTCTAATTATACAACACTCAGCTTTTGTGGCACAGTCTACAGTGTGTTTGCCTTGAAACTACTGCATGCTTCTTTCGAGAGGCAGCTAACACTAGATTCATAATCACTTTAGTTAGCTGTCCTCTTCGACCCTCATGAGGTTACTTGGCCATTTGTGATTCTGTGGGTAATCTTGTGACCCAATGTGTGCATCTTCTGTCTCTCCCAGACCAAAAGCTCTCATATCACAAACTCATTTTTTGTCTGTTTGTTTTGGATAAGGAGGATTATCAAGAAGTTGTGCAAGTGTTGAAGGCTGTTTCTTACGGAGTCAGAGAAGGCAATTATGAATAAGGCTGGCATCATCAGGATTTAAATCTGTCATTTCTACAGTATTCCTTTTCCTTGAGTGGTAGGATTTCTGATTGGGGAATCAGTCTGGTTTTTGTTTTGCTCTTTTTATACATAAGAGGATGAAGTCTTGGCTAAAAAAAAAGTACTTTTAGAATTTTGCATGTTCTTGGCTGTCCTCTTGTCCGAGTCCTTTCCTGTCTGTCAGTTGCACTGTCAGTATCTTATTTGCGAGAGCTCTAGGAGAGTTGCCCTTTGAGTTCTTCAGCAAATTTTACCTTTTATGTTCAGTTATCTGTGAACACATGAGTGATTAGTACACGCTGAATAGAATAATGAGGGGGTTTTCTCTATGTTTGATAACTTGTGGTGACTTTCAAATGCAGAATTATCTAGTTATACCCTCCAAGTCTCACAACATAAGCGGTTTCTGCAGCTTCACATATTTATGTGGATATTAGATGCCTCCTGCGCTGTTACTGCTTGGAAAACTGTAGTCATGGCATTAGCCATCATTCCCTAATGCAGGATTAGCACAGTGGGGGAAACTAAACTGTAGCACAACCACTAAAGTTTCATGTAGAGAATTTGGAACAGCATCTCGAACATTGCTCTTGGGTTAGAAAGTGCTGGGTTGTACTAGATATTGGAGAGTAGGTATAATGTTGTAAAATAACTGTCAGTGCAGTGAAACTGTTACTGAGGACAAATTATTTAGTTTGCCTGTTTCACAGATACCTGTATGTTTGATCTGAATTGTATACTTTATATGCTAAATGATAAATTCTATGAACAGCAGATTGTTTAAAGGCCTTTATAGTAGAGTTTGAAAACGTATTCATTGATGAGACATGGAAACAAAAGGCTTATACATAATTGTTTATTTTTTACCTACATGTTTACTACTATTTTGCCTTAAGCCCAAATAGTAGTGAGCTATATTGTTCTTATTAGTATGCAGCCATCAAGCAGCAAATAGCCCATGTCTCAAGGTACTTACAGTCTAAATAAATGACATGGACATTTTTATGGAACGTAAGGTGCACGTAGACAAATGTAAGGAAAGTAAAAATCTTCCATAGATGTAAAGTGGGCTATACTAACTGTGTCATGTGGCATATGGTGAGGAAGCTGCTCTGTAACCTCCCATGGCTGCTTTCAGCTTTGATGATATCTCTTTCTGATAGAGTTTTGTTAATTAAGTGTCTGAGGTTTGGTTAGCTTAGACTGGCATCAGGTACATGAAATTTAAAGACAGAAAAGAGATACATGACAAAAAAAAGAGAGTATTTCAGGTGAAGCTTACATAATATAATTACCTCATTAGCATCTGTAAATACGGTCATGAATTAATTTTGCAGTTGCTATGTCAGTTTTGGTTCATGGTTACTCAGTGCAGTTATATTAGGAAGAAGGGATCTGCAATATGAGTTCTCAATGATCTCCTCATTTTCACAAGACTGACAACGTTCTCTCCAGCATGTCTGTATTTATACTGAGAACCTGGTTTTAGGACTGTATCATCTTGGAAGAACAGGAAAAAGTAGTCAGTGATTTATTTCTTATACCTTTTGTCACACTCAGAAGTTCTTCCTGAAAGCATACACACAGTGTCACCATTGACAAAGTGTAAATATTGCTGACATTTTTTCAACTGCATTGTTATAGAAATATATCATTGTTATACTTGAGTTTAAATACAGAGTTGCTTTTGAATTATCTTGTTAAATGTGAAAGTAAGGTGTTTCCTCAACTTTAAGATATTTTTGGCCCTGGGACTGTTTTTTTTCAATCTGTGTTTGCACTGTGCCTACAACAGCTAAAGTCATTGTCTGTAATTCTCTGTGTACCCATTTGTGCCTCCTGGCTGGAGATCTCCTAGTTATTAAAAGAGAAGGGTGGAAGGGATCAGTTCTGTCATTCAAAACAGTGAAGTTCAGTGCAGAAAAACTTGTGAAGCAGCTCACTCTTGAAAAGAGAATTTACTAGAGCTGAACATAAAGAATAAAATGGCAATGAAAAATTAATCTTTCACTACCTTAGGAAAATTGAGTGTGTATATGAATATTTTTTGCATGGATGATTATCCCATTGCTTTTTTTAGTAGTGCTTGTTTCAGGGTTATGTCTTTGTCTGCATTCGTAGGCACTGCATGTGAAAGGGGTGTTTATGTGTTCACATATATTTTTCACAGTCTTCTTTTTATAGCAGTTTTTCAAAAAAAAAGTTGATCTTTATGCAATCAGTGGGACTAAAAGGGTGAGAATAAAATTGGTCTCTTTCAAAGTTTTATAATGAAATGATACCTTGTCCTTCAGGCAGTACACTTTCATCATTCATGTACTTCTTCTGTTGAAAAACATATTTATTACAACATTTCAAGAAAAAAATATTATGGAGACTATGACTAAGAAGATTAAATTATGTCTCTCCTGCTTTAAATATAATTTTATTCTTTAATACGTCTTTTATAAGAAATTATTACAATGTTTTGTCTAATTTAGTGTAAAGGAAAGGCTGAAAAATAACTTGGTAGCTAATCACATAATAATAAGTATGCAGATAATATTGCTTTAAGTGATGGCGCATTTAATTTTCACCTAAGAAGTTATATGTTTGCATTACATTTTCATTTACTGCCTATCACCCCAAAAAAAATGTGGAAACCACCTATGTAGAACTGATACTTTGAAAAGATCCACATTTTGCCGTTTTGTGAGCTTTGGGCCATTTGAGCTTACAGGGACAATGAGCTCCCTAGGACTGACCTTGGTAGACTGTCCGCAGCCCGACGTGGTAGCTTTCCACAGGTTCAAAGCCACAGCAGTGATTTCTGTGAGGACATTGGCAAGTGTTTGTAGAGTTTGGAAGTGGAGATTGAAATTTGTCCATTCAGCAGCAGCAAAAAATTGTGGGTACCTGTCTGCTTTAATAAAGAAATAGCTTTGCACCAGAGCATCACAGCATCAAGTCACATGCCAGTCACAGTCAGCTTCAGCATTTGTACAAATTGCTTGTGTGTAATCAAAGATGGAAGTTGTCTCCTATTGCCTTTGGATGCAAAATGCCTCCACAACTAAACTGAAGCAAATTGCAAAAGGTCTTGCACATAAACTGTCACTCACATATAACATCTACAGCTAAGCAGTGCATAAAGACTCAGCAGAACTGTTTGTATTAGTGAAAGTAATGCAAAGACACATCTGTCAACAGCCTGTCAGCTTCAGGGTAGAAAATGTACATTTAAGCTTCAACACTTTGAACAAATTCTATCTGTTTATTAAGAGCATTAACAGAGACTTTCCTCAAATTTTTCATCTGATGTGAGTTGTTGCAGTTGTAAGGCAAATATAATTCAAGTCTTTATGCTATAGTAGAAAAAGTAAGTGATTTCAAGCAAAATCGTAAAAAAATGTTTCTTTATTTAGGTAAGAATTGCAGGGTTTCATCTATTGCTGCAGTAAGACCAGAAGTGATTTTATGCTGATTTTTAAAATGAAAACAAGGAACACTAATCTGTCTTTTGTCTTCTGTGGCATTCTGAATTTTTCGACTTTAAAACTGAAGGTTGAGACATCAGTGATTTGGGCTGTCTTTTGCTGTGTCAGATGTGCTGTACATCTGGGCACTGGAGAGGGGAAGGAATGTGGAATGTGGTTGTTCCCAGCAGAATTAAAATCTTCCATATGTGACATCTATGATGTTTTGCTTGTTTATTCAGGACTAAGCTGATCATCAGACTTGTATGACAGTGGGGAATGTTTTGCTTGGGTAATGAATAGAGATAAATGGTAGAGGTAATTACCTGGTTTGGAGTTTGGTATTTCTGTTTACCTTCCTCAGCAAGTAGGTTCTTAGTGTCATGTCAGAATTTCAGGTGAGAGATTTCTGCTATTGTTGAAGCACAGGACATTGTTGTTTCAATTTGGGCTAATTCCAGCCAAAAGGGGTTGGTACTTTGTTACAGCTCTTATTGTAAAATCTTCAGTTGTGGTCTGAGAAATAGGTGGTCACATGTTTGTAACTGCAAGAGGCTTAATTCAATGACTTTAGTTTTCCATTTTAATCCTGTGAACTGGTCCAGAAAAAAAGGAAGAGCCTTTTGTTTTCTGTAAAATTTATATTTCGGTATAAATGAGCCATTACCTCTGATGGAAAGAGCGGCTATTTGGGTTTAAGTGCAAACGGGTGTTGAGTAAAGAACCATCTTTGACATCTTTGATACTAGAGTAACCTAGATTTAAAGTGTAGGTTTTGTTTTGTTTTTCTTTCCTTTGCTTCCAAGTTATGCCTGTGGGTTGTGGTTTAATGAAATTCTTCAGGCATAGGTAACAACTGGTCCTTCATTTTGGCCATGCCTACACCAGTCTTAAAGAACAGTCTGGGAGCAGGCTGATTGTCATGATTTAAAGGTTTGCATGCAGTTTGTGAAATGTGCACCTGGCTTGGCCCAACAGTGTGTTACCCTACATAGCAACAGGCTGCATCACCAGGTCAGATTAGGCACACATGTTCCTGCATCCTTGAAGAGTCCCTGCAGCTCCATGGGAGGCTGGTTCATTACCTATGGCCAGGACATCTTATTTTGAGATTTAATTCAGGCCAGCAATTCAGAGAAGATGTAGATGTACCCAGTGAGTTCCTTTTGTACTTGATTATCAAGTCACACACTTTTTGTGTGTTTCAAAGGAATTCACTAGAAACCTAGTTGAAAAGGTGATCTCACATCTAGAAACAATTCTAGACAATCTTATCCCCGTGTAAACAGTAAAGACATATCTATCTTCTTCTTTAAATATGTGGTTTTAGCTAGATTTAAGATTACTTTTTCCCCTAATGGTCTGAATTATTTAAAATTTAGAGTCTTGTCAACATTTCAAGCTACTGCTTCTTGTGCTGTATTTGAAATCCTTTGATTTAACATTTGTGTGACTCAAATGAGGCATCTTTTTCCCATCTGTCAGATCTTCAAACAGAAAGACTACCCCACACTTGGTCAACATATCATATAAACATTATTTTCTAAAGCACATTTAACTGGGTCAGTCTGTCTTGCCTGATACTTTTAAACTAGTTGATTTCACACCTTCTCTATTCAACCAAGGGACATTCATGAATAATAGAAAATTATTACGGTATTCGCTCTTTTGCTTTTCAAAGAGGAGCCTTAACAATCTTTTGTAAAGCATGAGATTTATGGCAGAGTTGACAAAGAGCCTAGGCTTTTTGTCACTTGGGCCTTTTCTCACCTGCTGCCAACTTAGCCATCTTCCTCTTAAGCCAACTCTCATACACACATTAAAAAAAACCACACCAAAAACCAGCGTCCCAGCCACAAGTCCCATTCCTCATATTTTTTTCTTCCATAAAAGATAATGAAGAATAAAGGTACAATAATATCTTTCCTCTCATTTCTAGCTGTCTTGGTTATCTTGGCTATTCATTTTAAGAATACTTTCAATTTTGGGTGTAGAGAGAGGCCATGTTCCCTGCTTTAAAACAATAAATACAGTATATAAATGTATACAGCAGAACCAAGCAGGCACTGAAGATTTACAGAGGGACACATAGTGACCAGCAAGTTTTTGGCTACTTCAGCTCTGTTTTGCCTTAGACTTTCATCTCTTACCATGCCATGGATTACTGTAGTTGGTCTGAATAAATAGTAGGAGGGTAAAATTTCTACTGGAGTAATTGCCTGACTGAATTCAAAAGTGAGTTTCTTTCATATGTTTTGCTGATAAGTTTGGCTTCCTGCATTGTATTCTGTCCACTTTATCATGAGCAGCTGTGACTGGAGCACAGGAAAATCATATTGTACTGAGAAATCGAATGTACATTCTCCAAAAGCAGCAGAAGACCCATGTCTATTACATCTTCCCAAGAAAGGAAGCACTGACTGTGCTATGTTAGCAAGTTGTTTGGTGTAATAAAAGCAGAAATGGATAAAAGTGGCTGATGCTAAAATATCTGTGAGCATACTGTATTGTTGTCCAAAGGGCACCAGTCATTTGTTTGGACTGGTTTTCCCTACTGGAATTTGAGCACATTTAAGATACACTTAGGATGGAGCTTCCTATTTAGTTTTCTCCAGAAGAAATCTAGTTTGCATGAATGAAAACCTCCCTGCAAACTGTAGCAGCAAAATGGGCAGCAACTAGAGAAAACAAATAAATTCCTGTCAAAGTAGTCCGAATGTCATCTCTTCACAAAATGCAAGCTTTAATTCCAACACTTTTGATGATAATTTTATTAAACTATTTTTCAGATTGTAAAATACTCTCTTGATCAGCCAAATGTAATAAAATGTTGCTTGGAAATGATCCAAGACTGGCAAAATCCCATGATAGCTCATATGTCCTATATGAAGATTAATAAATAAAAATAAAAAAGTGAAATAGTACCACAGTACATCCAAAACTTTTGATCAGATATAATTAAATACAAGAAAATATTCAGAACAGTAAAACGATGTTCTGAATGCCCCTTCATTCTCCACTGTATGAAAGGTTACCTTTCCTCTGCATATGAGGCCTCCAGGATGCTACTTTAACACAAACCAGTGCATTTAAAATTCTCCCTGTTGTTTGGTTGGTTGTTTGGAGGGATTTGTTGTTTGTTTGTTTGTTTGTTTGTTTTGTAGGGGGGGTTTCTTTGTTTTTGTTTCTGTTGTTTGATTGGTTTGTGGTTTTTGTTTCTGTTTTTTGGAAACATTTCAAGATATTCCAATATTGAGATAACTATTTTGTTCAATCAATTATTTAGAACTTAAAGAGATGCATCTCCATTAAATTTTGATACCTGGGCATACTTTGTCCAAGGACATACTTGTCCCTGGGGATTAATTTATTTTTTGCATATGAGTTACTAAAAATTGTTGAACTCTGCATTTTCACCTGAAGAAAAAAAATTAAAAATAACTGTGAAGGTGGACATAGCCCATATGATCATCCCAAAAAGAAAAAAAGAAATAAGCTGAGCAATAATCTTTGGGCTAGGCATGTATTGTTAATAATCATCACTGCATTAGTATTAAAACTTCATAAATTTTCTACCAGAGCTCTGAAGTTTTACTTCTCATCTCTGAAAATACTTTCCAGGCCAGTTTCTCTCATGCTATTGGTGTTTCAAATTGCAATGTGGTCTGAAAACACTGTTCATTTGTTTGTTTTTTCGTTCATTTGTTTGTTTAATCTTTTGGTTGTTGTTGTTTTTAATTAATAAGCATTGTCAATACTAGAACTAAATTTACCTTGGTTCTGATCTTTAGAATCCTTCTATTCAGGCTTTAGTTTTCTGGGACAGTGATTTCATATTAAAAATAATTTAAGATACATAATTATTTACAATTATAAATTATACTAGGTGCAGACATATGGGTTTACATACTGATGCTGCAAAATCAAATTTTAGTATGAAATGTTGATAAAAATAGTCTCTTCTACAGGACTTGTTTCTTAGTCCAGCACAACATTTTTTATTGATAAACTAAAACTCTTACTAATTTTTAATGGAAGCTAACTTTCCATCTGCCAGCTGGAAGTAGCTATATTAGGTCAAGTTGGCCATTGCGAAACTGTAAGGCAGTTTTAAGTGGGTCGAACAAGAGTTTGTCATAGGCTTGACTTTTTAATAATTCAATGTCAATTTAGAGTATGGAGAAAGCACTCGTATAGCTTTGCTGATGAATATAGGAAACAAAATTACTTTGAAAACCAGAATTGCAATTCAGAGCATTATTCTAAAATCAAATTCAGTAATGATACAGACAGTACAGGTACAAAAGAAAAAAAAAAAATATATATATATAGAAACATAGCTGTTTATGCAAAAGCAGCACTGAAAATGTTCAGGTGTAGCAGCAAAAGTTCAGACTTAATATGATTGAAAAATATGCAGTGCTTTCATGAAAGGCAGCAGAGTTCTTGGGAAATGCTGACAACTTATCCATGTGTAAGATACATGTTGTAATTGTTCTACCCTACTCAGAGGCTGGTGAGACTTCAGCTATAATGCTACATGCGGTTTTGGGCAGCACCACTTAAGAGTTAGAGGGACTGAAAAAATTCAAAGTTGAGCAAAAGAGAAAGGATAAAAGATTTAGACAGCAAGAGATTGATTGGAAGGCTGAATGATCTGATTGTGTTAATCTCAGAAGAAAACCAAAGCTGGGCAAGATAATGGTCTGTCACTCTGTTCAACATTACTGTAACTAGGACTGCTACTAACCACCGTTCTTATCCAGGGGAGGCAAGAAATGGATTATCACAATTTGTGGCCTGAGTTATTTAATAGATATGAAAAACAACATTATAACTGCAATAGCACAAATGTCTTAGAATCAATATATTTTAGTGAAACTGGTTTACATCTGAATATTGGGTATAACATAAAGAGATAGCCTAAATTACTGATTTCTCTTCCAAGACAAGAATATCTTGAAGAGTACAAATAATAGCATTATCTTTAAAAATTGAATTCTAAAAATACAACTTTCTTCACTCTTTGTGGCTCTTCTCACAAATTATTATCCACATCACTGCTGTCAATTTGTGTTTATACAGCATTTCTCACAGACTGCTCAAGTAAACTAACCCCTCAGTCCTCATAGGGTTCTTTCTATAATCTGGATGACCTCAGAAATTACAGTCTTTGTTTAAAAGATAGGAAGCTGAGACAAAGAAAATACATCCATAATCAAATAGCCTAAATGCCACCTATCTTATTCTATCCTTTAGCTGAAGGGGCATTTATTTCACATTTTTCTTTCCTCTTTTTACATTTCTCTTCAAAAGCCTAGAGGTCTAGTATCTTCCTTGACTGACACAAGGACATAGGCTACCTAGTTAAGATATGAAAGATTGGAAAGATCATGTTTCATGTTAGATATTGGTGGTGTAAAATCACACCTGACCTGGTCACTGTAGAGTCCTGTAATAGTCAGCAGGCAAAAATGTTTTGTTCTCAAATCTGGCCTGGAGAGACCAAGATAGTTTTTCCTTTGTTCTTATCTTCTTGGTTCAGTTTTTCCAAATAATTTCCAGTTTCCTTACCAGGAAAGACTGAACACTCGTAAACTTTTTCATAAATTCAAAAAAGTGATGTTCAGCTGAGGGAGTTGGATCCATAATGTAAGTGCTTTCAGTCTCTGCATTTAGAATGAACAGGAATTAACAGCAGCCAGTTTGCTCAGTGCTGTGATGCCTAAGTCAGCCATTTAGAAACTCCAAATACAAGAGTAAGTCTGAAATATTGTCACAGGATACGACTTAGGCACCTCTGTGAAACTGATGCAGAGCCTGAAATTTCTGTCTTCATATTCCTCCTCTCCATATGAGGCTACAGAGGAAGCTTGCCTTTTGGCTCTCCTTCTCCAGAACTTCTTGCATTTTGTATAGACTGAATTTAGGTCTTGGTTCAATTTCTGTTCACATTCTCCATCTGTCCATATCTTCTCGCTGATCTCTTTGCTAAACTCTGCTTCTGTTTCCCAGCCAGTCTCTCTCCTGACACCTTCTCTCATCCAGTCTAAATGGTTCCTATAAAAATACAACTTTTACTATCTCACCTTACTCACTTTGCAAGCTGCTTGCAAATGCTGAATCCAGCTCAAGCACTGACTCTGCTCTTACACTGCCTGCCAAGCCTTTTCCCTGCTGTAGGACCATAAATATCAACCAGGTTAAATGGGCTAACCATCAACTGAAAGTAAAGGCAGGGTTTGAGATTAAGTAACTAGTATGGAGGAAGACATGAAGGAGGATAGAATGCTGATAATTTCCTCAGTATGTGTACGATGAGAAGTTTAATGGTCCTGGTTTCTCTAAATTTGGATAACTGCTTGATTTAGACAGCACTTGCCAGAGGTGAAAAGATTGTCAGGAAGGATGATGAATAGGGTGAATCAGAATGAGAGTCACTCACCTAAAATTTGAGGCTAATACAGAGAAGGTTAATTTCAGACTCAGTGTTTATTTTCAATTGCTGTATAGCATTAATAAATCAAAGTAACATAAGCCCCAGGAAATCTTAAGGTAGCTTGAAAGTACTGTTTACTTCATAAGCTTCTGGACCACGTTTTCTGAAACCTCTTTCATAGTTGTGTTTTAGCTACATATATATGGTGTAAGAGAGCAACAATAAAATAAAATTATGCTTTTTGTCTGAGTTAAAGTTAGAACCAATAACTGTCTTTTTCAGAAATTTTCCTGTCTGGGATAATCACTTACATGGTGATATTACATTGATATTCCTTTTATCATACCAAAGTTAAAATCCACAGCCAAAATATCTAGCCCCTCTAAAAAGAACAGAAAGGAATCAATGTGTTTGTCCTTTGCTCATTTGATCAGTGAGGTAGTAACATAGAAAGTTTTATAGTAATGCCTCCAGATATTGCTTTAGGTGTTAAAAGTCATTCTTTTGACAGCAGTAGTGTAGGCTGCTCCACGTCCTTATGTTCTTACAGCCTGTTCGAACATTGCCTGTCTGAGAGAACCATAACCCAGGCAAAGGAATTCATTTTTATCTCTTTTTTTTCCCCCCATTTCTTCATAATTTGACCCAAAACAAAAGATCACCAAAGAAAACAAAAAGTTTTGACAATGTTATGAAAGTAACATTTTTACTTCATCTATATTTATGTATATATGTATGTATATATATATATATATAAATATATGTAAAAAGGCAAATGGCTTTTCTGAAGTGTATTTTACAAACAAGACTAATGGTACATTTGATCTTAGCAACACTGCAATTATGGAACATTCTTGCCTACACTGAAGCTTTTATTTAATAAAAATAAATGCTGCAGTCCCTACTCTTTCACACCTTCCACAGCATCTTGGCAGCAAATCCATCAGAGTGTTGGTGCCTCTGTTATGTTTTGGAAACATTAACTAGCAAAACTCGTCAGCCATGACAGTGACTGAGAAAAAAATCACCAGCAAATTATATTGGGAAGGTTATATGGAGGTCATGTAGCCCCATCTTCACCTCAAAGACGGGCTAATTTCAAAGTTAGATCAAATGACTAGAGGCTTGTCCAGTCAATTTTGAAGGTCTCCAAGGATGGAGATTTCACTGTCTCATTGGGCATCCTATTCTGGGACATCATTTCTCTCATGGCGAAGAATGCTTAATTTCCCTTGTGCAACTTGTGCCATATGTCCTTCACTGTGCATCTCTTAAAAGAGTCTGGTTCTGTCTTTTCAGTAGTGCAGCATTTCAGAGCTGAAAACAGCAATTAGCTGTTTTTTCCAAGCTGAAGAAGCTCAGTTTGCCTCACCTCTCTTCTTTGAAAAAAAAAAGAATCCACTCTTCTCATGCCATCTTAGCTGGGGCTACATTGAGCTCTCTAGACAAGGTTTTTAATGCTTTGAGGGGTTGTAGAACAGGATGGAAAGAGGACAGGAACCCCTCCCATCTGAGTCCTGCTCTTCTAGTTAGTGGTGCTGTTCCCATTAGCTGAAGTGCAGTGACACTCGAACTGCTGTACTGCTTCACTTCAGAGGCAAATTATGTTCCCTCAAGCACTACCTATGCAGCATTATAAAGAATTACACAGTACAGTTCAGGAAACACTATCCTGTGCCCCCCATTAAGCTCTCAAACCCCATAATTAAGTTAGAGCAATTTGAGAAATTGCTGGAATATATATATATATATATTATTTTTTTTTTTTTACACTAAAACCTCCTCCTTTTTTTTTTTTTCCTAGATTTTTTTTGGATAGACTGAAGGTTTGAGAATTCATATTTTCATAATAAAAACTAGTAACTGTTTATAGGCATGTAATGCACAAGTAATATATAAATTCAGACATAGTAAAATCTCAATGTCTGTCTTCATCATAGAGAGAAAATCTATTATAAACGCATCCTAGGTTTTTAACTGACAGATTAGAAAATGCTTCTGTCACACCTGTGTTATGGATATGTGTGACTGGAAATAAAGATCCCCAAAATCCAGCAACAATATTTCCGTGTTTTATATAAAAATAACAAGAAGCTACAATTGAAGGGGAAGTGATGGGGCACTGCTGAAACACTTCTAATTTACAGCACCATCCCAAATTCAAGCTGGCACTCATTAATACCTTTTTTCTGAGGAATTTCTTTGAATATGATTTTTAGAATCTTAATGTTGGAATATTTTCCTCGATTTTGGAATATTTTAAAAAATAATTTAAAAACAAATTTCATTATTAAAACTTTGCTTGCAGAAGAGTAACTCTGGGACCAGAATGCTTTTAACTCCTATTTCTAATTTGGTTTACAAATTCTTCAAAGATTCTTGAGGTATATGATCCTTGGTCTTGAAGATATACTAATATTTTCCATTACTACTCAGTATTGATTGCTTATAATGTATTTAAGCAAATAAATTCATGTTTAAATGAAGATCTGTCTTTCAAATCCTGTTGAAATAGAAAAGTTTGGTTATAATCTATAAATAATCATATCCAAGTAACAGGAGAGCAATGACTGTTAAAAGAGATTATACATTTTATTAATTTAACTTCATAATTATAGATATATCTGTGGTTTAAAACAGATAAAATTTAAGATAAATGTTTAAGGTATAACTAAAGAAAAAAGGGAAATAATAAAATCGATAGTAGGTTTTTTCTCTCTTCTGTAACTACCTGTTTGTGTGCTTAATGTAGAAGTCTAAGTATAAGGTAGAAAACAAGAAGAAAATGATCATCTCATTTCTATTTCTTATTTCCCAGTCATCTGCATCCAGTCCACAATGGATATGCACATGTTACTATTTTGTTCAGCCTGTGTAACCTTTCCCTCCTTCCTTCAAGCTTTTTTTGTCCTTTTCCTTCTCTCCATTCTTTCTTCCTGTCCTTTGCTAATTGCATTCTTTTCTCCTTCTATTTGTTTCATGTCATTTCTCTTCTGTGTTTTCACCATTGAGTCATTTCTTCCAAGCATGTTTGCTGGCATCATGAATCTTTTGCCTTGTTAATATTTGCAGTAGTTTCTGGTGGTGTTATGTCAGCCAAATTGCCACCTTAACCACCAAGTATAGGAATATTAGCAGAAAAAAAGGCACAAAGAACTGCCATCAAATGGATCAAGCTCAATAAGAAACTTCAAAACGTGATATATTGAAATTAAGTGTGGGAAAAGAAGAAGAGACATGACTCTCAGAGAACAAATGTGTGTCCAGCACATGTAGTATTATGTATAAAAATTTAAACTGGCTCTGAAGAAGTTACTTGCACTTTGTGCGAGATAATGCACATTAACAGTAGTAGACTTACTCTCCCATTAATCTACATAGTAGTTTCAGTAGCGAAATTGTATCTGCTGCAGTTTACCGGCTTATTAGTAGCTGCTTTAAAGCAGCATTGCCGCTGAACCCTTTGTGATCTATTATGATGGTTTAAGTTCAAAGCTGAGTATTTCCACTGACTTATAAAGCTGTAGAGGCTTATGCTTATGTTTCAGGGTCTGTTATAGAAGACATTAACTAAATAACTCATACAAAATTATCTGAAGCTAATGGTACACTCTGTTAATTCAGTAAGATGTGGATCATGCCTTGAAGAAATTAAAATGAATTTTTTACTCTCAACTGGTTGTTCCACTATTTCCAACATGGAGATGCTTTTTTGTACTTCCTTTTAAACAAAATTTATGAGTTCTGATTGTTAGTAAAAAAAAAAAAAAAAAAAAAGGAACCCCCAAATAGATGGAGTGTGGGGAACAAGGGGGGGAAGGCTGTTCATTTCAATGATTTAAATAGTTAGTGCCACTGAAAATGTTGTAGAAGAAAATATCCTTAAAATCTGAGTTTTATACTGGAGAAGTTCAAGTTTGCATAGGAAAAAAGTAACAGAGTTTTGTATAATAGGAAAAAAAAATTATAGTTTGCAAACTGTCTTTAGAGAGAAAGTGCAAATGAGGCTCTGGCAGCTGACAAGCTGAAGTAATATACAGTGATTCTCCTGAAACACAATTTTTCCTATCCTCTACTTTTGATCATACTCAAATTTTTTTTGCAAAAAAAAATAAAAAAAAAGGAAGTTTTTATTAATAGAGAAGAATTTTCAATCATGTGACTTGTTCTGGAATTATTGACAATACAGTCAATAAAGTAAATGGTGGGAAGTGACAGATGATGATAATCAGCTCCATTTGCTTCAAAGCCTACAAGGGCTTCACTATATAGAATAGCTTTGAATGTGTGTATTGAACTGGAGATATTAATAGAATAGCTGACACTGCAGAAGTCTCATTTTGTATCAGATCTGTGATTCTGTTTTGATCAGTTTCTAGTAACTTATTAGTATCTTACCTGCATTGATACATGATGTTATATGGGCACTGGAATGAGCAACACGTTAGGAAACAAGATGGAACAAGAAAGGTCTGCTCACAAAGCATAGGCATTGGAAATGAAGTTTGTTTTAACTTCATTACGCTGAACAGGTGGTAATTATGTAATGGGGAGAAACATGTAAATGCTTTAAAATACCAGTATATTTCTCATCCTCTCTCTGAAAATCATTGTCATCACTTGTGAATCTTCTGCTGAAAGTTATAGCATTATTACTATAAAACTCCAAAACCTTTTTAAAGTAATGTGTTGGATTTTTTTTTTTTTTCCCACAATTAAGAATATTCAGAGTTTGAATGTAGTTTGGAAATGTAGTGAAGAACTGAGAAAAAACAAGTTGCAATTAATGTTTTATAGTTGATCCTGAGTGGGTCATACAGAAAGAATAAACTGAAGAACAACTTGAAGGTTTTCAGGTTTTTGTTTTTTTTCATGTGCAGTTCAACAACTGCAGTGTAGTTTTTTAAGGGTAGGATCTGCAACACAATTTCAGACCAAGGTCCATCTAATTCAACCTTTTCTCCATGACAGTGACCAATTTAGATGTTTTCAGAAAAGAATGAGGTAGCTTCTGAAGGTAGCTGTCATCCTCTGTAACAGAACTTGGCTTACCCCTGGAAGGCTAGCACAATATTTCTTTTAAATATCAATTAATACTAACTATTAAATGCAACACATTTTTTTATCCCTAAAAATGTTCTTTGTTTTTTTTTTTTTTTTTTAAATCTGAAGACAGAATGGAAAATATAAATCTTTATTGTATTTTAGAACATATTCAGTCCTTTAAGGAAAGTGTTGGGATAGAATACAGTTGTGTTTTTTTTTTTTCCTGAACCTGTTCTTTCACTTCATGCATGAAGTCTGCAGCAGACATTTTCTCATATTGAATGTTTCCAAAGTCTCAATCACAGCAGTTTCCAAATAACTAGATGTGTCCCAGATCTGTTGGATAGCTGGGTGCTTACCTTTGCTGGGGTGAGCTAGAGAGTGATCCACGAAAAAGCACATACTTCTAACATATAAATACATGATTTTTCACAAAACAGTGTATTCCTCATGTACATGACCCATATATATATAAAGTGGTGCAGTGCTTTTCCAGTGTCCTTTCAGAAGAAAGACTGTGCTGTTGGGGCTTCATGACATGAGCGCAGATGTTAAGAATTTTTTTCTTGAATAGAGCAGGCCTATCTTATGTTTTGACCTAGATCTATGAACATGTAAGAAAACAATGGGCTTACCTTTTCTGTCCTCTTTGGAGTCTTCTTGTTAAGTCTAACAAAGACCTCAAGGTTTGCTTTTTGGAGGAGACCATTGTGCCAGTGGGTTTCTCCTGACTTGGTCCTGAGTTTTAGTTGTTCTAAAATTAAAAAAAACACATTGTTGTTCTTATGTTGCTTTGAGCTAAAATATTTTTGATATACGTTCCATTTTCTAATTCTGAAATATCTGGAATTATTATTATATTACAGCCTTGTAGTTATATTTGATGAATACATAGTTTGTAAAATGCTGTGAGAAGGAATTGGTATTGTGGCAGAAAAGCAGTGTAGATTAAAAATGTTGGCTATAGTCAGATACAAAGTCATTTAGTGTTTTCCAGAAAGAGATCAGAGCAGATAAAGAAAAATGTGCTTACTGTTTATGTGTAAACTGATGTTCAAACAACAAGATATGGAATTGCACACTAATACACAGAGCTCATAGATAATGCATGCTGAGGTAAATGGCATCAATGATTCGTCAGGCAAGATAATCTTCATCACTGTTCAGCCAGCCTGGCTCCTCTCTGCTGTATGTACTAGAGAGATTATTGTTTATTTGGCTATCAGAAGAGATATCTGAGAATTAAAGGATTTCATGTTTCCTGCTGAAATACAAACAGCTGGTTCTGTAAGTATTACAAATTCTGTAATACTTCTGGAGAGGTTCTTTACTTTTGTTTATGGACTTACCAAAGATCAATGAACATAAATACTGTCTGTCTTCTGAAAATGAAGTAAAAAACATTTAGGTTTCTGCCTCAAAGTAAATGACAGTAATCTTCATCATGGAAGATGACTAGATGATCTGTATTCTGGTCTTTCCAAGCTCTAATATCAGTTCATGATTCATGCTAAACAATAACCTTTTGTCAGTCTTAGCTCAGAGACAAATGAATTAATGGCTAATAAGCCTGAGACCCTTTAAGCGTTAACTTTGATGCAGAGTCAAAATATTTCAGCTCAGTGATTTTGCTTTGGTTGCCTTAAATAAATATCAAAAGTATTCATAATTTACAAAATATGAAACACAAATAATTTTATTAAGTTTTTCATTTGGATCTAGGTGCTCTTTAAAGCTAATAATCTTAGGACTTGCACAAAATCAGATTTATCTTGAAATGAGAAAAACTGAAACAAAAACTTTGCCACCTATAAATTTTATGTAGGTGACCAAAACTACTCATCTACATCAGACACTGTCTAGCATCCAGGTATTTAGTGTTTCAGGTAGGCATTCCTCACCTCTACAGTACTATTAAACATACCATTATGGCCTGTTACTGAAAGGTGACTTTCAGCTGCTTAAAGTCTGTGCTTCTTGTCTTCCCATCCTTTGCCTTGCTGTTTTCAACAAGCCCAGGTCTCCATCCAGGGTAGTTCTTACCTGGGGAATACCAGTGTGTGTCCCTGTCTGAATTTTTTTAATCCTAGCTAAAGTTCTTTCTTCATTGTGAATTGCAGTGGTAGCACTGTGCGATGAAGGTTTAGAAAAACCCTTTTCATGCTCAGCCAATTTTTCCTGTTTTCTAACTATTAACTAATAAGTGTTCTTGTCTTGTTTATCCTGTTACTGTAAAACCTTGACTGTTCTTGTTTTGTGCAGTACGGTTTTCTTAAACCTTTGTTGTGTTGGAGATTTGTACTACATTTTCTTCTGACATCCTCACCAGGTAAAAACCATTAGTCGCCTCTGCCTTTTTCAGTCTTCAGGGAGCACATCTTTGACAAACCACACTTGCACCCAGCAGTTCTGCTTTCAGTCCATAAATACTGCCATTTGTTTTATGTAAGAAAGTGAATTCATACACTGTGCCTTAGGCTGCTATAGACCATGGTAACCATCAGATCTTCTGAGACTTTTAGAGCAATCATTTGACTTTCCATCTGCACCCTGTGTACACATACGCGGGCACGTCGCAAGAAGAGCCAGGGGCCGCGAATGCACTGCAAAGAGCAAGTTTTATTTTAGTTACCTCTCTACTGGGGGATCTCCGAAGCCACAGCTGAGCTTCCAGGCAGAGGTGACACCAGCAGGGACGCAGGCGCTGGTCAGTGTGCTATATCCCCTACAGACCCCAAAATATTGAATGACATGACTGTAAAGCCTGATAATTTGTGAAGTTAAAATGTCACTAGTATATTTGGTATGTTTGGTTTGGATAGTCTGAACTAACTTTTTCAGCCCTTAGCCTGCCATGGGTCTAGAATGCGAACTTGAATGATTACATACATTTCGAGGTTTCATTCATTTTCTTTGCTTTGTAAACTCTGGGTTTACAAGATCAACTTCAGGCTCATTAGTGTCGCTAGAAATTTTAAAACAGTGAGAACAACACATAAAAACAACAGAGAAGCACCCCAAATATGCATTAATGTTTTAAAGCTCTTTTACTGTTTATTTCCTGTCTTTCTATAGTAAAACTCACTGTACACTGCATGTTTAGGGTAACTGGTGTAGTCCATATGCATCTAATAAAGTAGAGCTACTTTTTTTATTTCTTTTGAGCTATGGCAGTAGTGAACAAAGAATGGTTTGAAACAAGAATAATAGGGGCCTGAAAAGTATAAAAGTGAAAGTATATCCTAGATTCCAGGTTAATCATAAGAAATTTCATTTTTATGTGGTGTCATGAAACATCACAGTTGGTTTAAGTTCTGTTTCTTTTTTTTTTTTTTTTTGGATACAAGTGTAGGTTTAGAAACTGCAAATGGCACATCTTTTACATTAACTTCTGGTTTTTCTGCTGCCTTTTCTTTATTTTTATCTTCATTAGTGTTTAAAAGTAAGCTTGCCAAATTTCTGTCTTCCTGTCCTGCTTGTCACAGTAAGCAGAAATGGGAAAAGGAAGGTCATGATTCTAAAGGAGTATAATTGCTATTAAAATAGTAGGAAGAAAATTCATTAAAGGTTACTGTTTTTTTCTTCCCTAACCCTGCACCGTTGGATTAAATATCACATTGCCTGCTAAGCTGTCATCTCATTGAATTTATCCAGGAGCGAAACACTTCCTCTTCTGAAATGAACCTAGATTTCAGTGTTAGTCATATAAACCAGATTTAATAATTGCTAAAACAATCAGGAATAAAAATTATTTCCACTTATACTTGAGAAGAAAAAATGGAGGGTGTTCTAAAAGCCAGAACTTTCTCCCAGTTTTATTCGTAGTTGAGCTAATCAAGGCTGAGTTGAGTGCCTTGACTGGATTTCTTTGTTGAAGAGCAGCTGCTGATGTCCTATGTGGTTTTAAATGCTCTCAAATGATGAGACATCTGCCACTTCTCTTTCTAAGCTCCATGGATTAAGTCTGGTGTAATATCAACACTATAGAATGCATATATAAGAAACATGGCGGGGGGGGGGGGGGGGGGAGAAGAAAAAAAAGTACACTTAGCAAAAGTGGTTGAAGATTTGGGGTGGGGTAGGAGGAGGGATTAATATGATTTTGTTTAACTTATGTCACTTGGTGGTGGGTTTATATCAAACTTGAAATGCTATTCTTATATGAGAATAAGAGTAGGAATATGGTGTTTTGTGTGGTCTGGCTAGTACCCTTTTTTGCTGTAGAAAACGTGTAATGGAAAATCTGGACATACTGTGAGTGGTTTTCACACTTCATAAGTTTAGCCATCTGTGGCAGATGATCTATTCTGTGTGTTTGTTGTCAGGTTCAGTTACGTTCCTTTAAAAAGGGAGAGGATTGGGTTGGCTGGAAGCTTCTGGAGAGAGAGAGAGAGAGATTGCTCCTGCCCTGAGAGCAAATGAGCATATTTTAATGGGAGTTCTCATGCTTCAGAAAAAGAAGGGTGAAGGGAGAGGGGAAACAAAAAAGTTTCAGGCGGAAGGAAGTTCCAGGCAGACACTGAGAAACTGCAGAGGAGAGGGATGGACTCACAACCTGACCTGATGGAGAGAGCAATTTGTCCAGCTGAGGCAGAGGAGATTATGCAGAATTTGCTGCAGACCAGAAAGCTGGTGAGTTGTTGGAATGGAGTGAAGCCTGGAAGCTAGGTGTCAGTAACCAAGGAGAGTTTCACAAACTTCCTTTCATTTCTAGTCTGCCTTTTGTTTCTATACTATTTTAATAGTGTATATTATTGGGATTTTGACACCTATGTTGCCACCATGAAAGTCTATTGGTCCTTACAGAACCTGAAAAGCCTTATAGAGCTATACATGGTACCAAAGCAGAGTAAGACATACATTTTTCTACAATAGAATACGTTGCATTGGTAAATTTTAAGCCACTTTTGGAAAGAAGGGGAAGGAAATTTGATACAGGCTATTCTGCAGGTGCACAGCAGTATGGATGAAGCAGAAAAGACAAAGAGAAGGCTTAGCTGTGATGCTTATAGAAAGACCTGAATTAAGCAGGTAGACACTTGGTGAGTTTCTCTAATCTGTGCCTTACAGCAGGAGTTACATGGCCACTGTTACTCAGCATGAACCACATTTTAGAGAAAGTGGTTAATCAGGGCTCTGCTCACTTTGCCACCTTTAATCTTAGACCAGGAAGGCAAAGCATCATGGATGCAAAATAAAATAAATACTGCCCGAATGATCTAACTGAAGCCAAGCCTCCGGTTGCTGAGGAGAGGTGTCATATTCTGAAAAACTGCAGAGGTCGTGAGATTCCTGCACAGAGTAAAGGATTAAAACTCTGCTACAAAACAGATCCTGCATGAGAAGCCAAAAGCAGGAATTCAAATTGCTGCAGTCTTGAGATATTTACAGGTGACAACTGTGTTACATGTGTTTCTACAGTCAGTATGAGAAACAGGTGTGGCTATGGAGTGAGCTGAAGAAAAATTGCACTTTCTTCCAGTTCAGTAGTCTGGTGGACTAGCTCAGATTAGCTCTCTACATTATATCTGCACTTGGGCAGATGAATCCGCACTCTTGCGAATAAACAAGGGCTGTGGCGCAGCATGTGGAGCCCTGTCAGCTGCCATTCCTTGGAGGAAGTCAGTAATGAAGGAGAGGCAGAAAAAGCCAAGATTTTCTCACACCTTTTTTGTTTGTTTGTTTTTCCTGTGAAACAAGATTAATATTTCCTTTCTCTCTTTAGAGAGAGAGTTGGGCTTTTTTTGTTTTTTGTTTTTTTTTTTTTTAAATTATAGCTGAAAGTTTGCAAAGTAGTCTGATATCAGTTGAAAACAGATGGTGTTAATTCAGCATATGCATATCCTACTGATAAGTATAAACTGTTCTGAATTTTTCTCACCAGTATTTTCTGGCCAGAATTCTCAGATTGCAAAGGAAGAGAATTTAACGTATGTTCTCATTGACTGGGAAAAGACTCTTTATAATCCAGTAAAATCTTTGACAGATGAGATCCAAGTTTCAAATAAAATTTATTAGCCTGACTGAGGGGAATGACATATAATGATTTGTGTGTTACATGATAAGAAACAATGTATTATTAATTATAATGAGTGAATGAGCCCATGCTGAGGATGTTGCATTATGTGCAAAAAGATTTATTCTAAGGACTTTTTCATTCCAAGATTAAGGTGACTGATGTCTTTCTGTACTGCCACAAATAGCTTCATGATCAGCTAATCCTGAAGCTATTAGTTAATACTTTGGTACAATATCCTTTAATGTAACCGGTTTGAATTACTAATGACAGAATCACATCGCCTCTGTATCGGAACATATTACTGAGGTACAGTTCTGTGTCATTAGTTAAATCCAAAACCAGGCTGTGCTGGAGACAGGACACATCATGTGCAAGCAATATTTTTATCTTCACCTGGCACAGGCATCAAATGGTCCATCAGCTTCATATAACTTTTAATAACTTTCAACAGGTTAGGCTGAGATGTTCTCAGTACCTACAGTTCTGTATTTAGGTAAAACACCTCTTAGACTGTAAGTGAAACAATAGAGGGGCAGGGGGGAAAGAAGTGAAGATTAATGAAGAAACACTAATTATGTTATAGTATAGTATACTATTTTATAGTATAGTATATATATGGTATAGTATAGTATACTATTTTATAGTATAGTATATAGTCACCACAAATCTACAGACTTCATCTTAATCTTGTTAAGCACCTACCTCATAGCAGTTCTAGCTTTGCCATTATTGTTTATCCGGATAGTGAATCTTTCTCCTGTCCAGCTTGTTGTTGTTGAGTACATAGAGTTCTGAATACTTTATCCTCTGATTTTTCATTTATTTCTTAATATTTTTGGTTGTCAAAGCAGAATATGCCTCAGAAGCCTCATTTTCAGAAACTTTAATGAGTCATGAGGAAGGCAGCATCCAGATATATCAATTCATTTGGATCCTTGCTTCTTTTAAACAAAAATTGGACTATCATCTTCTTAAAAATCACTAGTAATTTACAAAGGAGGAAAGATTTCAATTCACAAACAAATGTATTTATTCTGAATTCTTTACCAAATTCAGGCTTCAGTCCTGGACTAGGGCTATAGTAGAACAGCATTCAGAGTACAAACCAGAGTTGGTACTAAAAGCACAGTATTGCAGCAGTGGGAGAGTAGTATTTTCTTTCTGTGAAGTCCCTTTAGAGTTCTTAATATACTGATATATAAATAAAATACTTAAGAATATTTAACATATTTTACTAAAAGCATATAAAGACAAGCACTTGTAAGCATCAGTACTTAATGCCTACATAACAGCTATATATTTTCTGCAATGTTTTCTAGCCATTTACAATGAAGTATGAAATCTATATTTGTCATTCAGAGAAGAAATTCTGACCATGTTATTCTGTTTTGAGAACACTTGAGAATCATTTCCCCCTTCCCTTTTTTTTCCCCTATTTTTCCTTTTTTTTTTTTTTTTTTCTTCTCCAGAGATTGGATACTGGGAAAAAATATTAAGCCCATTTGGTACAGAGATTTCAGTGCTGATGCAGTGCTCAACTCTATTAGCTTGACAGATGCCCATTGTCTGAATCAGTCTGTCAGAGATTTTTGCCCTATTGTAAAGTAACTGAGATGATACATGTAATTCTATATGCATTTCAAATAATTAGACAGCAAATCTCATATAAAAGCTTGTGTCCCAGAACACATTGCAAACATAAGTAGTATGATTAGAAAGACAAGTAGCAAAGAATAACAGAGGCAAAAATAAATGAAGATAAAAAAGAAAACAGTTGTTTTCAGGTGAGTTTTGAAGATAATGTTACTGTATGAAGTAGCCAGAAATGTTTCCCTTTTGTACCAGGCTTAAGCTGTGGAAGAAAAAAAGTTACAAGCACTATTGAATCATACTAAAGAGAATGGGTAAAGAGACTGCTGTGTCTTCAGTGAGCCAAAAGAAGCAATATAGATATTGTTCGTAGATATAAGCTGAGGAAATGAAAACACAAGCTTGTGAATAATGTGTATGTTGTCTAAAATCAGTTAAATATGCACATATGAAGTATTGTTCCAGTTACAATATTTAAAGTCAAAGTTTTAAAATATTGGCTTTCATTCTTCTCACAAACTGCTTTTCCACTGATGAATTTCTGCTATTTTAAGCTGCTATTTCTTATTTTCAACAGTATAAATTGAGGAGGGAATTGTCTCATTGACCTTATAGGCAAAAGTGGTCAGTCCTGTTCCAAATGAATCACAAATCAGTCTGTGTAAAACTACCTCTTCTGTGCAAATGCCTGAGAACAACTATTATGCCTACTCACATAAAGCAGATGAAATGTAGGTTTAGATCCCTTTGAAAATCACTATGTAAGGGCCACATCTGTAGTTTGCATATCAAATTTCCATTGAATTTCTCCTTTCTCCCCCAAGATCAAAAGAAGCATATGGCCTTTTATGTGTTTAACTGAGGAAAGAACTTGATACCTCATGTCACATCAGCTATTAGGAAGTGCACTGTGCTGTTTCCCTTGCATTTGAAGTGAAAATGGCAATTTCAAACAATTTCACAGAGAAAATGAAAGGAGCAAAAGGATGGAAAGTACAGAAGTGCTTATCTGAGGAATGAGTGACTCTAACACGAATGAAAGCAAAAACATCTGAAAAATGCTTATTGTTTTGGAATAGAGTAAAAATTTTGTAATGATCTTAGCAGAAGAGAAATTTATCTTCACAGAATCTCCAAAGGAGTGGGGAAAAAAAAAAAAAAAAAAAGAAGAGAAAAAATAATAATAATAATATCAGACTGACTGGCATCTCAGTCCCCAGAGCGAAATATTTGCAGGAAAACAAAAAACTCCACAACATTAAAGGAAAGCTCTAGTATATTACTCATGAAGCAGGGTACTTTCCTGCGATACACAAGGCCAAATTCAGCTCATCAAATTCATCTTCCTTTCCCATTACCAGCAACGTCACACAATACAAGGCAGCACAGGTTGGCCGGAAGGGTTTTACTGATGGTTAGAATTTGTTCAGAGCATGTATTGCTGAATTCTCAGCACTGCTGGTAAGACTAGCTTTTAAAAATACATGTTTCAATATCTTTTCCTTACCACGCACAAATCTTCTGCTTCACTCTACCTGCTGGCTTCAGAGGTGGGATTCTACAGTCTCTGGCTGTTCTTGCCATGAATGTGACCCCATGCCAGTCTCAGTCAGCAGAGAGATGTTCCTCAATATTCTTGTTCTAATGTTTGTTACCAAGGGTAGGAAAGCTGGTCCCCTCTAGTCAGTGGTTACCACATAACAGATATTGAGTACAGAAGAGTCCACAAAAACTTACATGAGGAACTACTTCTTTGCACAGGACAAGCTACAAAATACTGTCCAATATCTCTGTATGCGTCCTACAAGAAGATGCAGTTAAGTATTCCATACTTAGGATGTAGTAAACTAATACTTGTGTATTATGTTAGCATGTTTTGGAATTAGGTTTCATTTACAAGCAATCTGAAAAATACTGTTAAATTACTAAAAATTCCTTAATGAATTATAACTGGTTTTCATAGAATCTTTTAAATAAAATTAATGTTTAAAATAATGAATTTCCAAAATTTCTAACTGTTCTTACTGATGCATTTCTAACAGTGAAGAGTACATACCATAATCCTGAGTAACACATACCAACCCTTTATAAGTTGAACAGCGTCATTACAATTGCAATTTTTACTGTGAGTTTTGGAAGGGTTGCATTCAGGGAGTTTTTTGATACTAGAATAATCCCAGTTGTGAGAGGTGGAATACACAGAGCTACAGCACAGGCTTCGCCTTCCACCCCATCGCTGCATTGATCCCCACCTAAAGTGACCTTTTTTCAGATTGAGAGAGTAATTTCTGTCCCTCCACCAACTGACATCTTTTCTACATGCAAATGATTTATTACCAGTAATCTCATTTAACACATCAGCATGCATCTCGAACTGATGGTAGTGATGAGTTTGCTGAGAAAGCTTTATTGATTTCATAGGCCTTGCTTGAAGACAAAAAAAATCAGTTGCATTGTTTTTCTGATAATCAGGCTATAGCCAACTTTTTGTTGACATTTCAAGTCTATTGCAAGTCAATATCAGATGCTTCAAGACACTCTGCAGAGAGTAAGGTTTTGTTCTTCTAGAGCAGGGGTGTCAAACTCATTTTCACCGGAGGCCACATCAGCCTCACGGTTGCCTTCAAAGGGCCAAATGTCCTAAAATTACATTTGGCCCTTTGAAGGCAACCGTGAGGCTGATGTGGCCCCCGGTGAAAATGAGTTTGACACCCCTGCTCTAGAGCGTAGAGCAGGCTTTCCACCGTGCTGTTGAGTCTTCTCAAGATTGAAGCAGAGGAGTGGCTTCAGATATGACCCACTTTACCATTGTTTTTTCATAGCATCAGACTGTCAGCAGTCTAATATCCCTGTGTCTATTACATAGAAAATCTAGTAGTGGCAGACTCTAATAAGGATGCTGCCATTACAATTGTAATTGTTTTTTTTTTTTTTTTGCATATGCAGATAAGTACACTTATTCTATACATTATTTGCAAGATTTGCAAAAATCTTATACCAAAAATACATATAAATATGTGTCTATTTTTTTGGGTCTAAAGAGGACAGACAAAGTTAAGTTTCTTTGCATCATAATCAGAGAAAACATTAAAAGATCAACGAATAATGAGGGTTACATATTTGCCACTAAAATCCAAAATATGCAAGAAGTATATGAGAGTTGTCTGCTCAAGTGTGATAGCTCAGTTCTCTGAGCAAATGAAGCTAATATTCAAGCATGGCTAGACAAATAGAGGAAAAAAGGTAGAAGAACAGTACCATATAATGTTCAAACAAATTCAGCTGAGAAGAGGAGAAAGACTGAGTCAAATACACTGTTTAGAGATAGAAATTCACCACAGATCTCCTGAGTCATTCAGTCCCCCAAAGTAAACTACCTCTTCACAACTGATAAAAAGCAGTGGAAGCTTTGAGTATTTTCTACTGCTTGAATGATTCTTTTAGTGGGTCTGAGTCTTGCTGACCTCATCAGCAATGCCATCAAATTGGAGGAGACAAAAAATAGGTACAAAGATTTACAAGGAATAGGATGGTCATCTCAAAGAAATTGTTCCAAAGTCATTGCAAAATTTAGCAGAATTCACAAGGCTTCATCCAACTGACCTCTAAAAGTTAAAATTCAGGAGATAAGCATGTCAAGACTAATGTGTATTGGCAAGGCAGAAAAGGAAGGTTTTACTATATCTGTTTGCACACAACCTTCAGCTCAGTGTTTTGAGTTCCTTGCTGTGATGTAGTCTTGTCATTGAAGTACAAGACTGAAGAGACCATTCTTCTTTTGTCTTGATTATCAAAACATTGTTAAGCTTAAAAAATGGGGGTGGGGAAGACTGTTTCTCCCTCAGTTCTTTAATCTGTAGTATAAGGAAGAACATATCTGTAGATTTATCTCAAGCACATGCTTTGGACTTATTTTAGCTTTGCCTCAGAAGCAGGTCTGATTACCATTATGTCCATCCTGAAGAGATGTCCCAGAATACTGTGGAATTCTCTCCATATACAAGGGTCAGCAATAAAGTAATAACTTTTATAAGGTTGCCTTGGTGAAACAAGAAGCAGAATAATTTACTTCTAGTTCTTGAGATTTAGAGTCAGCATTTATAGTGATCATTTGCTAAACATAGAATGATTTTTAAAAGTTAGTGAGGTAGATAGCTAGGAGTAATTGGGTTAGAATGAAGAATATCAGAATATATGTGAGAAAAAAAATATGTTAGAAAACTTTGTGGCTTATTCAGTCAGAGAGTTTGCTAAGGTCACCTCTCTGACATCTAACCTATCCTTTAACCAGTAATTGTAAGGCCTAAAAATGCCTGACGGTTTTGTTTTGTGGGGTTTTTATTGTTGTTTTTTGTTTGTTTGTTTGTTTTTGGTGGTTGGTTGGTTGGTTGGTTGGATGGTTGATTTGGCTCCAGAATAGACTCATGAAGGTTTCTGCACCATCTTTCATTTGGATACTTTAAACCTAAAATGGGCACAACATTATAAATGTTTTACAGAGACCAAAAATACAGGGATAGGGCTGGATGGCACAATTATTCCTTTCCACTCCCAGTTCTTTGTGGTGAAGAGATTAGAATTTTGTGAAGATCAGTCCTGGATTATAGTTTTTGCTTGCTGGTTAACAAATTCAAAGGAAATGCAAAAACTAAATTTAACAACTACTTTAAAATTATCTGCCAAAATGCTGCAGTTGAACTTCCCTTAAATCTATTAATGAACTTCCCAGGTAGCATGCTAACATAACCAATAATAAGAATATGTAGAAAGAAAAAAAAAAAAAAAAGCACACCACATTTTATCACTTGTGCGACAATATCATATTTGGTTTTTTCTTATACCAATGTAAATATCAAGTAAAAATTATTAAGACTTGCCTTTTGACAGAATAGCAGCTGAGAGCTACAATGTATCAATACTTTGTCAAAAGAAAGTGGTACATCTTCCTGTAGTGTCTGTTAGTCTGAGCTTCTTTATATGTAGACAAAGATATAAAAAAATATGGATTTTTTTCAATAAAATGCTTTATAAGATGACATTGGGATTTATTAATGAGCAACTGAACTGTCATCTGAAATTAATAGTTCTATGAAGTATTATAGACCTTTTAATGAATGTGTTATTAATAGCTCTTCCCCAATACCAGTGACCATCTGTGACTGCTTCACCATCTGTGATTGCTATTTCAGTTTGGGAGGGGAAAGTAACAGTGGTATTGGACTGAATTTATGATATAAATTTATAGCCAACTAGACCTACTGTAGATGATTAATTTGTCTTTGATTATAAGTACACACTGAGCAAGAGAAAATTAGTTTCTTTGATTTGTTGGCACAACATGGGTTTGGGAAATGGCCACGGGAAGCTGAAAACAGGATTAAATTGCGTTTATTGAAATCTGAAACATGCAAAAATTGATGGAATTTAGATGAAGAGGATGAAAAGAGCTCAAATGGCACTTGAAAAGGTGCCATTTCTTTAACAATGCATGAGAAATGATGTGTTGATTGTTGTGATTTGCTAAGGTTAGGTAGCAGGGGAGCAGCAAAGGAGGATTGTCAACACTTTAAAAGTTTTACAATTTGTTAATGACATAAAATAAACAGAGAAAACAGTGATTTTAAAACTCCTAATTAAAATTAATCTTATTGACTTCTTATCTGAGTGAAGGAGTATTTAATTCAGAAGAAATTCCATTTTTAATTAATAACAGTTAATGCTTGCTAAAGTCTTTGCTTGTGGCAGAGACAGAAGAGTCAAGTTAGTTACAATTCTTGTTACTTCCCTTGTTAAATGCTGCTAAGGTGTTTCCATATTTTGCTATTAACATGGAGGTATTCTGTTATGGCTGAGGTGATTATTTTTGGTATATGTATATAGGCCAATCTCTTACTAAGACAAAATTCGTAAGAAGCTATTGGGTAGATTGGATACAATTTCAAATCATTCAAGTCCCACTTCTTAATGTATCTGCACTTTGAGGGTGCCTAAATTTACTTCAAAACTAAAAAGAACCTTCAAAAACCCTGGTAATTTAGGGTGCAATTTAGATTGCATCTACCCAGTTGCATTGCTTACTTTCTGAGTTGATGAAGAGAGATAGGCACCTCCAAAAAGTGACTCATCAACCTGAAGCAGATAGCTCTCCTACATCAGGGTGAGTCACCCTTCTATTTAACTATGGGGAAGTCTAGAATCTAGACTGAACAGATTCCTATAATTTTATGTTGCTTAGCTTTTTTTAAGTTTTAAAGTTTGGAACTGGAACAAATTTCATTTAAGAAGTGAACTGAAGAGAGCACACACCAATTTTTTAAGGCACAAAAATCTTCCCTGATAATATATATGTAGCAGCAGAAGTGAGGCAAAATTACAAGATCAGCTAAGTACCTGCTGTACCAAATATGTTGGCACCAGGAAATCCTGCTTTGGTGTCTGGATTTCAGTACAAGTTATAGTTGCTTAGTATCTTACTCAGTGTCCATCTCAGGGACTTCTATTTGATTGTACAGGTTATACATATGTTTATATATGAATATGTATATATTTGCATTTGTAATTATACATATATTTTTTCTGTTAGGTGTTATATAAAAGGGAGATATGTAGGCATATATATTTTTTCCCCTCACACACACACATGCACTGTATATGTTTATGTATAAGCATTCAGAAATTAAAGAAAACTTTTAAATTACAGTCAATTCAATTTCAGTTATATCAAGTAGATTTTTCAGTTTTAGGCTAAACAAAGTCCTAGTGAGTATCACCCTTATTTTGCATTAGATTACTTATCTTCCTGACCTTTAGTAGACTGACGACATTTTTTCATGCTGTTTTCTGCTGCTTATTCACAGATACCACAAGCTTTCATCTCCATTAGAGAAAGTGTGTGGCTACAATATAAAGGCATACCGTGAAAAAAATTTAAACGACTTGTGATTACTTTGCGATCAAGCCTCCAGAATAGTGATTCAGTCTTGTTTCTTCTGTTGCAGACAAAAGGTTCTTCAAGCATAACTCCATCAGGCACTCAAAAGAAGGTGAAGAGGACCCTACCCAACCCACCTCCAGAGGAAGCAACAGCAGGAACTCAGTTGCCATATACTTCTATGGGATCAGTTTCACGCAGAAGGATTTGTAGGACCACCACTATGGCCAGAGCCAAAATCCTTCAGGATATAGACAGGGAATTGGATCTGGTGGAACGTGAATCAGCCAAGCTTAGGAAGAAGCAAGCAGAGCTAGATGAGGAGGAAAAAGAAATAGATGCCAAGCTGAGATACTTGGAAATGGGTATTAATAGGAGGAAAGAAGCCCTACTAAAGGAAAGAGAAAAGAGAGAGCGTGCCTATCTCCAAGGAGTAGCAGAAGAACGCGATTATATGTCAGACAGTGAAGTTAATAATACCAGGTCAACCAGAATAGAAACTCAGCACGGCTTGGAAAGACCACGTACTGCACCCCAGACAGAATTTAACCAGTTTATGCCACCACAAACCCAGCCAGAAACACAGTTTGCCCCTGCTACAAGCCCATATGCTCAATATCAGTATTCATCTCCTGCCCTGCCAACTCAAGCACCAACTCAGTTCACACAACAATCACACTACCAACAGCAGCAGCCTTTGTATCACCAGCAGGTTTCACCCTATCAGACCCAGACAGCTTTCCAAACAGGAGCTACTATGTCCTTTACTCCACAGGCTCAACCTCCACCATCGCAACAACCATCATATCAACTCCCATCACAGATGATGGTGATACAGCCAAAGCCAAGACAAACCACATTATATTTGGAGCCTAAGATAACAACTAACTATGATGTAATTCGTAATCAGCCTCTCATGATAGCACCAGTTTCAACCGACAATAATTATGCAGTTTCCCAGCTGGGCAGTAAATACTCTA
The DNA here is from genome assembly GCF_963082525.1 of Nesoenas mayeri. Classification (NCBI taxonomy): domain Eukaryota; kingdom Metazoa; phylum Chordata; class Aves; order Columbiformes; family Columbidae; genus Nesoenas; species Nesoenas mayeri. Next base: position 10,853,399 of record NC_137541.1, read on the forward strand.
CCTTGGACTTAAGAATAGGACTAGATGAGAGAAACAGCATAGCAAGCAGTCCTATATCAAGCATATCTACAGATTCATTCTATGCAGATATAGACCACCACCATACACCCCGAAATTATGTGCTAATTGATGATATAGGAGAACTCACTAAAGGAACAGGAGCACTTGGTTCCAGTTTTAGCCTCCATGAGAAAGATCTGACCAAAACAGATCGACTGCTTCGCACAACTGAGGCCAGGAGAGCACAAGAAGTGTCAGACTTCCTAGCACCACTGCAGACTTCTTCTAGGTTACATTCCTATGTTAAAGCTGATGAAGACCCAATGGAGGACCCTTATGAGCTCAAACTTCTGAAACACCAGATAAAACAAGAGTTCCGTAGAGGTGCAGAAAGTCTTGATCATCTGGCTGGCCTGTCGCAGTATTACCACGCGGAGGGCAGCTACAGGCATTTTCCAAAATCTGAGAAATATAGCATAGGTAGGCTTACTCTTGAGAAACAGGCTGCTAAGCAGCTCCCAGCAGCCCTCCTTTACCAAAAGCAATCAAAACACAAGAAAGCTTTGATAGACCCCAAACTAACAAAGTTTTCACCTATCCAAGAAAGCAGAGACCTTGAGCCTGACTATTCAAGCTATATGACTTCTAGCACTTCAACACTTGGGGGAATTACTACTAGGGCAAGGCTTCTTCAGGATGATATCACTTTTGGCCTTAGAAAAAACATCACAGACCAACAGAAATACATGGGGCCACAACTGACTTCATCCATTGGAGCAGGCCTTGGGACTGCCCTAGGTCCAACAATGAGATCCACATTACAAGATGAAGCAGACAAGTCGTATAGCAGTGGTAGTAGATCTAGGCCCTCATCTAGACCCTCCTCAGTTTATGGGCTTGATTTATCATTGAAAAGGGATTCCTCCAGTTCTTCTTTAAGACTGAAAGCCCAAGAAGCTGAACCCTTAGATGTTTCCTTTAGCCATGCAGCACCTTCTGGAAGAACTAAACCCACCAGTCTACCTATTAGCCAAAGCAGGGGAAGGATCCCGATAGTAGCTCAGAACTCAGAGGAAGAGAGCCCACTAAGCCCTGTTGGCCAGCCAATGGGAATGGCAAGAGCAGCAGCTGGACCCTTACCACCAATATCTGCAGATACCAGGGACCAGTTTGGATCGAGCCATTCATTACCTGAGGTCCAGCAACATATGAGGGAGGAGTCACGAACTCGAGGCTATGATCGAGATATAGCCTTCATCATGGATGACTTCCAGCATGCCATGTCAGACAGTGAAGGTAAATTAGGCCTCAGACTGGTATCTTACTATCACAACGCAAATCCTCATTTCTATGCATGTGTCTGATTTTTGTTATGCTTCAAAGACTTGTTCTTTTTTCTGTTCCTTGGTGCATCTTCTGTGTATCTACATTTTTGGGGTTTTATTTGTTTTGGTTTATTTGATTTTGTTTGTTTCTTTGTTTCACCCTAACAGCAGTTTCTGGATGGTGTTAAGCTACTCTAGCATGCTCACTATATTGTTGATTTGCCTTCCTTTTGGTTTGCTTGTGCATTTTCCTTTTCACTTGTTGATGTCTAATGATACTGTGTAGAATATTCCATATACAGTACAGACTCTACCATCAGTCTTTATGTGGAGCCGTCTCCAGTGACTGTGAATCATTGAACTTCTTTGCAATAGTTTTTGTTGAGATTTGGAAATAACCTCCGAAATCTCTAAAAAACTCTGGTAATTTTATTTGCATGAAATTTCACAATAGAATTCAAGAACTGATAATTCCATCTCCCGATGCACCACTTTAGATCTGCATTTTTATAGTAATAGTATGTCCATTAAGTACATATTGTGTGTTAGAACCATATAGACGTGATTGCAAAATGACGTTCTACATATGATTTGTTGAAAGCATCCTGTCATGTGGACTTCTGTGCATTCCGAATTGTGATGATGTAAGATAATTTGTCATTTGGATGGTGCAAGACAATCTCATCCTTCAATAAACTTGCATAAAGTATTTTACTTCTATTTATGGATTATGCAGCGTAGCTGGTTTTATATGCACCCCATACAATATGTCTGCCAAATAAGCACAAAAGTTTTATCCCGCTTAGGTTCATGAAAGGGACGTTTCTGATGTATTATAAATGGTGCAATTAAAAATATTTCTTCTGAATAAGTACAGCGGAATGTTGAAGCTGATGTTGAGTACTAAATAATTGCAAATCATGTATTAGTTTTGTTGGAGTCAGTTCAGATTTAATATATTCTAAATTGTTTAAAAATCATAAAGACAGTTTGAAACACAATGAAACTAATATGTTCAAAACTGTATGCGCTCACGTAACTTTTTCTTATGTGTATTTACTGCACAATAAAAGAGACTTTGCATGCGCTATATTGTCTGTAAATGGCAATGATTGTCTCAAAAGACACATTTGCATTATTATGAAGTAGCATGGTTTATTTTTCAGGTTTATATTAACCGCAATGTTCATTATTGCATTATTGCTTTTTTATATATGCTGAATCTTTCATGCCTTCCTGATACTACAATATATTGAAGGGTTTTGTTCTGTACGTTTCTTTTCATATTTCTTAGATATTTACAACCCCCTCATGAAGTCTGTGTTTCAGGAGAGGTTTGGGATCATCAGCATTTTTTATTTTTATCAGAAGTTTTATTGTTTTCACTGTTCTTAAATTATTAGCACACAGAGCCCTATAATTAAATCTGAAGGCACTTAAGAGAAACTCCCCAAGCTGCAACTCATATAATTCTTCTTAAATAAGTGGATGTTATCTTGTCTCAATTCAACTTGTGACTTTTAAGGGTCATTCTATGGTCACTTTGTGAAAGTCACAGGACTTTTCCTCCTGAAAACTGATGAGAAACAACCTGGACCAAAAAAAATCCTATTTGGTTCAATTCAACCTCATGTAAATAGGTCATAGAAAATTAGATTTCTGCACTACAGCACATTATGCTTTTGTTATATATTTGTAGAAGTCATACATGTTACATTTTAGGTTGAACATGTTTTGGTTTTAAATTAGTCTCTGGATGGTTACACTCTTTCAGAAGTATTATAACTCTATTCACATGTTCCTTATTGGATTGTTATGTCCCTGAATACCACGGCTTCCCCTTTCAGCAATATTTTTGTGATTTCTATCAACCTTTTGTTTGTTCACAAATAGCTTATTTTTGCACCATTTTATGTAAAGTCTTGAGAAATCAAAACACTTTATGACATTATTTTCAAATATGCTGTCTAATAGCAAGTAACTTGAGATGAAAATAATTCATATAGTTTGGATGTAAGATAAAAAAAATGTTCCAAAGAAGCAATTACAGTTCTTCAGAAAATTACGGCCTTCTTTTCTCTGGACTGTACTTTTTTCTGTAGTGCCCTGAAACTGGATAGCTATTCTGGCATGTTGCATCCAGCCGTTGTTAATTCTACCATAGAGTTTAGAAGTTTAAAATTGAGATATCAAGACATCAATACAGCTGACCCATTGTAATTTTTAGTCTGTGGGATTTAGAATGATCACTACTAGTTTTCTGATTAAGTTTTTTGGACTCCACAGCCTGATGTTCAATCTCATCTTGTTAAACTATGTGCTATTAACAGCATGGGACCTTATTGACTCCAGCAGTTTTTTGCAGGTGGAACCATCTGTCTGCATATTGTTAGTCTTAAAAAAAAATATGTATCCTCTGAGACTGTCAGTGATTCATCTTGGCTGTCCTCAGGTTTCCAGCTGAAACAAATCCCGACTAATCACACGAAAACCAGTTGTGTGTGTATGTACATGTGAGTGTGGTGTCTGTGTGCCTATATACACATACATACATAACTTTTTAAATTTCATATAAAATACACACATTCATCACAGTGATAAAATGTAGAGTGGTCTGAACTGCAGTATGGGATTCTACATATGTGCTCACTTTTCAAAAGAAGAAATCCAGCAAAAGTTATTCCAACTGAAACAGAAGGAAAAAAAAATATCATTCTTTCTTCACTTAGCTAATGACACAGATTGTGACAGTCAGTGTTAGTACCTGGGATCAGAAAAATGCATTAGGCGCCTCATGTAAGCTTCCGTTAAAAAAGTCTGTCAGGATGATTTATGAACCACCCTGCTACGTGCAGGCACTAGTCAATTGGCAGGAATGTGTAATGCATAAATAATTTGCATATTAGATCATAATGGTTTATTGAGAGCAATTAATCAATAACTAATCACCAGCCAGACAAGCATCAACCTTTAATAATGTTTTAATTTAATTCATATATAAGTAATATTTTCAAACTGTTTCATATTAAATCTGTGCACAATTAGGAAGGGACTGCATAATATCTGAACTACGATTAAGAATTATTCAAAAGCCTATTAGAATATAGGATGTTGTTTTGACAACATACAAAATGTTATTTTTCAAAAACATGCATATATATATATATGAGACTCCTCTTTTTGGAGAAAATAAATAAAATATTAATGAAAAAATACAACTTCTTTTTTTTTTTCTTCCCATTAAACTTTTTTCCAATTATTTGTGAAATGAACTAGGTTACGTTTAACAACTTTAACAACTAAATAGAGAAGATTATGCACACTACCATTTTTCATTTTAAATTCTCTTCTGCATTATGGAACAATTGCATTCACTGTTGTTACTATAGCAACAACTGACCTTATTTAAGGTTTGCAATTGCTGGTGGTTTTGCTGAAGCAAATATTGCCTTTCTTTGAATTCCAAATATAATTTGCTTATTAAATCATAGCAATCAAACTTGCATTACATTCTAATTAGCTACACGTTGCTTTAGTTTACAGTGATAGGCAACATAGATGAAAATCTCTGTTTTGTATAGTGGAAATATAAAATACATGACAGCTGATTCTGATCCCAATGGAGTGAGACTTATGTCAGTTGACCCAATAGTGAATAGGCATAAATACGTGTAATTTCACAACTCATTTAAATGCAGCAGTGTTATTTGATCCCAAAAGAGTGCCTAATACAATAGATTTTATGCAAGTTTAAAATTGTTGAAAATATAAGAACATTAGTCTTACAGAATTGTTGCAGAAAAAACATTCTGGATAACTTTCCCAGCACAAAGTTTCGTGCTGCAAATTTGGGGGATGGAATTCAAAATAAGAACACTTGGATTATTTCTGCTTAGTATCACAAAGAGCACAGTTTGCTTCATATCTTCTTTGATTTGAGATTATATTGATTCCATAAAGGAGTCTCATTTTTCTTATAAGTAGTTCTAGATTATATCCAAAATACTTCATAAAATATTCAGTTCAGAAGTTTGGGAATTAATAGAGACTGGGTTTTTTTAGGTTTTGCTTTTGTTTTGTTTTGTTTTGTTTTTATTTAACCCACTGCAAAGTAACTAATTTGACTATTTTTTTTTTCATCAAACATTTTAGAAATATATGAAATCTGTAGTGTTTTTCTGAGCTGCCAGAAGGAAGGAAATGGCTAGAGCACTCAGCAGTGGGTTCCTTCTGGTATCTAATATCCATAGTTTTGACATAAAAAGAATCTTCCCATTTTTTTCTATCACTTATGGCTAAATTATGCTTGAGTTCAATGCCTCAAGTCTCACCTGTAACTCTGCTTTAGCTGCATGGCCAATTAGTAACCACTATGCATGTTTGCTATGCACAATGCACATTATTGCCCTTTGCCCAGCACTGGATCAGAACATTTGACCTGTCCTTGGTTTTCAAAGCCTATCATCTCCGTCGTGAAGAAACAGATTGGTTTGACAAGCCCAGGGAATCTCGTTTGGAGAATGGACATGGCCTCGACAGAAGGCTGCCAGAGAAGTTGTCCCACTCTCGACCACCAAGTCAACACCAAGATCAAGTAAGCTGTCAAGTAAGCTCTGTCTCCAGTTTTATAAATGTTTGACATTTTAATCACACTGTCCAGTAGCACAGGGACTATAGGATCAATCAAATTCCACCTACATTCAGCTGCAGTGCTGTTGAACCTGGATTTGTCATCAGTACTTGACGATGAAATTAGAGTAATATTCATCTGCAATTCAGTACTAATTTTGCAGGTTATCTTTTTAATTTTGAAACATATCTGAAAGGAGTTAGTCTGCTAACCAAAACTATCTATAGATTAGGTATTCATATTAAAAATAAAAATTACAAAAAGTTAACCAGTCCTATTTTACCTCATCAGCTTTATGCTATCCAAAGCTAAGCCCCTTCTTTTAGTAGTTTAAGGAAAACAGTTGCTTTATCCTGTTGACAGTTGTTTCTACTTTTAGTTGGTCAGTATAATCCCAACAGTATGTGATCAATTACTGAATAAATCAGCAAGACTTTATCAATATAATAATTAGAGTATTTAATTCATTATAGCAAGAACAAAATATACCATATTCTGCTTTTCAAGCTTGCCAACTTTGAAATCTAGTTCACCTTAGTATGCCATCCCATATCCTGTTTATATTAAAGAAGTTTATATATTTCAAACCTTTAAGGTCTTCACTTGATTGTTTTAGTTATCATTTTTACTGATTGATTGAGATTATACTCTGTTTTCCATGAGATGCAATAGATGCAAGAGAAGGTATTGTATGGCCCCGTTGTGGTACTTAATAGCTTATATTGTTCATGTTAACTCCTCAGATAATATACAAGCAGGAATATCCTGCTATCATGCAGCCTTCAAAACATTTTTGCTGGCGAGCATTTTCACTGACATTTGACAATAGAATGTAGGTTTTATGAAGTAAGGATGTAGATTTTATGAAGTGAGCATTCAAATATCTTACAAGCTGTCATTTATTTTTATTTTTACCTCTCTTTCTATCTCTAGTTTAGCATATATTGAAATTTAGAAAGCCTATGTTGTACTGAGCCTACCCATTTCTTTTTAAGAAAGGGGGTTATACAAGATACAGGTCTTACAGGAATCTATTTAAAGAACTCTAGATGAACCAAACTTACTGCAGGATAAAGGATCTTTTAGTCTTCACAACTCTTAGTTTCACTGGTAACAGATAAAAAACTGTCTATCTGAGCACTTTAATCCTCATGTGAAACATTCATTTTCCTATGCATACATGATTGTATTTGGCCACTACAGCCTCATAATGTAAAATGAAAAATTTGCGTTGAAAATTAGGCTTTCCCAAGAGGAAGGTTACTGTTATCCTGAGCTCTGTGACATGGACATGGTCAGTAAGATGTATTTTACTTTTAGCACCCCAGACCTTTTGCCCTGAGAAACAGCTGCAGGGCAAGTTACTAGTCACAAAGCTCCAATTTTTGTTTGTTTGTTTCTTTTTCTCTCATATACATAGCACTATGCTAGGACCAGTTGAAAGACTTGATCAGACTTTTTAGGAGGAAGTTTTAGGGGACTGAGAGTTCTTCTTTTCTTGGATTATGTTCAGAAGGAAAATACTTTTTTGTTTTTCTCCCTGAAGTTGTAGTGATGTCCCCAAGTTTATATGGAAATAGATGTACTGCATTTAAAATATTCTCAAAGGCATCTTGTAAGGTTTTATAAAATCTGGGATGGAAACTGGAGAGTGAACATGTTCTAAATAATTCTGTGTGGTGCTGTGTAAAGCCTCTGCAAAACAAAAGTGGTGTGGAAGGAGAAGCTTTACAACAGTTCCCTCTTCATCTGTTTCCATCCAGGTTAGCTACTGTCATTCACCCCCTGGTGTAAAATAGTGTCAGTGTGTCTGCAGAAGGGAGAAATGTCCGTTCTCACTGATTCTTCATCATCTACCTTGTCTAAATATTGTTCAGATATTGTGTATTTTAATTTTTTTCTGTGAACATTTGTTTGTGATAACTTAAAAAAAAATATATTTTAGGACACATACAGAAATTAAATTACTTTAACATAAGATAAAAAGGGTCAGAGCCATTTTTAAAACTTTCATTAGCTCCACATTGAATTCTAAAAGTATAACATGTAGCAGTAGAAGCAAGTAAATCAATATCATCATCTCTATTATTAGCATTAATTTTATATTTTAAAGCTATTAAGAAAAATAAACAATTTTCAGGTCAAAGAGTGTGCTGAGGCATAAAGGTTTTTTTCAGTCCTGTGTTTTCTGTAACAAAAAAGTTATTGATTTCATTGTCCCATGCTCTATGTCTCCTATATCCACAACTCAGTTCTGCACAGAGAGCTGTAGTGTCCAAGCATAATGCACTCTGGAGACAAAAATGACAAATTGTTCTTCATCCTGAATATCTGAATAGGTCCACCTTCACCCAGAGCTTCCTTTATTGCAGAGACTTTCCTCAAATCGTTTAAGATGGCAGTTTCCTAGTTAGCAAAGAAATTCAGCCAATGCAACTCCTGTAATATCCAGTACTGAGTGCAAACCAGCCACAAAAGGGAGTATTTGCATCAGTAGCACTAATCTGCTTGTGATGGATCAGCCAAAGTTTCCACATACACTTAGCCACTGTAAATTTTCCATTTGTATTTTCTTCTTTATAAAAAATGTGAATATTTTACTGACCACCAAAACATTTGTCTTCCAGAAGATTTTGTTTCACATGCCTGAAACATCAATTTCCTTACTAGTAGAAATCAGAACTCGTATGTCCCACAGAGCTTATACAATTAAATGTAATAAATAAACCAAAACTGGGCTTTTGAAGCAAGAATGAAGCAGAATGGCAACCCTGAATTTCCAGATTTCCATGGATTTCTTATAACCTAGCAGATTAAACTCACATACTGTATTATTAATATTAAAATGTATGTGTTTCTATAGCAACTTCTGCAGGGCTACATAGTATTCCTAATTCACATTAAATTACAGTGCAGTTTAATATCTTAAAAGAGCTTTCCCAATATAGTGATTCTGAAATGCTTACCAGAGGAGGGTAAACATGGTTTAAACCCAACCAATACATAATCTATTGCAGATTCTCCCTGATCCCTGTTGACCTCAACAGTTTGCTTAGTCGCTATCAGTTGACCTGCAGCTTCTTTAAATCTCCAGACATCAAGGCTCTTTTCACTATTATTTTCTTTGAAAAAATAATTGTATATCCTGAACTAAACTGACTATTTCAAACAGTTTGGGAAGGAACAGTAGGAGGAGGTGCCAGGGGAGTAAGAGACCATGACAAGGAGATGGACAGAGAGAGTATATTAACAGGAGATAAGTAGCTTCTCAGTGAAGGGTTTTAAATACAGAAATTCCAGTGATCACAGATGAATGAGTAACAAAATCTCAGACTCGTCATAATACCAGTGTATCATCATCTATTTGCTTTGGCAACAGTTTTCTAAGCACAAAAACAAGGCTAGAGCTCTAGAGCCTTTTCAGTGTTAATCTGTTTCTAAAGGCCCTCAAAAAGTATATGCTTTTCTTGGTTCATGGGTGTGTATCATTCCCTTAAAATAACATTTAAGTCATACCTTTTTAGGGGCACTTGAATATTTAAAAATGAAGAAAAAATGGGCCATAAGGTGAGCAATTGGGTTAAAATAAGAAAGTAACAGAGGTCCAGAAGGCTACTTGCAAACTTTTATTCCATGTTTTGTAAGTCCATACTGCTTAGTTTTTATTGTTTTCCAACTTCCAAGGAGATTTCATTAAATTTATAGTGAAGTGCTTTCTCTTGCACGGGAAGTAATTTTGTTTTTTTCTGATTCTCTGAAAATATGATGAGAAATAAGACATTTCCAGATTTAGTGTAGCTGTTAAACTATCTAATCTAATGAGTGAATTGTTAGCCACCCCCTCACTGTAATTCAAGATGGAATTTAGCAGGCAGTTGCTCATTTTTTAGTCACCCAGCAATGTTATTTTCACTGCATGACAGAATGACTTTTTAATCAAAAGTCAGAGTTCTAAACTGATCTAATTGCAGAAGCAAAGGCCACTCATTCTGCAATATGTTAATGAACAGGAATATAGTATTTGTTAAGTTTTTCTTCAGTACTTCTTTTGCAAAATATCTCGATCATCAGGAATCTGTCAGAGCTTTCTAGCTTTAGGATTTCTAGAGAACTTGATGTTTGTACTCTGCTCAGAGGAGATGTAGAGTTTCAAAGGGGCAGGATTACCTCAGCTGTGGAAATTCTTCATGCCAGCTTTCACAGGATTTGTGTGCTCATGGAAGTACCTGTGATATTCAGAAATTAAGACAGATACTATCTAACTCATCACCTTGAGCATCCACTATCCTGTTCCTGGATACCTAACTCAGGTAGAATTTCCCTTGAAGACTGTGTTTCCTAAAGCTCTACAGCCAGGCATGGCCGCTGAGATTCACTTTATCAGGCAGCACCATTTAAAACTAGAAATTTTTAATACTGTGGCTTTGGTGACCTCATCCAAAGACCAGTTAATAAGTTATAGCTGTTGCTATGGGCTTTGCCTGGAATACTAAAATACATGGAATAATTTAATACAGCACTAAAGAAATTTATTCTTCTTAATTGTCTTCTTTGCCTTATAAAATTCCCTTACATAGGGTTTCTGTAGAGATTCTTTATCAGACAAAATGTGTAACAACAACAAAAGCATAATAAAGTAGCTATTTAAACTGATTTTCTGCAACAGTGTTGGAAAATCTCACCACATTTATTTGCCATTCATTCTAATTTTTGGGGGAGTTTGAGCTGACTAATAACATGAAACACATGATGAGAACTTAAATCCCTGGAGGAAATGCTTTGCAGTCCAGTTTTCATTTAACTCACTGGGATGCAAACCCCAAGGGCCCACTGAGTAATGTACAGAAAAAATGTGACCTGAGCTCCCTGTCAGCTCAAAGAGCACAACAGGAGGAAATATCCACTGGAGAGTCAAAATGTGTCTGTGATCATAAGAGGATGACTTTGCCAGAGCTGAACTGCAAGAATTATTACTTGAGTGTACTGAATGCTCCCAGAAAGGTGAGCAAAGGATCTCGATGGCAAGTCAGATGGCAGGAATCCATGGTTTTTGTAGCAACTAAGTGGGATCAAGTCACTATTTGCCCTGTGACCTAAATCTGGACTTGGAGACTTACACATCCTCCATTCCTGAAGCCTTGCAGCCAAGGGATGTCCTATCTGTGTCGTAGCTCAGATTTACACTGCTGTGATCGTGTGACTTCGGTGGCGTCCCTTTGTCTTCACAAGAGTTAATGCTGAAACAGTTAGCTAGAAGGACCCCGTGGCATATATTTAGGTGAAGGGAAATCACCTTTAGTGAAAATTAGAAGATGTGAACAACTGGAAACACAAAATAATTTGTGTTCTACAGGGTTTCAAATGCACTAATAGGTTTCAGATGGATATAGGCATTACTGGTTAAAGTAAAATCATCAAAAACAATGTAACTGTTCATTCTATTATATGTTTACAGCAAGCACTGTTTTTTTCCTATTTATTCTGCCACTTTCAGACAAATACTGTTTTGAAGGTAAATACCTAATGACATATTCAATTTAACTACTGATTCCTACCAACAGTAAAAAACAATATGCTCAAAAACTTTAATGACTTTATTCATGATGATGTGAATCACCAAGACTTATACTTACCATAAAATTCTGTAAGTGAAAGTAACGAATAAGTAATAGACTAAAGCAGGACATGGTCTATATATCTATAAGAAAATCATGTACAATATGACATTGAATAGTCTCGGATTATTATTTATTAAAGAAAAAATCCAGTGTTGCTAAAGAAAGATAAGATAGAGCAATTTTTTTAAAAAGTGAATTTGAGTTTATAAGCTGCAGTGTTCCCCAGTTAAATTGAATTGCTCCCACCGAAATTGATCCTAGCTAAGTATTTGTTCAAATGTGTTAATACTGCTTCTCTTAAATTGCTTTATTTTGTATTCTTTTTTTTTTACTTAACTAAAAATAAAACTAGACACATTTTTTTCTGATTTTTTACAATTTTATGTAAGTTATATGTGACAAATACATTATTTTTACTGTTTAATTAAACTTGCTGAATGTCTGATAATATAATTAAAAACATAAAAATGTTCCTATCTATTTATAATTATGGAAGTCTCATAGAACTTCATATACTTCTGGCAGTAGTAGACTACATACTGGCAAAATTCCATGTTAAGACCTAAACTCTACCTGATCTCATGTTCTGATTTATTCTGGAGTACTTGTCTGCTACCAAATCCATCTTTATGTCTGAAATTAATTACAATCAATACTACTTTCAGTGTGTAGCATGAAGATTTCAGCCTTCTAGATGCAGTGTCATCTACTGGATAAGAAACTGAATTATGACAAAAGATGTATAGATTCTTATTCTCACTGTGGGTTTGCTCTGAGGCCCTTGACGTCTCTATTTCCCTCCCGTCCTTTACGTGTGCCATCCATTAGCATCACAAACTCTCCACAACAGAAACTGGCTTTGAAGTGCTTAGTTCAGAAGGAGCTTAGAGGTTTCAAATGCAACTTAAATATAAATAATAATAATAAACTCATGTCCAATTGGCTCCTTGAATCTGCCCCCCCAAGTCCTATCCCAAACCCTCAGCCTGGAGCAGTCACAGACACTCGTGTCTCTCCACTCAGTCCAGGCAGTGCTCAGGCTCAGCACCAATGGGGCAGAGCCAAAGAAGTCTTGGACTCTGCTTGGCTTCACAAAGACAAAAGCTGCAGGCAAAGAGGCTGTGGAATAGTGTCAGGTGTGGAAGTTTTGCGATTAATACTCTTTCTGCAAAGGCATTTTGGTGCGAGCTGATGATGGTTGTCCCTGGCATTTGGTTTAGTTCCTGCTCACGGTCCCTCCTGTGTGCCTGTGTCCTGGGGTAGGTGCGATCATCCCAGCTGGAAACCCGTCTCTTTAGCGGGCATCGTAGACATGCATTTCTTTCAGTTTTGACACTTCCCAGTATCAGCCCAAACAAATGTTGCACATTTTTATATAAGATGTAGTCCTGAAAGTTTTGGGTAGGCTCTTTCAAAAGGCTTTTCAAATTTGATGTCAAGAGGTACATTGGATTATGTGGCTTTGTTGAAACTAAAGCAGTAACTCGTGGATGTTTACACATTCAACCATCATTTTGTTTAGGTCTGTATGAATAGGATTTTATAATAATTACAGGAATTATGTTTAATTTAATTATTCTCTTGAACATTGCTTCAGCAAAGGATTAACATTAAGAGAAGCTACAGAAGGCTGCGTACCTTCTAATCATTAGAAAATAAAAATCAGAACTAAAGCCATATTCAAAATGAATTTGGCCTTATGGAAGCAAATATTCATTCCCCTGCAGAAGGCTTTTGCAGTCTGATAAATGTCTTGAAACTTCAGGAGGTGTTTGAATTGTGAAGTTGTGATATTTCCCAGGGTGAAATAAGTGTGTTTGCTTGTTTCTGTTTCAACTGTCTAAAATTATGGAAACAATTGAAGTTGTTTTATCTTTTTATGACATGCATATTTGTGTTCCTCAGATAAATGGGAAGCCCCTGCAGTACATATTCCCTCATGCAAGGCTCAAACTACTGAGAGACCCAAAGGATCACACAGTTTCAGGTAAAAAACAAGAACCCTCTACATGATAATTAATTTGATTAACATGAATCATGCAAAAGACTGGCAGTATTAAAAATAGTTCTTGTGTCATATGCAGCAGAAAATTCAGCGGTCATTTTAAATCTTGCTAGTTGCTTATAACAGAAAGCAGCAGTGCGGAAAAAAGGTCACAACATCTGTTCAAGATACATGAGCTATACAGACATTAAAAGCAGAGGGAAAATCTGTTGTATTATACATATGAGCAGTCTGTTCTGCTATTGCTTTTTATATAACTCTATATTCTCTGTATGAGAAATTTATATAAAATAGACTTGTGTAGGTGTTTGACATGTACAGAAACAACAATTTTATTCTTTCTGTACTAGAACTATTCTACAGAAGGGGGTATGAGATCCCATTTTTCTGTGATATATTCACATAGAGACATTTATCACAGGACTTCAGATTTATTCTGTTATCCCTAATGCTAATACAAATGTTCATGTAAGTCTGAGTCTTTTTACAAAGAAAGGTGGCAAAGTTTATATTCATTCACCTCCCGGACTCTGAGCAGAACACAGCGTGAGGTTTTCATGTATGAAATTGTAAAAGACTGCAAGTTACAAGATCTAGCACCAGGTAACGTCTGTCTGTCTGAGCTTTTGGAATTGCACACTTTTTCACATCTAATACTGATAAGGAACTGAAAAGGTTGTTGTTTTTTTTAATATGCTGTTTGCCTTCTTTCAGAGGTACATGCTTTAAGCAGCTTTGTCATGGAACCATCACAGTTTCTTTTAACTCTCTTAAAAATTCTAGCAGTGTGTGTCAAACTGTTTCTGTGCAGAAGTAATTACTGACTGCCAGCCCTGGAGTTCCCTTGAGCATTAAGTAGCAAGTGGCACAAAATTACTTGAATTGCTAAATATTGTTTTCACAGGGTTTCTGGCAGTAAAATCTTGATTACTTCCACCCCCAGTATCCACCTCATATTTAGGGTGTTAAATTAATGTTCTTTATATATTATGAGGTATTTTCTTGCTAGTCAGTGTAACGCCCACAGATGATTCCAGAATGCATGAAGACCCCTCCACCCACAGAGCACAGTCTGAAAGAAGCCGCCGGGTCAGTGGTTGTTTCAGCTTCTGTGTCCCCAAGCCCTAGCAAGTCCATAGCAGCTCCTCAACATCCTAGTGAGGAATTTTGCCCTGTGGGTGATGAGTAATGTTGTGATCCAGGCTTCTCTCTTACTCAAGAACAAGTGGAATTACAACCACGCTACTGTGTATAGCTCATGATTTCATGTTGCTGAAGGCCTGCTTTCCTATGTAAAGTTACCCTCGTACAATGTAAAATGCCTATTCCAAACTCTCTACCAGCTCTTGTGCTGGCAGCCACAGCAACATACAGTGCATCAGGGTAAATGCATGACTGGAAAACCAAGGTGTAGATATTGACTTCCTATTTCCTAATGCCCTGCACAGCTTGAGGTAAGACAGGATCAAATATTCACTCAGGATCCCACTAAGGTTTCATAGCCCACACTTGGATTGCTCACTGCTGTAGCTGTGCTATATTCTACTTTAATTCCAATTGCAGTAAGCAACCTTGACTATGTGTCTACAAGCTGCACTCATACTTTTGGTTTTTAGTCCTTATACAGCCTTGGATACCTGTGCAGACATACTTATGTGTGATGTATGTGCAGATTTCCCTACAAATATGAAAAGATTCAAATGTGAGTTGTACAGGAAAAAGCCAAAGGTAGAATATGGTACCAATAGGGAGGACCTGAGCCAGAAGAAATCATTGTATTTTTCATTCCTCATACATCTTTGAAGTAGCATAACTCCTTGAATTCATAGCTCCCTTCCTCTCTTCTCACTGTCTGAAGGATTAAAGTACACAGAAACTCTTTTTAAATGCACAATGCTTTCTGCTTAGCCGTTAGCTTTCTAAATGGTGTCTCCCAGATCCACTCACATGGGTTTTATTCACTATTTTAAACATTTGATTTTGATTAACCATTATCTGCAAACTAATAGCAAGTATTTTTGTTTATTAACCAGACAATGACTATGAACCAGAGGCTGACTTAGAAATCTATTATAGAGCAAAAGGTACTTAAAATAACGGTAAATTAAACAATATATACTCATATACCACCACATCTACCTCACTACAAGATTATTGGATATTTATACACATGCCATGTTTTGTTGACTGGCTGGCTGAATTCTTCCTGTTTCTTTGTTTCTTCCTATCCTCTCCTTTTTATGCTCTCCCTTTCTCTAACCCCCTCTCTTTCTCATCAAAAGTACTAAAACGAGGTGTTGAATGATTTTATTCAACACTTTGCCTTATGCATAGATATGTTTTGCCTTATGCTTTGCCTTTTTCCCTGTTGCATAGATACAGGAACAGTGTATGTTCAAAACAAAAACAACCAACCAACCAACCAACCAACCAAACAAACCAATGCAAACAAAAACAACTCAATAAAGCTCACATGAGGAGTCAGATCTCTCCAAGAGACCAGCCAGTCACTGGGTGGCAAGATGGGAGTCTCAGTTGAAACCATCCTTGCAGCAGCATCTTCAGCTGTATCATATGAGACTCCCTGAACTGTTGTGTTGCTGGATTCTTACAAGCCAGCTGACCTGTGGTCCATTGTTTCTGATTATCTTACAGTATGTACAAAACGTCCTCTGCCTTAGCTATGCACAAAAGCCTGTTCTATTTGATCATTTCTACACATGCAAAATCACTTTCTACTGATGATCTAAATCAGGGCCACAAACTCATTTTCACCAGGGGCCACATCAACCTCACACTTGCCTTCACAGGGCTGAATGGAATTTAGGACTGTATAAATGTATACAGCCAGTATACAGTCCTAAAATTCCATTCGGCCATTTGAAGCAAACCACAAGGCTGATGTGGTCCCTGGTGAAAATGAGTTTGACACACCTGATCTGAATGATCTAGGTGCAGTTTGGTTGATTCAACAGCAGGAGCTGCCTGGGAAGATGCTCAAGACTGACAGGTTCTCCTTTCAGGGAATTAATGAACACATTTTAAGTATACAAATTGTGTATCTTAACTGGTGTGTGCACAGCAGGAGTTACATGGGGAAATCTCCCAAACTGTCCACAATTCCCACCTGGAGAACTGCTGCAACTGTTGATCAGCTGTTTTGCTGGGACGCTGGCCAGTGGTTCAGCCCATCACCTCATCTCACTGGGGAATTCCTGGGCCAACCTGGGCATTAATGACTCAGTGTGCTGGGTCAGCCCTGGTACCCAGCTATACCAGGGCAACCTTGAACTTCATCCTAATATCACCATTATAATTTGAATTCCATTGATCTCACCATATAATTAACATAGTGGATGTTGTTGCTTGATTATGGATACAGAAATTGTCACATTGTGAATATCAGTTATAAGAGTAGTTCTGTTTATTTGCTTTCTTGATTAATGAAAACTGGCTGTGAGGTACAAATGCCTTTGATGCCTCTTACATAATCTAGCATAATTCTGCACACAAAAAAAATATTTGCTACAAATTTTAGCACATGAATGATGTGTTTAAGGAATGAGGAACTGGGCCAAAATTGTGATGGCAGGAGAACTGTAATTCTGAATGAAAACTAAATGTGTACTTGCTAGCTGGCCTCTCTCTTGAGGGTTCTTGTTTCTTTAGCAAATTCCATCATCTAGAACTCACAGCTGTTCTTTTCAAGGTATGCAATGTCCCCTCCTCAGGCAATGCTGATAGATGTGAAGGAATTGCCAAGGATTTTCTCTGCAAAGTTTGATTAATAATTTGCATTAAAAAAAAAAAAAATGGCATCATGGTTACCCTGAGATGTCAAAGCAATGACAGCAGTGATCAGTGAATGAAAATGTAGCAATATTTGATGCTCCAGAATCTACCTGTTTGTTTTCAGTGAGAATCACTTATTCCTTTTGGATCCTTTACAATAGTAGCATAAGCACTGGGTTATGCCAGTGTTTCTCTTCTGTTTCATTTTTTTTGTTTGGTTTGGTTTGGTTTGTCTTTTTTTTTTAAAATTTTTTTTTTTTTTTTTAACACGTCATAGTTATATTTGAAAAAGTGAAGAGAGGACATGGCTGTTGAAAGCAATGAAAGCATTGGCAATGCCTTTGGAAATGTCACAAAGATAAAAATTTGCATTTTGTTATTCCTGATCAGTAAGCTGTTTAGACACGCTGGGTGAAAAGCCAGCAAGGAAGACAAATCTCAGTAGGTGCATAGGTACAAAGAGAGCACTCAGTTGAAGGTAATTTTTGCTGCTTTGCCTCACTTAGGCTGAGTCACAAATAATTCTTCCCTTTCCAAAGGTACAATATTCTGTGTTTCAAGGGAGCAAAATGTACCTTTCAGCAGCCAGACTGTCCATATAGTGAAGCATCCTCTTCAATTCTGAAGAAAAAATAAAAGGCAGAGAAGCAGCTCAGAAAAAGCTGTAAACTTTATTATAAAGAAGGGACTTAGACTGTGGGTGGAAGATTGTATCCTTAATATTCACTTCAGCAGTGATGGCAGTGAAACTGCTAAGGGGATGACAGCGTAGCTGTAATGCTGAAAACACGTCAAGAGATGCCTCATACTCTCTAAAAGGGTTATTAACTCCTGCACACAACTCTACAGGTCTCCAGCATGCCAGCTCATGGGGTATTTATCCTGAGGAGAGCTAGAAGGGTTTTCCTACAGCAAGCCCTCACTACTTTAGAAAGTCTCTAAAAAAATAACCCTGTATATTTAGGGTTTTTTTCACCTGCAAGTTCAGAAAATTCAGTTCTTACAGCAAAATACTGAAGTGCAGTGAATATCTAATTACTAATCAAAAACACATTAAACATAGTCTGTGTTGAATGTGATATAATAGTCAAAGGGTAGAGAAATGTAATTGTAATCCACCTCTTTTCCTCATACTCTTTTCTTAGAGGATTACTTATCTTGTTTGTTTGGTTTAATGTTGTGAAGAACCGCGATAATACAATACTCTCCTCCAGCACTCAGTTGTCACTGGGGAAAGATTTAATCCCTAATTAATGACCATCATTCCCTCAAACACTCTCTCCTTATCTGAGATGTGTCACAGAAGGTAAAAATCATGAAAAGAAAAGGACAGAGCTGTTACAGCCAGATGACATCAGAGATTTTTCCAGTGAAGTCATGCGGCAGCAAGTGAGGACAGAAATGGAAATAAAGGGGTGGAGAGATGTCTGTTAGGGTCTTAATAGCAAGCTTAGAAAAAACTTAATATCATTCAGGTTTACTAAATTAAAAAAAAAAAAAAGAAAAAAAAAAGCAAGCCAACACCTTGTGGTATTTGTTAGAAATATTTTGTAGAGATACAGACCATATATTCCATGTTTATGTGCCTTCACTCTAGCTTAATTTGAAAAGCACTAGTGTGTGTATTTAAAATACTTTCCATGAAGCCTTTTCTGCAGCTCAGTTGTTAATGCATTTTTCAGCATCTGAACATCTGTTGAAAGATGTCTGATAAGATCTATGGTTCTATGATCTTAAGACGAGTGGAGGTAATGAAGAGGGCAATGTGTCTACTGGTTATAAAAGTCCAATTTTCTTTCATAGCTCTCAGGCAGAAAAGGCTGCAGAAACAGATCACTGCACAGTGAATGTCAGAGTTAAGTCAGGCCCCCAGGTTCCCATGGAAAGCCAAGAGGAAAGCCGGCACATAAGAAGGAGATTCACAGAAGCCATACCAGAAGTGTCTCTGTTTTGGAGATAAGTAATGCAGGTCAGGTCTTTTTCATGAAGAGCTAGAAGATGAGACATTCAGGGATGTGTATCATTGGTGAGAGGACTTTTCAAGGACATTAGTAAAAGTTAATAATGCAGAAATGTCAGTTTAATGTTTTACTTCTCAGGTGAGACGTAAATTATCTTAATGACTCTCAGAGGAAAATGAAGACCCTGTGCTCCCTTCTCTGCATGCTGGCTATCAAAAATATGCGTAGGTTTAATAACTACATTAGAATGAGGCAGTTACAAAAGACAATTAATTAGATGTTGAAATAGCTTAAAGAAATCACCTTTTGGATATGGCAATTTTGCTCCATTGATTGTAAAAAGACCATGAGGTGAATAAGTTAGACTACCATTTCTATCTTACAGACATCTTAAATCAGATGAGATAAACACATACGGTGTATGTACAAAAAATCTATAGAATAATCCAAAAACTTGTAGAGGACTGGTTGTGTAAAGGACCACATCACTCCTCATCAGCAAGAGACAAACACAGACAGTGTTTCAGTTGGATGTACTTTCCAGGGCAGGGTGCTGGAACATTTTGAGAATCTTTGCCTTCCATTCACTGTTTATCTGATCATAGATTTGTACAGGTCTTTGAAGTGTACTGTGTGTACACTCCCGGGCATTTTGGATGCAGGATGATTATGGTTAAAACATTCTGATTCTGCAGGTCACTGATGCAAATAAAATATTCCTCGTGAATTGGCAGGGTACTCTGAGGTGCTGATTGTCTCATAGGATCACTGCACTAAGATGAGGTGCAGCTTTTGTCACGTGAAATCTCTGCTTTTCATTATCTCTGTTTCTTTTTTTTACTTTAATATTGTTTCCAAGCAATATGCATGCAATGCCTGCATGTTTGTTTGCTTGTTTACTTCAGTAAAAAGAAGTTGGGGGAAAAAGGTTTTCAGCCAATAATGATTTAAATAAACTAAAGTTTGCCAGAAAGTGTTCTCATTCCTGAAGAAATCTGTTCATCGAGAAAGGGAGTGAAGTTAACATTGGGCAGTCAAGGCTTTTGAAGCCAAAGCTGTCTGAGGATAGGCACCCAAAAATTACATGAAATTCCTATACACACACACACACACACACACACAATCAGCCCCCTTATTCACTACAATCCACATTTTTCTAAAAGAAGTTTAGGCACAAGTTTAAGATATATTGAAGTGCTGATTTGTGTGTGAGATTGGAAATTGTCTTTCTGATTTCTCTATAAAATGTTTGGGGTTTTTTGCATGTTGATGTCTTGGACAGCAGTAGTCATTGGCTTGAGGATATACCATTTTCTGAGAAAAGACAGCTTCTTCTGCAGTGTTTAAAGCAACAAGCTATGCTGTTAAATAAATTACCTTTATCCCTGTGATAAAAAAAACCAACAAAACACACTGCATTTTGAGGAGTTAATTTCAACAAACAACAAGCTGACTAGTAAATTACTATGCACTTAATCCATATGCTGTTTTTCTTTCATATGGTTGAGTTATTATAATAAATATTAATTTTGTGTGAGAAATCAAATTAATATATCCCAAATAAGATGTGACATATCAAGTCTTACAAGATTTATGCCTGTTATTTAAAAAAGGAAAAACAACTAAAAATCGTTTTGTCAGTTCCCCCACGATAAAACGTGGAAGTTATTTTTGCTATGTCTTTCCTTCCTTTTATTTTTTTTTAATTATTATTTTTTTGTTACTAGCCTAAGCTGCGTACAACAGAAATAAAGCAATTGATTACTTAAAGACATGAGTTTAAACCCAACTTAGATGAGAAATGAATGGATACAGTTACTAACCTCATTCAGTAGTGACTGATGTCATTGGGAAAAGAGCATGTGCAGTGACCTGAAGGTCTCAACATGTGTCTTAGCAGACAGTTCAGATTTCCAAACACAAAGCTAGCTCATATCCACAGATTGGTTGTAAGAAATGGACTGTCAAATGGCCACACAATACTTCCCAGGGACAGTCTGTGATACCTCTTCTGAGAATAAACCATGAGCTTCTGCCTCTGCTGTTGCTAACTTGGGATCTTTTCCAAGCACTGAGTCAAAAATTAATTCGAAGTTTTAACAACAGAGGAACTACAATTCCTTCAGTTATTTATTGTAATTTAATTGAATATTTTAATGTTTTAAATTAATTCTACAACAAAACCAGACAGTGTATTTGAAAAAAGAAGGAAAATTCAGCATTTTTTACAAAGACTTAATGGACTTCAGGTATTACTTGTTCTGAAATAATACTATTTTACAATTTGTAATTCCACAAATTCTTCCCCATTCATGGCAAATCTCCATGCAGTATGGTTTCAGTTGATTCATTTGTGCAAGAGAGTCGTTTGGGTGTAATATTCCTTTATGGTTTTCCTTCAGGAGGAATTAAGCAGTGTGTAGAGGCCTTATGGGGTGACTGTTAAGTGCAGGCAATATCATCTTTTCTACAGGTTCCTCAAAATGCTGATCAAGATCCCTCAGTGTTCCCCATGGTGTGTACACTCTCCATGGTGTCTTCCATCCCAAAGGAAGTTGTAGAGCTGAGTAGTGTCTATTTAACTATTCCCAACACATATTTACACAGATATCAGGCAGATTTGTTCTGCTCTAAGAAATTTATTGGAAGTTCATTTATTACATAAATTCACACCTATCTGCAGTTTGTATGAAATTTTAATAACAGGACATTATGCAAAGAAGTCTGCAATGCAAGACAAGCATACAAAGTCATAGAAGAGAGAAATTACATGCTAAATCACCAAGCGTTTTCTTGGTATTTTCTTAACAAAATATAGATAACTTCAAAAGCTGAAGGTCGTCTTCCAAATCAGCTAAATGAAAGCAAATGATTTGAAGTTTTGGTACAATATGTAAAGATAACTGCTGCAATTCTTATTGCATTCACATAGGACTGAACTATTATTTGCTAATATTGGTTGCTAAAACATCACTAATATGCTAGATTCATTAAAAAAAAAACAGGTAAGTTGTGATATGCCAGCAGAGCATCCTTTATGTAAATCCTTTTCCCCTGATGACAGGGCTACCTTATACTATGTGGGAAACATCAATAAAATCTATTCAACTTTTCCCCTCGTTGAGAGGAACATTAATGAAAAGCTTGAGCTAAACGCAATTATTGTAGCATTAAAAATATCACAAAGATTGATTTTTTTAAAGTGAAGCCATGAAAGATTGGCTGACATTCGCTGAACAGATTAAAGCTTGCCTTTTATGGTATTATGCGCTTTTATGGCATCCTCACAAGAATCTTTACATTTCTGTGAAACTAGACTGAAATTATTTTAATGCAGTAAGCTGAGAGTGACTCTAGACTTCAGGTATTTTCTTACATTTACTTTTAACCTGGAATTAGGATGTAAAGATCTGGATGTGCATGTAACTAGATGAGCACAAAACTGGCTAGATGGTGGGTTTTGAGGGTGCTGATTAATGGCCCATGCTTTTCCTGGAGGCAGACAACGAGTACCACAGAAGACCCTATTGTGGGACTGTTTAATATCTTTATTAGGGACATGGAGCAGGTGATGGAGTGCGCTCTTGTAACATTTGCAGATGACATCAAATTGGGGGAATATACTTGAAGGCAGGGCTGCCATTCAGAGGGACCAAGACAGAAACCTTGTGAAGCCGAACAAGGACAAATACAGATCCTGTATCTGGAGACAAAGAGCCCTGTGGAATGGTACAAGCTGGGAACTTACTGGCTGGGGAGCAGGTGTGCAGAAGAAGACTTCATAGATAGCCATCTTCACATCATGTGCCTTGACAGTAAAGGTGGCCAACAGCACCCTGGGCTGTGTTACCAGGAACATGCCAGTAGATCAAAGGAAGTGACTGTTCCCTTCTACTCAGCATGTCAGACTGTGTCTAGATACTGTGTTCAGTGTTGCCCACACCTCATCCCCAATACAAGAAAGATGTTAACACACAAGAGAAAGCACAGCAGAGGGCCACTGAGGTAATTGGGGCCTTCAGCACCTACCCTGAGAGCAGCAGTTAAGGGCCAGATCTTGTTCAGCCTTCAGTTTTGGAATAGTAAAGAGTGTGTATGTGCTTAGATACAGGACTGCTCACTAAATAAAGCTGTATGGCCATGAACACAGTGATAAAGAAGGGAGAGAAAATTCAGAATGGATGGAGAAGGGTGCAGAACAAGTTTTGACTAATGCAGCCCTGAAGACAAGACCAAGACTGGTCTTTGCTAAAAAATCTTGAGTTGCTCCAGAGTATAAGTTTACAGTGAATAAGATCACTATGTCTGCATTTATCAATATTTTTTGGAAAACAGTGTCGCCATTGACATACCTTAAGATAGCATCAGCACTCTGCATGGATAACATGAACCACTGTCTAATAAGTGATAGGACCGAGTCATGTTTCTGTTTCCTCTTAACCCTATGCTCCAGCTTACCAGCCTAATAAAAAGAATTTACGATAGATATAGCCTTTGTGCTCCCCAAATATCAGCACCATCTTTACTGAAGAAGTAATGCAAAAGGTAGGAGAGGAGTGTGTTTCTTGCTTCATTCTCAACGTGACTGTATGTTGGATAAGTCTATGCAACACCCTGGATGAGATTTTTAGCAGATGTAATAATCATCACTGTTTGTCGAAGATGATAGCAAATTTTTCCAAAATTTATTAAACATAAGAACAGTCTTTCTAGGTCAGACACAAGGTTCATTTAGCCCTTCATCATAGCTCTGACAGAAAGTGTTTAAGAATATAAGGACAGGGTAAACACAATGCAATATTCTCACAGCTTCCTATAGTTTGTGGTTCAGCCACTTTGTGAAGCAGTGATTGCTTCTTTGCATTTAATGGGGAACTACTCTTTTCCTAAAGGCTTTTGTTAGCATATACTTCTATATGTCTTACATATTGTTTAATATCCTATCCTATTATATTTACATTAATTCTGTTTGTACTTCTTAAATACCAAGCTGATATGGATGGGAGAATCCAAAACTAACATTTTAAACAATGAAGTTCAGCTGTCAGTCAGTGGCATATATTGAGCCATTGGTGTCTATCAATAAACACAAATGAAACTCATTGCCTACAGGTTTTTTATAGATTTAAAGCTACAGTCTGCCATAGATCATGCCATAAATTCTGATGTGACAAATCATCCAAAAGGAAGAGACATGTGTCTTGTTTTCAAGTAGATATGATAAGTACTCCAAGATGCTAATTCGTAAAACACTTCATGATCCTTCAGGGTGATAACTAGTGTACAAATCAGCATGAAGCAGATTTGCAGCTGATATAAATTAATGCTGTCCTATTAAAACAACTAGAATAGATCTGAATTTCATCAGCTCAGAATTTGGCTTCATGTATATTTTATGCTTCAATTGCCAGTGGCCAAAAAGTGCAATAACTGAGTAGGCTTAATCATGATTCTAGGAAACAACTTCATTTAAGCTAATTTCATTAGAAAGCATCGAAACAATTCTCCTGAGTACAATCTTGAAAATGCACCTACCTACTCAACCAAGCTCTGATATGGATCATGATGTTAGGTGTTCCAGAGAATTGCATAGGAATAATAATGCAAATAAAAATTTAGCTTGGATTTTATTATGCACATTACTTTTCCTGCAGCTTTCCTAGTGTCTGATCTAACCTGGTTTTGTTTGCTTTGACATGTTTCATTTCCATCTGTTCTCCAGACTTTACAGATAGCTTTATCACTACTATGATTTTCAAATAAATACCTTGCATTTCTTCATGGAACTTTTCAGTCTGAACTCTCCAAAGAGAAGTCACCGTTGTGTTTTGTTTTTTTTTTTCTGTGGATAACAATTCTGTTTCATACAGACAATGGAACATGGTGTAAAATTCTTCCAGCAGATAAGGGTCTACCAGCAACCTGCATGTCTGATCTAGATAAGGCTGGAGGAGGAATGGGGAGATAACCTCTAGTAAATTAACACTGAAGGAAGGCATGTTCTGTCTCCATTCACAGCCAAATTGAGTTGGAAGACTTCATATTGTTTGATTTGATTGATATGTTCTCATTTCTATAGCATGGTATTTTGGCACATTGCAAAGTCTTTCATGCCTAACATCTCATTTTCGTTCTTTATCCTCATGCATTTTTCTGATTGCTACAATTGGACCTGGTCCATGAAAGGTCATCCTTATGCTTATTTGCTATAATTCAGTCTTCTGGTTTTGTATTTTGTTTTTGAAAGTGTTGTTAGAAAGTGATGAAAATCATATTTGGACTTATGTTTTTTCCTCCCTCAGTGATATGTCTGTGCATCAGCTCATGGACCTGAAACACAACACCTAATCTTTATTTTGAGGTTTAAACATATATTCTATTTTAGAATACTCAGAGACATACATTGTAGCTCTCATCTGCATTTTTCAGTTTAGGCCCATTTCAAATTATCCCATTTTATTTCTGTATAGTTTTAAGTTCAAAGCACATGATATCCAAACGTGGTAAAACAACCATAGTTTTACAGAAATAAACAGTGATTTTCAACTGCAATCTTGGAGGGCATGCTCTTATGCGCTTAGAAATCCAAATCAGTAGCAGTATTTAATATATTTCTTAAAAATTCAGTCACCTAAACGTCTATTAAAAATTCATATAGCTCTATTTCTAACTGTGATAGAAGCCAGATTGCTGCTGACAGTCATACTTACGGTTTCCAATGCCAATTTGCACAAACTCATGTATGATTACTGAAAATTTGTTGTACATCCTACTTGCTTCTTTACTTTCTTTGTTGTTCTAATTAGACACACAAATGGTTTCATACTTTGAAAAATTAGCCCAGAGCAAATATTTGTTTGAGTTAGCACATGAATAGTGTTTGCACAGAGCTTCTGGGTCACATATCAGTCCCTGCATTTGGTGCTGAAATTCTATTTATTTTTATAAGAGAAAACATCCCAGGAAACTTACTTTTCACCTTTGTGTAAAGGCAGAACCACCAGCACCAGCAAAAGCCTGGTGTGCCTTGAATTACTCAGTTTTTCTCTAATATTTTTTTCTTTTTTTTTTTTGACATTTGTTTGGAAAGGCAAGCATAATCATTGCTTAGATGCTGCAATAGTTCCAGGAAATCTAGGCTGTTTATACGCTAATGGCTATAGTGGAGCTGCTCAGCTCAGTAGTAAAAAGATGATAAGTTTTCATTAACTTCCATGTGACCAGAGGAACAGCAACAGATTGGGAGTAATCTGATCTTTATTATCTCTGTAATGGAGAAAAATGACCAAATTGTAATTGCGGAGCTCTGGGTATGGTCAGTCTAGTCCAGCAGAACAAATTATTGTGTATCAGCTGAGTCATGTTTCTAGTCTTGCTGCTGTGGTGTTACTCTGACACAGCAAAATATACCAGGGGATATGATTTCATAGTGGACTGAGAAACACGGAGCTACGCAAGTTCAGAATAAGTAAGTCTCATTGGACACAAAGTACCTAATGGTGTAGTTAAGGAAAAGAGCATGATAAGTTTTTCAAATAATTTTGCAATGATGCTTGCCAGGTCACCAGTGACAGAATTTGTTAGTGTCAAATTGTTGATCTCTACTCAAATATGCATTTTATATATATATATATATATATATATATATATATATATATGTATATAAAGAATATGCATCACTGGAACAGTTTGTGATGTCTGGAAGGATACAAAATGACAAACGAAATATCCTTAAAATATCCTTTTGAAAGTCACAAAGTAGGTTAATTGCCAAAAAGGAAAAAAGCTATTGGCCATTTAATTTTGTTAATATTTTTCTCTAAGTATGAATTTCTCTCAAAAGCAACTCTTCATTTATTGGACATTTGAAATCTTCATTAAAGCTTCTAAGTTTGGATTTCCAGCTGTATAAATCAATGGCTCACAAGCTACCTGTAATGATTTAGTATCCGTATTTGTTTATCAAAGTATATAACCAATTCAGTTGCATGATCTATCTTGTTAAATATTACCATTAGACTTTTTGGGTTTGGGTTGTTGAAGTTTGGGAGGCTTTATTTTTTCCTAATGTGCTGCATCTTAAGGCTTTAGTTAAGATTACATAGGAGAGAAGGATCACAGCTTTGGGAGATCAGTAAAAACAGTTGCAATTAATTACCAATCTTTTAGCTTTGAAGCATCCTAAAAAGGATTTGATCTTAAATGTACAAAATTCCCTTTGAAGAGATGTTTTGCCTGAAGATATTTTCCATATTTATCAATACTCAGAGTTCAGAAAGGTGCTCTCTCTCATTCAAAGCAAAGTGATCCACTTTCTGATGGTTAACTGCTCCTGTGTCTTCTAAGGGAGAAAACAGTAGTTCATTAATCTGAAAATCTGAAATTGAAAGATGGATGTCTGGTTACATAAAAATAGTCTGAGAGATGAAAATAAATACTCAAAGAACAAGGGAAAAGGTATCTGAGAAAGCATATGAGTGATGATATTTTAAGCTATCTGCATTCAAGGTGATAAATTGGGCAATATCATTGCAAAGAGAAGCAGTAAACTCAATGTTTTCAATAGATACAGTATAAACAGGTTTGAAATCCCATATTTACATGAGAAAATATAGCAACTTCCAAGTAATATTTGTCAGACAGAACAGGGAAGTTAAAGGTCATTGGGCAAAAAATATTTAATTAATTTTGACTACCAGGAATTGAATGTTTTGTAATTTAAGTTAAAATATTTATTCTGGTAACATTTTTGCAACATAATAAGAATGAAATACAATTCATAATCCAGTGCAAACAGATCACATTAGATTAAATACCACCTGTTTTGTCCAGCAACAAGATCATGTGCAAACACACCTCCCATGGCTGTCCTTTAGCAAGCATGCTCCTACTAAATACATAATGTCAGTCATATATTTCACTCTAAAATCTGCAAATGTAAAATCACAAGCCTTTTCAAAGTGTCTGGCAATAAAATTCTGTATATATCAGCATGGAAGATAATTGATTTTATTAGCAGTAATATGTAAAACCAGCTTAGATTTGCAAAATCAGAACCAATGTCAGCCATGATTCTCAAATTTATATAGCATAAGTATCTGTAGAATTCAAGTGTTTTGTACACTCATGTAAATGACAAACCACCTTTCTGCCATTCTGTTACAATTATCAGAGATAGAGATTACTAGCATGGTATATCATGGGAAAATTCTGACTCTGTGGACTCACTTCCCTATGTGTTGAAAAACCTTCAGTCCTACTGATATGTTAAAAAGTCCATATGTCGACTGTGTGGGTTAAGAATAAATTACTGTGTGTTCGTTTGCATGTGTTATATACTAGGGATTGTTGTTTGTTGGATTTGCTGAATTTAGTAGTCTTCAGTTGTGAACCTCAGATCCGTAACATATGAGCGAGTCTTTCAATAGTGTTTGATCAGAAGTCCTCTGATAAATGCGTAGAGCAGTCCACATGAAGTTCCAAGTCTTAAGGTGTCGTATTAAGAAGGGTTAATTTGGCAGAAGCCAAACCCTTTGGCATTCCAGCTTGTCCTTGGTATATTACTGGGAGGCTGGAGACGGCTGAGCTTAGCTTCTGAGTACTAATTACACCAAATGACCTCAAGTCAACGCTATGAGTCTGATCGTGCTCAACAACCACTCCGGCGTTACGTTGCTTTCACATGATTACAGAATCACTAATAGTGCAGGGCTGGGCTGTGGTCATTGACTTTGCTTGCTTGCACAGATTCACAAATAGTATAATTTCTCATACCTAGCTCCACAAATGATGAGGTTTATTAAAGCAACAGGTTGAAGTTCTTTTAGATTGCCAATGATAAAATATACTGTCTGCAAAAATACACTTTAGTTGCAAAAATACACCTTGGTACCAAATATATATGTGTTCTAAGATTACTGTGTCGCTCTACTGATGTGATTACAAATATAAGCTTGAAGTCTAAGTTTCCTGGGGAAACACTTGGTATAACCAAGTGTGCAAATCTTACCCAAAAGCATCCTTTTGGGCGAGAAGATAGACTCAGCCCGTTGACTGATCCCAGAAGTCTGCGATGCAGTCTCCTTGACTTCTCAGTGATGGTGTCTTCCTTAACTTTTCCCTATTGTTAGGGTATTTTATTCTATTTTACACGTTTAGGTGGAGATAGAAAGACTCTTGTCATTCATGCCCTTGTTACTGATTGGTGTGAAAGTCTCTCTCTTCGATTTTAAAGGTGTAAACTTAAAAGAATTCAAGGAGCATACTCCAGCAAGGGTGGAAGTTGGTATCTTTTGGGATGGAGGTGTGGTTTTGAATTATAATGAGATTATAATGAGCAAAGTTCATCTACAGGGCATATTTTGACACATCTGCTAGCTCAACAACTAGCATTTTGTATGGAATGGAATATTTATCTCTTAGTTGATAACACCTATGTGCATAGTAACACCATCTCCCCAAGACTGATCTGCAACCATCCTCTGAGGTGCCACCAGCCTGCACCACTAGCTGTGTGACTGAACTTCTTGCATGTTCCAGCAATGCATAGTGCTTGATTTATATAGCAGTCTGTTCATCTCAGCACATTAGATGGACCTATGTGCACTAATTTCAATACTGTAGCTGTAAGAAAAATCATCATATATTTCCTTTTAGTTCCTCACCATTAGGTTTCCTTGGTTGCTCTCAGCCGTCTGTTTAATCAGGATATAAGAGGGATACACCGTTTTGGTCTATGCTTGCAGTGGTGGAGTGAGCTGTTACCATGTTAAGTAATTCCTGCTAAATCCCTTAAGTTGTAAGTCTACTGTGTCCTTCCTTACCTTTGTATTGTGCTGCATAGGATCCATGCATGTATCTGAACACCAGGCACCTTCTGAAAGAAAAGAAAATGCTTGTTTGGAAAATGTCTAATATGCAATTATAAGGAAAGGTGAGGCACAAAGGGTATAGATGTAGTTAAACTAGAATAGAAAAACCAGTGGAAACTTTTTTGGCCAGAAACTCAATATCACTTTCTTGCTTCTAAAACAAACTCAGGGCTGACCTATCGTACATTAATATGATTATAAGTAAAAGCCTCAATCTAAAAGGTAAAGCTTTGCAAAGAGATTGTGTGGTGAACTGCCTATAGTTGATTAGGCTAATCATTTACCAGGTTTGGTTTATTAAATTAAGAAATGGAAAATTAATTATTTAGCCTTTGCAATGAAGGTGGGAAAATCAGCCTTTACATTCCCACATCAAAGTGTAAATCATCTCAGATGAAATCTTCTGTTTCTTCAAAGAAGGAATTTGCTTTTCTTGTATGGGAAGTATTTTTTTTAAAAAAGGTAAAGTAGCATGAAAAGATTGCAATACATAAAGCTAACTTTATGAGATTATTTTTTAAGCTTTTCTTTTCTCTCCCCTTCTTTTATACAAAAGGGAGTTTAGTGCTTGGCTTCTCTCCAGCTAAAATAATCATAGTGATCAAAATGTTTTCATCTTTGTAATTTTTAAAAAAGGGAAAAAATATGTTAGATTTGATGATGCCTTACATAGAGCAGTTGTGGGCTTTTTCAATTGTGATGATTTACACATCGTTTGATGTAAAAGATGTCAATTAAAAGCAAATATTTAATTAAAATAATAGCATCTGCCAAATATGGGTTCATGTAAATGTGACTGCTTTGCAACTGGAGATTAATGATCCCCGTCTGTCTCCATATTTATGCGTTTCTCAAAGGGTAGCTACTATATTTTTCAGTTAAATTGACTGCATGTTTTAGACATATGATAAAGTTATCATTTGAATCTGTGCTTCACGTGGATTTCTAGCACTTTGAAGCAATTTAACTAATACTGAAAATTATGGTTTGCTTGAAATAGTTTTGCCATGCTAACAGTCCCTTTGCAGCAGACTAAGGCTATCAAAAGAAGGTAGGATTGGTTTCAACACTATTTTAAAGTGAAATAGTTATTTGTATGATGTCATTCATACAATATTTACTCAAGATCTTTTCCTGTGTTGAAATGTTTCTACCCAAAGTTAAGTCTTTGGGAAAGTGCCAGCAGGGACTGCAGCTAACCTTAATCTTCCAACCACAGACAGAAGTTATTGGTGACATCCTTCAGTACCCTCTAATGAGTTGTTCTCTTCCTTTCTTTCTGGTGAATTATTCTTTGCTTTAACTCCATTTAAAGTTTTCTCTTTCTTTTGATCACAGGCAATGGACTGGGAATCCGAGTTGTAGGTGGGAAAGAAATTCCGGGAAGCAGTGGGGAAATTGGAGCTTACATTGCCAAGATCTTGCCTGGAGGCAATGCAGAGCTGACGGGGAAGCTGATAGAGGGTAAGATAAATGTGTTATCAAAAAATTGAACCATAAGAGAAAGTTGGGTAGAATTATTATAATATACATTTTTCTCTTGCAAATGTGGTGTAATCTTGTGCAAGGAGTGTGGGGCATTTAAGAGCCCTTCTAAACCTCCATGGGTCTTAAAATTGTGAAAAAGGGGAAAAGGAGTTATAGGAGGTCATTTTATGACTTCTATAGCGAAAGAGAATTGTCATGATGAGCAGCATTATGGCATGTCTTCAGTAATCTATGCCAACATGGTGTCTGTACTGGGGCTAAGACAATATGACCAGAGTCCAACTATATATCACGGACATATATCATCAACATATATCATAGACATGCTATTTTGAAGATCTTTAACCTAGCTTGATCATCTAGGCACCTATGTCTGAGATTATTTACATTTTTTAGTTGCAGAGGTAAAAGGGATCACAGATCTAATTCTCTCTCAGTTACATGCACTCTTTTAAACATTCCCTAAATTCAGACTTGACTGAATTTATCTGACCTAACTTTAGGTTTCCAGTTTAAGACAGTCATCCTGTCTGCCTGAACAGGCAACAGAGAAAATGAGGCATGTACAGATGGGCAACTGATTTAATCTACCACAGAACTGTTTCAACAACTAGGAATGTCTTCCTCATTTAATTGACTTTAAGAAGACTGCATTGTACTTGACATCATCTTTTAGACAACTAAAGCTAGGTGAAATGAATTTGACTTAGTTATCTCTAAATTTTCTAGGATTATTACAAAAGTGATAAATCTGTCTAATAAAAAAATATTTCTATCCATAATGACATAAATGGTCCCTTCTCTGTATAATTATTTTCTATTTCTGTTTTCTGTCTGTATAGACCTGATATGCGAATTTATCCATAGACAAAAACATGATACATTTGTTTCTAATTAATTCAACCAGTTATTTTTATTTCTTTAATAAAAGCAGATATATGGGAAAAAAAAAAAAAAAAAAAAAAAGATGAGCAAAAGGAATAGTTCTCTCAGGCAGAATTCAATTCGCATGAGTTAATTGAATACCAAACATGCAACAGAAGTCACAGCTAAACCAAAAGTACTTTACAGATAAAAAAGCTGAGTAAATTGATTAAATATATTCACAAAAAATGGTTTAAGTATGTTGTAGGTATTGCAATACAGTGTCACCTTCATCCATGTTTTCCCTTCTTTTTATATCCTTGGTGGTTTCTTTGCCCATATTTTAAAGGTATACATTAAAAAGTTGCACATATACTGATGTCAATTTAAAGTTTAAGTGAAGAAATGATCTGTCAATGAAAATATCTTCCTTTTTTCCCCTATAGAGTTGATTCTGCCATTCATATTTGATAAGTAGTGTGTCACTCGTGAAGTGATAGAATAGTGTTATTTATTGCAAGTGAATGATGAAGGAATTGACTTTATTGTGTTTGAAATGAGTATTTGTTTTGGCTCCTGTCACTGTTTAATTCAGGATGACAATAAACTGTGGCAGATGCTTTCTGTTAACCCCCTCTCTTTTTCCCCCACCTCAGCCCTCCCCACTAAGGAAAGGCAATAGGATTGCAAAGAGAGAGAGGACTTGCAAGTTGGAAAAAGTTTTAAATGTTTTACTAATGTTGCTATTAAAATAGAGAAAATAATACAAAATATACAAAACCAATCTTGAAATTCCCAGCACAGCTCAGTGCCAGCTACTCCGGCAGCTGCAGGGCAGGCACCCAGAAGTCCTAGGTTGGACTCTGCAGCAAGTCGGAACTGTATTCAGGGATGCAGGGTCTGTCACTAGGCCTCAGATTCAGGGACGGCAGGCAGAGTCCCCTTTAGATGCCGGTCATAGTCGAAGAGAGAGAGATCCTCGTGATCTCCCACCTTTATGTGATGTATGGCATGGATTGGATGGAATACTTAGTTGGTCAATTTTAGTCACCTGTTCAGTTCACCCCCCCTGGCAAATATGCCCCTCTCACTTGTGGGATGTGCATTCTTATGAGTGACCTTGCATTCCATTGCTATGTTTGTTTACAAAAATATGTAGCCAACTTCAGAAAAGTGCAGTTACTTAGAAGAACTTAACTGAAAGGAAGATTCACGAAAAGAGAAACTGGTCTTGCTTTTAACAAAACCAGGACAGCCCCCTCCATACAGAAGAGTGCTGTGCTGGATCATGCATGCAATGTTTCAGTACCACGCAGAGAAAGATGAGAACATTATTTAACATTTCCCTGAGACTCAACATTTCAAGAGGCTGAGCAGTTACTACTTGGAATTATCTCCTGTCTTTTAGTTTCTATTGTCAGGAACTTTTCTGGATATTGAGGTTTGAATTAGTTCTTCATTCACCATATAGGTATATTTTAGCAATGATCAAAACCATCTTGGATTTACAATAACTACAAGAGAAATTCAAACATGGCAGTTTGCTTTTCTGTCCATATAATATATTTTGAAGGTTTATTCATATTTTATAGAAATATTAACAAAATGGTAAAATATTTATTACTTTGTTTCCTTCTCCCATCATATGATCAGTCATCTTTCTGGTCTGACCTTTAACATATCCTAGACTTGAATATATTGGCATAAATCAACTCCATCAAAATCACTATACTTAATCTGTAGAATTTGTCCACACAATGTCCCAGAATGTGTTTTACTATTGATGTGTAAATGTTCTGTCAGAGAGAAAAAATGTTTTATTCAGAATGTACTATTACTATAGCATGCAAGAGAAATTTTCTCTTACTGTAATTTACCTTTTAAATCTTGCCTTTATGTCTAGTTTACTTTTTATGTTGCTTTAGATGACTATCATAGATCACCAAAGAATATATGGGTACTCAACTGTTAGGTTTGTTTGTTTTTCTGGAAATATGGCTGATGCAAATTTAATCTCTGCCCTTCAGAAGAAATTCATTGAGGTCTCCAATGATTCTCATATTGATCTCTGTAAATCTGGGCAAACTGCTGATGCTACCAGTATCACTGATACTTCTATGACTGAAAATAGAGGCTACCCTTAACTTCTTTTTCAAGTTATTTGCTGTCTCTCAGATCACATGTGGAAAACTTTATGTCATTATCTATAAATGACAATTACATATTAATAATTTGTATAGTAATCATGAGTCATTTTTTTCTGCCAAAATTCTGTATGACTTCAAATTAGAGTATATACCTAGTCATCAACTAAATGTATACTAATGTCATTACAAGCTAAGCTCATGACTCATTAGCCTTTCTAAGAACATGGTTGACTGTGAGAAGTCCCATCAATTTAAATAATTCCTCTCATACTAAAAATAGAAAACACTGGGTCAGGTCTAAAAATCCGATCTATAGCATACGTAACAAGGACAGATTTACTGTGGTTGTAGGATGGCAAAGTCCTACCTGCTGTCTGCATGACTGCATCTATGCCTGCATCTATGAAGAAATGACACACTTTGAAATACAGATAGCATTCCTTTCCTTAGGGAATAGCAGTCCATATTTTAGCCTATTTAAATAGCTTTGGAGGAGTCTTAGTGCTGAAAAGTTTATTTATAGTTCTGACTGGCAAATACCAGTCTTCTTGGTTCTCTCACCTTGAATTGCTTTCAGATGTCAAAAATATCTCTGGTTCATCATTCATTGGCACTACAAAAACTGGAGGTGGAAGACTCATTCCACTGAACTCATCAAGTGCAGGGACTGTGTCAATTTGATAGATGTGTCTGTGCTCCCTCTTGTGTTGACAGAAACTGTTCAGTCAGATTCCACCTGGTAAATCTACTGGGTAAATGGCATTTTACACTGCTAGCATTTTTCAGAAACAGAGGAACCTAAGGTAAAGAGCATAAATAAAATATTGATGCGTTTTACCAACTGTTACAAATTTGCTGGATGCCCTCAGCATTCAAGTTTTCTTATTGGACCACTTCAACAGGCTGAGTGGAGAGCCTGGGAACTGGTGAACCATGGGTGTCTTTGTTCCAGGTTTTCAGTCAGCCAAGCATACTGTGTTGCAATGCTTAAGCCACCTGACATTCACCAAGATTGAAGAGATTCCCTGACTTTCCAGTCTCCTGGCAATTCTAGGGAACCTGCATGGTCTAAAAGCTAATGTGGACTTAATCAGTGCTGTTCTTAAGGCCTTTGCTGTCACTCCTCTCAACACCAACCATGACACTGATCAGATTTTTGTTAACTTGTCTGAGGCTTTATGTGTGCATGTTTATTTTTAATATGTATGCCTCATTTAAATAATATCTTCCCAAACTTAAGAATAGAAAAATCTTATACAGTAAAGATGAAAATTCTTCTTAAAAATACTGAAATAGAACCCCTGGTTTCTATTTTATACCAAATATAATAATGTAACATTTCTAGCATAACATGGAAGGATGCCACCTACCTTATGAGTCACAGAGCTTCACTGTAGAATTTTGTATATAAGCAATCTGTGCCAGCAAAGAGGCATGCTATTCAATTCAGTTTGTTAGATTTTGCATTTTATAATTCAATAAAAATATTCATCATACAAGGATATTTTAAGCGTCTTCATCTTGAAGCTAGTCCAATAATGCTACCAGAAAAGCTACCCAATGTGTGAACAGACAATGGACGGATAATACCATCCTGACAAAGCTGTGAAGTAGGTCAGGGAAGAGAAAATGCTCTGCCATTTGAGAATTCTGTGGTAGTTAATGGTGTCCTGTCCCTCAGTGCAGCCCTTAGGCACTTGTTTTGATCTAAATGAATAACTAGTCCCCTTAGGATGCAAGAAACATTATTCCTCAAGACACTATGAAGGTCCTCTGGGAAGAGCCACCTGCAGCCTGGTGACAGATACAAAGAGTAGGCAAAAACACTTCCAATGTCCTCAGCATCAAAGTGAAGATTGACGACGAGTTCTAAAATGTACTTAGTATCTTTTAGCCTTAGATTCACTTACAGATGGTCAGTTTTCCAAATTGCTTTATGGCCTTTAATTGTGCTAGAAGTTTCCCAGGCTGCATGACCAGTTTGACATACCTAATAAAGACCCACTCATTCAAAATACATTTTCCTGTGTTTTGAATGAGTGGGTCTTTATGGGGAATGTCAGAGCTGTCTTTCATCTTTAGAAAACAGTGCAATCTCAGAACTCTAAGACACTGTCTTGAAATAAGACTGAAGTGTCCCCATTCCTCTTATCCCTATTTATTCACTCTTTCTTCTTCTGTAGAAAGTCATACATATTCTTACATATTTAAGTATCACAATTTCCTTTCCATAGAATCACAGAATGTCCCGAATTACAAGGGACTCACAAGGATCATCGAGTCCAACTCCTGTCCCTGCATAGACAACCCCAAAATTCACACCATGTGTCTGAGGGCATTGTTCAATTGCTTCTTCTAAGAAGACCTTTGGTGTACATCTCACTCCCTCTCTCTGTGATTAATCTCCTAATATGAGACCCAAGACATATTAGAAACATTCCTCCCATTGAAACTAAGAGCCTTCCCCTGTACTCTCATGAGATGGCATAGCTTATTATCTCTTGAAGCCATGGACCATGGCTACAGTGCCAAAGACAACACTTCCTCACAGATGTTAAGCCAATATGGGGAGAAACATGTTGTTCATTGTTTGCCACCACACAGCTCACCACACCAGGATTGACATGAGATGAATGATGTGTACCAAACCATCATGCTGTGAATGGCAAAACAAGGAAGCATCTAGACCAGCGGGAGATATTTTCCACCTAAAACAGAGTGGGATAGGAGTAAGGAGCAAAGACATATTTAGATTACCTCCGTGGGCTTCAGAGATCAGCCAAGCTCCCCACCTTTTGTTCTCTGAAGAAGGAGGCAGACCCAGGATTTCCTGTCAGAAGTTTGCCTTAACAGGGATGCTCTACAGCTCTAACCCATGCTGTGGACTTTGGCTTCTGACCTAGCCCACTTCAAGCATCTCCTAGCCTCAGGCTTCCCCACAGAAGCATGTGCGCTGGGAAGTTTCTCTGAAGGCAGAAAAGGAAAACCAAGGGTCACTGGGATCCTCATCCCTATAGCTCCAAGTGTCATTACCACAGCTCTTCATTATTCCAGGACATGCAGTCTGCATTAACTGGAGAAAAATATCTTGAGTATTTATACTGTTATACTATTATAATACCTAAAACACTTCCTCTGAGGAGAATATAAATAAGTCTGATGAGCAGACTAATAGGAGAGATGGCCAATTTAGCAGATGATTAGCTGTACTGTGGTTGTCTAGTATAAGTAATATGAATCTGAGCATAAACAATGGTGGATAGAGGTTGTTGGAATATTAACATCACTGTTTATTCTGCGAAGTATTTCCTAGGTTCTGGGCAATAACATCTTTGAATACAAGCAGCTTTCTTATTCCTCCAGATAAAAATGCCAACTAGTCAGCCTCCAGCAGTTGTATCAGCTCAGCCATGCCCCAGGGATGTTCCCTTCATGTATTTCACACCATAAGTTTTTAATCATGACTTTTCAAGTTTTTAAGTCCTTGTCATCTTAAATCATATTATTTACTGGCATTGAAAGCACACAATTTAAGTCCTCTCAGAAGGACCATGGGACATGCCACTGGATTATTGACCAGTCCATGAAAGAAGCAGAAAGAAAACATTAAGAACCATTTTTCTGCAGATTGTTTGAGGCACTTTTGAACAAGTTTGGAAAGCACTGAGTACTGAAGGACAAGACCAGACCCAGTTTCAGAAGGTCTTTTGCAAAGGTAATAGCATGTGTAATGGCCATCCATCTTATCAAAACTATCTCTTACCATATCATAGACAGGTTTGGGATGTTGCTTGGAAAATGGAATGTGGCTAGAATAGTCATGGACACTTAAATATTTGGAAAACCAGAACAGAAGCAGTGAGTCACTGTCCTTCCACTTCTCCTCTTGCCCCTTCCCTCTTTGCCCTTAGTTATAGACAGGCTCGAGTGTAACACCGACTGATGTCCATCATCTATCGGTGGGAAGTACAACCAGCACCAGATCTTCCTGAGTTCTAGAAGACTGTAGCGAGTACTGCTTGCTATTTAGTGAGCTAAAATTAGAAACATTGATAGGGGAATCACAGTGAAAAGATATTTTCCAGTCCCCATGAAGCTGAGGAAAGTGAAGAGCCAGAATCCCTTCTAGAGTCCCTCTGATAATTACACTTCTGGCAGACAGTAGATAACATGATGAAGCTGGAAAATGATGAAAAGAAATTAAAAGGAACACAAGAAGGGAAGGAAAAATTCTCAAAAAACTTTGGGTCAGGTCTTAAATGATCAGAAATAGTCTTCCCATCCTGCAATTCCATTTTGCAGTTTGCTTTAATTTATGACTTCATTGGGGAAAATGAAGAATTAACTTTACCCTCTTCTCTGAGCATTAGTCTTAGTGATTTATTGTGCTGCCAATGCTTATTCTGTGGGGTTAAAAGAGAGGAGAGCTTGCTCTCAACGTAAGCCCTGGGCTACAGGCTCAGGTTTATCTGTCCCAGCAGAAACTCACTTTATCAAAAGAAGTATGTACAAACTAACAGACAATGCGATAGTGCAGTTGAAAGCTTTGCCCTACAGCTCTTTAGAAAGGACTTAATCTAAACAAACCCCTAAATGCCCCCCATCAGCTGTAAGTCTTGCTAGTTGTGCTCCTCTCATCTATGTATTTTGTTCTGCCTGGTACTTCTATCAAATAAGCAATCATTAATGAGTGTGCAGTGTTGTTCTTGCTAAGTGTGGCTAGGGGCATTCAGCATATAAGAAAATTACTTTTAAAACTTCAAATTTTTTTTTAAAGGAAAGATTATTCTAAAAATGTAGTAGAAAGAGCACCCCTGCGAGGTCTATCATTTACATATTACCATTAACCTTTTATCTGTTAGAAAGAAGCAAGCAAGGAAGCTTTCTCACACTGCTTTAGGAATTTCATATGCTATTTCATGGATAGCGGTCTCAATACTTTTCTTACTGTGGTAAGAGGTGAGTTGTACTGAGAGTCCAGTTTGACCATTTGCTGAGATATGAGAAGAAAATCAGAATCACCAGTAGGAACAAGAATTGTTTTACCACCCCTGTGGGTCTTACAGAAGGAAATGAAGGAAGAAAGAATTGCAGTATGAATATTTGACATGGAAATCTGAGAGTGCTGGTTATTGTAACACTGTAACTTTATTTACTAAATCTGTTTTTCAGCAGTTGAAAACCATCTAGAAAATGATACATTTAGGTGCTTCACAGTATAGGGCATGTAGTTTATGGAGATTTAGTTTAATCTTATGGTAGCAGAAACATGCAACTGGGATATTGCAAGGAAACTTCATCAGAAAACTTCTTGTATAACTAGAATATCTGTTTTAATTAGATAAAGCAGGTAATACGAGTTTGTAATGTTTCTGCCTAGCACTGTAATTGCTCTATATTTAATTTTCCTGCAACAAAAATCAACACTGTTAACAGCTATTAGAGGTAACTTGGATCTAGCAAGTAGATGAGCAACTGTATAGACTGAGAATTCAGGATCTTTTTAATGTAATCTAAAGCTGAAGATAGTAGAAAGCTTATGGAGCATGTATAAAAGTTTCAAAGCTATGAGGAAGAAGCATTAAATTAATTCACATTAGGACCAGTAAAGATCTGGCTTCTTGCATAACACAAGTTACTGATTTTTCGCTCCTGTAGCCCTGTTATGCACCATGTAAGCTAGTATATGTTGTACTTTCTTTAGGATCAGGAACTCTGAAAATCAGTTTTGAAGGAAAAACCCTGTTGTAAAAATTGCACAGGGAAATTGGGCTCTTCGTAACAAATAAATAACTGCATCAAAATATCTCTTTAGGGAGTTTCTCTTTAGTCTTAGAGAGGTAAGTCTGCTTTATAGAGACAAGCAAAATAACCTGGATGCTTCAAGCAGTGAGTACATGCAGACAAAATCACTAGAGTTCCAGAGGTAATGAAGTGTAGAACAATCACAGAGGTCAGGCTGAAAGCGTTCATCAGATGGTTTGTAACACAAATTGTGGAGTATCACTGGTAAAGATGTCATTGGTATTATAACTGGCTTTCAATAACATCCCACTAAGATCATATTAGAAGGCACTGCTAGCTGTTGTAAAGTACGTACGTGGAGCTATGCAATTAGTAATTATCAGACACACTGCTTTTGACAGCTGTAATTATTCAAGACCTTGATGGATAGTTCATGTTAGGAAGAAAATCCACGTATTTCTTGGGAAAAGTCCTCATTGCTTCCAGAGGATGTGCCTGACACCCTATTTCTTTGAGCCCAGCAGAAACACCAGTGGAACATTGTCATGAGGCTGCCCACTGTGGTTTCCTCTTGGCTCTGACCAGGACCATACAGCATTCTGGTGTCCTCTAGGATCATAAAGATCATGGTTGCTTTGATTTTCTGCCTCTGACATTGACAGATATCACCTGTCCATGTGGTTTCAGTCATTCCTCACTTACTCTTGGATAGTTCTTGCTATGTTCTCACAGTGTGAGTAGTATTAAGGTTTATTTGTCACCATAAAAGAGTTTAATTCCTTCTTTCGGTATTTTTAATATGGTTTGTCCATTCTTACATCAGAGACATGGTTGCAGGTCGGACAGTAACTATTTAGTGTGGTACAACACTGTATTAAAATCAAATTGATGCAGATTTGTAAGAAGATGCAGTGGTATTTTCTACTTTTGTATTCCCAGTACACATTGGCAAAAGTGACAAGGAGGAAGCTGTGACTTTTCTTATTTGGGCAACACTGGAGAGAAAAACATAGAGTGCAGACCCAGCTCTGTGGGCATGGAGATGAATCTCAGCTATAGAGATGGTTTTAGTTACCGGTCTCAAGATGTTCAGGGATACAGCTACAGCTTTAGTCAAACAAAGGCAGCCTGTCTGGGCCTGTAAAGATAGACTGGGAGATACAGTCACGAGATCACGTTATACCTGATACACAGGCAAATAACAAACACAGGGAGACACATAGAAACTGTACCTGCCCCTTTGCATGGCAATTACTTGCTGTGGGTGCTAAAAGGGAGTTGAATTTCAGCTGGAAGCATCAAAGCTATGTGCATGTATTGCTCTGTTTATTGTCTTCTGTTCTCAAGGACAGGCTTCTGTGTAGCAGATTTACAAAGAAACCAGACAAATGTAAATCCTTTGGTACTTAAACCAAGGCCATTTGTTTTACCAGTGGAAGTCATCGAACACACCCTCCTGCCTTTATTAACTGTACCAGAACCTTAGGTATTTCTTTTAGGTGAACTGACTCAGCATAAAATTTAGATGCTAATTGCGTACATTAGGCATGCTGGAGCACATCTCATAAAACAATATCAATATTTTTTTTTCTTGATGTTTTTAAGGAACAATACAGATTTGGGCTCATGTACATGAGCATTCCAAGAGGAAAAATCTTATTGCAGCATGAAAAAGTCTATTTTCACAGCCACTGAACTGTGTTGTTTGATAGTGGCTTCCTAGTGAACTGGGAAGCTAAAAATACCCTCATTCTGTTTCCTATTACGCAGACTATTGTGGGCTAAAACTAGCAGATTAATGGTTTGATGGGTTTTTATTGTGAAAGAAGTCCAGTGAAATCTAAGTGAGGGTCATCTTGAAGTACAGATAAAATATATCTCTCTCCTTATGGACAATTTCACCATTCCTGGACTCCAAAAAGTGCACTGGAACATTTTGCATCTACACATAACAATTCTAACCTTCAATCCCATTTCTGAAATCTGGATTTCCATAAATATTAGGCCAGTTTCGGGACTCCACGGAGTGCTGTATTGATGTAAAATATAGCAAAGATTCAAGGCCCAAGATTAACTGTCCCTAGTCAAGTCTTGATTTGCTGCAAGTCAGGTAAACAAATAACCACTCTCACTGAATATCTGGTGTGTTCGCTGTTTTGCAGGACACTTCCCAGAAAGGGAGAGGCTTGTAAACAGTACGTTTTCCTGCCAATGACGCTAGGAACTGCAGCAAACATACTTACTTTTGTTGCTTGCTATATTAAAATATTTTCTAGATACGTGTATGCACATTTGATTCTTCCGTGGCTAGAAGGAACATTATTAATAATTACTAACAATTTACTATGAAGAAAGGACTACTGAAAGTGGGTTGTCTGAGAGTAGAACATTATATATCTTTTAGATGGACTTTGATCATGGTAATATGTAAGGCTTGAGCACAAATTTGGAATGCTTGGTCACAGAGACTCACTTCAGTGTCTTCATAAATGACATAATCACAATGAAAAAAACTGTAACTTTTATAGGTGTTGAGTAGTAGACAGAGAAGAAAAAGAGAATGACAAGATATTTCCTAAATTACTTAAACTAAATCAACTAATCTCTGGAGATAATTGAGAAAAAAAATAATAACAAAAAAATGGCATAAGCAATTTAATTCCAGAATTTTCCAAGGTTTTCTAGACAACTTCTAAAACCTCTGATATCAACTGTTTTCTGAAGAGAAGCTTAACTAGGCAGTACTTTGCTTTGTCCTAATCTAACAGTGATTTTCTTATTCAGTTGAAAGGATAAAGGAACCTGAAGAACAAATAAATAATTTTCTGCAATTGATTTTGCAATATAGTTCATTACCAAATAGGAATATTATGTAAATTAATACAGAGAGTATTTTAGAAGCCACCTTAAAGAAAGAAAAATCCTATGGGCACTCCTGAAAAACTACAAAAATACTTTATTTCAGATTTCTTGCAGCGCCTTTTATTTCAAAACTTAAATAGATCCACCATAAGATATGACTGGAAAAATCTTGTATGGGAAACTCCAGGTTTCTTTGAGACAAAAGAAGCAGGTAATTCTATCATTTGGCAGCAAAGAGAGCAAAATGTTGATTAAAAATATTTACTCTTTATCCAGATTTCTCATTTCATCTACACTACATATTTCAGGCTTACTATAGTTACTTCACATTTTCATATTAAAAAAACCCACTTAAAGTATACCTGTATTATAAAAATACAAATGAAAATGTAACTGCAATTGTAGATACTGAATTGCATATTACCTATATTATTAGAGACTAAAGATTGAAATAATTTAATCAGCAAAAATTGAATATCAAATCTTATTTCTGTTTCACATTAAAACAAAAAAAAAAAATTGGGAAAAAAAGCTATCAAAAATAATGAAATTAAATTAAATCTTTGCATTTCATTTAAATCTTGGTGCAAGTAACTGGTAACAGACCTTTTCTAACTTTAAACTGTTTCTAATTTTAAAAATATTCATTGCCTGAAATATTGCCTGAAAAATAGGAAGATATGCTATGTTTTTTTGCCTAAACAGATCCTAAAATTTTTGAGCCAGAACTCCTTAAAATCTAATTACTT
Organism: Nesoenas mayeri; assembly: GCF_963082525.1. Lineage (NCBI taxonomy): Eukaryota > Metazoa > Chordata > Aves > Columbiformes > Columbidae > Nesoenas > Nesoenas mayeri. The sequence goes on from NC_137541.1 coordinate 10,897,456, forward strand.
TTCATGGTTTCTAATGGGAGTGCCTGAGATTCAAAATGAATTGAAATGAATTGAAATGAATTTAAAACTGCCTGATATCTCTCTAAATACAGCACCAAGCAGAATTCTAAGATCTTTGCATTTTATGGTCCATTTGAAAACTTCTGAAATTACCTTACAGGTATATTAGTATGTTCAAGGTAATTTTTCAAACTGTTTTTGTTAAGTACTTTAATCTTTTATTTTCTGGAAAAACTGAATTAGTCTTGATCTGGGTGGTTGTGAGGGAAGTACTAACTTATTACAAATGACGGGGATTTGCAAACAATCAACTCACAAAAATAGTAATAATCTTATAGTCATAGCTATTTAAGTATTGGAGATCAGATTTCATGAATAATACATAGTAAAATGAGCATTTTCAAGTGAGCATGTACTGACATTTCCTTTTCTTGGGTGTAACAGCAGGAGCAAACTAGGATATAAAGTGCAAAAAACTTGAAAGCAAAAAGAATTCAGACTGTCTGTCTTGGTGTCTGGCAGATGTGGGCAGATAGCAGCTAAGTTCTCCAGGGCCTGAGCTCTGCCTAAATCTCTGAAATGACACATTGTATGTGAGGTGGTTCACACTGCATTTGAAACATTCAGATTTTAAGACTTTTTCCAAGTCATGATGTATATGGTGTAGCTGGTCTTGACTGCTTTTAAGTAACAATGTAGTGGTTTGGTACCCACTAAAGTAATAGGAAAGCTTGATTGTGGCCTTTCCTAGCTCAGCTGATGTTCGGTTGCTCAGATACATCTGCTTCTAAGGAGAGCTGTGTTTGAAATGGAGCTGCTTACTAATAATTCCACTGAGAATGGGCAACTGGACACATTTTCTTTTGAATTGGATCTTGCTTTCCATTTTACTGATGGTCTGTCTTCCAAACAGTAAACCATAGGCTATTATGTACTGTGACAGTTAGAGTATCTTCTGGGAAATGTCTATTTTGTCTTGAAAAGGATTTTTTAAATAATATTTTTTTCAATTATAAGTAGTCCCATATTTGTTTATGCATAATTTTGCAACTGCTGTTGTGAGGCCAGATCCCCACTGGCATATACTGGTCAGTTCTACCTGAGACCTAAAATTATAATATCCAGACCCTCAATTGTAAGTTTTCCAGTAAAGGAACATCCTTTTAAAATTAATTGTAATAATATGTGTGCATGGTCAGTTAAATGCCTCAAGAGCAAGGAAAAAGAAAGAAAGATGAAATCTGGATCATTACTCAACTTTATGAAAAATTTACAAATAATGCAATATGAATAATTCCATTCCAGTCTTAAAAAATACATATAAAATAAATAAATAAAACTAAATAATAAAAAAAATAATAGTTAAATGTTAAATTGTTCTTCACTGACTGTCAGCTTGCCTTTAACCAGTATCTTGCACTCTTGTGAGAAGGCTTCCTGTTGTAGTCAGTATTTAACGTGTGGGTATAGAAGAAAATTCTACAGCCAGGTCCTGGGCAAACACCATGAAAGCCTATGGGATCCCCATTTAAAAACCTTAGTGCAGAATTTAACATTCAGTATTGATTATTTATGATTCAATTTCAACACTGTCTAACCATTTTTAATACTTTTCTGCTTGGCACTTAGCACGAAAGCTTAGCTTGTGTGTTTTTAGAGTCTAAAAGCTAATGTAGTCTTCATTAAAAGTATGATAATACCGACAGATTCAAAGGCGTTCAAATAGTTTAAGGCCCAAATTCTTGTGCATTTCCCAGAATATCTGTGTTAGATTTCCTGCAATTTATTCCACTGCTTTCAGTTATCATGACAGATAATATAGGTACAGTAAATTATGTGCTGGGTAAAACCATAAATGTTGCATATCTCATTTCTAAGAGATGCTTTAACATCCGCATCTCATCTAAATACATATCTTGGATGAAAAACAAACAAAACATTGACAATTGGCATGTCTTAGCTGAATTATAGTTGTTCTGAACTTTGTTGCCATGTGTACTGAAATGCACAGTTGCAGACTAGGATTAATAATTCACCTGAAACAGAAGAATAACCTAGATAAAACAGTGAGCTGTTATTTTCCATGCTGATTGTGGTCATGGCTTTCTCAGGGGGACAACGTTCCTTCATGATTTAGAGCTAGAAAGAATGTTATAATGTCATTTCCAGTAAGCAGCAGGCAGTCCCTAGAACAGTGGCAAGAAATTCCACTGTGAAGTCTGGTTTTATGTTGTTCAATTGTTCAATTTTTTCCTGTGGATACTGGTGAGGATCTTTTTTAACATTCATATACTTTTTTTTGACTGCCATAATCTTTCACAACACTGATTACATGAAAATTAATTAGTCACTGTTCTCTTCTTTATGCATTATTAATGTAACAAACAGCAACAAGAGAGACATACCACACATAGGACACATACAAAGTGTTCACAGTGAGAAGGTTTGAATGTTGGTTGTGTTAAAGAAAATCAAAAGAAATGGTCTGAAAATAATTCTTTGTATGCTGGGGCATCCACAGGTCTAATTCTGAGGGCTCTATACAAGATATCTAGGTAGAAGTGTATTATCTATAGATTTAAATTTGATATTGGGTAGATATTGAAAATATATTATACTTAAATATATATTTACATTTTATAAAAAATAGGAAATTTCCATTAAGACTTTAGGAAGCTTAACACTTTAATAACACTTTATTAAATCTTTATTATGAAGCAAAATTTCATGAATTTTGAGAAAGACCAGAAGTAACTACTGTGACATAAGCATCTCTCCTTGAGTATTGTCATGTGAAGTACAATTAAAACAAGGGTTGTGATACTCCAGCCTTCACTCTGGGGCATATATTTCTGTTTAGTGATTCTCCTTTTCAACAGCTCGAGTCAATCCACTTCACAAATTCTTAACTGCTGTTTCCCTAGGAATGAATATTGCAGTGTGCCAAGGAAAAGTCACAGTTTCTCTCCCCAAATGACATGAACAGGAATTGCAGAAGTTTAGCACAGTTACTTTTTCTTGCTTGATGATCTCATTGTATACTTTTTTTATTTCTTTTTTTTTTTTCTGGAATTATTGCACATGTTCCTGTTATTCCCCAAATCACCTAATAGGAAACAGTAGCTTTCTTAAAAATTATTTCCAATGAAACTGTGAAACACTTAAGCCATTGTAGGACCATGACGCTCCTTCCAGCTGAATTTACTTTAAATGTTGGGTCTTAAATTAACTTTCACTATAGGGTTTATTCATATATGTATTGCTATATGACAATCATTTGCAAATTCAGAAGTAACTTATTCGCATCCTTCTCTTTGGATGTTGGCACTGTCAGTCCAAATAAAAGCATGCAGAATGAATGTGCACTTTGATTTAGGTGTTTAATTGAATTTAAACAGCTGGAGTAATAATAAGATTTCACATTAAAAAGGTGTGAAAAAAGTGTCAACCTTCTGATGTTGAGGAAATGCAGATAAAATATTTGCACTATGGTGATGAAGACTGCTAATAACGTACAAAGATAGAGAGTATTGAGTCTGTAGCTCTGTGTCTACTTCTGAATGCCAAGAAGAATCCCACTGAAAAATATTCATAATTTGATTTAATAATAATGGTCTTTGATCTAAAATTAGCTTTATCCACGTACCTGTGTAATGTTATGTGACTATAAGGGCATTTCCCAGGGGACTCATTACTGCCAAACCACAAGGACATGCTAATAACTGAGAAGTACTAATTCTTAAAAGGTCCATAAAGCCTTTACTATGATACAGATAATTTGTCCAATAAGAAGGAAGTATACTATCATCCAGCAGTAGTGCCTGTATTATATTTGTTCCTTAGTCTGTGGAAGTGTAAAGAATTCTTTGCTGTTTTTTTGTTTGGTTGGTTGGTTTTTTTTATTTCCATAAATTTATTCCTAAAAGGCCAGCAGGGGTAGAGGAGAGACCCAGAGGTGTACGTCCATAAAAAGAAACCGGCAATTAAAGACACAGGGAATAGGTTTGGTTGCTCACATGCTACCTGTCTACTTGCTTCCCATCCTAAACCACCTCAGGTCAGGAGGAAGCATATCTAGAATATCCTTCAAAGATACATACCCAGACAAGCAGGGTTAGTTTTGGTACTGCCATAGGCCCTGTTGTTCTGTGAGGGTTTGGTTTTCAGGAGCACTGTGGGGTCTCAGGCCACCCCTTCTAAACACTTCCAGTCAAAGCCAAACAAAGAACCTGACAACTGCTGTGCTGTACAATGGCACCAAGGTTGCCTTAGCCCAGGCCTGTGAATTTATGTGCTGCCCACATACAGACAGATCAGATGACAAATGGACAATAAATATGGGCCTGTCCTATGTTGGAGGGTTAGACTGCATGTTAGCTGCTTTATGGCAGGCACAAGGTAAAGAAGAGCAGACAGGAGGTAAAAAGAACATTAGTATGATCCAGTTAGTGCTAGAGCAAAGGATTTCTAGAACTGTGTGGAAAGAGATCTGGTGAAAAGCAGTGCCCCATGCACTTCTGTTCCTCATTAGAATCTATTTGCAAGGGAAGGTTTGATGAGTACCATTTACCAGCCCAAGTGCAATGACAGTGCTATTTAGTGGTGCTGACCAGTCATCTCAATGGATAGGAGGTTTGATTATTTCTCTGGTACTACATAATATGCTGAACAGAACCCCATGAAATTAACATTTAAGATGACACAGTAAAAGGAAATGAGTCATTTCAGGCAATGTGCATCACTGTGTGAGCACCAAGCTTGCTAAATTATTTCTGTCATAGTGTGGGTGAAGTGGAATCAATCTATATCATTCATACATTTGCTACTCATACAGACAGTTTAGAGACTGTTAAATAGAAATAAGCATTGACTTATGTCTAAATACAGCAAAGTTTCGTGTTATGTTTACTGATTGTACTTTCCAAATAGATCTGAAGTGACTGATTAGAGAGAACTGACAGTTCCTGAGATGTGTGTGAAAGAAAGGAGAAAAGGAAGCAGAATTCTAGGCAGGGACTTTCGTGGCTGCTACTAATGGGAAAGTAGAAACATTTTTAATACTATAGAAAGAAAATGCAATCTTTCGTCTTCTTATTCATAGACCACTGTACTACTCTTTGAAGTATCAGCATATCTCAGTGATAGTAATAACTGTGCAATTTGCACAGTGGAAGCTGACTGATTAGTTGAAAAGTAGGGGCTTTCTTCTGATTGAGTAGCTTTAGAGAACACGAGACAAGAAAAATACTTCCCCCTGCTTAGGAAAGAGTGAAGATCCAAAGGAGGAAATGAAAATATCTTTGAGTGCCACAGTGACCCTTGTTGAGTACAATGCAGACAGACTCATAGATATGATAAAAACAACTTTACACTGGACATTTAGTTAAACAGGAGCTGAAGCAGAGAGTCTGGATGCACACTGATGGGCTGCAATGCTAACTCAGAGGTTCTGTCTCTGAATGGAGACTAGTTGGGAGATACCCTGACATCTACTAGCAGATAAATGCTCTGGTGTCTACAGTTTCCATACATATGGAAAAATTTGGTGCCACCTAATGGACAGCACCCCACATCCCGAATTTCCAATGTGTTTAACTCCATACAGGAATGCTTTTACAAGGGATCTGTAAAGACCTGTTACCTATGTTTGTTAATGCTTCAGAATAAGGATTTCTAATTCAGTGGGCTGAGTCATATATCTTGGGATGTAATATGCATTGTTTGGAGGCAAAGACTTACTAATCCCCACAGACAATACAAGGATTTCTGTGTTTGCTGGCTTTAAATTTATGAAGTGAGGTCATCAAACAGCTTCCTTGGTTTCAGCAACGTAACAACATGTGAAACTAAGTTATTACACCTAAGTGCTCTGATGTGTTTACAGATGAAATTTAACTAGATATTTTGTCAAAGTGAGATAGATTATTCTAAACCACCCTTAAACAAGTTTACTGCTAACTCAATGGACTTAGCTATCTGTCTTAGTAGAAAATATGATTATGTCAACAAAGTATTGCATTAGCCCATGGGGTTTATATCAGCATGTACACTTACAAAGTCCATTAGCAAAAAGGAGTTGGGCTACTCCACCACCAATACAATCACTGTCATAATGAATAATACTACGAACAATTATTATTGCTGTAAAAGCTGTTAGTGATGACCTGATTACGTGTAATGTACTTGAGAAAGCAGAACAGGTAAAAAATCATAAGACTATCTCTATTTTATCAGATGAACCATCTAGTATATCCCAGAAACAGCAAATTAAACACATATATCTGTGATATATGTATAGGTGTACAGATGTATGTGTGCATATCATTATATATAATATATAAAGATGTTTAAAAGGCATTTAGATGAGGTTCTTAGGGACATGGTTTAGTGCCAGAGTTATGTTAGGTTATGGTTGGACTCAGTGATCCTGAGGTCTCTTCCAACTGAAATGATTATGTGATTTTATGATTCTATGATTCCATATGTTTGTGTACACTCACACACATATATATACATGTATATAGTCATATGGTCATATATACAATTATGACATATGCTATATGACTCAAGAATTCCCTATATGAGTCTACAGCACGGTGTCTTCTATTTAGTAATCCATGGGGTTTTTTCCTGCATGATCTTGTCTAGTCCACCCTTAGACTACAAGCATAATGATCTTCCACAGAGCTCCTACTTGCTGTATGACACAGTATCTCCTTTTGGTTGTTGGAGCCTGCTGTCCTGGCAACACCATCCATAGCTAGAAGGTGAGCACTGGAGTTAGAATTGCAATTTGGACATCATGCCTGGTTCTCAGCTGTCATTGAATTCAGTGGAAGAACAAATAAAATCATGCTTTGAAGAGGTGCATATGTGAATGAAACCAAGTTTCCATCTGGATTTTGCATTTATAGGTCTTCAGGATGCATTATGGGTTCAGTTCTTTTCGCCTATGAAGAGAGTATGACTAGGAGTGGTCCTGCAGGCCTTCAGGCAATTGGTAAAGAAGAAATACAACTGGCAATGCTATTTCTGTTGCCTCTCAGCCTTTGGATTGAGCTGGGAAAAGTGACTGGGCTTTTTAGTATTTTCATTAAAATTTATCATGTATATTCAAAACAATATTTTTCATCAACTACAAAAAAATAGTCAGATTAATCTTGCTCATTACTTTCAGAGAAAATAATTATGAGTTTTGGCAAAGATAAAGAAATGCCTTTGAAACGGTGATGATCTGATAGGCAACCTAACAATTCCTTGGATACTTTTTCCTCAAGGAGAATTGCACAAACTCTTTCATCTCTAAAGCGTACAGTTTCATTTGTGCTTTACTCTTACTGTATTCAGTATGTTTGTGGAATTTATAGTTTCAGCTGGCATTTTTTTACTGCTTGCTTACATTTTTACTTTACTTACACCTATTGTTACATAACTGATTCACAGTATTTCACAGGTGTAACTGCGCAGTTTTGAGGGGAGGATGCTTTTGTTTACATTTTCTCTAGAAGAAAGGACATATGTAATTTTTATTCAGTTAAATATGACACGTATTTTTCCTTTTGCCTGGGAAAGAATATTTAGTGGTTTGATGTAAAGAAGCAGAGATGATTGTTTTATTCTCTTACATTGTTTGACACTAATAATTTTAATATATCAGTCCTGGGGGAAAAAAAAATAGCTGTACAATAGCTTTGATTAAATGAAAGCAGTCTTATAAAATTAAATAGTGAAATGATCAAACTTCTTTGTCCTTGTTGACCCATAATACACATGTGAGCTTGTGTCTACAGAGTTGAAATGTCACTTTAACACTTACATTTGGCAGTTTAAAAATAATGCTCGATATCTCACTTGGGGCATGTTTTTGAAGGAGAATAGGCCATTTCAGTACTCAGTGAAGCTAAAGCGAGATGCAATGTTGAGAATTCAGTAACATTGCAGTTTTTAAATGTGGTTTTGATGTGTAATTAAGACATACAAGTTTTAAGAAATACAGACAGATGTTGCTGTAGGGCTAGTATGTAATTGCTAGGTTGAGACTACAAGAGTATCAAAATAGACAGGCTTATTACTAGTGTTGCTACCAGGCAAGAGGTTACCTGTATAGGCAGCACTATTGCTGGGCAGCAGCAGCAACAGCAGGATTGGTGCTTGCACCACAGCATTGGCATGTAGCAGTCAGGCTGGGAACTCTTCCTTCCAGCACCTTCCCTGTGCATAGCCACAGTTCATGCTCAACTCCTCATCCTTTGACCCAAGAAATCTTAAATCAGACTTCATAGGTTGTATTATTCCCTGTGAGTTTTGATGGACTATATTACTTCAGCAGAAAAGCTCCAAATGTCTTTAGGAGACTAGAAAATGAGCCCTGAAACTACCAGTCCTGTACTCCTTTTGCTTGTCACCAGCTGCAAAAAAGGACTTGTCTGTTGTCATCCTGGGGATAACAGTGGCTTCTTCCCTGGAGAAACTGCTTCCTCTGGAGAGACATGAATGAAGTTTCTAGAGCTACAGTTATCAGTAAGGGAACGTGGTGTCATACACTTATTTTGTTTGTCTTCCTGAAGCTGACACTGTGAGTATATTAATGGTGATTATAACACACAAGTATACAGGGACTGGCTGCTAAGGGATCATTTGTTTTAGTGTAGATAATGAGAAGAAATAGAAGCTGCTGCTAATCAGTATGCATGCCAAAGCTAGCTTGAATTTGTCCTTATCTTCAAAGACTTTAAATAAATAAATACATTAGATTACTAAAGCCAGCAGACAATGAATGTTAGGTGATCCATTGTTCTGACTGGTTTATCCTTAGTTGTCATCTACTTGTCACGTGAAAAACCACAAACACCTGCCTGCAGGGGACCTGGATGCAGAGTTTTGTTTGATACCAAAGAAGAGCAGAGTCCTTGCTCTGCCCTGCTTTCATGCTTCCTCTCTCTCAGCCCAGTGCCACATTCAGGAGGTCCCACCTTCCCTTCCAGTCCCCACTGCCTGGGGTGGTTGGGCAGGATGTTGTGTTGGCTCCTGCTGTGCCACTGCTTGCAAGTACCTGTCTCAAGCATCCCAGGTGGCCTCTGGCACTCATCTCCATCCATCTTCTGGATCTGCAGAGTCTTCTCCACTTCCCACAACTCTCCTCCAGCCAAGATCTTCACTTCTTTCCAGATTCCCTTCCCTTTTCAAAGGCAAATTCTTTTTGTGATCCCTCCTTTTAAGTTACTCCTTTCTGGACTCACTAGTCCCCCAGTTTCCTCAATCAAAACTGGTTACGTGTAGAAGCACATTGTGTGATCAGTCTGCTAAATGGTGGTTCTGTCTCATTTCTCATTGTTAACAGGAGGACTTAGGAAGGGTCACTTTCCTTTAGTCCAAGAGTTATCAATATTTCCAACCAGATCATACTGGTTACAGTTATGAAGTAGCCACATCTGTCTGAGAGTTCAAAAATGCAATTTCAAACATTCATACACACACACACGTGCATCTGATTATCTATCTCCTGATAGCATTCACAATTTAAGCTATTGTTATCTATGATAATACCAAGTAGCTTTTCTCGTTCTATTAAAACCAATAAAAACGAACGACGCATTTATCATATAAGTTCTTTCCAAGAACCTGCAGCTGTAAGGGATTTGCTATTGACGTTATTATTGTAGCTCTGCTGTGAAGAAGGAACTCATGCTCATGTCAAAAAAAGTATTCCTTATCTCTTTTGGGGGTAATGTAAAACCAACCTTTAAATCAGAATTTGATGTCAATAGAAAGTATGGAACAGTGAAACAGAAACATACTTGTGTAACTATTTTATTACCTTGTTCCTTTCCTGTAGCTTCTCTCCTACCCTATCTGGCATAGAGTTGGTTAGTTCTTGGTCTTGACAGATTGTTTTTTTCATTTTTGCCTGGATGCTGTTTCTCATATTAAGTTCTTAAGCTATTACTTGAGTTCCAAAAGCTTATTATAATATGAAGAACCATTACAGCAAAAGCAATAGGACCTGTTTCTGACATCTTATGTGAGTATTCATGTAAGTTAATTAGGTATGTAGATATGAGATAATCACCATCACATCTTGAATGTACAGTATAGCTTTGGTAAGTGTGCTTTAACCCTGGTAGGCAGCTCAGCTCTACACAGCCACTCACTCCCCTGCGGTGAGATGGCGAAGAGGGTTCTATCCCAGCTAAAACCAGTGCAGCAAATTGAACTGTACTTTTAAATATGACCATAAACAACTTTCTATCCCTATTTGATTATATCTCTCTGACTCTACTCATCAAATCTACTCATAAATCACACTTAAACCTGCCAGATTTTTCTGGTTCATAGTTCCTAGCTTAAGTTGTGCCACAATGATGGGTAGTGCTGGAGCTCCCAGGAAAAGATACTTTGGGAACAGGAGACACTGCTCTGTACAGCTCAGTATCATATCAGGAAGCTTAGCTGAGCTGTGAACCAGCAGTAAAATTGCATCAATATCACTCAGCGGATATTCCTAAAAATGGAGTTTGTGCCTAATTTTATCATTGAACTTGTAGAATATTTATTGAAAAGAGAAATCATGAAGGTTTTCAGCGTTACTGTTAAAATGCCAGTCATTGCTAACTGTTAACTTTTAGGATCTCTCATTTTTCTAGGAGATATGTAACCTGTACTTCTTAAAGTTGAATAATCCTAACATTTTTCCACCATGCCTTTTAACACATAAAGAAACTGAGACACAAAAAGCCTAATTGGTCAGTGGTCACCTGGATGGCTGTAGCAGAAGCAGAGCTACAACTCAGTCTCTGATGATGGCACATTAATCCTCTTCACTTGAGGTACATGATCTTTCAGTTCATTCCTTTCATTGTTGACAAGGTACAGCTGCCACCTTACTAAACTGAGAAAAAACAACCAACCAAAGTCCATTTCAGTTTCTAGGACAGGTTTATAATTTTAGATGACAAATGAGGGAATCAATACACATATTTTTAGGTGTCTGATAAGTAAATAGTTTAATTAAGCTTTTACTATCAGCTTCTTTTCTAGTCACAAGTTAAAGAAGGGTACCCCAAATGATGTGATTCATCTCATTCCAAAGAGGTGTCAGATCAGATGGACCATCCTAATACTGAAAAGCTAAAAATTGACCCATTGACTCTAAGGCCAAAGTAAGGAAAAATTAGAAGAGAGATTTTGTTTGTGTGCCTGAAACTTCTTCCCTGTAGACATGCATAATGCTATCCATGCTCTTTTCCTTATTGCTTCACATCAAAATTTGGTAGAAAAAATTATTATGGTTGTATGCATTTTCACCTGTGGTTCAGATTATTGATTGCTGAAACCAGCCAAAAATCAAACAAATCTGCTCCACGTACTTTCTACTGTGGTCCCACAACTATGGACATGCTATATGTCAGGAATTTGTACAAACACCAAATTAACCCCTCAAGCATAGCAAATGTTGGTAGAAATGAAATCATTCCAATGACTGAGATTCCATAGTTCTAGCAATTCTGTGAAGGAAAACTATTTTGATATCTTATAAGAAGTCAACAGTTTCTTAATCTCTGTGAATAGGTTGTTATTCCCTGTAGGAAACCCACTACCTCCTGCTTAGAAGCTGTTGTATAAAATATTTTTTCCTAAATTACTAACTGGCACATCTAGTCAAATTTCTCCAGTGGTACTTATGTATTCAAGTAAATTTTAGAGCATCTATTATATTTTCATCTCAGAAGATACCATTAAGGACTTGCAAACAGATCTATTTGTACTGTAATTTGAAATCTTCATCCCACACCATTACTTCCTAATGATATCAAATTGCTGTTGGTGATAAAAAACACAACTTCCTTTTCTTGAAAAAAAGAAAATAGTAAACTCTACATTGATACCATATTTTGGCATAGTTATGCTCTTTCCCCTCTGCCTACATCTGTGTTAGCATCAAAATAGATGTTGGATTTTTTATGAAATAAACTTTTCTTCCTGAAAAAATTTGAGACAACATTGCTTCAGTTTCAAATGAAATTTTACATCAAATTAAAAATTAAGGATTGAAAAATCCTTTTAAAATTGAAAATAAATTTATCTTGTAAAAAAAGATAAATACTTTTTTTTTCAGCTAAAAAAATATCAAATTCTTAAAATTAATTTTTAAATAACTTCAGTGGTAATGAGTCTACCTATCTTAAAATTCAGAATGCGACTGAAAAAATTAGCTCAGCTTAAGTTAGAACATGAACATGTTGATTCCAAGATAATATAATGGATTTACCATACCTACTTACATTATGAAGAACATAATTTCCCAAAACTTTTCTTAAAAGGTGAGTTAAACATATACAGTTGAAAACTAGATACATACAGGAGATGAGAACTGGGCAGCACTGGCCAGCAATTTGCATTCAATTTCCTTAGTTTTCAGGTTACGTGACCCTCACAAATGGGATCATAGTGAGTAAATTCTACTTTATATTTGAATAAGCACATAGTGTCAGAACTGTTAAATTACCCCCAGGGTACAGAGGATGATTATCTGACAGTGTGACTCCTATTAGAAGACATCAAGTAAAGATCTCACGCTATCCTGTATGACAGAGTGGTATTTTAAGGTCTTCAGTCATTCTCATTAAGAAGGCTTGACTTTTTACTTAAACAGTGGTATTTGCTTACTATGAGTCACAAAAACTTTCTGTACTTGTTTGTATATGACCTTAAGTAACATTGCCATCCAATGCATAACCATGGCCTTTGCTTATTCCTAGCATGCTTTCAGTATTTAAATTATCACAGCAGTTCCATTAGTTTCTGAACTGGACTCTAGTCCCTCAGTGGTGACACTGCTGGAGACCAGCCTGGGCTTCATCAAACAGGGATAAACCCTGAGGACAGTGCAGAGCTGTATCAGAAGAGTCTCTTCAGGAAGCCACAACAGATGCAGCAGGTTGGGAATTCTCAGTTAAGAGTAACTTTTCTTTTCTATTAGTGTTCTTTCTCTATTGTGCTTTCTAAATAAATCCATTCTCTTGTACCTATGTTCTCCTGAACACCAGGATATGTGTATCTAAGTGGTATGCCCAGTGACGCTAGCTATTGAGTCTTCTTCTTTTCCTCTGAGTTCTTGAGTTGGCAATCATGTGATGGTCTTGGATGTGCCTTTTGCACACCTTTAGAAGCTGATAGTGATTGCAATCTTTTGTTTCTATGCCCTGTACCTCTATGAGTCACTGCAATGTGTTGCTGTGTTACTCTCTGACCATTTTTTCCATAACTTGGGGTCTTATGGCTTCAGTTCTGTTCTTTATCTTCCTGTGTCATTATCTCTTTATAGTTTCAGGCTGCACTTGGTTGAGTCAGCCATTTGCTAAAGTGTGGCTCTCACTTGTCTTTTTTAGGCTGCTTTCCCTTTCCTGAGCCAAGCGTCTTGAGAAGCCACATGTACATGTGTTGGGATCTTGATGGCCTGCTAATCTATGTGCCATGAATCCTTTTCCTTACCATCCCTTCTAGGAGCCCTACATACATAAATTGCCAGTCATAAAAAACCAGGACATGTTCATAATAGTCATAAGGTTTCTGTTATGTAGCTCCACATGACAGAGCTGAGTCCCTAGTCTGTATGAATTTCTCTCCCTTGCCTTAGTTTTTCTTGCCACTTGAGTGGCAACTAGGATACCACAGAGTAGTAGGTACTTGCTGTTTCTTTGATGTAGCAAAGATGGCTGGTCTGAACCAAATCTATCCTGTGTTTTTTCATTAATGGCTGATATTTTGATTGAAGAAAGAGAAGTGATGGAGAAGAGATAGGAGAAAGAACAGAATGTCATGTTTAAATCCTCCATTGGTACATATAGACACCAGCACTACTGGGGTTGGAGGGTCTGGGTCTGTCTTGGATCCACACTGTTGAGATTAATCTTGGCAGAGACTCACTTTCTAAAAGGGAAAATCAGGCTGTGGGTATCTCAGCAGCAGCCAGTGGGCCTCCCATGAGGTGTAGGCAATTTCCCTCCTGCTCTGTAGAAGACAAAGCATTAAAGCTTTTTTATTTATGTGAAAGTACAAAAGAAATTTTGACACTAATAAGTTAAGTCAGTTTTCTTTTAATATAAATTAGGAGTTATGTTTAGAGTCTAATTGTTTTGACAATAGCACAGTGTTTCATATAGACTTAGTTTGACATACTTAATGCAGTAATTTATGCTCCTAAGGAGACTAAAAACTAAGTAATACAGAAAAAGTGATTCTTCAGACACACACTGTAACTTGCACAAGAACTGTGTGCTTGCATCTCATGACATGTCCCTCTTGCCCCTCACAAAGAAAATTTCAAAACCAAATATCACTGGAGCAAATTCCATTCTCAGTGGTAAATAATGGAAGCTGGACTAAGAGAACTTCATTTGTGTAAATGAGATTTTTTTTTTCCTCCAAAATGGAAATCCAAACAAAACCCTCACTGAATTCTGAATACACCAATACTGATAAATATAGAATGCAGACAGTCTAAATTCATACCTGACATTAAACCCACATGAAAATAATGGTTTTTATGTATTAATCACTCATGAAGGAGACAGCAAAGAGAAATTCCTTCAGCCTCATTGTTTACTGATCTTTAGATGAATTTTTAGGTGAATTCGAATGAAACAGGCTTTTTCACCAGATATTTATATTATTACAAGTTTTGGTATTTTGTTTGTTAGTTTGTCTTTAATCTAAAGTTGTAGCAAACTGCTTTCAAAAGTGGGGTTTTTTTCTGAACACAACCTGAAAATGAAATGTTTAAGACTTTCAGTTAAATTAGAGCTCTCTACAGAAAGCTCATCTCTCTGGTAAAATCATTCTAATCTTTCATATGGCATTTCTGAAAGTAAAGTAAATATGTGATGCTCTATAGCTTCAATGAATAGTATGTTTTGAAAAGCATTTATTTTTCTGAGAAGCTGAATAATTACAATGCACCACAGCATTTTGTTCAGCATGGTGTAACTGATCATCTGCCTGTATCTCTAATGTAATATATTGTTTGAGGACAGAATAGTCATGAAAGCACTGTAAATTTATCATTTATGTCATAGTTATTTTCATAAACAGTAACTCAAATCTTCATTTAACTTGCTGAGAGCTTCAGTTCAGGTAGTGCAAACACATTCAGGCCATTGTTTTTTGCCCTAGCATAGTTCAAACTGAAGAGTGATCTACAGAATTGTGTGCCACTACGTACAGAAATTTGAAGGCAAACTAAAATAGAGAGTTGTTTAGTATTGAGTTGATAACTGCAGCTGTACCATGCAGTGGTGTGGTGTAGAGCTGCCTGTAAATGCCAAGTACACTTCAAATACAAGGTTGATTTGCTCTGGCTGTACTTTTATAAATCCCATTTCATAGTAGCAGCACAGCAGCCATGAGGAATAGACAAGTCCATTATATCATTTCTATGTGATGAACAACATATCCATTTTTAAGAATTGTGTTATCTATAAAATAATTATTGTAATAATGGAAAATATTCAGCCTAGGTGCGAATGATGAATGGGAGAGGAAGTTAAGTTGCCTGCAAAAAATAATGAGTTTTGGTGTGATTCATGCCCAACAGTACAGGGAAATACATTAACACATTGACTTCCATCAACCTATTTTTAAGCGTCAGAAGGGTTTAGAAAGAAAAGAAAAACAACTGGAGAACATAGACCATAAAGTACTTTAGTGTTGAATGTCAGACTGAAACTTGGTATTTTTTCTCCTTGTTCTGCGTGTTCATTTAACTTCTATAGCACTTTCTGGGTTTTCAAAGTAATGTTTCTGAATTTTAATTCTTCTGTTAAATAAAAAGAAACTAACATTCACATTCTTCTGATTGAAGCTACAAGCCTGGAGAGTCAAATTTTCTTTTCCTTGGTGAGCACTGGACCGGTGAAAAATGCAATTCAAACTGACATGTTTATTTTGCATATGTATAAACAACACAAACTATGAAGAAGTAGAGAATAAACCCCAGCAATCTGTATGTGTATAACTATGGTGTAATCAAAACCAGAGGCTCTATTCTGATACTGTAATGTCCATGTATTTTTAAACTCTAGTAGGAGAGCATCTCTAAAACTCTAAAAAATGGGGAAAAATATATTTTTCATATGTGCATTCATTTGTGTAAATGAGATTTTTTTTTTTTTTTTAGAAATTATTAAAAACTCCTGCTAAAACAGCAAGCGATAGTTTTACCACTTCTCAGGCACCTTGGGTATACTCAATAGGAGACTTTGCAGTGTAACAATGTATGCAAAGTGACTAAGATTAACTTTCTAATAGTGTACATTGTGTTACAGATGGGAATAAAATTCAAGAGATGTTCAGTGGCTCAGTTTAGTATTTCTGTATTTGAAGCAACTATGCTGGGACTCATATTCAGAGAAATAAAATCCTTTGATGATTTTCAGATTCCTTTCAATTTCAACTTTAATCATGCAGCCAGCTCATGTCTTAAAAATGAATCTGAAGAGGACAGAAAAATTGGAAAATAACAGAAGATGGGTGGAAACTGAGATATATATTATGTCTTCTAGTTGACAGTCAGAAACTCTAATACCAAGTTCTACTCTCTCTGCTTATTTTATAATAGGTTTTGTGCTTTTTTATTGATAGGCATGTTATATATACAACCACACTCATTTAAACAATACAGCTTTATCACCCAGCTGGTGGACTGAAGGAGGTATTTCTTGAGAGCAGCCACCCAAGCAGAATAGAATATATTTACACACACATATATATAAACACATAATTGCAGTATCCTAATGAAGAAAATAAATATTTCTTACCTTGATCACTATTAAGGAAATAGACATCAAAAAAAACCAAATCAAAACAAAACATTATGTGTTGGATAGATGTGGGAACAAATCTTATAGCCTTTCGAAATCCACACCATGCCCAACCCCCAGAGTCATTGATGCGTTAGTTGTTTTGCTCTGTTTCCCCTTCTTTCAGTAGCTTTTCACACCATTTAGTCATGTTTTCTCTCAAGGCTGCAGGATAAAGGAACAAAACCCTCTCCTACTCGCTCTGTATGAAGTCATGTGACATAAATGACTAATAAATACATGGTTCCATGGAGTAAATGAAAATACCAATGTTCAGGATCTTAATACAAAGCCAAGGACTCACACAGTTACAGAGAAGGCAGCTAGAAGTAGCTCTTCTGGGTCTAAGATGAGATTTTCTGTAGCCCCAGCATAGGATATTTGAAACTTTGCTATATTCATTTAAGTTTTCAACTCTAACAGCTGCCCTGGTATGAAATTCACTTCAGAGAAAAAGTAGTCATTTATCTGGTATTCTCCTGCAGCATATGTTCCTCCTGAAAACTCTTCTGAATATGAAAACACAATATTATATATAGTTCAAGGTTGTGGCTCTGAATTACTCCTATTAACAGCTGTCATTTCTATAAAATTTCTAAACTCTGGGTCACTCCTGGTGTACACAAATACAGAGGAAAGTTTGGATATTGTACAGCCAGTATCTAACAATTTTATTTTTTAAAAGAACATTTGCATCACTGTTTTACATTAGTGCAAGTCCAAAGTAAAGTTAATGGAATTCATAAAGTAGTGTAAGTAGAAAGACAGCCAGTGTCTAGGTGCATGGCAGGGAGCATTCACAGCCACAGTCTTTGAACATCTCTGAAGAAACAGTCCTTGAACTATTGGCCATGAGCATGGACTTTATATGCACTAATGAGATGGACTCATGAAATGCTTATAGGTTAATATGTTTGACATAACTACAATGTCATCCACTCTTCACTGATAACCATTAAAAGCAGAAATTTTAGCATCTAGGGTTCTGTATCACCATAGCATAGCAAATTCAGTGGTAGGAAAGACTTTGAAAATTAGGGGTACCATAGTTAGTAGTACTTTCGATTTTCTCTCTACGTCTGCTTTAGATATCTTTATCATAAATCCTAAAAGAGACAATAATACAATGATACATTTTATCAGTTCTCAGATCTTTCCTACAGTTTATTTTTAAATACGATAACGGTTAGTGTAATTAATCATTAGTTAATGAGGGCAGAGTTTACTCAAAGGAACTACATCGAAGTACCTATGCCAAAAAGTAGGAGAACAAAGAACTATCGTTATCTAATTTTATCCTAAATACCGTGATCCATGATACAGGATGCAATTATATCCAAATTTTAAAATTGAATGTAATCCAGCATTTTGAAAGAAACTATGAGGTTTAGACACAGATTTCAATGATATCCATGGAACTGATTTCTGATCATTTGATATCGTGGGCTTTTTCAATGTTGCTAAATATCTCTCCTCTTCATGAAGAATCAGCTAAACAGTTTGTGTATATACACACTCACATACAGGAGCTCAGAGAGATGGAGAACAGTTGTTCATTATTCCTCAGTTAGATCAAATCAGTTAATTCATGGAACTGCACTTTGAACTATTTATGGACATCAGAGTCCAGAGCTGATATCTCCAGAATTGGTTATTTCTTTGATACATAGAGCAGTGGCATATATGGATGAAATATTACCATAGTCTATAAAGCAAAATTTAACTATTTGACACAGAATCACAAGGCAGTTGAGGTTGGAAAGCACCTCTGGAGAACACCTACTTTAAGCTCCCTGTTCAAAGCTGGGTTACTGAGACTGATACGCCCAGGGCTGTGTCCTTTTGGATTTTGGATATCTGTAAAGACAGACTCCACAACCTCTCTGAACAAGCTGTAATTTTTCAGTGCTTGTAAACATATGAAAATAAGATTAAAAAGTGCCTTATTTTGTACACTCAGTTGAACATTATTAGTGAGCTTCATTTTGCACTTCTTAATTGAGCAACATTTCGTAAGACTGAACAGGAAGCAATACCAACATAGTCCTTGCTATTATGAAAGCATTTTTTTCTAAAAGCTGATACACATATGATGTTCATAAATTTAAGTAGTCAGAAATTAGAGAGCTTTAGCATAAGCAATAAAAATTATCAGCAGAAGATTTCCAGTTCAAACCGTGTGGCCAGCCCAAGCAAGTTTCAGCAGACTAGCTCCTCATATTTGGACACAGGTTTATTCAGACTCCTGAGAAATAGTATATGGTGCTATAAGCTCAATTCTGGCCCTAGGTTTGAGTCTAAACTCATCTTTTTTCCACATTACCAAAAATTTCTCCCCAAAACTTCTCTTCCCAAAAATTTCACATGTCTTCCAGGATCAGCAAAGCATGCTGAATGCTCTCTAGGAAACAGAGGTAACTATTTCAAGTATTTTCATCCCTGGGCTGATAGAAGCTACCTCTCAATAGTCCCTGACTCCCTGTTGTTAAAAGCTGATTTCTACATTCACCGGTACTTAGCTTCCATTTCAAAAGCTGTCAAATGACTAGTCAAAATGTCAGAAAAAGGAAATATATTCTGGAAAATGTTTTCAGATTTTATTGTTATCAGTTAACAGATAATTGGCCTATTCATGCTTAAACAAAAATAAATAAGAATTAACACTTTAGAAGCTGTTAAAAAGTGCCTGGTAATCTTGAGCAGCATGAAACTATGTATTAAGCATGGCAATATAATGCAATACAACAAAATTTCACTATCTCTTAGTTTAAGCTCTGAGAGCAGCAACTATAACGAATACATGAGACTTGGAGATATTTATTTGATACATATAAAGGAGTACGCAATGGTTATACGTATCAGAGGAAAGGTGCATTTAGATTTTGATAACATCTCCAACTGTGGCCACTAACAGATGCATACAGAAGAATATACAGACACAATAGGCTTCTTTCCTTCAATAGGGTAGAACTGTAGAATGTTTTTTTTAAGGGAAAAGATGGTATTAATTTAGCTAAATGTGGATATGTCCGTGGCAGTTATGAATTTATGAGTTTCCCTCTCTGAAATAATAATTTTGTAATCAGTGGAAAGTGGTAAACTTGTTCTGATTCCAGGTTCTAAATGTCAACATAAAGTAGATACCAAAAAGACAGAAAATCATGTGTCAGCTCACTTAGTGGGAACAGGGAGGAGATCTTGATGTGCAAAGCTGATCTGCTGACTGTGGGAGCTGATATTGCTAAAAATAAGTCATTGCTCACCATCAATGCAGGATGTAGCCATCCCAATAAAATTTAAAAAAAGAAAAAAGGATGCTACAAGAAATTATGGATTCGATTATCAGGGCAATTACTAGTTCTTCCTCAGTCAGCAGAGTTCTCATGGAGCAATATAAGTTTTCTTATCTTCCTGTTTCTTTTTCTTGTCTACTGAACTGGGAGTCTGAAGCATACAAAGTTTTGGAAATGTGAATAATATGTTCTGAATACCAAAGATCAGTTACAGAATGTGATTGGTTTTAAGACAAAAAATTTCATTATCACTAGTCTCCTGTGACTTCTTAGTACTTTTTTTCTCTTTCTGTTGATCAGACTCACGTTCCTCCTCCTAAAGGCTTTCTTTGTAACATTATTTTTTCCAGTGAAAGTTATTTAGCAGTTACTCCTTAAGAAAAGAGAAATCAGCTTCTTGCCTAAAAACTTTTTCCTGAGAAGCCTGGGCCATCAGACAGATCAATTAAGTCATGTTTAAATTGCTTTGATTTTAAACATTAATGAATCCACAAGGCAGCCAATAAAAAGAATATACCTCTATGCTGACAGCTTAAATGCATCTCTGTGTGAGCCAAGGTTGTTGAGATTCAATTTCCTTTTGGTTTGCTGCTTTGTTCACATGTCCGTGGCCTTACTGACCAAGTGAGTGACTGCGGTGCCATCGCACTCAGCAGTGAAACTCTCACCACTGAGAATGAGACTCGATTTCCGCACCCCAGCACTGCAGCAGCGCTCAGCTGGGCAGTTCCTGCTGCTCTTTTAAATTAAAACAAGTGGTTGATGAGAGCCTTACTGTTCCCCCAGTAAATTTTCTTCTGAAGCCGTGCAAGCAAGATATGATAAACCATGGATGGTTTCAACAAAGCTCTTTTTTTTTTTTTCTCATAAAAAGGATATTAACCACTTTCTCAAGTATCTAAAACTTGCTGGTTTTATTCTTGTTTGTTGCCAATACATAGAAGTGGTGGCTTGGCTTATCTTACTCAAGTGATTTGTACTGTCAGACTCAACATCCTATGCCATGATAGTGTTTTGGAGGCACACACTGACAGGAAAAACAAAAATAACTTCAGTTTCTTCCTTTCTAGAAGCCTTCTAAAGAGAGTGCATGCTGTTATATTTGTATGGCAGAAAATCAGGGGGAGCTGCATTTATTCATAATTGCTCTTGCTTTATTCCAGAGGAACTGAGCTTAAAGCCAGATCTGCTCTAACAAGCAAAAGCAAGATGGTGCTTTTGAATGATGGCTGGTAAATGAAAAGGGCTAAATTTTAGGAAAAGACAAATCTATTTTGGCAGTAAGCAGCTGGTTTTACTGCCTTCTGAGCATCACTTTTTTGTCATACTGCACAGTTTATGTTTCTGTAAAGTGCTGATAAATGATAAATTCTTACTGATGAAAGTTACGAGCAAATCTGATATTTCAAATCCTAATTTGTGGAATTCTATGTAAAATTTAGTAATATAAAGTTATAGTCTTTATTTTTCATGTTCTTCATCATCAAATAATTTCATCTGCTTTATTCCATGCACAGTTGTCATTATATTTTATTTAGCAGCATGTTTTCCTCTGAGTTGATCTCCACATTTCACTTCATTATTTTTCCCATTTGTTATATGCAACAGCACAGGAATTTGAAATAAAAATATGACCCAGGTGAAGACTTGGTTTTATCTGTGTAAGTGACAGCAAGATAAGTGTTTATGTTTTTCCTTGCCGTGTGAGTGATGTGTTTTTCAGATGTTTTGTAATACATTGCTTTTAGTGGACTATTAAGAATTAAGTTTCTTGTCGCATTAAGAAATCTTTTTTTTTTCAATAGAGCCTGAGGCTTGTATTTTGACATTTGTACATTAGTGAGAAGTTAATCTTTTTGGAGTCATCCTTATGACCACTAATTCAAAATATGAATGCAGTTCTCAGAACCTGAGATGTAACTCCCAGATATGTATCTATAGTTTGTTTTTTGTAAGCATTTTAATGTAACCAAAAGATATCTCATCAGAATACACCTCACATGATTTACAGAGGGGGTTGACTCTGCAAATATTGAGCATAAAACTTCCGTATAGTGATACCTTGCTCTGTACCAAGTTTCCTGGCTCAGTCCTGGGACAGCTGGAAGACACAACAGATTACATCAGTATTCAGTATTTTTCAACCTGGTTATCATGACTCTATTCCTATCCTCCACAATGAATTATGTTCAGCTGTTTTGTCACTTTTTCATAAGAAATTATATGGAAGAAAAATTTAAATCTGAATATTTCCATGCTGATGTTTAAAATGTGGAGCAGCCCAACTGCCTTCATCTTCTTGTATTTGCTTAAGTGACAAAGTAGAGAACATATGTTTGAATTAGCAAATCACATTCACAAATTCAGTTCTATTTTGAGATTCAGCTTCTTAATAGCAATGTGGCACTGTAGGGAGCAGTTATCTTCCAAGACCATGGCTGGCCAGGAAATGTCTGATATATAAAATGTTTTGGTTTCTTGCCATGTTGGTAAGTGTGCATGTAAAAGTTTTTCAATATCATGCAATCCAGACTGTGGAGAATGCATGTATATTTTGAATCAGAAAGGAATTAATGTCCTGTCTTGTCTCAATAGGTAAGTTATAGCTAATGGGACAGTAACATTCAACAATCTAATACGTGTGAAGTGAAAGGGATTTGCTAATGTGTTGTGCCATTTAAACAACATTCACTGAATGTCACATCAAATCTTCTTGTCAAAGTAGTCTGTCTGATGCCTTTGTCGAACTGTGAGCACTTGACCTGATACTGTTTTGCCTTCCTAGGAATGCAGGTGCTGGAATGGAATGGCATCCCCTTGACTGGGAAAACTTATGAAGAAGTCCAGAGCATTATTATTCAACAGAGTGGGGAAGCAGAAATATGTGTAAGACTGTGAGTTTTTCCCCATCTTTCTGTTTCCATTTTTTTGGCTTTTCATGGCTTTTTTTTTTTTTTTTTTTTTGAATTTACTGTTATTAAGGTGGAACCTTTGTTAGCCCAAAGCATCAATGTAATAATTAGGAGGAGTTCACTGTGAGTGTGGGAAATCTGTTCTTTTTTTCTTTTAAAGCCGTAAGTAAAGATAAGCGAGGCAGATGTTAGTAATTGTACTTCTATAAACAATGATATCTCCATTGTCAGGCCACAATCTACTCTAACTGACACACATACAATTCACTGAATTTCCTGGGGTTAGAAAAAAATGGTTATTTAGCACTAACTTGACTTTTACTGAAATCTGTGTCCTTTAGATGAAAGTCATTTAAGCAGCATAAGAAATGTATAAACTTGCATTCAGTCCATTAAAGATTTCACCTTAAAAGAACCTTTTCTTCTCAGCTCTTTAACAGCACTGCAAATATGAATCAGCTAAGAAGGGGCCATGCTTGGGAGCTGCTTTCTGTCATGAACCACTATTCATTTATCTACTTAATACAATAATGAGGGTATGAGGAAAGAGTTTCTTTTGTCTCAGGCTTCTCATTGCTTTCTTTAGGGACCTGAACATGCTCTCAGACTCTGAGAATCCCCAGCACCTGGAGCTGCATGAGCCAGTAAAGGCAGGTGAGCGACAAGCTGTTGCTTTCATACAGCAAGACTGGATATCAGCTGAAAATTGGATGTAATGCGAGCGACGATATTAGCATTGAAATCTCAGGTGTTACATCTTAAATCTTGCCATGAGCAGAAGGGGGACCACACTTTATGTACGAAGCCAACCATTAGTTGGTTATTATTATTAACCTAGTTCAGTCCATACTGACACAGTCCACACTGTCTAATCAATATAAAGGAAATTTCAGTAACAATACTGCAGCTAACTTTTGTTATCCAAACAAAACATACCACTAGCTACCCCTTCATCTATACATGCCACAGAAAACTGTGGCATAAGGGTCCCCCTTTGGCAGCTTCTCAGGGCCCTGCAGGCAGAGCTTTCACTACAGGGGCATTGCAGCAAGTTGACAGTGTCCTGAGGAATTTTCTGGGAGAGTGTGATATTTGTGGTGAGAGTTTTTGACTCCTTGCTGGGAGGTGGATGATTTTGAAGATTCCTTCTTCTTCACTTCAGGATCTGCTAGGGGCTTTTTTTTTTTTTTTTCATGTTTTCTAGCATTCTTTGCAATTTCCTCACCAGCCAGCAACTTTCTAATGCATATGACTTGACTGGATATTGTACATTTTACATGTGGTATATTCTTGTTCTTTGTAATTTCTATTGCCTCTAAAATTTGTTTTGCCCAACTCCTGAGTTTGCATCAGTGTCAGTACTGAGCAGCACGTTGCCAGTATCCCTGGGGGCTCAGGTGTTATCCTGTACCCAAACCTTGCAGCACTCTGGTGTCATCCCAGGCCTGTGCTCCTATAAGCTGCATTATCATTCTGGAGTCAGAAATACTTCACTCTACACAGTGCAATTACTGTTGTGCCTTTACATATAAAAATTATTAAGAACAGACATTGTGCCATAAATTATATAAGGTGAAACATAACTCAGACTAATTAAGGTCATAGCCATCTGGTCGTTAGACAATTACTGTTGCAGCAAGACAAGCTGAAACAAAGCTCCTAGCAAACTGGAGCAAGTCCAAATAACACAGAACGAGTCCTAAGGCCTATGTTACCTTAATAAAAGGTTTGTGGCCTGGTATAAGTGATGAAAATAAAGTATTTATTAAGATACAGGGATGCAATAGCAGGTACTTTGTGTGAAGTTTTGTTAAGATGGCAGTGTTTTAGGGGAAATTTCCTTCTGTTCAATCAATACTATGACTGCAGGCTCCACTCATGGTATTAGTTGTATCTAATCTAACTTTGAACTGACATCCACAATCTTACTAGCAATGCTGCCTTTGGGCAAGCTCAGTGCAGATTAAAAGAGTGTTTCACTCAGCATCTCAGGGATCCGTTCTAAGTTCTGTGGTTTTGTGACTGCTCTTTTTTCAATCAGTACACAAGTTACTTGGATTAAATACTCTATCTTCTGACCATATAACTCTTCCTGTCTATTAATAGACTTACTATCAAGCTACTTTTTGCTGAAAGTGGATGTTACTGACATTAATGGAAAGCAAAAACTGAGTCTAACAGAGCTTTGAGGCAGAGTGACCCACAATTTTTTTCCTTAGTGATCAGACCCAAAAACACCAATGGCATTCAAAGACATTGAAATTGGGTTTGGGAAGATATAATAAACAATATTTTTTTAATTAATTGAGAAAACTCAAAATGAGAAAAAATATAAATAAATTTAAATCCCCCCAGTCATGCAGCCATTCTTCCTCCTAGTCTAGCAATCTTCTAGTGGTTTCTTTTCTGGAAGAGCACTGCAGAGTCCCTTCTGGCTGCCTAGTCAAGTCTTTCTTGCCAACATCTCTGAGGTTTTGCAGACTGTTTTTGCTTTGGAAAGGAACAATCTCTCTGGAAAGAAAAAAACAAATATAGACTAGCAGGCAAGGTAAGGTTAATGTATTGCCTTACACCTCTCATACTTCTGAGAATCTGGGAAGCAAGCTGGGCACAGTATCCATTTAATTTTATGCACTTTAAGGCACATATGAAACTTGCTTGACCTCATTTCTCTATTAAATGGAAATTGCCATCTACAAAGAGTAAATTCTCCTCAGTCATCCCTGGGTAGAAGGGAGGGCAATCAGACTCCTACAACAGAAGCCTCACATAGATATGTGAAATAAGGAAAGGTTAATCAGGGCTTTTACTCTACATTTGTTTTCATTTTATTTTGCTTTGATTAATTTGCAGTGCTAAAGTTTTGAGCTCCTTTTCTCTTTATTTTTGTATAAATTATCTCAGGAGCATAATTCAGTTTTATTGGATGTCCAGTTGATTAAAAACAAAGTTGAGATTAAAGTTTGTTACAATAAAGTTCAGATACTTGTTGAAACTGGACCAGTTTCAAACAGTGCAAGTTAGTATAGGCCAGTCTTTAAAACTGTAATTTGCTCCAGTATGATTCAGCATGATCAGCAAGGCCTATTTTTCTTCAGCTAGAGAATGACCTTCTGAGAAATCTGGGGAGATGAGTAACACTAGCTGACAGCATGTTGAGTGGAAAGATTGGAATTGCAATGTTGATTTCATGGGAGAGAACTCTATTTTTCATAGGTTGTCTTTTGCATCTTCAAAGTGTACAAGCAGATGACATGAAATTTTTTAAAGATCATTATCCTGTCCATGTACCATGGTAAGATGGATTTGAATGTGCTAGCAATTATCAATACAAAGCTCTCTTTCTTTAATCCAGTAGATAAAGCAAAGTCCCCAGGAGTTGATCCCAAGCAGCTGGCTGCAGAGCTCCAGAAGGTTTCACTGCAGCAGTCGCCTCTGGTCACTTCGTCAGGAGTGGAAAAGGGATCTCACGTTCACTCTGGAACTACTTCTGCCACCTCCAGTGCTGTTCCCAGCCCCGGTCAGCCTGGTTCTCCCTCAGTGAGCAAAAAGCGGCACAGCAGCAAAGTAAGAAACTTGTCATCTATGTGGCAATACCATTTTGATGTCAAGAAGAAACTGCCTATTTATCTTCTTTAATGGAGCAAGAAATCACAGCACATATTGATGAATTCATTTCTGTGACAGTGATAAGTATCACTGTTAAGATAAAGAATTTGGACACTAGGAAAGGATATGATGTGATTTATCCAAGGTCAAAAAAGATTGGGCCCTCTCTGAAAATAGATTTATTGAACTTACTTAATATTATTTTTTTTAAACTAAATAATTCCACTTTTCATTTTTTTTTTTTTGTTTCTGTTCCTTTTTAAGTGCATCCTCCATGATGGTGAGGTACTAGTTCCGCACAAGATGATATTATTAAGATGATAATTTCCCTTTCTGTACTAAGCTACAGTTCAAAGTGTTACAAGCTTTGAATAATCATAGCAATATTAAGCATTTCTCTGAAATCCAGGGAAAGAATGAAAAATAAATTTACCATCAAAATGTTTTTTGGCACTACCTAATTACAGAATCACAAAATGTCAGGGAATGGAAGGGACCTCAAAAGATCATACAGTCCAATCCCCCTGCCAGAGCAGGAACACCCAGATGAGGTTACACAGGAAGGTGTCCAGGCGGGTTTGAATGTCTCCAGAGAAGACTCCACAACCTGCCTGGGCAGCCTGTTCCAATGTCTGTCACCCTCACTGTGAAGAAGTTTCTTCTCATATTTAAGTGGAACCTCCTATGTTCCAGTTTGTACCCATTGCCCCTTTTCCTATCATTGCTTGTCACTGAGAAGAACCTGGCTCCATCCTCATGACACTCACCCTTTACATATTTATAAACATTAATGAGATCGCCCCTCATTCTCCAGGCTAAAGAGACCCAGCTCCCTCAACCTTTCCTCATACGGGAGATGCTCCACTCCCTTAATCATCTTTGTGGCTCTAATTCCTATGAAATTGTTAAGTACCTTTTCTCATATTCTTTGCCATGTCCTGTCCATTTCTCAGCTTGCTTTCTTTCTCCTTGTGCACCCACCTGCACACCTGGAAAGGGCAGAATGGGAATTTAGTTGCATTTTTTCAAGTTGAAACTGCAAACTAGATGATAAAGTCATCTGTCACATTTTTTATGTATTTAGTGTCAAAATGTATAACACCTGAAGTAAAAATCAGTCTTTCAAAGACTGCACTTGCTTAAGCAATTTGCAAGATAGATAATATGATTGCTACCCTGAATACCCAGGTTCTTGCTGTCTTACTATTGGAAGCAAAGTTTCACATTTTTTTCTCTCTATATCTTTATTCCTTCTTGGGACTGTCAGGTTCCTATTGCATTATTGTTATGTTTGTGTTTTTGTGCGGTTGAAACTATAACTGTGTTTTGAAATACAAAATTCACTAGGTACTGTGCAAACCAAAACCAGTACACAGTGCCTGCTCACTTCAGATGGCTCTTCAATGTGCTTATGTAACTTCCATGTGAGAGGAAACACAGAAATCTCTTTCATCCAGGAATTTAGCAAAACATGTAAATATATTTATTGATCAGTTTATTTTGGATAGTAATTTGGTCTTGCTGCAATTCCTATAGACTCTGTATGAACTGATTCAGGTCTGTGATGCATAAATTAAATCCATGTCAAAATTTTCGGGGATCTGGCAGAATTGCCTCATCATCAGGAGAAAAGTTGGTTTCATTGCACCTTACTCTGGATGTTGTATACGTCTACATATGAATAAGTTTGTCATGTGCTTTAGGTTTACCAGTGAGAATAAAGCACTACTGAAGTACAATTCATGAGGCTGGATGAAACCTGTTACTAAAGTGCATGCATGGCATGGAAAGTAGAGGGCAGGGCTCTCAGTGCAGATGTCGCTATCTAGACTGAAACCTTTTTCATTTGGTTAAATGAATCACACTCCTAAATTCACTGCATAGTGTATGGAGATCCATAAATTCTTGATGTGTTGTGTGTCCTGGAGTAGTGCTTCTCTCTACCCACATGAGAAGGTTGGGTTCCCAGCTTTGACACTGTAGCAGGTCACCTAAAGTTTGATGCATAAATTTCATTTCCTGCTTCACAGAGGATTTAGTAATCTTTTACAAAAATTCAGCTGAAGGCTTATAAAGATGAAACAAAAAGTTATTAAGACTAATGCCTTTATGTAGAGGATGCAAAAGTCAAACGTAATCAGGTAAATGTTTAAAGCATTCTTTGCTTATTTCTGAAAATCACATTGAGAGGCATTTCTTCCATAATAACCACAGCTCTTGTTGACTTGTATAGTTTCTGTTCATTGACTACAGGCCAAGTTTCTAATAATGTTGAGCTCTGTTAGAAGAGAAAGCTACTGCTCATCCTTTCTGGACCGAATCTTTGCCTTGGGCCAACAGCATTTCTAGGCAAGCTGCAGCCATGCTGAAGTATTATGACAGACTAAATATCCAAACTGCCTAGATCTTGTTTTTGCAACTGTTCTTATTTTTAGCAAGTTTATTTTATTATTTTTTATTATTTTTATTATTATTATTATTATTTTTTAAGCTTTCTGTATAGAATATATGCTTCGGAAAGGTTGTAGGGGTCTCTGATATTCCACAGTGCTGATTCTCTCATATTTAATGCTTTGTTCCACATCTCCAGAGAGTGATAGCACATGGAATCTGAGCCTGGCATTAACAAGTTTCACATCATGGAAATGAGAACCTTCTCCATCAGGTGTGAAATTACAAAGCACCGGCTCTTACACAAAGTGTGTGAGTGCATTCAGGGAGTATTAAAGAAATTAGAATGAAATTAGAGTAGCCATCACATGAGAGATTTAACCTTTGGGAGCCTTGAGCTGACTATATCCTGTGCAGACCTGTTTCTTTTGTAATGTAAATAAGCAGGATCATTCTACAGTGCAGATTACATCCAGGATATAAATGCCCTATAGGAACATTTAATTGTCTTTGTATCTTGAAGAATGGGTTGTTTTTCTAAATCCTCAGATCCTTTGGCTCTTAGAGAAGTCAGCAGTAAGATGCTTTTCCATCTTTTCAAATTAATCCTCACTGAGGCCCTGATAAAGAAGGATACTTATTTTCATCTCTGCTTTTCAGTCCAGATCCAACTTCAAAGTTGGCCCAGCTCTGAGCTGGGGGTTGGACCAGATGACCTTGAGAGGTTTCTTTCAGCTTAAATTATTCATGTTTCTTTGAATATTTAGGTAGTTCTCCATGGTCAGTTTTAAGCCAGCTGATATCAGAGAGAAAACAAAATATTTAATATGCTGAATCACAGCCTTGTAAATGAATACAGATATTTAACAATGATATTAAAACATAAAAATGCACATTTATTTTTACAGAAAAGTAGGTGAAAACAAAGTAACTGCGTGACTAAAGAGAACTCCAATTTAACCAGCTTTGGAAGTCCTCACACAAATTCAGCATGCCCATTCTCTTTTTTCTGAACTCCTTGTACATTATCAGTACTAATACATTCTTGTGTGATATTTGGAGTGAACAAACTCTTTATTTTTGCTATTCAAACTTCTGAAAAATTAGCGCATTTAGACTATCTGGCAGTGATTTTTGCGCCACAGAACAGCTGACTCCATATTATTTTGTAGCATTGTCAGTATTGTCAGTGCTAGTACCAACGGAGGTCAGAACTATTAAAGTATAGTAAAATCCATTTGCAGAGATAAAGTTATGAGAAATGTAAGCCATTTAAGCCTGCTTTGAAAGTTTGCATGGTGCTCAGGTAGATTTCTGTCTTTGGCAAAAAGAGTTAAATTCTCTCTTTGAATATTCTTTCAGGGACCAAACAAGTCTTAGGAGTAGTTTACTGTGAATTTAAAATATCATGTAAGATTCAGAACATTTTATAAACTATTGATGCCCTGTTCTAGCTGCTAGATGCATTACAATTTAAAAGCTTTGTAAGGTACCAAGAAAAGTTGATGTAAAAATATTCCATGAGAATTATTTTTCAGAGCAACATGCATTTCCAGAAAAGTAGCATTTTTTATGTTTCTGAAAAAGTTTGTGTTCATAAAGAAACACACCTAGAAGGCGAAGTAAAGCATATTAAACAAACAAAAATAAGGCTACACAGGATAGTGAATAGAATTATATAAGAGGCAGGTTTGGGATGTTTTTCTCCCTTGTTTTCTGTTGCGCTAATGCTTGGCTGGAATTCTTCTGGTTAGTTGTGGTCTGCAGGTCTGAGTGACTGAGGGGATGTTTCCATATTGCAAACCTGAAAAGAGTAGTGCATCACCTTAACTTCATGCTCTGGTCTAGGAGACATAGGCTCTGCTTTGACCTAATTTAAAACAGTTCATTTCCAACATCCTGAGAAAATCTCTAAGGGTTTTTTTGGAGGATAGGGCAACACAAAAGGGGCAGAAGGGTTTTCCTCCTCTCAGAAAGTGAAAGAAATCCTAATTACACAGAATAACATGCCAGGCTGCTGGTTACATCTGGAAAGACAAGAAAAGTTGACTTCCAGATAAGTCTTCAGAGACCAGTAAGTTTGTCCTTGTTTGCATCCTTTGTTTTCTGTTGCATCAACAAAGAAAGCAGATGTGGAGTGAATGCAAAAATATTCAAATCCTGCTACTGAACTTTCTTGCTTGACTGATGGCTTGCAGATTAGAGATAGATCCAGGGTGGCTCAAGGGCACCACAGTTTAACAGAACAGCATTTTATAACAGTCCAGGATGTAAAGCAAATTATGATATTATTTTCCAACTACTTACAAGCAGGAGGGAAGAAAACATGAAAAAACAAAGGCACCAATGATTTTATTGCTTTTATAATCAACCTAGAGAAGCTCAGTGATAGAGAAGAGAGAGGAACAAGGAAAATTGTACAGCGTTGTAAAACAGAGGACAGAAAATTTAAAATTCCTGTCATGGAAAGTGTGTGGAGGAATTTGATGATGAAGAGGTGTAGCTGGATTGATTGTCAGAAAACACATAATAAAGCAAAAAATATTATCTGAGATGGCTTGCAATTGTGAAATCCATTTATACACTTCACTCAGTTTTAGTACCATTCTTTCCATTATTTCTACCCACTTTAACCTAAACTCAATTTAAACTACTGTAACCTTTGCCTTTCAATAAAAAAATATGTATATATTGTACTTGTCATGATATTTGGTTTCTCTTTCCAAAATTCACTTAAGTTAGACAGAGTTAATGCTATATGTCTTTTTCTCTCCACGCCTCTCTGTGTGACCAACCTGCTCAGACTGTAAAGACTTTGGTGTTCAAGTGGTCTAAGGCACAAAGTCTGGGCTGGACTTTAAGTACTGTTGCAATACCATAACTATTAGTTTTAAGAATACAAATTGGAGACAAATGTTTTTTTTTAAAAAAAATATATGGCAATACAGCAGTTTAAACAACAAATGTTTAAGAAGTTAACTTAGAACATCTATTACTTCCAATATGCATATGTGTATGTTTGTGAGTGTGTGCTTGTGTATTTATTTATGTTTTTTAATCTGGCAGCCAACTGAAACGGTGAAGTCTGCTTCCCATCCAATCACTGGAGAAATTCAGGTAAATATTTAATTCTTGCTATATAAATTGTTGTTGCTCTTCATTGTGTTTCCCCGTTGAATAAGTTTGCTGAACACAATATCTATTAAGTGATTTCTTATTCAACTCCAACCTATTGAAATGTCATTAATGTAAGTCAGTGCTAGATTTTTGCCTCTGTCTTTAATGTTGTCTTGTGAAATACAAACAGAAGAATGGAAAATACTACTGTTCCTGAAGGGGATAAAAGTGTAGTGAAATTCATTCTGATCTTCAGTCTTGGGGCACTTGGGGTTTATATCAGAAATTCCCAGACTCTACATTTAAGCAAAGGCTTCTGTCCGTCCCTCCTAGTGCAGTGGATTAATTTCCATGCAATGCCAAGTTTGTGATTATGTCTTATGCAAACTGACTTGACTTTGTTTTGTTTTGTTTTTTTTTTTTTAAACAGTGGAACTGAGAGCAGCAGAATATATTAAGCCTGATTTCCTATTGATTTCTGTCTTTTGTTTCCTTAATTCATCCCACTCTCCTATACTAATCCTAAGGGTTTTTCCATAGTACAACATCCTTCCTTGGACTGGGCTCCAGGCAGTCAGAATTTGTGCAATTTCTACTCAGTAAGATGGCTATTGCTCAGAAGAATATAAAGGGTTTGAATTTCATCTGCTTTTTCCTGAGTGGAATTGATCAATATGCATGTTTGTTTTTTGTTTTTGTTTTTGTTTTAACTAATACTGACAGACTTTGAGAACAAAATTTGCTTCAAGGTCCAACATAATCATCTAGCATCTCGTCCTAGTCAGGAGAGAGAGACAGAAACTGCTAAAATGTATTTATTTCCAGCCAAAGTCAAGGTCTAAAATTGATTCTATTCAAAGAATTTTGGAGAGGTGTTGAATCATTTAGGAAATAAAATTAAATTATCTTACTGTGTTTTCATGCATTCTCTAGCTTCAAATCAACTATGACAAACACCTTGGCAACCTTATCATCCACATCCTTCAGGCAAGAAACCTTGCTCCCAGAGACAACAATGGCTATTCTGACCCATTTGTTAAAGTTTATCTTCTGCCAGGGAGAGGGTAAGTGTAGGAGAAATTTTAACCTGAACTTTCTTTTAATTTGAGTGTGTTACTTGTCACTAATATATACTATAAAAGAATCTAGGTACAAAATCAGGAAAAATGGTAGATTTTTTAGTAGAGAGCCAGATCCTCTTCTCAGGAGAATGTGCGCACTTTGCTAATCACCTCAGGGACTCATTCATGTAGATTGTTTTTTTTTTGTTTCCATGTAAAAATTCTACTACATGCAAAAATATATATTAAGAGAACAGCAGACACTACTGTAATGTACTAAATTCATGTAGTAGTCTCTCTAATGAAGAAAACTACATGTTAAGGTTAAAATGGAATTGTTGCTTCAGCTCAAGACATTAATGTGGGACAGATTCACAAACATGCAGAATTACAGTATCAGAGATAAATTTAAGGTTGCAGTATTATATAAAAGGTGAGAAATAGTAGACAGGAAATAATAATTCCATGTGTTTTTAATGACTTTTTTTAAGAGTTAAAATTCAAGTAATTGTCTATCTAATGACTATACAAATCACTAATCACCTTTTTTTAGACTCTGTAATTACAAGTATCTCACTAGTGCTTCCTTTAAAAAATATGTTTCTGTATCAGCAATATTATAACTTTTTTGTGCCCTAAAGTTACAGAATGCAACGTATGCATAAGTATACATGGCTGTAATAATCCTGTTGACTTCAGTGACAATACCTAAAGCTAAATTGGTGGATTAGACCTTGGACTGCAAAAACAAATTCCTGCAAACTTTTCTGCTTGTGTAATCACACATCCTAAAAGACTCTTAGGCTACGACCATGCAACTAAAAATCTGCTCTATTCAAAATTCTGCTCTATTCTAAAATTTCTACTCTATTCAAAGTAACAGGAAAGTAGATGCTCAGGTCACAGTTCAGCATTTGACATATGGGCAAGCAGCACTAAAAGCACATGAATGGTACAACTAAAGATGCGCATATTCTTTTGTAGCTTGCTGATTCCAGCTATACAGCATCCAATATTGTTCAGTGGCACTGGGCCCAAAACTATTACTGAATATAATGGGAACAGATCCTAAATCTTGAGAGGTTTTTTACTGCGCATAAGAGTCTTGTAAAATACTTGTCAAGTCAATCTTACTGGGAATTTTGCAGGTGCATTCATTGATGTACAAATAAGACTTTGAACTAGAGAGATATTCAACCTGCAGAGGTCTAAGCCAGATCCAATATATGTTTAAACTTGTGGACAAATGATGAAAACTTTGGATTTTAGTTTTGTTTGGGTTCATCTTTTTAAAACATGGCAATATTACAGTTTTGCGTATAACTTGGGACTTTAGGGAAAAATGAAAATGAAAAGCTTCTCAAAAGAGATGAACTTATTTCTGAAATCAGAAACTTGAATTGCTACCAAATATCTTTTATCTGTAGTTCAGTCCATGCTATACTTCTTATTCTTCCTAATGCCTCTGTTTCCTTTGATTCTGATACTAGAAACTACCCATTATTTGCATGTTTTCTTTCACCTCTGTCTCGCTTTCTCTCACACTGCTTCCTCTATGTTCTTATCTCTGTAAATGCTGGGTATGCAGACAAGTCATGGTTGTCCAAAATGCAAGGTAGAGTGTACTATCTTCCAATTTTATTCTTTCATTTTTGTATGCATGTATGGTATTATGATAAGCCTGTGCATTGAACTATACATTTCTCTTGAGTTTTGATGATGTGATTGCAGTGTGGTTTTGCTGTTCATTTTCAAGTTAATCCCATTTCCATGTCAGAAGGAACTGTAAACAAGTAATTAATGGTCCTTAATATTCCAGGGCCAAACTCTGATGACAAGCAAAATTTCTTTTGAAGTCTGGAAGAATTTAGTTCAGAGATATCTAAAGATTAATTCTAACTGACTGAATATTGTGAAATAATTAACTGTGAACTTGTATCAAGATTTTGAATTGTGTTACTGTCAGGAGAAACAGGCACTCTTTGGAAATTAAATGGAATATTTTTCTCTCTGCACCTTGCACAGTGTATAGACATTGAAGCCAGGGATAATTCTAGGTAATTGCACAGCTGGCTTTAAAGCTGCTTGAACACATAAATGTCTATTTGTGGTAAACAAAGTTAATTTTTTATTTGTTAAAATTAGTAGTGCATTGTTTGTCCTGGGGTTGGAAACATAAGGCAAAACTCAGTTCTCAAGATATGCTAATATCAGCCCATGTTCAGTATTATACATAAGAGTAGTAATTCAACCTTAATTCTAAATTTGGTTGAAAGTAGAAACCTGACCAAACAAGTCAACAGATGAATTTTAATACATGGATCTTCTCTATCATCAGCCTGTTTCTTCATTAATGAAATTATTTAATTAATGTGTTTAAATGCCACATTTTATATGCAGTTATTCTATTATACTTTTTTCATTGTACTTTCATTTATATTATTTATTAATAAACTATAGTTAGGGAAGCATAGAGAAACAATAAAGAAAACAGTAATGCAGTCTTTATATTTTTACACAACATTCTCTATGAATTTCAAGTGCAAGTTATTTCATACTAGGTTTAGACTGGTTTAATGAATACATTTGATTAAAGCACCTGTCAGTCACAGTTGTTG
The DNA here is from genome assembly GCF_963082525.1 of Nesoenas mayeri. Taxonomy (NCBI): domain Eukaryota; kingdom Metazoa; phylum Chordata; class Aves; order Columbiformes; family Columbidae; genus Nesoenas; species Nesoenas mayeri. The sequence continues at coordinate 10,933,313 of NC_137541.1, forward strand.
AGGGAAAGTGCATTGGTGGTATGAACTTACTGTATTTGCCAGATCCTTCCCTTCAGAGGTCTAGAAACCTTCAGTAGTCATCCAGCTTTGCCTGGGTCTGCACGTCCTTATAAGTGGTCAATGTCTCCTGCTTCCCTCTGCAACACATCCACACCATAGGTTACATGAATGTGGGCTAACGCCACTCTTGCCAGTTTAGATCCAGACACTCTATGGACTTCAATGGAAATGCTCCAGAGTTACCCTGTTAACAACACATTTACCTTTTGTCTGTGCCAGCTCTGAAACTCAACAGTGCATTAATCCTCTTCTAATATTTCTGAAAAGAATCAGAAATTTCTGAAAAGAATCATAAATTCACAGGTCCCAATACTCTTCACGTTTTTTGATAAATTGGAAGACAGTGGATAGCATGTTTTGCAAGAAAAGAAATGGAACTGCATAGAAAGACTATCAGTGAAAAGTGGGAGCGGAAGTAGAGGAAGTCACTTTAATTAAAAGATAACAGTCTAGTCAGCAGGTTGAATATGGCCACACCCTTTTGGAGAATAAGGCCACTAGCCACTGCACAGTAGACTTGAGTTTGTAGAGTGAAACTGCTGGTGCTGAAGACCCAACACTGATATATTTCGGTCGATGAAACACATACATCTTTTACATAATGTTAATTCAGACCTGCTCCAGTCTGGTACCATGTGTGGTACATCGTTAGTGACTAGCTGATTAAATAAGTCCCTGCAGTGCATCTTCCAAGTTAATCTCATATGAAAGGCATCCAGTTCATTAGCTCTGAGACCATGCCACAGTGTGAACCAAAAGACAGTTCAATCAAAAGTCAGAAGTGAGAATCAGGAGAACAACATATTACCAAAAATTAACCTGAAGACTGTTCAATAGGGCAGATACAGGTTATTCTGTGCCATTTAGTGTTAGTGCTGGAGAACTGTCCTGGGCACATTTAATTTAGTGATAGATATAGTGGTAAGTCTTTCAATGTATGGGAGGCTTGAACAGAAAACAAAGGGTAGTTGGTTGTAGGGGGGCAAAAAGAGGTTCTTAACCTTATACCTTGCTGGGTTTTTTAAGTATTAAAAGCTTCTCATGTTCTCCTACCCAGCTCTTATATTAAATTAGAATTGGAATGGAAGCAAATCTGGTATCAAAGCTCACAGAGGTAGATGAATCCATACTCTGGTAAAGGTTAGTGTAGTGTTTTTTTCATACTCAGGAAATATAAAGTGCAATAGAAAGCATTACCAGTTCTCTTTAAAAAACATTATGCAGCCAAAATTTTATTTTTGGCTATTGATAAAAACAATCATGAGCTTGATGCACTTTTGTGTTTGTTTCCAGTACAGTGAGAGGCATAGCCAGGGAACAGGATCAATAAGAAATTAGTGTTTCTATCATTAACAGGATATTAGTTATCCCATGGCATTCATTAAACATTCTTGTGAGATGGGACTCCCGTAATTAGAGACTGCAACCTATAAGTATAATGGATTCATGCCACTTTAAAGTGCTAATAGGAGTATGGTGTTGGAAAAGAAATCGATGCATTATCACTTCAATTTATAATCAGAGCCTAACACCTACAAGAGAACAAAGCATATCTGCATGTGCTGACTGATGTCTTATGTTGAAATGGTTGTAGGCAGAGCTAGCCTGCTGAAGAGTCAGGAGAAGATGCTTCAAAAAGCCGTGTCGGGAAAGCATACTAAAGAAAAAAAAACCCAAAAGTGGTCATTGTCCTCTTCTAACCCTGAGATGTTTCAGAAATGGGAGATGTGGTTCTTTTATTTTTCTTTTTCTGATTTTTGTTTGTTTGGGGGTTTTGTGTTGTGTTTTTGTTGTTATTGTTTGTGGGTGGGTTTTTTTTGCACTAGAACTGAAAGAAACAAATTATTTCTAATGTAATGTTTCCTCCTTTGTTCAAATTCAGTGCTGAGTACAAGCGGAGAACTAAGTATGTACAGAAAAGCTTGAATCCTGAGTGGAATCAGACAGTCATCTATAAAAATATCTCCACGGAGCAGGTGCGTGACTGGTAGTACTGTTCAGTGCAATTTACTACTTTATTATTTGTGTGGTTTGCAGTGCTTTCCATGAAGGGAACAGTGCTACTGGCAATTTTGTGAACCCTTGTAAAGTCTTGCCATATTTAGGGGAAGTTTGGAACTATTTCCATTCCTCTGATAGAGCTTACTATATCAATACTCTTTTCTTGTCTCTTCTACTCATAAAAATGGTAATTTGTGGGGATTAAACTCATAATCATGCTGTAAGTATACATGTGGCAATTTAAAAAATTATCATGGAATGAAGGAATAAATTAATGAGGGAGTGAATTAAGACATAAGTTTCTGAAGTAGATGAAGAAATCACTGTCACTCTTCATTCCAAAAGCCATGCAAGCTCACACAAAACTCAGGTCCTACCATTTTCTTATTAAAAATATTTATAAAATACAGGGATAAATTTTTAGATTTAACAGCAATTTACAGCAATGGGCTTGAAATTTGAATCACCTGAAAAAAAATTAGAAGATATTTCATTTCATTGTCGTAGAGAGATTTAACTCACATCTGGGAAAAGAGTCTGTAGAAGTCTTCTCTGTTTCTTGGCTTCCTAATGCTGTCTGACCTACAGGGTTAACTGAGGCAGCATGAAGCAATTTAGTCCTCTTTCTCCTCTTTCAAAGGGACTTTTTATCATTTGAAAAAGGCTTAAAGAGCAAAGTGATGATCCGTCCATTTGTTTAAATTATGAAGCATATTTTGTAGAATAATGGATCTGTACGCAGCCCTAATTTTTTTTGCCTTTCTTAGTGTTTTGTTCTTGATACTTTCAACTTCATTTTTCAAGGCCACTTAATCTTTCAGTACTTTTTAAAAAAGCCCAGAATAACCGGACTCTTTAGCGAATAGATTTCCCAGTGCTTTTAATATACTTCTCCAACACGACACCAAGGCCTCAATATTATCTTCCTAACTTACAATTTCATTATTCATTCTTCTTGTTCATTGAGAGAAACATAGTTTAAGATACTAATTTTTGCATGGAGCAAACCCCTTCCCTCAGAGGGATGCATATGGTTGCTCACGCAATCTACACATCTGAACTTAACAGGTGGTAGCTTACATTTTCTTCAGAGGTACCCTGTTGTATGTAGTGGTTGTAGTTTGCTGGATTTTGTAGGTTGTCTTGCGTAGAGTTGCATAAAAGTTAGCTAATCGACAATGAAAGCATCAGAATCAAAAACCTGGGATGTTTGCCTGGATGCAGTATAAAACCTAGGTCTTATATGCTTTTTAAAAATGTTTGCTAAGTCTTAGCAATATTTCCAAACTGAGCTTTCCATTTAAGAAAGGCTCTTCAGTTTACTTAATTTTATTTCATGTTCTGCTGTGACATTTTGCAGAGCTGTAATTAAGAGCACTTGGGTGTTGGACATTCAATGGATATTTGATGATTTTAAATTGCATAATGATCTTAGTCTAGGATTTATTGGACATACATTTTTATGGCAGAACATCTCCCAATACCTTTGATGTCATTTTGACCATTATTTGATGAAATTTGCCTTTATGTCTCATGTTGAATTCTTTGAACTTTTGCTTTCTATTTGTAAATCTCCTCCTTTTCCCTTCCTCTGAGATTATTGTGTAGTGCTTATGATTACAGGTAAGTAAGCTTTATCCGAGCACCACATATGTTGTATATTTTGTCCTCTTGTCACACAAAAGTGTGTGCAGGGAATAGTATTTCCTTACACACCTTTCCATGGTTTGTATCTGGTGCTAAGATACCAGTGTGAGTGATACTTCTATAAAATTCAGTGCCCTGGCTTAGAGACTATACAGTAAAGCACATTCTTAAATCACCAAATAATTCCATGCTGTTGATAAGTTCCCACTACAGTTTGAAGAACTATCATCATGCAATAGTACATCTTTTGCTCTCATATCCCTCAGAATGGATATTTCAAAATAGTTAGGAATATAAAGAGAAGTACAAAACAATAGTTTTCTATAGACTGAGAATAAATGTTCTGATCACAAAACAAGGAAAACTGCATCATATACAAAGTTATACAGAGTTAGCAGTTGTACCCTATGGTGAACTTATGAATCATTTTAAGTCTTGGTTCTTCAAAGAAGCATTTCCTTTCCCTCCATCAAATCACGGGTTGCTTGCTGACAGCAAATAAATATTATTAAATATTTCCTAATACAGTCCTTTTAATGTCACTGTCTAGACTTTAGCTGGTTGTACAATTTTTCATTTTCCTTTTCCCTTTTGTAACCTAGCTGAAATTAAAGTGAAAATAATTACGGGAAACAGATCACTCTCTGAAATCGAGCAGACTTTTTCAAGGTCAGAATGATTAGTTACATCATGTAGCAAATTTTACTTTGACAGTTGGAGAAAAATAAACTGTAAATATTTAGTAATTTAAGGTTTTTGTTAAGTAATAAAATGGAGATAATTTACAAGAAAGGCCAAGTACACACGTTACAAATACGGTATAAAAATTGCTAACTCAAGTACTTTCTCAGAGCATGAAATGAAGCATTATACTGATCTGAGGAGAAAATTGTAAAAAATGTAAGTTCTGTTGCAGGTCAGGCCACTGGTATAATGTATGACAACAATATAAGGTGTGGCTTTCTTTGCCTCAATTTCTTACTTGTCAGAAAGCAAATAAAAGTCTCTACTTAGATGATGGATGTAATTCATTAAAGCAAATAGCTTTTGCCATAGCTCATGTCCTTAAAATGAATATATTTAGAAAGAGTAATGTTTTCAAAATCCTTGAGTGATGTAGAAGTCTATGTCTTATTTCCAAAATTAGGAAAGCCTGCTTATGAATCAGTAGGATGTTGATACTTGAGTCTTACTTAATATCTTGGACAAGAGAAAGTAAATTTCAAAGTGACCAAGCAAAAGTCTTTGTTGTTCTGTGTTCTGAAGTGCACTAATATAGAGAAAAGTACGATACAATGTTAAATATAAATGTAAAGACAAATAAGTGTAAAGCATGAGATAATACAACACCTTCATTTCTATTCATCAGATATCCTGAGACTGAAATCTTATGTTTTATTTTGAAGTAATTTGAGGAATTTACTTGAAGCATAGAAAAAACTGCCTTAAAATTATTTCTTTCCTCTTACAAATCCTTGTATGAGAGTTTCAAGGAATATGTATTATCTATTTCAAGAAATACATGTTTAGTTACATAGGTGCACATTATCCATAAAAATTCCAGTGACCGACGGAGATTTTAAACAAGAAACACACACTTCTGTGCATGTGGTGCTGGTTTTCTCTTCTGTAAGAGAAGCATTAGCACTTTCTGTGTATTGTTTCATTGTTTTTAAATGATGGTTGTCCACAGCAGCCTAAAGCTAAATGTAGTTCACATGCAGTAATAATCTTTTAGGTGTTTTTTTTGGTTGGTTGGTTGTGGGTTTTTTTGTTGTTTTGTTTGTTTTTTGTGTATGTGTGTGTGGTTTTTTTTTCTTGTTATCTATTTCTTTCTTTATTTTATTTTAAATTTTGCCACAAGGCACAACCTGAAATTAGTTGCAGCTTAGTAACACTGTTTTCATGATATGCTTGGAATTCAGTTGAGGTGCACAACGTGTAAACTGCTTTCCTTCTTTTAGGACACTTTCTCATCTTTCCTGTTGGTACATCGCCCAGTTGCAAAATCCCACAGTTAGATGGACAGTGGGTTTCTGCAACCCATTTCAACATTGCTATCAGTTAAATTCCTGATGGGGATCTGAACTTCTGAGTTAATGACCTAAAACTGGATGATGTAAGGCAGAACCCCACTTTGCTGGGATGGTGTGATGGCTGTTTTTAAAATCACTAGCCACTGAGTGTTCTTTGCCTTCAATAGTGGTTCATAAATATATCTTCAGAAAAGCAATTTTTCCTCCTCTTGGAAACTAATTTCATGCACTCTGCCTAATACAGCTCTTTTGATGGTTTTTCATTGTCATAATATTTTATAAAATATTTTATAAAATCTTTATTAAACTAAGAAGCTTAAAAAAGATATCACAAAGAAATGTAGAATACTGCAAGTTTTTAACACAGTTTTATCATCATACTAATGCAAAGAAGCTAACAAAATAGGGACTTAGGGATTCAGTTACTTGAAAATCTCCTTTTGTTTTGTTTTGTTTTGCTTTGGGGTTTTGTTGTTGTGTTTGTTTTGCTTTGGTTTTGGTTTTGGTTTTGATTTCCTTTCCTGGATAAATAGTTTCTTCTTTCTGTCCTTGCGCAGTCATCACTTGAAACAAGAAGACATGTCCACCCAAAACAGCAACAATTGAGACTAGACATTTTGAAAAGTATTTATGCTATTCCTCTTTGCTAAAGGGTAAAAATACATATAGATAGTATAGCATTTAGTAGGAAATTATATCATCCAAGAATCTAAAAGTAGCATGGACCAGTGGCTGCTCAACTCATTTTTTCAGGTTATTTCTCACATTGCAGTTTCTATACTGTCTTGGAACAGCAACAAAAATTAATTTTATTCAGTCAAGGAAATCAGTTTTACAAGTATTTGGTAAGGGATGTTAAAAGAGAATCTTTTTGTCCAACCTTTTCCTGAAGTTTTGCAGGATAATTTAAAGAAGAATTTTGCCTAATTATGCAGGAATAAAACAGAGAAAGATTAAAGAATTGCTCTCAAGTTTGTTTTTTTTTTTTAAGTTTAGGTTTCAGGTCATGTTGTTACCTGCTTGAAGAGTACATCGTTGGTGCTAAAAATAGTGCAATTCCCCTTTGTGTGGGTTTTCCAGGACATGCTGATTAAAATTTGTTTTTCAAAGACACTGACTTTTCATGGTTGCTCATTCTTCTGAAGTTAGCTGAGAGCAGAAGATATTCTGGATGCATAATAATGAGATGAAATTACTATTTAAAGGCAATTAAAAGTTATTAAGAGCTGTGAAACTATTGCATTAAAACAAGGGACAATGGAAGTAAATAGCAAACAGTGTTTTTCTTGAAAGTATGTATAATATGAACAGTAAATGGTATAGCTTATAATTTTGAGCAATGACTTGATGCTTTGTTGTCCTTTTGTCCCAAGCAGCCAATTAATAATCACAGAAGTGAGTGACACATTGCTTCTCTTAGGATGGTGACCTCAATTATCTCATAAAATTTCTGGTTCTGGCCTCCTTTATTCAAGTATGTGAAAAGAGCCCTGTTTTCCTTAAGTGATGCCTGGAAGCGTCCAACAAACTCTTCACTTACAACTTCTCAACCTGACTTTGCAGATACCCCATGCCCACAGGATTTTTTTCTTCTCTCTTTCAAGCCACAAGATTTTATTACTGCCTCTCCAGACACTTGCTGGTCTTTTGGTCAAGCACATGCTAGCAGTAGTCAGTCCTCTCCTATTCTGCTCCCAAACAGCCCTGGAATAACATTCAGGTCATTTTTTCCAATGATGTCAACTGCTTTGGTCAATAGCTTCTCTGTCTTGTGCTATCTTGTTATATGAAAAGGTTTACTGCAGCCTGGAAGAAGAGTGCTTGACACAGCTACCATGCTTAACAAGGTCAACAGATAATGGGTTCTGATGTCTGTCATTAATATCTAACAGTACAACTTGACCTACATGTCTGGATCACTTGCAGGGTCCCATTGACTACACCGAATTCTGGGGGTATTAAAGCCTGGTCTTCACAGATGAGATTGTGTAAATAGGGTGGTTTAGATAATGCATTTGATATTCACAGTCAAATGCACCTTAAGCAAATGTCTGGGATCAAACAACTCAGATCTCACAATGAGAAAAGCTTCAGAAATACAAAAATGGGGCCTTAAAAATCAGTTTGGCTTTTGTAATGGACACACATTCTGTCAAAAACAACTTGTGGAAATTCCTAAAAGAGGGCCAAGCACAAGCCCATTTTTCTTGATAACAAATAATAGCCCCAAATTATTTTTCTGATGGGAGGACAAAAGCTGCCTAGCTGTCACTATGAAAAAGGGTATAAGGGTGAGATAATGAATAGAAACCACCATAAAGACTTGAATTGAAGTTTATGATGGCAATGAGGTTAATTATCCTTTGACTTAAATTGCAGCTGAAAAAGAAAACGCTGGAAGTGTCTGTCTGGGATTATGATAGATTCTCCTCAAATGACTTCCTTGGTGAAGTGAGTATCTTATTTCCTCCTCTCTAACAATGACTAGTTAGAAAGCTGTTTAACCGCACACTGGTACTTGGAGACTGCTTCCACGATACGGTACAAACTTTTTTTACATCACAGTTTTACTGGTCGCTTCATAGCAAATGGACATGATTTCTTTCATTTGCAAATTTGGTCTTGCTGATCAAGGTCTCATTTTTAATGCTACAAAATAGTAATATCATTACCAAAGTATGACTGAAGGAAAAATCTTGTAATTAATAATAAATAAGATGAGTAATCATAGGAGGAAGAAGTATAGTCTCTCTTTTAAAGCAAATAAACATATGCATGTGTCATACAGAATTACCAGCAATAACTATGATGTCAAAAGTAATTAAAAATGTTATTATAAAAGAATGTTATATAATAGTTACAAACAGAAGCCCAGGAAAATCGATCGCTCATATACAGAGTACCTCAGAGTATCTCTGCTCATTCTGCATTTGTATTTTGCAAAAAAAACCCCCTCAGTTCAGCTCCAGTTCCCCTTTGTGTAACTACAAAACCGAGCAATCAGTGGCACTATTTAAACAATTACAAAAATAAATATATAGGAAGCAGCTACATGATTACTTATTTTGTGCATACTGCGTCAGTATTCTTGTTGAGTTCAGCATGTTTGTCCAAATGCAGGACTTTACTGAAAATTTACATTGTTATTTATAATATTTAGAAAATGGATGCCTCTACAGGAATATTTAAACTTTTGCCTTTAAATATTTTCAACCTCTATAACTATGTCATTTATTAAATCATTCAGATTTTATTGGAAAAAAGGAATGGAAAAGTCCATCTAGTGTATTTCAGGACCAGGAAGTCCAGAGGAATCCTGTGCCATAACACCAGATATGAGATGTCCAAATTGTGCTCTAAGGACTTGCTTGAATAGGGCCAGCACCACTTTTATGCCCCAGGTGGCAAGTAGCACCTTATAGTTCACCTCCATGGAAGGTGAACCCTCTTCTCCTACACAGCAGAGCCCCCAGCCTGTTCAGCTTCTTGGGAGCAATCTTCAACCGTTCTCAAAGCTATGACCAAAAAGCACATCAAGGAACATGCTAAATAGTTATTCTATTCATATTAATTATAGACCTAACCAGAAATACCAAGCCAAAACATATACAACCTATGAAGCTGAAAGAAAAAAAGAAAGAAAAAAGTCTTTTCACATTCTAGAAACAATCAGTTGTGAAGAGGCTTCTCCATCCCTAAACTTGAAGAGGCTTTCTTTTATTCAGGGTCTGGTAATAAACTGACAAAGACATTGTTCTCTGAGGTAATTGCACACTTTATTTGTCTAGCAGCTTTAAAACTTTGCCACCCGACATTAGTTTTAACTCTCTCACCTTGCCAAAAGCAAGGCTACTTTTGTCCTTTCCTTCATTCAAGACTATGATGACTCTTTAGTACTTTACAACTCTTGGCCCTGTCAGTTTCAAGACCGTCAAGGGAAGGGTTTCTATTGGTCTAAATGCTGATTTTTTTTCGTTTTTCTTTTTTTTTTTAACTTAAAAAAAAAAAAAGGAAAATAAAAAAAAATTCACAGAACTCCTTCTAGCAATGTGAGTGGCCTAGAGCAGATTTTATGGAGATGGAGATAAAAAAGTTGGTTATTTCATTTCCACAATGCCACTGCGTCTACCTTTTTTTTTTTTTCCAGTGAAGTTTCAAGGCCTAATTGGCCTATTGAATTCTATTATTTTACTGAAGTGTGAAGGTATCTTTATTATTTTCCTTTTGTTACAAATTCTACATATGTGGATTTTTTTTAAGAATTAACAAGTACCAGTCTTATGTTATTGAAGACTTTATTAAAAACAAATATTGAATTATTTTCCCTTTTACTAACACTGACAAAAGAAAGAAAATAACACTGCCTGATTCTTCGATTAGAATATATCTATACAGAGGTAGAATGACTAGATGTCTTTTTAGTCTAGCTATCAAGCTGGTGGTCAGAAGCTACTCCTTAAACTGTCTAGCCATCTTGGTATGGAGCTCTGTCTAAGCTCCTAGTCGTTACTGAGGTGCTGTTGAGAAGACATATTGATTCAGTCACATCAATATGCTAACAAATGTGGGTTTGGGATCAGAGCTGGCTTGTATCAGGCGAGGTCAGAGCATAGGCAGAGAGTCCCAAATCTGTCAGCATACAGTCTTATAACCTTGACTTCTTGCACTGGATTGCAACTTTTGGTAACACAACTGTACCCAACTGTAACTGTAACCCTACTGTACCCAACCATTAATAGATGAGATACAGGCTATATGTTGTACTTTGACTTATTTGTAGGTATTGATTGAGTTATCCAGTGTCTCTCAGCTTGACAACACTCCTCGGTGGTACCCTCTGAAAGAACAGAGTGAAAACATTGATCACGGCAAATCTCATTCTGGACAAAGTAGCCAACAATCTCCAAAACCATCTGTCATCAAAAGCAGAAGTCATGGAATCTTCCCGGACCCCTCCAAGGGTAGGAATGACTTGGTGCATCTGACCTAAAATGTTTTTCCAGATGATGGGAAAACCTTTGCTATGTGTAAGTTCTAATAGAAAAATAAAGTTACTGCTATCAAGTTTGTATAGACTTTTATTAAAAATGTATTTATGTCTATGATTAATTCATTGGAGACAGAGCTTAATTCAGTGCCAGCCAACTTACTGAGTAGTTGTGTCCTAAAAACAGCAGCTTACAAGTTCTATGTACGTTGCACAACTGCTATAGGTTCTGTGCCCTTTTCATTTTTTGATAGCCTTGGCCGAATTCAATACATATTTAGCTATCTATTTTTCATGTTCCTTAAATATTCTATCGTGTTTTATCTTCTGGAAAAGCATATTAATATTTTTTAGAATGATGATTATGCTATAATAAAGCATATGCATTTCCAGCCAATGATAATGGACTGTAGCATATCTAAATTATATTGGAAATCAGTGGAGCTGATATAGTAGAATTATACTAAAGTTTAGAAAAGCAGAACTGACCTCAGTGTTTCCTGGTCCAAGAAGTTTGTCTCTACTTTTTTTTTTTTTTTTTTTTTTAAATATATATACATACAGTAATTAGTCAGTGGCCCTTTGCTCACTTAAAACACAAATGGTAAAAGCCATCCCAAATAGCACCCAGATGAGAGCCTTGGAGTGATAAGACTCTGCTCCACCTCCTCTCTATTTCTCAGTGTAATGTTTTGCTAGGGATTGGTGTCTAGATACGGTCTATATCTAAATTAGAGGTTAGTATAGTATAGTATATTTTAAGTTAGACTATGGTTTTGACATGACCATTCCTCAGAATAAAACTGCTTACTTTATCTAAGTATTCAGGAAGAATGTAGGTAACACCAGTCAGTCTCTACATACTATAGAAGTACAAAATCGAAAAAAAATTAATCTTTAGGCTACCCTGTTATTCCACCAATGTGAACCTGCACAAGCGACATAATTCACAGGTGATAGAAACCCAATAGTAAATTAATTATTTCCTGGGCCAGGGAACAGTGGGGAAGTAGAAAATGGTGCTTCATAAGTTTCTTAATCACGATATACCCCAGGACATTCATGGCATTTCACAGCTTAATCTTTATTACTTGTTTTGGAATGCATCTAGAAAGGCCAGTCAAGAGAAAGAAAATGAAATTATTTGTTTTTAATAAATGCAACCCTTGTGCTTCTTCATTTTCGTGGTAGACATGCAGGTGCCCACCATTGAGAAATCCCACAGCAGCCCAGGGAGCTCCAAATCTTCTTCTGAAGGACATCTACGCTCTCACGGTCCATCTCGCAGCCAAAGCAAAACCAGCGTCACTCAAACTCACCTTGAAGACGCTGGGGCAGCCATCGCCGCTGCTGAAGCAGCTGTTCAACAGCTTCGCCTTCAACCAAGTAAAAGACGCAAATAAATTCCTCAGCATGGCAGCTTAATGTTCATCTGTTGCCTTTTTCCCTGCTGTCCTTCCCTTTTTGGCTATTTTTTTCTGTTCTTGGCACACTGTGCTCTCTCTGTTCAATGTCTTTCTTTGTGTGCCTGTGTGTGAATACATATAATTACAATATACTCTTGTATATAGAAGTATTTTTTTTTAATTTATTTATTTTAATTTATATAGACTGCAGTGAAACTGGCTGTTTCTCCATCAGTCCCTTCACTCATGCTCCATGATGTTCCATGGTTGTGCATGACTCACAGAGAATTTCTTTGTGTGGTGATATTTTGATGTCACTAAATAACTACCAATGAAATAATCAAAACCTGCATAGATACAGCTGCCAGTTCTCCAAGTTGCACACAAGTGCTGAAGCACATTAACAACAAAATATATCCATAAGTAGTGATTAGGAAGGACAGTACTATATACACAAAAGAAGATTTAGAATTGAAGAAAAAGGTTTTTTAACTATATGTCTGAGATTTCTATTTTTGAAAGATGACTGTAAATATCTTTTTTTTTTTTTTGAAAGGAAATACAAGGCAACCTTCTTAATATCTCAGATAAAATCACATTAGTGTTAAGCAGAACAGCAACAGACAAACACATTAAACACATTAAATGCAAAATCATTAAAGACACAAAGCCATTAATAACATCAGATTTCAACACTGTTAATGAGTTCACAAAGTCGAAGGGAATTGAGAGCTAAGTCAGGTGCCATAGTCAGTTAAATTTTTCTAGTAGTTCTTGTGCCATGGATTGATTAAGGGTCAAGATAGATTTCATCTGACAACTTCAAATAGATTAATATATTAAAACTTTGCTCTCCAGAGTATACTTCAGAGTAGTATCTGATTGCTAGCTGAGGGTTTAATTGATGGCAAATTAAAACTCTCTGACTGTGGAATCATTGTGTTTGTCTTCAAGATTTGTTGATATGCCATAAACTTACCATGGTATAATGCAAAAACTCGGGGAAAATTTTTTCCCTTATCTTCACCATCACTAGTAAAGAAACAGCCAGTTTTAATACTCTTTAATGCTGTGCATGTGGTGTCTCTTTGGTGTTTGAAAACACTACTTAAATACAGAAAAAAACCCACTTCTGTTTGCATGAATAACATTTAAGCTGGTTCCATCTGAGGATACATACTCTGGGTTTCCATTTCACCCACACTGCCACAGCAGCACATAAAAGCGGTCAGTCTAATCATGCCAGGAAGCAGCACAGACACAGCATAGCAGGAGTCCTCCCTATTCAAAGAACTCAGTCTGACAATCTGCCTCCACCAGCCAATGACAACAAAGACCAAAGTCAACTAGCCCTCAGGAAAGTGATGTCTGATGGACCAGTCAAGCCTGAAGGAGGTGAGCAGAAAGACATAGTTAAGAAGCCAACCACATCCCAAATCCTTCTTGCCATGTAAACTAATTCATTGCAATATTTATTTATTTTGCCCCTCCATTAATTGCTACAAATGTTAACATGAATCAAGAAATCTGCTTGATCTTTCCACATCAGTGCATAAATCCACGATGAAAATTGTGCTAAGAAACATTACAAAACAACACGTGCACTTCCATTCCACTGGAGGACTTAGACATCTGTTGAAAAATGGTACTGCTTTGATCTTGTTGTTGCCTAATAAAAAGTATGCATACAAGTTGGTCTGCTTAAGCATAATTGAACATTTCTTCTACTGTGACAAAAACCTAATTGCACTTTTTTTTTTTTGTTTTCCTGGAATTCTAATTGGGACATTAACCATTTATTTTTCCTCTCCCAACACAGCTGTTATGTCAAAGGTCATTAGCATACATAATTTTTTAAACCACCAGTGGAAAGGAAAGTTTTGATCTCTTGATCAAAAAGTTAAATCTCTTGATAACTTTCTCATCAGCCACTTAAAAAATGTTTTCTATCTATAGGAACCTGTTCATCAAACCTAAATACCATCATCAATTTATCCCCTCATCACAAATAAAGAGCCAGATTCTCAGTTGGTTCAAATTGGCACTGATCTTTTGCTTATTTCCATGGAATTTGAGAGATTATCCCAATAAACTGACAGACTGGACTCACAGATCTTCGCTTGTGCTGTAATCCCTTCCCAGGCTCTCGTGATTCATTGACGTTTTTCCTGTCAACACAAATGCACACATGGACAATGCAGTCTAAGGTTGTAGAAGAAAAAGAGGGAATGATATTTCAAGCAATATATCCAAAAGCAAGAAGTCAATAAGAGAACTACTGTGATGTTAAAGCAGCTAATTAACAAGGTCAAATTTAACAAATAATTTTAAACATTGCATTTAGAAATAAAAAGGTGTTTCTTATGAGAGCTATAAGTATATCTACACGTGTGCATCCACCCACATATATGTTGTCTTACTCTACAGCTCAACTTCAGACACTCAGTTCAGACAGAGGCTAGATTATATCATGGTACTAGTTCAGGCATCATGACTGAAAGGCCCATCCAGTTCCTGGGATGTATACGACGGAAGTCTAATTCTGGAAAGAATGTCCTATGAGAAGTGGCTAAGTACTTCGGGTTTGTCTAGTTTAGAGAAAAGGAGACTGAGGGGTGACTTCATGGCTCTCTACACCTTCCTGAGGAGGGGAAGTGGGAAGGGCGGTGGTTCTGGTTCTCCCTGGTGTCCTGTGATAGGATATGTGGGAATGGTTCAAAGCTGGGCCATGGGAGGTTTAGACTGGACATTAGAAAAAATTTCTTTACCAAGCAGGTGGTCAAACACTGAAACAGAGTTTCTTGAGATGTGGTTGTTGTCCCAAGCCTGTCAGTGTTTAACAGGCATTTGGACAATGCCCTTAATAACATGCTTTAACTTTTGGTCAGCCCTGGATTGGTCAGGCACTTGGATTAGATGATCACTGTAGGTCACTTCCAACTGAAATATATTCTAGTCTAGTCTAGTCTAGTCTATTCAACTCTTATGAAGTTTTGAGGTGTCGTGTCTGTAGAGATTTATCATAAGTATTTGTGGTCCTGTGGTGCCTTTTGGCCTACATAAGCAATGCTAAAACTTTTGTTTGTAATACGAAGTTGAATCAAGGTTCACATATACTTTTATAATGAGCTATTATGCTAACTTCTTTACTTTTAAAATTACAAAAAGGCTATGTATCAATATGCCTTTGACTCAGCAATATTAGAAGCATCATAGAGAGTTGTGGGAATAAGAGCCCACATTATTATCACTAATATATCAATGAGGTTAGGGTTACTATAAGGAGACATAGTACTTTTGTCTTTTTACTTCTGAAAATTATATACAATGCATAATCACCTACACAAAGTTTACAAGTCTGTTTTCAGATCTGTGGGAAGTTTTTGCTTCTTCTTGTTGTACCAAAACTAGTCTGTTGTAATTTATTCATATGAGGTGGGCCAAAATTTAACATTTTAAGGTTAATAGATCTCATGCATTTCAGCAGGAACAAAAGCCAAGATTGCAGCTTTGTGGAGTATGGAAGTAAAATGAGGAGAGACTATGAACTTGAATAGAAAAAAAAAAAAAAAAACCACCAAAAATACTAAAGTCAGCTTTCAATTTATAGAGTTATTTACAGGAGGAAGAGCAGTTGAAGGAAAGAGAGGATGCCCCTGTAGTTCAAAAATTCTGAAAGTTAAAACTATTGTGAACTATTAATATCACGGCATCATCAGTTTGCAAGTCCATTCCTACAGGGATGCTGCATCCTTGTGTTACCCACTCCCATTACAGCCTGCTTTATTGACATCTGGAAAAGAACCCATTATTAACTGGTTTTATGGACTGGAACAGTCATCTTTGCAAGTTAGTAATTTTTTGTCACTAAATCTCAAAGCCTTTTATTAAAGAAACCATTACAGATAATTCACAGTAGTAGTAGTAGTAGTAGTAGTAGTAGCAGTAGTAGTAGTAGTAGTAGTAGTAGTAGTAATAGTAGTAGTAACCACAGTTATTTCAATGTGAGTTTGTCAGATAACAGCACCTTTTAAAATAACTGTTTATATTTCTTCAGCCCAAGCATACCAGGTGGTCGCAATCTAGCAAGATTTCCACAAGGGTGATGGGAAAAAATCTGTTCTGTGAGTCAGTCCTTCTCTACCTAAGAGAACGCTCAGAAGGAGTTCCCTCCTTTACCTTAGTCTCTCAATAGCTTTTTTAATTTTCTTGAATTGAATTGGCACTTGAAAAAACAAAACACACACAAGAACCCTCTGTCATTCTTAGAGTGTTCCAGAGAGATATTTGTATTCTTCTGACTCCTAGGAGCTTTTATATTGGATATATTTTGACAGTTCTTTTGACAGTATGTCTGATGAGAAGTAAAAAGGAAGTAATAAACAAAACCAGCACCTGTGGTATACTTAATATATTTCATAAATGCAAAGGACTTGCACGACTTTAAGTTTTTTACACTAAACTTTTTCTTTGATAATTTCAAACAGTAAAAAATGTATTTTAATCAATCCATTTTAAAAGTAAGGTGAAACTACAATGGAAAACGTTGGTTTTTGTTCAGCCCCTTTGTAAAAACCAATATTCAGCTACAGCATTTAATTAAAAATAAACCCTGAAGTATAATTTCCTTGTTGCCTGTGAGAGATAAGTGTGATCTGCAAAGAAACCAGTTGCGTAATACACATCCCCGTCACACCCCTTGGAGAGGAAAAAGAAAATTTCAGAGCCAAGCCTTTGCAGGCTGGAGTTGTGAGGGATCCAAAGCAGAGGGAGAAAGCAGTGACTGGGTTTGAGTTCATTTGATTTAATTTTTGTGAAAAATCTTAATCATTGCCAATTACGCATTCATATAAAATTAAGCACATTCCTTTCAACATAAATCTGTGCATTAGAGTTTAGCCACCAGATAGTTCAGTTTAGAGATAATGTAAATCAGTCCACCTCCTTTTAAGTCAGTAATTTATCCCACAGAAGAATCTTTCCAGTATACAGAATTTATTTGGTAGATCACCTATGTTTTAAATATAGCAAATGATGTTAGAGTTCTTCAGATATTTGAACACTTAAAGGTAGTTTGATTACCAATTCTGGATATATGCATATAAAACAGTAAGTGTATCTGCAATGCAGTTATTTACTGATTTCATATAAAAGGCCTTTTCAAAGTCAGTTTATAGTTTTAAAAGAATAAGCTACATAGTTTAGTTTTAATAACTTCCAATAACGTGAAGAAGAATGACAAGGAACAGAAAAATTTTCCTTCAATGTCTGTGTGAAGTAGAAAGGTGAACCAGCTCTTCCTCACTAGAGTAGAAAGTGTGAAATAAGGTGTTCAAAAATAAAAAAGGTAATGCTAGTGGTCACCATGTAGTCCACATTTGTCTATGTAACTGGTCATTTTTTAAAGTACACAGTTTTATAGGGAGCTCTGGTCTTTACATGAGTGTTTAACATACCTGTTAAGGGGTAAAATTCAGTGAGCTTGTCCTTATTTGCAGAGGAAGAGATGCTAGTTTTGCCCCCAAAGGTGCAATGATTGTACACTGGAAAAACAATTCCTTTATTACATCAGAATATCGAATAGCCAACAACAACAACAAAATGTTTTATGACCAATGAAGAGAATTGTGAAAAAATTATTTTGATTCTTCCTGGGATCTTTGAAGAACAGTAAATTAATATTTAAATAGCTAAGTAGGTGATTTCAAGCTTGAATATCATTTTAGTCCTATGCACTTTTCTATCCTTTCAAACAGACACTCATGAGAGAGAAGGTACAAACCAATATGCTGTTGCTTGAACATCATGTGATAATGGATTCCGTAGAACATCCTGTTTTATTTGGCACACATTAAAAAACACAATGAGAGAAACAATCAAACAACCTGCAATTGGAAAAGCACTGCTATACCCTTCACGTTAAATAGTTACCAAATGTTAAAGATCTAGAGAAAATACCATGTGTTTCAGTTAAAGTTTCAAACATTACTGTTAAATTACCATTTAAGGTAATACAAACAATGTATTTCCACAGATTTTTCTATCTATTTTCCCTATTGTTTTTTTTTTTTTTTTTACTCAACAATAGACTTGTTTTATTTCAACCTCAAATCCCTGGGAATTTAAAATCACAACATTTTCTGAAAATCTCAAAATCTAATGCCTATACACAGAACCTATTTATTTCTCACATCTCATAGAGAACATTTCATTTTTTTACATTATAGATTTTTCTATCAAACACAACAGCTTTTCTGTGATATCCTAAGAAGCAGCTACTTTCCAAATAGTTGTGTGTCAAGTGATTTTACTGGTCAGAGGAAGGTCTACTATCAGAGCTTATACTGTTAGCTAGAATATCTAGAGTAGACAGACTGTGCATCAGCATTTTCACAATTGTACCCAACTGAGCCTGTCAATTTACACCTGTTGAAGACCTTCAGTTTAAAACACTTCAGTTCAAAAGGCAGCATGTCTGCTTTTAGCTACCTTTGTCCAATACCTTTGACAAAAGTTCACTTAAGTGTCAGCATAACAGGTTAAAACTACACAGAAATGTGGTGTGATGTGTCTATTAAGATATTGCTAGCACTGTATAATCCATGATGCAGGACTGAGCCAGGACTGTGTAATTTCTAGACACTTAGCTGTAAGAAATTAAAATCAACAGGAATTTTCCTTATCACTAAGTTCTATTTACTGGTGTTAGCAACAATGTAGAGTGAAAGGAAATTGCTTCCTAGGTTCTGTAAATCTTTTCAATTGCATACAACTGTGGATTTAAATACCTGCTTATTTGGTGTCCCTTTAGGTCTATACCCATTTTCACACTTTTAATAGGCAATGCCATGTATTAATTTCCTGCAATAATTTACATCGTTTCCTTCACACTTTAAATAATTTACCACCCAAAAGTCTTTTATGCCTAACTTCACTAGTCTCTTAATTTCCGAGTTAAATGGGCCTTCATATTGTTACAAATAACCCATTTCCAAGAAACATTATCAAAACATGAGCAGTTTGTCCCCGTTCTCTGCAGATAGCAATAATCTGAGGCTGTCTTTTGAGTCTTGTTTCAGTCTAATAGCTGGCGCATTTTGCTTTGGCTATTCCTGCTGTTTATTCTTCCACCATTTTAAGCTGACATGTAGTTTCAGGAGATTGCTCAGATTCTTCATTTGATAACTCTTATTTCAAAACTCTAGTAGACACTAGCCTAACACTACGGTGTACATGGAAGAAAGTTATTTCATCAGAATTGCTTTGCTGGGTGAAGAAATGCCATAACTACAGTTTAAGACAAATGCAGTTTGCCATTACTCACTTTGAATGGTAAATTGCTCTATGAAGAGTGGTGTTGAAATTTCACAAAATACCATTACTCAGTGTGCGGTCAAAGTCACGTCTAATATACAAACGTGGCTGAAATATGTGAGACCATGGTCTAAAGTACTGTTCCATATGAGGAAGAGAGAGGAAAAGCCACCATCAGAACTGACTTGACGTATATGCCTTTGATCACTAGTTATTTATGTATCCCCATTCTGTTGCCATTTCACAAAAGATGCAACTAGCAGTCACAACAACAGGGTTTTACACTGATGAATCTTACAGAGCAAGCCTGAGCAGCAATTGCTTCTAGTACTAGCAGACTCTTCAGAAAAATAGGTAAACAGGCAACGCGGGGGCAGGTCGAGGTTGCATATTTGAAAGACAAGGCGACTGAGAGTGAAGAGTAGACAAATTTCAGCCAGAAGATGCTGTTTGACACGCCCCATCTGTGGGTCAGCAGATAAGTATCCAAAGCAGTATGGTGATTTCGACTGCTCCCATGGGATTGCATCTCTTTGAGAAGGCTCAGCATGATGCTCTCAGCCTTTTTGTCACCCAGGGTTTTAAAGAACAATTTTTTTTTTTCAAGTAATTACAGGCAAAGTCACAAAATTTCATCCTGAATGCACACTCAAAAGCATTTTCCCTCCTCCTGTTTGTTTTACAGATAGAACTGTCTTCCCCAATGTGTTTTGACAGTTGTATTTCTGCTTCTAGACAGATACCTGAAAAGGATAACATCCACAATTTAATCCCCTGGAGAAAACTTTATTTGAGCATGTTCTTTTATCCCCAGGAAGCCAGGGAGCACAGAATAACACAATCCTATTTTTCAAATTATTATTTTTTTTTTTTATTTTTTTTTTTTAGTATTTCACTGTAGGAGAATGTCTGGAGAGATTGACAGTGCTGGATTGTTCCCATTTTGCCACTGGCTGATTTGACAGTTCATGGGTATATGTCTTTTGTGAATTATTGATCTCCCCTATGTCAGCCTTTAAAATGCATCTTCTCTGTTGTAAAAAAAGACTTCACTGAAAGATTAAGTGAAATATATGACTTCCATTCTCTCCTTTCTTATTGATTTTAATATAATATCTTCTTTATAATAAGACATGACTTACATGTTTTCCTGGGTTATAAAATGTGATTTAGCTACAACAATAGTTTTGTATAATAGGAAATTCTGTGCACTATTTCAGAGTAAGCAGCTCGTATTAGAGTTTTACACTTTCCTTTCCTATTTCTATTCTTCATAGTCCAATGGCTGGACAGCCCAGACATCATTGAAGTTACTATCCTTAAAAAGTACTGAACACCTGATAAACTCTAGAAATGGTTCATGGAGAAGGGGTTGGAGGGAGGAAATGATATCTCCTGTCTCCCAGTAAGAGGCCAAATGATGATGCTGTGTATTGATCTTCAGTTTAACTTAGTCTCTTCCATCTGCTGAAGCCTGAAGGCTCTTTTTTTTTGTTTTCTTCTAAAACTGAAATTATTTCAGCATCATATGTAATTGGCAAGCAAAACCTTGCGTATGAGAAGGTTTTTTTCCTGAGAGTTTCTAAAATTTTCCTAAGCTTTCTATGAGTTTC
Source organism: Nesoenas mayeri (assembly GCF_963082525.1). Lineage (NCBI taxonomy): Eukaryota > Metazoa > Chordata > Aves > Columbiformes > Columbidae > Nesoenas > Nesoenas mayeri. The sequence goes on from NC_137541.1 coordinate 10,954,377, forward strand.
TAAAACTTTGTTGTTTTGTTGTGCTTTTTTTGTTGATGTTTTTTGTTTTGTTTTGTGTGTTTTTTTGTTTTTTTCCCTGAGAATCACAAAATAATTTGAAAAACCAATGGGCAAGAAAGCAAAGAAACATAGCTCTTCCATACTGTGAATACTTGATATTTAAATGATGTCACTTGTCTTTGCCCAGGCTCCTATTCAAATACATGTTGTACATTTACACAAAGTAAAACTATCCCTCATAGTACCAACCACCTCTGTGATAACAGAAGAAAATATTCAGCCTGTGGACCTCAAAAACTGAGTGGATCCATGCAAAACTATTTAATTGTTTTCAGACCAAAGCACCTCCCACCAGAACTGTGATGTTAAAACCTGAGAACTTAGGCATTTTCTAGCATAGGCAGCTGCAAGCAGAACTCTGTAACTCAGAAGTGAACCTGTCCTAATCTCACTTTAGTTACTTGTCCTTTATGTGGATAGGAACACAACTGGCCAATAAATGTGGCAATTGCTGTGACACTTAGAGGGTTTCACAGACCTTACATAGACTAGTAAGACTAGAAGAATACCACAGTGAACTCAGCCTTCCTTGTAAAAGTTCCTAAGAAAACATTTGCCTTTGTTCAAAGAGAAAGGGCAAAACTGCAAATGAATGTATACACTAATCTCTTGCACATGAGAGCAGGGAAAAAATTCTAACTTTTGAATTAAAAGTACAAATCTAACCATGGTTATTCTGGTTCTCAGACAAAATATCTCACAGCAGGCTTCAACACATCTTCAAAACTTGGAGGCTTCCTATGTAAACAGCAGAAGCAGCTTATCTGTAGAAGTAAGATATATAGAAAATGTGAGTGCCTCATGAGTTATGGAGCAGTTCTCTGTATCCAGATTCTTAATTTGTCACAAAACTAGCTGTAAATCTATTTGTGAATTTCATCTCTTGTTGCAAACTGATGATGTAGTTTGTTACTTTCATAGAGTGCACAGGGAAAAAAAAAGAAAGCAAAATAATAACATTGAACTTCAGAATTTTCAAAATCTAGTAATGAATCTAAATTTGGATCCATTATAGCCATTCACCAGGAGATCTTATGGGGAAGAAAATCAATACAGAAAAAGACATAAATTAGTGAAAACAGTGGATAAGCTAAAAATACAGCATACTGAATGGATCATCAGGATACAGATGTTTGAAAGAAAACAACTATGTTTTGATTATAAATAGATATAGCAAAACTTCTGAATCATTTATAAAGGCTTGATTCAATTCAATTTTTCTGTTTTGAACTAAATTCTAAGTTCTTACTGGTTTTAGAAATCCACCAGTAAAGAGATAAGAAATTACTTCAGGCATTAGCTTTTACAGCAAAGTCAATAAAAATAATAGCTCAGATATGAACCACTCTTTCAGCCACATATGCTGTAGTGGAGATGTATGCTACACTAAGCAAATTCATGCCTAAGGGAAGGACTAAAGACACTTTTTTGTGCTGGCACAAGATTGTCTTGGTTTCCATGGATTTTGCAGATGTGTGTCTTTCCCCATTGTCCTCATCTATGAGTCATTTGTTATGCCATGGCAAAAACACCCCAACCCAACCTAAAGAAACCTCAGAATCCCAAACAACAAACATCAGAAGTCATACATGTCACACAAACACTGAGAACTGAAGTTATGGATTAGTTTGAGACAGCCCTCATTCAGGCTGTTGAATACAGGGCAGCTGGCAGTAATGCACTGTAAAGGAGAGCTTGACCTCTCTGAAATCTGACTTTTGCCCAACATTTCCCAACAGCAGTTTCAGGACATGTCACTGTAGTTACAGGAATTCACTTACCGTACCGCAAACTGTAAGTGATGGAGCACCCATTGCCCACAACTGCCTGAGCAGGACACACTGCTGTGCTCTGGCCATCTCTGCTGGAAAAACCTGGTGGCTTTCCCTCCAGATAAGACACTGACAGTGCCTGTTAATAATACTATGATTTTAGAGTTTATCAATTTGTATTAATATCCAAGAAGATAGCCTATGATCAATGCATAAAATAATGAAATAGAGCTAAAGAATATTTTTGTCTGAAAATAATTTAGATTGACAGTTTCCTTCTGTGGCTATAGGCAATAGTGAAAGAGAGGGGGCTATTACAGTTTTAAAATAAAGTTATGTGACAGCTTGGTTTAGTAGCAAAGAATCACTTGTCACAGTAAGAGTCCTGTTTTCACTAACAGTTTGGCCCAAGGATTAAAAATATATGAATTGCTTCATTTCTCTCTTTTAGTTTCAATTATTAATCTGCTTTTGCATTATCTTTGAGGAGTCACTCACAGCTTCTCAGTCTCATGTCAGGCAGCATGCAGCAGTCTTCACCAAAAATACTATTCATTCGGTCAAACCTAAATAATATTGGTTGCCAGTTTAAGGCAAGACACCACTGGGGCTCTGGCTCTTATTTGAAGTAATTTCCATTTAGATATTTGGCTAATTTATTGTTTAAAGAAAAATCTCTTTTAACTGCTTGCATTAGAGTTTCACATTTCACTAAAATACCATAAAACTTCATTAAGTCTTCACAGAAAAAATATAACTTTACAAAACGTATTTTTTGTCTTCAGTGCATATGTTCAGTCAGTTGGAACAGATGAAATGTGACAATAGTAGATGTAGTTGAGGACATTTAAAAACAACAACAAAAAATGTATTAACATCCCCAGATGATTTTGTTTTTCAATATGATAATAGCTATACTACTCTACTGTTCCTGTATTAATTATGTGTAGTGTCAGTGTGTCCTTTTTTTGTTTATATTTCTCAACTTGCCAAAGGCTCAATACCAGAAGATTTGCTTATGTAGTACAATATCCAAAACACAAAGCATCTGAAGTAAAAATAACATGCTGGTGTACATTTTCTACACCAAATGTTCTTAAGTTTAGCACAGCTCCTGGCAAAATATGTGCATTAGCATTCTAGACATGTGGTAAGAGAGATCCAGATGGGTAGGAGCAGTTGAGAAATATAATGCAGTAGCTGTGTTATGTCTGAAGAGGGGTGGAAGTCTTCATACAGTCTCTGTGCCTATATATGGTGTACCTATATTTCCTTGCAGCTTCTTCTCCATCTCAAAATCACCAAATGCAAAGAATGTTTCATGAGGAATACGAGAAAGGCACACTGAGTCTTTCCTTTTTAAGAGACTACCACATGAAAAGTTTCAGATGAATAACTGGTTTTCTTTATCTTTAATCAGAAAAGCTGTGTTAACCAATGTAACACATTCTTTTTTTCCTTCAGGCTGTTGATTTGAACTATTAACATGACTGGAGAAAAAATAATGGTGATATACTATTTGGTTTAGAATACCTTATTCTATGTGGAAATAAACATAATCTTCAAAAGATGATAACTCGATCCTGTAATGTAAAGTAAAAAACTGAAAGTGTTTTCAGCATGTGATTTTGATAAATTATGTTTTTTCTTAATATGGATGGTACTGATGTCTCATGAGTTTTTTTGGTAACCCACTGTTCCTGCCCTGTACAGCAAGGTCTACTAATCACCGACCTGCAGAAAGTTCTGTCTCCACTGGCTCATCAGCCAGTAGCTTTGGCAGTGGATACAGCATGGACAGCGAAGGCAGCAGCAGTGCCACTGGAGAGAATAATCTATTTCCCATCCCAAGAATGTAAGGCTTTTCCTTTAATATAATATATCCTCTGTACACTATGTATAGCCCTTTCATTTTCCAGTTATCTTTTTACATAGTTTGCTCTGCAGACTTGTTGTGCAGTAGGCCAACAGATGAAGGTGAAGAATTTTTCAGAGCTTGTATTTTTATTCTTTGTTGAACACTGCATTATTAATAACCAACCAAACCTGTGCCTCGACCTCATGAATTTATTTCTGTCACACAAGAGATGTGCCAGTCTCAGCTTTTGATGCAAGTGTGTAAGGTGGGCTTGGGTTAGGTTTTAAAAGTACAACCTTCATAGGCTTTAGAAGTTTTCAGATTGACCTCCTTCTAGAAATAGATTTTACTAATTCAACTGAAATTCAGATTCTGGATATAAACCGGCTTTCCCCAAGTTTTTAAGAGTTTTGTAGGATTTCCCAATAGTTCTTGGTTGGAAAAAAATATTTTTGAGATGGTATCCCTATAGGAATTATCAACATACTCTCAGTGCAATGATCCTATGAAGTGATTTAATTTTCAGTCATTTTTCCTGGTTAACTACTCCACAGAGAAAAGTTTTGCCAGGTTGTTTTTTTTTTGGTTTTTTTTTTTTTTTTTGCCTCGAATTTGGCAGTATTTATCTTCATTTAGCAATTTAATTTATATTCCTTTATAGGAAAATGCAATTGCTTCTGATCACTTTAATTGTTTCTGATCAACTTAATGTTTCTGACCTGAATTTTTTATAGATTGATTCTTCTCAAAATATTAGTTGGTGGTCATTGCTCATTCAGTGTCTGCAATAGTTGTTCCATGTTTTTTCTCTGGGACACAAGTTTTTGCTTTTCCCCTGCAGTCTTGAATTATTAGTCACAAGAGTATGATATAATTTTCTTAAAAAAGCTTGAGTGAAGAAAAAAATCATTCTCTAGAACTGTAACACTTCTAAGTATTCTTCATTTCTAAAATAAAGTCTACAGCTTAATAGTGGCTAAAAGGAAAATAGACACATACCTCATATTTCAGTCTCATTTCCAGAATCCAGGAGGGCAATGTAAGCACAAGTTGTGGGGTGCCAATTTTTTAAACATCATTGAACTTTTCCATCATGTTTTTTCTGGGTTAAAACAGGTTGTGCTTCCCAGTTGCAAAAAGGTAATCCTTAATTGGATTTGATAATCTTAAAATTATTTTGCTCTTATTCCTAATGAGAAAAGCAAAAATGCATAAAACCTTTATGCACAGAAACACATGGAGCTATCAATAGAAGTTTTTAGTTCGCATATGCTAAATTTTAATCCAAATAGTATCACTTACTGTGTATTGTCCAGGAATGTGACACTACATACAGTTACTTGTTATTTGGCTGACAGATTCAGCAGTATATTAAACCAGCCTCACTTCTACTGAAAAGTAGGAAAAAATCTCCATGGCTTCATCTTTTCTCTTATAGTAAATTGTTCCCATGAATTGTACTTAATTAAATAAAATACATCCAACACTCTTATTTTCTGTTAAGAGCTACAATATATGTATTTTTTATTATGGCATTTTTAAAGGAAATTGTTTATATGCTGTTATTAGACAGACTTTAAAGGTGAAACAGGGCATCTACATAGACAAAAAATGCTTTATTTTTCATGTTAGTCTCAAGGGCTTTACATGGCAATTTAAGGAAATTGAATGACAAAATTACTGTTTGCCATCAGAAACCTTTGGGTTCATCCCTGGGGAGAATGTTTTAAAATAGATAACTGTTTCTGTTTTGAATTCTTTATAAAGATTCTTATGTATCAGAGTATATATATGACTGAAATTCTAATCAACATTTGCATTCACACTGGTTTGATAATGACTTCAGGGACTCTGATCTTGCACTCTTAATTCATCATATCCATAAGACCATAGCTCAGAATTTGCATGTGAAGCATTAAGTGAGCTAAATAATTTTAGATATCTTGGAATTTAAAAGCATTTTTGCTTCTAAGCTCTCTGCTCAGGTGAAGTTTCTTATTTATCGATAGAAAAAGTGTTGTATAAGCTGAGTTTTAAACTCTAGTCCAAATGCTTTTAACCATAGGAACATTTAGTCATGCAGCAAAAGAAAATTAAATAGTGACACCATGGGAGTTTTTTGATGAGGTAAATAATGAGAATACTTGCTAATATTAAATATAACTATCAAGGGAAATTAATCATTATATACAGTTATACACTGATGAATAAATCTTGTGAAGTCTTTCTATTTGGGAGATATATTTTTAGAAGACTCTTATTATCTGGTTGTGATATCCCTGAAAGTTACTCATGATATCAGCTGTGGTAACGACCAGATTCTCTATGCCTTTGTATTATGTGACCAACTATAGCAGTATGATGTCTGTAAAATGATATTAATTTTGAATGCAAAGGTGAAATGCAATTGAACAATGTCTAAAGAATCTAACACCAAAAAAAAAAAAAAAAAAAAAAAGGAAAATAATAAATTTCAGCTAAAATTAAACATAAAAACACTTTAAAAACTGACATTTTATACTAAGCTTTTAGTTCATTGTGAACTTGGGCAGCTTCTGTTGTTATTGTGAAACATGAAGCTGTTTTATTGATGACAAAGAACAGCGCTGACCATTTAACCCCAGAGGAATCACATGCATCTGAAGATAATGTCTTATATTTTTTATCACAACATTTGGACTCTTGAGGGAGAAAGAGAAACATGTCAAACATGTCATAGTAGCAGACTTGTTTTTGAGAGTGACTGTAATCATGCTTAGAGCTTACAACAAGTATGTTTAACAATAACTTATATTTTACCTAATTTTCATTGCCTAAAAATAGATGTCTACATTGTAACCGGGCTTCTTTCTACATCCAGTGGAGAAAGACAGGGACTTTCAGAGCATGATTTATTCCACTCACCTTACTTTAATATAAGTCTTGGAACTGAAATGGATTTGTTTAATACTAAACCTAGACTCTAATGTAAAGCAATCATTAAATAAGATATTGACCACAAACATAGTATTGTAGACACAATATCAATTTTGTGACTCCTTATTATATATTTCATTGTTCACCGTAACAGGATAAAGTGAGTACAAGAGCTATGCAAACTGATTGTGAAACCCCAGGCTGATGGGGGGCAAGTAACAGACAGCACCTGATGGCCCCATTCTGTGAGAATGTATGAGCTCATTGAGATGAGATTGCAGTTGGCTCCTAAAGAAAAAAACATAATGCTCTTAAGTGATGTGTCCAAATACCAATAGAAAAAAAATTATAAATGACCTTATCTTCTTGACTATTTATGTTTATATTTACACACACTTTTTTGTGGTTTAGAAATATCTGTGACATTTATCTTTTTGTTTACCCTTTGTTTATATTTTGTTTATCTTTTAAGCCTCATTGGCTTAGATGTATCATTTTCTTAGATTTCATTTCTTTATGATCTTATTGACAACTACCACCATATCTTTTAACAGAGGGAAGATGAGCCAGAATGGACAAGAACCAGTAAAACAGTCGGGAGTAGGATTAACCGATGCAGAAGGTAAAAAGAAATACAAACAACACTACAGGGGTATCCCATGTTTATAGAACAAATGTGTTTATTTCTTTTACTTGTTGTGCTATGAAAGATTAGCCTATGCTCTCTTTGTATTATAGATTAAGATTCTGTTTACTCTAAGGCATACATCAGCATCACACACATAGCATCAATGTAATGAGTCTTCAGTTTAAATGAGAACAGTGTCTTACCTGTTTATTTAAAGCAACTAAATAGTTAGATTGGAATGAATAATATCTGTCTTTCAATGTTCATTGCTTTTCATAGTATTAGAATAAAAAGTATGAAGTGTGAAGCTAACTCAGTACCCATTAGATCAGAAGAAAATATCCAATGGCTGTCAGGCTCTATTTTTGTAACATTTCACAATATTCACTTCATAAAGCAATTATTAATTTTGCTGTCAACATAAAACATTAAGTTTAAATAAAAAATATTAGCTGAACGTCAAGCTTGACTTGACTGCTGCACTTAGATAATAGTGGAAACTCTTATCTAATTGGGAAATCCTGAGTGATTTTTCTCAACATGAATGTAGTGAAGCCAAAGAAGGACACATTGTAATACTGGAGCTGGAAGGAGCCTGACAGAATGGCTGTCAAAGTTTAAAGAACAATGTGATTATCTCTTTCATGTGTAATAATGGACAATTGCATGAAAATTAAGAGTGTTTTGTATTGAAGGATATGTTAAGAAAATTCCATTTCCCTTTGCATATAAGGTAATTTCTTTCAAGTATATGTTTCTGTTGACCTCAAATATAAAACCTAATTATCTTGATCATCATTTTATTATTAAAAGAAGAGTTTAATCATTTCAATGCATTTCAATGCAGCTTCAGGGTTTTAATTCATTCATAAATTGAATTCATATGTACATTTGAAGTTAACTTCATGTTAAGTTCAACCTTAAAAAATTGTCATTTTTCAGGTTTCTGCAATCTGTGTATATGGGGAAATAATTGCTGTTGCTATATTTGAGGTAAAATGGTCAAATGTTCCACAGATTTGAAGAAATCAAATTAGACTTTGAAAGTAGAACTGTACAACTGTCTTTTCTAAAGCAGAAATTCTTAACTTTGTATATAAATTTTGCTAAGTATTTCAGTACATAGTACTCATCATACAAAAATCAAAATTCAATGGTATTTTTAAGTATTTGAAAACCAAACTATTTTTTAAAAGAGAAATGGTGGGATGAAAATGGGAAATCAGGAATTTTCCATTTTTACTTTGTCATGATGTGTTTTATACAGAATGATAATTGTAAACAAATAGCTTTTCATCATTTTGTTTATCATAAATTGCCCCTTTGGTGAGGTCTTGGATCATAAATTTCAGAATCTACAAATACAAAATGTTTACATTTAATATTTCTGACATTAAAAACAAACAAACAAAAAACCCAAACAAGCAAACAAACAAACAAAACTGAAAAAACTGGAAAAAAAAAACCAAAACCTTTTGGAACAAGCTAAAAATGCATTTATAAGTTTTGATCACTAAAACTATTTTTCCAACCAAAGGTATGTTTATGCTCATCTTCAAAATTTGCAAGTAACTCAAGAGCTGTAATTCCCTAATTTTCACTTATGATGCAATTCACTTCTCCTAGCTTGAGTACTCTAAGAGTTACAACTCCAGTTATGATAAAATGTGTGGTTGTTTCTCTCCATTGAGAGAAGCTAGGACAGTCAGCCTAGTTTTCAGTGTCTGATTTGTAGCTAAGATGGGACACATCAATCTTAAATAAAAGCTGGAAAACAATTCAAGAACATTTCTGTTTCTACGTGTAAATATAATAACCTTGCAGGGAGATAGTTTGGAATTCAGAGGAACTCAAGATTAACTGGGAATTACTTCAATGTTATAGTGTCATTGTGGTATTTTTTTCATAGGTGAACAAAAGTGAATAAAAATCTTGAAGTCTTAGAATAATATATTTTCGGTAGTGGAATATATTTTCTGTGTTGTGGACCAGGTGAGCTCTGCAATTAATTTATTCCCATTTTTCATTAATTTGTAGAGAGCTTCCATGGTTGACATCTGTATTCTCATTTGCAAAAAAAAGGATTAAAAAATCATTTAGTGTTATACTTCAAACATTTTAGTACTAGTGCTATTTTACTTTTTCAAGTATTCTTGATGGATAATTTCTGTGAAAAGTAGCCTGCAGATTACTCTCTTTAAAACTGTCCAGAATAAATTCAATTGCTTAGACATGCGGATCTACTGCTACTTGAAATGTTTTAGTCATCCAGGTCATTCACACAGGCCTGGCAAATACGGCAGGGGACTTACAGGTACAAGATCTTTAAGACCAGTAGCTGGAGGCAAAGCAAGGTAGGACTCTCAAATAGCAAAAGCACCTGATTTTTAGGCAGCTGAATCAAAACTGTAACAACAGAGTTTGGATTCAGCTCACAGGGTATGACATCAAAATTTAGGTATGTACATAAGTGGAATCACCAGGGAAAAATACACTCCTTTTGTAATTGTTTACCCATTTGAGAACTGTGCTAATGTTTTCTTGGGGATAGTTTTTGTGCTATTAAGATGTACCAGTTAAGTTATAAGTAAATATTGGGAACCAGTACTATTTACTTTGTTGACACAACCAAATGGTCAATATGAATAACTATGAGTATTTCTATAATATTATTTGTTTCTCTGAACATATCATCTTGTTATATTCTGTATTTTCATACTACTTAATAATATAAAATAATTCAGAGTTCGGTTCTTGGATGCTGTATTGCAGTTATTTTTATGATATGCATTGTTGCATGCTGTCTTATACTGGATATTCTGCCCTGAGCAGATTAAATACTTAATCTTCTTAAACTTCAGTAAATCTTATGACACATATTGTGATCTTCATTGAGTTATGTGAACCAATTTCTCTATTAGTTTCAGAAAGTGCAATATCTTTTGTTTAAAGATTTCTTATGACATGCTATGGAATATTACAGACATTACAGACAAAAAAAAGCAATTGCATTCCATGTAAGGATTGAAACTAACAATTAAAAGTACATGATTAATATCTTGATTCAGTTGTAGATCATGATTGTTATATCTGCCCTATGAAACTGCTCAGGTAATAGATCCCACATGGTATTTTCCACACTCCAGCTATTTATCCAGTTAAGAAATATATGGAGAAAGTTATTTTTATATATTTAAAAAATATAAATTTACTCAGTAATCCCAAACTGCCATTATTTCTAGTAGAAGAGGAATATATAAATATAAATAGCATTTTAATTGACATACTTTGATATAGGGAAATTTTGCATTTTCTAATTTTGAATATGATATATACATGCAAAATACTCTTTTAGTAGTACAGACATTGAGGTTCATGTCAAAAAAAGAGTCTTTTAGGAAAGATGAACACATCAGTAAACATGGCCTAGCTCCACCCATTCGGTGTTTTTTGGAGTGAACGAGTACTCACAATGCTTCTGTCATCCTCTGTGCTTGGCCTCATTGTTAGGATTTTCAGTCAGAATACTGTAAACTTTATATAGTACTAGAGTGGCTTCCCACCCACATCTTCCAAAATGGTGGTGTTTTTTTAAAAAAATTCTGTCCAGTCCATGTCCTGAATACTCAAAACTTCTCTACACAGTTCTACCATGGCTCAGAGGCTCACTTTCTGACATTTCCACTTGTCCTTTGACCATCATTCTTTGAGTTCAGTAAAATGATGTCCTGTAAGTAAGAAACTCTCTGTATAAATGACTGACTCTGTCCAGAAAACTAGAGAATATTTTAGTATAGACTCTGCAGATGTATTTCCACACCCAAGCAGAAGAAATAGATTTGTACTGTTTCAAAATCTAATGATCCACACATACTTGCTTAACTTCTCCAAGGTGACATGCTAACGGTATGCACTCATTGTTTACGATGTTTACGATACATTGTTTACGATAACCTTTAATGAAGTCTTCCACGGTTTTCCTTTTTTGTATGTTATGTACTTGGCTGAATTGCAGATTAAAACAACCACACCACAACAATAAACAAGCTCTGTGATAACACCATGTTTTAACAGGCAAATTTGACAATACTGTGATTTTTATTTCATCTATTCAGAGTAGTCAGAGCTAAAAAACACCCATTTTTTTCCTTAATTTTTGAGCTCGCTCGTTCTTTGGCATGTATTATAAACTAAGAAATTCAGATTTAACAGTAGTTTTATCAGTTAACTTTATATTTCATTAATTACGACTGTCTGATATTTATTTATGAAAAAAATGGTTGAAATACCACACAAATATTATAAAAAGCTAGGAGGTCATTCTATTTACGTTTTGGAGGAAAAGTGTATGACCTCTGTAAGTAAGTGACTGGCGATTATTCAACTTGTAAATTTTCCTTTATACATTTCTGAATAGTCTTGATGAAATTTTCATCAATTATGTCTGCACAGGATAGACCATGGACCAAATTGTCTTGCAAACTGTTTCACACTTTGTCTTGAAGGGATACCCAGAAATAATATGTGAATTAGCTCTTGGGTAAAATAAAGCACATAACAAACTGACAGCACAGGCACAGCTAAGTATTGTCTCATTCTTTGAAGTAATTAAAACTCACCAAAAAAAAAAAAAAAATCTGCTTTATTTGCTGTTTAGGTAAGCTAGAGAGACTCCTTTTAAGCCAAAAGTACTGTTTCAGCACTGTGGTATGACTGAGAAGAGACAAAGGGCTTGAGATGTTGCTCAAATCAACTTGCTGCATTTCCACATTTTAGAATTTTAACATTTTGATTTTTTTTAAACTCTAATCATTGAAATATCAGAAATACAATATTAGTCCTTATAAAGATACTCAGATACTGTTAATTTTACACCATCAACCATGAAGTTATAAGTAAGAGGAAAAAAAAGACAGATGAAGGAAATAATTAAAAGCTAATCAGAACACAGTTACTGAGACTTGCAAATGCTTCTGCCTATGCACAGATCTGTACTTTGATGTCTTGGTTGGCCAGGCTGAACATATGGGGTTTACTGCAGATGAGAAACTTTTTTTGCAGCTATCTGCATCATTTCACACACACACACACACACACACACACAAAAAAAAGCCAAATCAACCAACAAAAAACCAACCAACCAAAGAGGACTGTGATCAGATTAAAATATGATGCTTAATATTAATTAAAAAGGTTATAAATAGAATTAAACTTCTTGTTGGATTAAAATTAAGGTGAATTTTATTGCACTTGTGCAAACAATCATGAATTCGAATGAAAACACTGAGACTGGGAACAATGCAAGACAGAGATCAGGTTAAATATTAAATTTATGTAGTATTGGGATCACCTGAGTCTTTTCTTCTTTCATAATCAAGTCTAAGTCAAGTAACTTCTATAAAATATAACCTCATTTTATGTTATTTAATGTGAATATCAGAAAGACATATTTAGTTGTCTTTCCCTCATAAGCATTTTTCTCTTTAACTGTTCTTGAAGACACACACACACACACACACACACAATTAGAAAGGAAGCATTAGGGCATTTGTAGGCACTTCCTCCACAAAATTGCGTAATGGAAACCAGATGATAAAACATCCAGCCATTTCTTTTAAATCTTTGGAATAAGTTCTTTGATACTGAATGGAGAAGCACTATAATTTAGGAAGGAAAATGAAAAAAAAAAAAAAGATAAAGAGAATCTAAGATGGATGGTCTACATTTGGACAAGGGGGATTATCATCTTGTTATCAGGCAGTTCTAGGCAGCAAGTAGTTTCTTGTGCTTGTCTGGAGCCCAGCACCACTGCATTTTGGGACTACATCCTCACCTTTTGTGGAGACTAGATTACCACCACTTTAGGCCAATGTTATGAAGTATATCAGCACCTAATTTATGTGCTATACTTTGCCCCTGCAGCTATCTGAGTCTCCTCATGGACTACATAATGAGTTTAAATACTCTATGTATTATAAATATACCTTCAACTTCCTTTGGCATGACAAAAGTCCTCTATTAATATCTAACAATTTATTTCTAATGATTAAGCCAACTGCCTTTATTGCTTTTCTTAGTCAGTAATCAGAAAAATTATGGTAGATTACTTCTTCCACAAGGCTCAACTATAGAATAGAATCAAACACAACCTGCAAAATGAGTAAAGTGGGTGAGAGTTTTGACAAAGTTCGTATTTATTACCAATATTCAAAGAAGTTGATAAGTTAATTGAGAGCAACCCTGCAGAAAAGGACTTGGAGATAATGGTGGATAAAAAGCTGGAAATGAGCTGGCAATGTGCACTTGCAGCCCAGAAAGCCGATCATATCCTGGGCTGCATCACAAAAAGCATGGTCAGCAGGTCAAGGGAGGTGATTTTGCCCTTCTACCCTGCTCTGGTGAGGCTCCATTTCGAGGACTTTGTTCTTCTCTGAGGTCCCCAGTACAAGAAAGACATGGACCTGTTAGAGCAGGTCCAGAGATGGGCCACAAAAAATGGTCAGTGGGCTGTAGCACCTCTCCTGTGAAGACAGGCTGAGAGGGTTGGGCTTGTTGAGCCTGGAGAAGAGAAGGCTCCAGGGAGACCTTATTGTAGCCTTCTAGCATATAAATGGAGTTATCAGAAAGAGAGAGACTTTTTAGCAAGGCCTGCTCCAATAGAACAAGGGACAACAGTTTCAAACAAAAAGAGGGGAGATATAGTTTGGATGTAAGGGAGAAATGTTTTATGATGAGGGTGGTGGGACAACAGAACAAGTTTCCCAGAGAAGTTGAAGATGCCTCATCTCCGGAAAAGTTCAAGATCAAATTGGACATGGCTTTGAGCAGCCTAATGTAGTGAAATATCTCCCTTCCCATGGCGGGGAGCATGGGGGTTGGACTAGATGATCTTTAAAGGTCCCTTTCAACCCAAATCATTCTATGATTCTATGATATGAGACATGACTATGATTATTGAAGAGTTCAACACATAAACTGCAAATACTCATGTACTGTGTGAGTCGTATTCTGGGCGCTGTTGCCCATTCAGGCAAAGATATTTTGCAGTTATAGAAGTAGAAACACTTTAATCCTTCGACTGTGATTTCTTCTATACCTTTGACTGGGATCTTCAAGCATGCACATCTCATTCACTTTGCCCAGGGTTTTGTCTTGATCAGATCCAGTCAGTGACCCTGTGCCAGGAAAATTACACCTTCTTTTCAGTGTCTTACCTTCCAATTATTGAAACAACATCAGACTGTTACATGTATATTATTGGGTGGTAAGAGTCCAAGAACTGTGCTCACTTCTGTTTAAGTTTGAAAGTGACTAAATTGACAGAGGAATTGTGAATCCACACGCCCAAGGTTTTTAGCACAAGTAGTCTCAAATTAACTTAAAAATCATACACTAACACATATTGTTTTTTTTTCTAAATTTAGTTAAACTAAATTTTATCTTCTGGAGAGAAAATTCCTGTCTCCTATAACATAATCCCCGAGTCATGGCACACTAGCAGTATACAGATCGGCAATAAATGACAAAGTCAGAACCGGTCACTTTCATAATAGCAGAGAATTTGTTATTTTGGAACAGTTCCATGTTTCTGCACCAAGGCTTGTTCCAATTCTTTTCAAGGCCTTTTTAGACTGATATCTCAAAGCCACAAGGAGCACCATCTGTTTTATTCTTGCACACATGCCAAATAATATCTTTGCTCTTTGTTGCCTTCCCAATAATTCAAATATCTCAAGAGTATTGAAACTTTAAACGAAACGTATACTAAAATGTAAGAGAACCTGAAAAAATCTGGACTTTGAAGTATTATTCTTGGATTAATAGAATCATATACTGACAAAGTATGAGACCGTTGATTTGATTGCAATGGATATTGATCCGTGGATTTAAAGAAAAATACAGCCGATATGAAATGTTACCAACCCTGACTTGAACGGTGGTTGAATTGCATTTTTTGGTTTTGAATTTATGTGCAGTAATACATAGCAAAAGAAAGTGCTGCACACTCTTAATGTATTTCCTAAAGAGCAATATAAGCCTGGTCATCTCTTTTTTAAAGTACATTTTTAGGAGGTGTAATATCTGCTTTTATAGTCTTGTTACCATTCTGATTTACATGTATATGAGGTAACTTTATGAAATAAAATATTACGGAGTAAAATGTGATGCCATCCCAGGAAGACGTGTAAAAGTAAGAATAAGGTATTGCCAGACTATCTACTATCTCTATAAAGAAAAAGATTAAAATTCAACCTGGCATTGTTTAAACTGTCTTTAATATAAAATCACAACCTTGCTTTTTGCCATCAGCTTCTACCAAAGGTCTACCGTCTACTACTCTTGACAGTGTAAGACTAATCAATGCCAACAAAATTTAAAGCAGAAAATACCAGCAAGGGTGATTTCTCACATGAGTAGCTGCTTCAGTACAGAGGAAAAAAGGGCCACAAGGGAACAGAAAATAAGCCCTTGCAGCTAGCCTGTCACATGTTGATGCCTCATCCTGCACCTCCTTTATTTTTGGGAATGCAAAGATCAGATACGCTTTCTGTCGCAAGAGATCCTTAAACAATTAATCAGGCTTATGCACTGACAGTAGGCCTTATCCTTTCTCTCTTTTGATTTGTTTGAAGCTATCTATAACATTTTATACATGGTCCCTCAAAATAGGAATAGCCATACAACTAAGCCTAAATGCCACACTATTTTGAAGAAGCCATTCAAGATAAAAAAACCCAGTAGTATCATAAGCCTGATAATTGTCAACTTCCTCTCTAAATTCTGGGAAACATTTCTTTGATCTATCCCTGGTTGGACCAGTACTCTAATTTGCCCACCTGGTTCTCCAGTAATAATTGGAGCAATTAGTTCTGCCCTCCTGAGGTATTTGCCAGTATAATCCATCTGGTTTTCCTAAAAAGAAGCATAAAGAATTTAAATAAGAATAAAGACTGCAGCCAGAGATAGAAACATAAGGGGAAAAAGGACAAGATAATCTTCTGTATTCTTGTATTCACATCACAAATTACATTTTACATAGTTACAAATCATCCTGTTCCTGAATTGTTATTATGAAGTGTCATTGAAAGAGATGTAAATAATCCAGGGAGCCTGACTGTGATTAGCTATTGGCTGGCCAGCAGCTTGTGCCACTCTTATATCAACTGGGACTGAATGGCTATTAGCCATTAAATCATGTAGCAAGAAAATTCAAAAAAACTTTATTATTCTTTTTTTTTTTTAAGGTTTCATTAGAAAAAGTCTGATTTTACTATGGGAGCTGTAGAAAATTAACAAATATTAAGAAGACAAACAAGTAAAAGGAGCAAAACCTGAAAGCATCTGTATTTTATCGTGAACCCAAAATATCACCCTTTATTATAATGCTTCAGGAAGTACCTGGAAAGAAAATTTGCTTGCCTAATTTTCTTAATCACTTGTATTGACCTACATATTAACTAAAATAAAGCTGCTGGAGACTTTCAGAAGATCTCTGCTGGTGACTGCTTGGAAATGTAATGGGCTCAGGCTGTTTGGGCTGGAAATCAGAGTACTAGTAATTCCATCCAAAACATGACAAAGCTACATGTTAAATGAGTTTTAGTAGAATTCTGTAATCTGTTTTTCTCAAAAAGACATGATTATGAAGGAAATCTAATTTAATACCAGCTGGCACATTTAATACAAATACCACTTAATAATAAAGACCTTAAACAATGGGGAACAAACAGATGAACCCCCCCCACCAAAAATGTAGTAAAGGTGAAGATGCTCTTTTAAAGTCAGCAAAAGTTAGGTTGATGCAATTAAATGATAGAAGGTGAATTTTGAAATCCTAAGTAAATTCCCCTCTGTGATGAAAATAAAACTAGGAGGTACTGAGCAGGGTTTTTAAATGTCATCTTCCTGGACGATTCAGGTGATCTCCTCCATTTAGCAGTGTGCTTAGGACCTGGAATTTTGTGCATACTCAAGGAAAAAAATAAAATAGATGTTTTAAGGTCAGTAATGTTAAATGCTCAAATATGTATGAGCTACTATGTAGCAGGAATGGAGTCAAGGGGTCTTCAAGAGATCATCTCATTGCTTCAAAACACATATTGTTCCTAAAGGACTTTTTCTAACTTGCACCAGAAAATTATTAGTGGGGATGGAGATTTTACAGCTTCATTAGTCTGCTCTAATGCTTGATTATCCTTGACACTAAAATGTTTTTCCTAACTATTAGCCTGATCTTTCTTGCTGTAATTAATATTCAAGGAGAGAAACAGGAATCCGAAATCCAAGCTCTTCCTCTCACACACATAGCATATTTTATCAAGCACTTCCCATAAATAGCTTTTTTCTAAGATTGCCTACAAATAATAACACAGCTGTTCCTACTGAACAGTTCTGAATTAGAGCTGCACTTTAGTTGTATTTATTTGAAATGTCAAAAAAAAAAAAAAAAAAAGGAGTGTCATAACCTGTTTCTATACTTAACAGTCCTTTGTAGCTTCTTAATATTTGCAACTCATGTAAAAGGACCTGCTGGTATTCAATTATGCATGAGTGGTTTAGAAGGTTATTTGTTCTTTATTTCTTTTGTCAAACAATTTATAACTTGCTTAGAAATTTAACTGTTATGCTAGGGATTCAGAAAGGAGTTTCTTATTTACCTTCACATGATCTTGTAATATAAACTCTTTTTTTAGACTGATGTTCAAACTATTATATTGGAATGCTGTTTAAATGCAGATTAACCTAGGGCATTTCCAGGTGATATCACATGGCAAGATTAAATTAAACTTCAGTTGATATTTGTGTCTGCATGTGAAACTGCTCAGAATTATTGGACTGTAAGTTGTGTGTCAAGACAGATTTTTTTTTAAATCAGTGCATTAGAATTAATATAAATGTTTCCTATGTTGAAATTACCTAGATGTGTATGATTCTCAGGGTAGAGGGTCTGCTTTCATATTTATAATTAGAACCTTCTGTTTTGTCCCCAGTTTATTTTCAGATTAATATAGTTTTCACCATGCTCCATGTTCCTTATTTCATGCTATGAAAGTAGTCTTACAGGCTTTCGGCTTTAGTGGAATGTGTCATCCATTGGAACAGTACATGAATAGTGCTTTGCCTGTTAAGGAAAACTTTAGAGTGTGTATTTCTCTTTAAGAATTCATAACAATTTATCCTGTGCAGTCATTTGTAATTACTTTAGGCCATTATATGCTGCTCTTCCCGTTTCTGTATTATTTATGCTGATACTACTAGGCTATAATTGTGAGGGAATCAGATGGACAGAAGATGAGACAAATCTAGTGGCAGAAAGTGATGTACTGTGTGTATAGTAGGATGCAGTTTGTGTATCTTTAGCTACAAAAGGATTCAGGGGCTTTACTTGTAGGTGTATCCTGCTGTTTTAAATATCCAAAAGTATTTTTCTGCATCAGTCCAGTTGTTGGTCCAGAAAATCATGGGTGTCTCACAGATTCTTCATCACATCTGCCATTCTTGACCAGATACCTCAGTTTCACTATCACATCTTGAATGACCCAGATCCACATGTATACAGGCACAAATCTGATTTGCTCATACGGCTAAGGCAATATTTAGGATTTCCTTCAGGGTCAGCTACCTGGAGTGCCAGTCCTTTTCCACTATCTGTTAAGAACCAAAAGATTATAATGAAAATTTACGACATTTATTTTGGTTTGCATATCTAAAGTTTAGGTGACTGATATCAGATGAGATTAGTTCTACCAAATGGTCTCTGGGTTTGCATGTGTGTTACTGCCATCCACTGCATAAGTTTTTTATGAAATACCCTTTTGTATGCTTCATTTTGTTATACTTTCTTTTTTAAGCTTTCTTTAGGTGGTTTTAGTTTGTCTGTTTGGTTGGGTTTTTTTGTCTGCCACATTGGCTTTGCACTCTGACTGATTGTGATGTGGTAACAACATAATGTAATTGAATTTCCATGCCTTGGAAAAATCCACAAAGCTTCTGGAGATCAGCTGGGTCAAACATCTGATACACATCTGCCTTTGTGTTTCACACTGCTGTTATACCTAGAAGTTCACATATTTTCCAGAAGTCTGGTAACATACTGCCTATGATAATCAGTCAGTTTGTGCAATTTACTAGAAAAAGCGCCATAAGTAACTTGCATCAATGCCTGCTGAGTATGCTATGGATTCTTACTGTTTCCTCCTGCTCCTCATCTAACACCTGTAGCATTTATTCAGCAGCCTCCTGATCGCCTTGGCTGTGCCTGGCTAAGTGCTTAGCTGTTTAGAACCACCTTTGTACTTCGTTATATTCTTGAAGGAATTGGATTCTCACTGATCTGAATGCCATTATTTGGCACTTTTTTTTTTTTCTTTTTAATTTATGCCTTTCTGACTAATCTGATTTTCTTAACAGTTCCTCCTTTCTTTGCAAGTAAAAGAGAGAAAAGGGAGGTTTTTCCTTCTCTATGGACATTTGGGAGAGTAACAAACATAGACACCTTCACTCATTGTTAATATGTTTGGTTTAGGACTATTTGGTGTTTTCCTTATGTTTTAAAGCACTATGCAGAGTCTCAGACTTTATACAGACACATTTTCCATACTACTTTCCATGTTTGAAAAAGTGAAACTTATGCAATATTCATACAGTGTATCTTCCTTATACTCAGTGCTTTCTTTTCAAACACTTCCACAAAGCAAAATTACCAAAGTTCCTGTAAAATTATACTAAATTTTATTATAATTCAGAAACTTTACAGTGTAACAGTAGGTTTTGGAGTCCGTGATATTTTTGTACATGAAAGCTGTCATTTCCAAAGAAAAGAATCTGAGCAGTGTTAGAACAAAGAAATGGAAGAGAATTAACAAAAGCTTTCACATCAAAAGAGAAACAGAGTTTGGGAAGCAGAGCCTAGGAGCTGCTCTTCACCTCACCTTATCACCACCACCTTACCTAGGTGTACTTGCATTGACTAAAGCGAATAATCCAGATCTACAATTTCATAAAAAGAGAATGAGACATTGAGTAGTCTCAGCTTGCCTTCAGGAAATGACTTGAGCTTTTCCAAAGTTACGTAAAATAATGATTAATATTCTGGTTTTATTTGGGATATTTGCAAGAATACTATAGCATGAAATAGATTTTTAGCATTTATTTTCAACAGTGGAAATAATGTGAAAATATATTGTTTTCCATCAGAAAACAGAAAAGCACCAATATGAGTGAGACAAAGCCAGTCTTCCTAAAGCCTAGTTACAGTGATTTAAAATTCACCATCCAAAACCACAATTAGTTTTGCACCAGCCTAATAATTTTGTCATCCACTGGACAAAATCCAGTAGCTAATATGTCATCATATACTATGTTTTTTCTCCTAGCCTCTTGAAATTTACTTGTTGAATCCAACTAGATGTATGCAGGTAGAGATTTATCAAGAACGAGGAAAGGTAAAGAGGCCATAGCCTCCCCAGAAACATCTCATTAATTTTAGAGTGCATCTTGTCCCATTGTAAGGGAAAGACTGCACTGAAATCATAGATGTATCCAAGAGTAATATGACAAATTACTCCCCTTTTTATTGGCAGGATCTACTGCCCTCAGGTTACTTGTTCTGGATCAAATTCCAAAATTAAATATTGCAGTTTTCATGTTGAACAAAGCTGAGTAATTTGTTTCAAGTAAAATTTTCTGCCAGTGAAGACAGCTTGAAAAATTGATATAATAGGAAGTGATGCAAATCCTGGGAGAAAGGACAACACACACACACACACACACAAAAAGCCAAACCCATAAACAGATTCTTTCTTTCTTGTCCCTCTCTGCAGCCAACTGAATATATATATGTATGTTTAAAGCACTGACAAAAAGAAATAATTAGTCTGATTTCTGTTATAATTTTAAGCAGTCTTTCTTAGGGATACTATGTCTGTGATCATTATAAATTAAATACAAAGAGGTCAGATCTTTTTGGATGTATTTTGTGAATTTATCTATATGATTCTTTTTACCTGATTAATCCTAATTACACAACAGCAGATATTTTCCTACTAAAAGTCAATGTCAACAGGTTTCTCTGAACAGATTTCTTCAAAAGATTGCAAGTTTTGATAAAATTTTTAATTAAAAATAAAAAATAAAATTTAAAAAAAACCCACACAAGCAAAAAAAAAAAAAAAAAACACAACAAACCAACAACTTAGAAAGGGATACATAAAATTGCCATCTTAGTTTCTTTATGAAGCATTTGAATGAACAACTTGGTCTTTATAATGTAGTTTTCCATGACAAAAGTAGCGTTCCAATATATTCACAACTGCCTGAAATGCTTTGAGAATACTGGTTGGGAAGCCTTGAGTAAATACCTTTTCTGATAGTACCAAGTTAGTATTGATGGTTAGTAGAGGAACTTCAAGGTTTCTGCATAATTTTGTTAAGACAATAGAGTTAGTACCCAAAGACAATGCTTCTGTCTGGAAAATGTAGATAATGCACACTGTGTACATTCTGTCCTTCCATCTGTCCTTCTTAACTCTTACCTTTGCAATCTCAAATGTATATTTGAAATGACATTCAACACATTGCAAATTCATACAGCTGAGATGTGCATCACTTAAGTGCTATTTGCCCCCACTCAAAATGGGCTTAGAAGGAGTCTGCTGACAGTCAGTCCGCCTACTGTGCCTCTGGACATTTTCACAGAAGTACTCTGTACCTTGTATTCTTCTCTTCCTACAAGCAGTTGTCTACTTATCCACCTGGAGACAAATGTAAGTCACAAATCTTCATCCAATTCCATTTCACTTGAGACAGATGAATATTTTATCTTTAGCATCAATTCATTAGGACTATGAAATCCTCAGTAGACAATCAGTCTTGTGTAGTCTCGCAAAAACTGTAGTTAGTTTACATGTATAGGTCAAAATCCATAATTGTCCAGTCTATCTTACATCAAGTCTAACCTAACAAAAATCTTCAAAGCTTACTTAGCCACAAGATATGGAGTAAAATACATAGAAAAAAATTCTCCCAGCAAAATTACACTGAAAAAAAAAATATCCCAGGGATCACAGAAAACACCCCAATAAGCAAACTGAGCATGGTCCTGCTAAGAAACACAGCACTGACCAAGACCTACAGTCTACAAGCACTTCCCTGCTTTACATTACTTCTGTAAACAATCTCTCTGACATCATTATGTTCATTTCAGGTCGCTTCTATGATTCAGAGCAGTAACATAAGTTTGAAATAAATTCTTCAATTTTATCTTGCTTGACATTGTGTTGATTTGCATTTTTTATACATCCAAATCTGGTTCTTTTTGAGGGAAGCTAAACATGAAACTCTGTTCCAAGTGATCAATAAATGTGTTCCTCTCCCAACATATGTCACAGCCAATGAAGGGTCCTTTGGACAGAAATGGACCACATAGAGAAAAGAAACATTTGTATCACAGATCACAGTAATTTCAGTTTCAAGTAAAAGCTCTTAACTTTAACTTTATACAATAACTTCACCCAATATCTTTATACAGTATAGATGTAGGTGCCTCAGAACCCCTTGGTTTGATTTACTGATTTGTTCCTATTGCACCACATTAGTGCTGAGTAGACATAGTAACAGATAATTAAGCAAATACCTAAGTGTAAGCTTATATCATTTGAGAACTCAGTTTTATATTTATCTTCAAAATTTCTATTATAAAAAATGAAAAATTGAAATATACTATACACATCTCTTTTTCATGCTGTCATCTTGTGACCAGTTTGTTAAGAAAACCCCTTTGTGTCTGATTTGCATGAAATATAGGAGATAAATGTGTCAGCTGCCATATTCTACAAGAAATCAAACACTGCACTGAAGGTTCTTTTGAGGAGGAAATTACAAAGAAACACAAGGAAGTCCCACAATGTTCCCATTTAATCTTTTACCTATAATTTTTTCTCATCCTAAGTTACTTGTTTTATGTGAACTGAATTGATCTCTAAGGAAGTGCTGTCTACTGGTTTTTATTTATTCACCTTAAAACATATATTTAAAGCTCTTAATGTAAGTGATATTGAGTTATGTTGCAATCAGGAGTCTTTCATTTTTATTTTTTTTTCTGCTCACCATATGAACTAAGTAACTTCTTAATATATATGTATATTCATTCATAAAATTACATTAACCTCATCCTTTCATAAAGCTTTCGAAATCCAAATGATGGTTATGACAAGAGAGACTGTGTCCCATGAATTAATGGGAGTTTTGCCATTGGGAGTCAAAATTCCCCATAGCATACTTTGAGTTCTGCAATGAATTGTGAAATAAATTGCTCAAATATATTTCATTGCATTGTATAGAAAAGGTTGCTTCACTACAATATAATGTACAGAAGGTATATACATGGTTGTGACATACATAGGTGACATACACAGTCAAATAGATCTAGTGGGCTAGATTATTATCATGTAAAAGTGTTGATCAGAACATACTCCACGAAAGTCACTGAAATTCCATCAGCCTGCAATCAACATGAGAGAAGAGGGATTGCACAATGAGAACTTTCAAGTACTGTGAAAAACACAGGAGCGGTACTGGAGAGAGCAGAAAAGTTAAAATCAAAGCATTTTGCTGACTGAGCAACTAAGTGCTGCAAATGATCCCTGAAGGTGGGAAGTCTGTCCTCTGAGCAACCCTGAGCTCAGCCTCTGCAGCTTTATACTCATTATTTAGAGGAGCAGCACTTTTGTCCTGCTGTACCTATGATCTTTAACTCCCCAGGTTTTCACCACACTGGTTTGCTGTACTGTATTTATGTTAGATAAGCAGTGCTTTATTTCAGAAAGTTGCTTATACATATGTTAGGAAACCTTTGCAGCACACTTTTGTTGGATTTCAGATTTCCTGTCTTGTCCTCAGAGAGATATCCAAACCATATAATGTTTTTTTGTTTCCCTAGTTGGTTTCTGTACTGATATCAGTGGCTGGTGTGTTTCTTTTTTTTTTTTTCCTTTTTTTTTTTTTTTTATTAAATTGTACTTAGATTATGAAATGGAAGGTAAGATTTATTAATAATTTGAAGCAGACAGTTTGTATAATACTACATGTTAGGAGCAAAAGCAGAGTCAGCAATTTGAAGTTATTTTAGCAACCTGTAACTTTATAAACTTCAATTCAAGCCCAAGGATTCAGTGTTAATTAGTTCAACAAGCGAATACTTTGTGCTGAGTCAAGGTGGGTTTAATATATGTAGATTCTCAGGATTAGGCCAAGTTCAATTATATATATGTATACATTTGTACACATGCACATATATGTATACACATGTGCATTATATATACATATATGTGCACTTACGTAAAGGATTGAATTCAACACATATATATACATATAAATGTATAATTACCCTTATTACGACCTAATAACAGTTCTAGATACATGTCTGAGGAAAAAAAAAAGGGTTCTGAATGAAATACTCTGTGTCTATGGTATTCTCCATTATTCAAAATATCACTTTTGTTTAATGAACTTTTATAATCTGGAAAGTAAACACCACTGTGACTGCAATGGATAGCATTCAGTTTCACAATCAACTTTTGCATGTGCTACTAGTTTAACAGTCTTTTTTGTTTAAATAAATTTACAATAATTTAATGATTATTGATTTCATTGGCAATTCCTTTTCAATCTTAAATAGAGGATAAATAGAAGATAAAGAGATCCTTTAGATCTCACAAACAGGACCTGCTTAACTAGTCCAGGAATTTCTCTGAATAGCTGAAGTTTTGTTTGATTCTCATATTCATATTTCTATGTAAATTATCTAATGAAAAACCTAGAGTTTTGTCTACTATATTAAAAAAAAATCTAAACCTATATCCTTCTACAGCTGGGACCCCTGAAATAGATAATACAATGAGAAATGTTATCATGGGAGTTAAGGGAGAATCATCCACTTAAGTAAAACTTTTGCAATGAGTGGAAAGAACTATTTTGAAGGTACAATCCATCTGACCTGTTTTAGAGATCTATTTGCAAATAAAACAAACCTCATTCTACAAGAGCAATTGAGTTACCTTTGCTGTAAAAGGATCCTTGATATCTAGCTCAGGTATAGGCATCAATGCTCAGGCAGATGAATCCTCTCAGCAGGGTCTATGTCCAACAGGCATTAGGTGACAGTCACTGTAAAATGTTATTCTATAAGCATCAAGAAGTAACTTCTAAGCACATTTAACTTTATTTGACAAAAATGCTAATTTGATTTGGTCTGCAGTTCTAAAACGGCTGCTGTGCTCAACAGCAAGTGTAATTACCATTTGGAGTGTTAAGTTCCATAATTATCTTAAAGTAACAAGAAGCACAAAATGGTGTCAATTTGGTTGGTTTTTTTCTGTTTGAAAAGGCTGTAATTAGGATGTGAAAAATGGAATAGGGGAGAAATTTTAGGTTAAGAGTTTACTCAGACACAAGATAACCATAACCATCTTAAAATCACAGACATATAGCAAGATACCAGACAGGTTTATTTCATTAAAGATGAATCTGAAGCAGGTCACAAATATGAATTAAGGATGAGTTTTGTGCATCTTTGGATTACAAATACTAATACTGCTTTCATTGCATTTATATAACCAAACACTTGCTAATCAGCCTAATTTTTTTTTGTTTTTTTACAAGACAACTGGAATTATGTCAAGATTAGTGATCGATTTAGCAACAGAATAAATTTCTTTCTTGGTTCTACTTGAGGAGAACACCACACTAATTTCTCCACATTTCAAATCTCACTGGGAAGAGTTAAAAAATCCTCATACTGTAGAAATGCTATAGACAGCCTGCAGAATTCTTCTATAGATTCAGTGACTGACACAAAGCTCATTAGAAAGAAGAGAACTAGGACCACTCATGATTTGCTGTACATGGAGTTACTGATTGCCTTTTAATTGGTTTTGTCTCTCAGAAGAATTGGTGTCTTGTATTTGCTGAAAGAATTTCACCCTCAGAACACGCTAGCACATAGTAGTCTCCCTTGCTGACCTGAGGCAAGTCTGGCAAGAAACCCTGAGTTTCCTAAAGAAACCATATGTGCTTTTCTCTGAATTCTCTACCTCTGTGGAGATCACAGCTCTATCCCTGTTTACTTCACTGTAGTTCACCATGAAAAGAACACACAGAGTCATAATCGTAGTTATAATATTGAGGCAAACCAGTAAAAGGAAACACAAGTAAATAAAATTAAAACAAAACACTTATCATTAGTAACTTAATCCTTTGTTACACAAGATCCCTAATATTTTTCACAACTGGATAGTGGGATATAAAACATGACAGTAATATTGGTCGCGGATTTAAACCACAGTCTCATATAATTTCAGAATAAGACTCTAGGACAAGAATGGAAATATCCTCAACAGTTCTGACAAGTTCACTGTTACATACTTCAATTATTTTTTCTGGGTTCAAAACTTTATTTAGGCATTTAGTTAACCACTTGTTCATGGAAGGAAGATAAGGATCCCAGCAGGGTTACCTTCACCAGCTAGGAAGGTGGAAGATAAAGAACTCTGGGAACTGTTAGGAGAGCAAAGATGAAACTGGGACAAAGCTGATGTGGGAACTAGTCAGATGATATAAAATATTAATAATCCTCATAATCCACACCATGGTGCTGTTTGGAAGCACCGACATTAAAAGCTTGGAGATTGAGCAGCCCACAAGGAAATCGGGCATATGTCTGTCAAAACAGGAGTGAGGAAAAGCATTGTTTCCATTGTTTAGACTTTCCTACATAATGGTAACAAGGATTTGAAGTATCCTTGAACTTTTAGCAGCTCCCAGTGGACTGTTATACATGGACTTACAGCCCATGCCACAATCACAGCTCTTGTGCATAGCTGAAAAAAATTGATCAAGGCTATTCCTTTTCCTCTTTGATACCAGTGTAACAGCTGGCCCAAAGAGACAGAAGCAAACCTGCTCACTTCTTGAGAACTGCCAAGCTGTCTTCATATAAATTCTTCATACTCAGCTTAGTCCAGCTCACTTCATGAACACACATTTGTAGCATTAGAAGCCTTTGGGAATCATAACCAACCTTCCATTTATATAAAGAGCAAACCCAACCATGTATGGCCAAGATGTGTATGCATCTGATCTCTCCAGCTCCCTGCAGCAAAACTGAGCAATGAAGAACTGTGGTTACATTCATGCTACAACAAAACTCTTGAATAAACAATTGGTCGTGGTTTCATGCAGGAGTGCTAACTTGTTGATAGCACCACAGCTACATTTAAAGCTCTTTTCCTGAGGCAACTTTTCTTTATTGTTGACAGTAAAATGGATGGTCCATGAAAAGAGATTTTTGTTCTGCTATTTCTTTTCAGAGTTACAGAATAATGCAGGGACCATAAAGCAGATTCAATATTCTTTAGACTTTTTTGAAATGAGTAAAACTAAAAACATACAATTGATGCCCAAAGCAATTTTAGAAATATTGAAAGTGCTGGCATTGGAGAAAATGTCCTTTTCCTACAAAGGAATTAATTTTCACATGTCCCCATCTCAAAATGTGTTTTGTCCACTCTATTCTGGTCAAATGAACTTGTTTAAAGGATCTTCAAATGAGATTTTCTGTGAGAAAGTCACTGGTACAATGACACCAATAACTTTTCTTTAAACAATATTCATTTAGTAAATGGCTTTGTGATCATTGCTGCTGCATACTGGGCTGCAAAAGTATCTGTGTAGGGAGCAGGTCATAGGAAGGGATTATTCCCTTCCACTGAGTAGTTATGAGGCCACATCCAGACCAATGGGTCTTGTTTGTGGATTCTGGAGATACTGAGGAGACTCCAACTAGAGTGCCAGTAAAATGATTAGTGGCCAGTACAAGTATCATTGAGGAGACGCTGAAGCTTTCTTTAAATCTCAGCAAATTAGCTACTTTATGGGGAGCCAACTACCTTATGTGGTAGTATAGAGAAAATGGAGGCAGACACTTCTCAGAGATGCACAGAAAACAAACAAACAAGCAAACAAAAAAACAACCAAACAAAGTAAACAAAAAAACCCCGAACAAAACAGAAATAGACATTCACAAGTTAAGTAAGGAAAATTCCAGCTAAATAGAAGGAAAGCTGAAAAAAAATCACCATGAGTGTAGTTGGAAACTGGGTATAACTGCCCAGAGATGCTGCAGAGCTTCAGTAGGAAATTTTCAAAAGTTAACAATCTCTGTGCAGCCTGATCTAATTCAGAAGTTCACTCTACTATGAATGTAGGATTAGACTGGAGACATCCACCCGTCCTTTTCTCTCTCAACTACCTTTTCAGTCTAAAATTGCTTCATAAAGCACGCTTTATCATAAACCAACACTGTTGCTGAAAAATGTTTTCCCTCAGTCCCATGTCTCCCTTCATGGTGGCATAAAGCATGTGCTGAATCAAGTTGGGGGACTAACCCAAAATCAATCCGTTGTGGGAGTCGGGGGGGGTGAGGTGGCAGTTACTAGGATCATTAGTGCCAACTTGTTCACCAGGCAGCTGCACAAACATCTATGGCTAATAGAGACAACATTAAGGAAACTATGTGGGAAGGAAAAAGCAGGAGTGTGAACAGAGTTCTGTTAGTGCTAGTGCCTGTTTACGCCATATTAGGATGAGTAACAATCAGTGATTAGTTACAGGTAGATGTTCTTTGCAGCTAGACTGATGCCAAGGATGATATTCTTTTTTAAGAGGACATGTCACCAGGAAGAATTTAAAGTAGCAACTGTTACACCTATTCTTTAAACACTACATAGTATTTTTCATAACCACCAAATTGTCCAGATTCCTCTCAGGTAATAATGTTCTATTGCTTGAAGTTCCCTGATGCAATTGCATACAAATAACACATTCTTTTCTTTCCCTACCATACATATACTGGCAACACCTGACATATCTATTCACGAGCTTTTAAAATAAAGGATTCTTTTTAAAACGATCTATTTGCTAAATAACAGAAAATAAACAAATATTTCCTCTGCCTTTTCTTTGTCTGAGCAGTAGGATGATGGTTTTATGGGTAAATTCTTTAGGAAGACTCAGCAACAGTGTTTGGAGTTCCCAATGACATCTGCTTTGTCTTTGACAGTAGAGCAGTTACTTCTGCTATTACCAGTGCCTGTTTTCAAAGCGTAACAAATGGCTTTCAAAATCAGAAACTACACTGCTCAGCAGGGTAGCAGACTTGCCAAATGTGTCTTGAAGCATTCTTGATAAAAAAAGTACTGCTTTGATGCAGCTTATATGTCACATGGAGAAAGAAAAAAAAAATCAGCATGAAGCTTGAAAGCTCCTTATTATGTTGTCTCTTTATGCTTCTCTGAGATAGGTCAGAAAAGTAATGAAGGTTACCAATATACATTTAGTTGCAATTACTGTCTGTAGCTGTAGTTGCCTGACCCTTTTGATTAGAAGACCTGCTTATAATTACTTATAATTTTGTGCAAGTAATGAAAGTAAACATACAATACAGACCACTTAGAAACATAGGTGCACAAAGAATATGGTATCATCTCCCGCATAACTGAGAACCAAGAAAGAAAACAGGTTTACATTATGATTTTTCCTGCTGTGTTGGGTTAAATTAGACATCTTTTTATGCTCTATAAGCCTTATTTCCTTGTAAACTGCAAATAAGGATACCATCCACTAGTTGGACTTGATGATCCTTGTGGGTGCCTTCCAACTCAAGACATTCTGTGATCCTATGAACCTTTTATTTATTTTTTTTTTCTAACTACCACTGTTATTACAATTACTAAAAGAAGTAAATGAAAATTTTACAAGAAACAGTTTGTGCAAACAGCTGAGATTATGTATCACAAAGTGCCTGAGACAGAATTTTAAATTATTTTGAGGGAAATTACGACTATTAACTGACAGCATGATGGGCATCTCAAGCTTAATTCTATTTAATGCAGGGAAGTGCATCTGTTGTTCAACTGAAATATATTATATAAATATTATTTCAAAATTTGAGTTGAGTGTCTTGCACAGAATAATTAGATGGCTTGCAAACCATTTCAGGATCAAGTTTGCAGTTTCCCATATCAGCATAATTTTATTGGTTTCAAGTCATGAATTTAAATGGCTGCATTCTTTCCTGTAGCCAAACTGTATGGAGAAGGAGGAACGAAAATTATAAAAGAAAGAAGTTAAAATCAGCCTTGACCTGAGTCATGTTGTATACGTATCCTCTAATTTCAGATCTGAAGATAGTAAAATGTATATATTTGATTGCTAAATAAAGCTGCCCCCTCTTTGGAAGACCTACCAATAGAGACCTTTTGGATTCAGTACTGAGAGGAACAGTGCTCAAAGACTTGCGACTGAGCAACAATTCCCCAAAGTTTTGCTTGTAAAACACTTCTGGTACACATGATCATAGAATCATACCACAGTTTGAGTTGGAAGAGACCTTCAAAGATCATCTAGTCCAACCCCCCTGCCAGGGGCAGGGACATCATCAACTAGATCAGAGTCCAGTCCAGCCTGGCCTTGGATGTCTCCAGGGATGGGGCATCTACCAGCTCTCTGGGCAGCCTGTTCCTGTATTTTACCATCCTCATTTTAAAAAATTTCTTCCTCGGCTCTAACCTGAATCTCCCTTCTTTTAGTTTAAAAGCATCACCTCTTATCCTAACATGCCCTGCTTTCTTTTAAGCTCCTTTTAAGTACTGAAAGGCCACAATAAGTTCTCCCCAGAGCCTTCCCTTCTCCAGGCTGAACAACCCCAAATCTCTCACCCTGTCTTCACAGGAGAGGTGTTCCTGCCTCAGATCATCCTGACAGCCTCCTCTGGCCCCCCTCCAACAGGTCCATGTCTTGCCTGTACAGAGGGTGCCAGAACTGGATGCAGCACTGCAGGTGAGGTCTCCCAGAACAGAGGGGCAGAACTACCTCCCTCAACCTGCTGGCCACACTCCCTTTGATGTAGCCCAAGGGGTTAAAATGGTGCTGAAATAACCTTAGGGACGGAATAGGGTCCTCAGGTTCTTCTGCCATGCAGCCCTATATTTCACAATGATAATCAATGTACAGAAATAATTAGTGCTACCACCACAGTCAATAAGCCCATTAAAATGGGTAGAGTAGTTGTCTTTGAGTATGAATATGTAGTATTTTCCAAATCAGATGGACAGCATGATACTGCTGTCAGGCAAGCAACTGAAAGTCAATTTTACATGAAGAATCCAGATATTGTACTTTGAATCTGACAAACATGAATGTAAATCTAATCATATGCATTACTGCTGAAAAAGCTCATGGACTTTTAGGAAAACGTAATTATCTTTCAGAGGCAGATCATAATCTGAAATGATCTTTAATGACTTTGATTGTTACTGTTCCTGAGCTAATCTATATCTATACCTCAATATTTGCATATTTAAATAACATTTATACTTTTATTCCTATGCTAATGTTCTCAGTGATTGATTAGTTTTATTGGAAACTCAGAGAACAGCTCTTCAAGTCACCAAATGTCAAACACTGATAAGATCTACTGACTAGTCTTCAGAGCCTATGGATTTTTTTCTGTCTTCAGTCATTTTGGTATCCAGCATACACATTAAGCAGTCAAACTTATTTCTAAGATTTTCTACACCTTTTAATGCTTTTTCTGACCTGGTTAGATCAGAAAAATTAACAGACTTATATTCTGTAGGAAATAATACATAATACTCTTTTTCCTCATGGATACAGGAGCAATTTGTTGTACATCAGGTTGCGAACTTAATATTGCATGCTGATGCTAGAAACAGGAGACTCACATGATACTTTACTGTTCTTCACAAGGTCTTGTCTAGTGATGCTGAGTATGTCAGGTGGCATGGTACCTAACCATGCCCTGGCACTAGCTCAGTAAGTTATTCTTCATGTACACTACCCCAAGGAACTGTGCAGTTGCATTTTTTTGAGCCCATTACAAGCATATATTCAGTAGACATACCAGGTCACTGTACGATTTCTAGCAAGGCAGCACTGTAGAGTTTTTAAATAGTCTTTACATTATTCAAGGCTCTTTTTGTGGTAACTTTTCAGGGCAAGGCATCTTTCTTCAGTTCACATAAACCTGAACTGTACATCAGATATTTATTCAAACATCTCTCATATGGTAGAGAACACTTCCTGAGTAAGTTCCAAATCCAGAGGAATGTATGTTCTGCTCTCCTAAAATTTGTCTTCATTTTTAGTTGTAAAAAAAAACAAAAAAAAACTTTTAACTATCTCTTCTAAACTGGTTGAAACTGTAAAGAGAGCCTGCATAATTCCTACAGGTAGTGGAATCATATTCATGGATGATGATCAGAAATATGTTTGCTATATTTTATTACAAATTTATAATGAGTATATAACAGTAATAATATTTTTCCAGGTCCCAGGTATTTTAGATTTCAAAAACTGCCAGACAAGTTTTAAATCATGTTATGCAAAGAGTCCATGTTGCATTTTCAGTTTGTAAGGACGTGGAAAACCCTACTTTCAATTTCCATATGCACAGCTTTAATTTTTAAATACAAAATATGAGCAAGGCTTCAACAGATGTTTTCAAAAGAGCGGTACTAAGCCTCAGAGATTCTTGATAAAATCATCAGTGTTGGCTTCAGTACATAAAATCTGTGAGGCATTAACTTTCAAAACTGTCTCACTGTACTGTGGCAGGAGACAGAAAAAAGTCTCATTTCTGTTTAAAGACAGAAAATAAATCTACAGGAGCTGTCAGAGCATTAGCTTCCTATGAGATACTCCTTTGTATTCATTATTGAAAAGGTTTGGTTAATTATACAAGTCCTACTGCATATGTATTGCCCAGAAGCAGAAAAAGACTTTTAATGAGTTGCAAAAGAGTTGAGGTTTTTATATCTACAAATAGATAGTATTTGCTTCAATTACTTCAGAAAATTTTGGGAGAGTTTCTAATCCAGCCAGACATATTTAAATACAAACATGTGTGTGCTTTCTGATTCACTTTTTCTAAGGCACACAGTTTTGAGAAAGTTTTCATTTAAAAAGTTTCTCAATTGCATGTGGAATTGCTTGGGACAGACTCTCAGCACTCAGAACAGGGGATTGGGTACCTCTGTTCTGTGTGGCACCAGAGAAAGGTCTCAGCATTTGAGATGTGAGATTCCCAGGAATCAGTTTCTGAATTTTTTTCTCACTCTTAAAAGTCCTGAATAGATGTTTTGGGTCATCATCCTGGAAAATATTCAGTCCTGCACTATAAAACCTTTTTCCCCTTGCATCTCTGATACCAACCTATTACATTCTCCCATTACTGAACATTAGGCCCTTCTCTTTTTCTAAAATCCATAATTCCCAACTCTCCCTTTCTTTGTAAGAGCACTTCCACCATTTCCCCCATTGACCATGAAAGTTCAGAAACTGAGAAACATTTCTGGCATTTTCACCCCTGTAGAAGATTGAGATCTCTTCTGTACAGTCAATTAGTCCACTTGGAACATAGACTTATCATTTTGAGCTTCACCCTTGGTTTTCAAGTGATATATAATTCCATTTACTTAATGGTTTCTTCCCAGTTCATGAACACTGTAAGTAGGAGCACCTTTTCCCTTTCTCTTTTTCTTTCCATTATTTCAGTCTTAATCAAAAAGCTCTATGAGTGCATTTAGGTAAGTGCAGTACTGTCCCTGTACTTTTTATTCTGTTCTAGGATTTTATATGATATTTTTTATTCAAATGTATCCCTGTGGACTTTAACCACACATATCAGTTCAGCAGTGCAATGAAATACCAACTTCAGGAAGTGTCTATTACAGCAGTTTGAGGGAATCTGCATTTCATGAAATGAAGAATAATGGCACTGCTGAATAAGGGGGAAATGTAAAGTAAGTACTTCAATGAAAAACAGGTATGTCAGACTATAACCATTTCCAATGGAAAGTTGCAAATTAAAAAAAAAAAAAAAAAGCATTTAACAGAAAGTTGCCTTCAGAAGCTGAAAACTAAATTGATGTTTTCCAAACTGGTAACAACTTTAGGAACCATCTCCACATTACTGTAAGCAATGCTTACAGACATCAGTCCTCCAAGGACTGTAGAAATCTGCATTCTGCATAATACTGTAGGATACTCTGCATAACATTTCCGTCCATCCCTCCTGAGCAAAATTTTTCCAGTTTTGACTGAGTTGATTCCATGTTTATCCTGATTAATGTGAAGGCTTATCCCTCATTGCTCTGTTGTACAGATTATGCAGGTAGCTGAATTCCAGTAATAATTACAAGTATTCATTTTTGTGTTAAAATTTCCTAGGTTCTCTACAAAACACTCTGGTGGTCCTGGAAGACAAATTTGGCTTTCTTTAGTATATTAGACACAATGAGCTTTGTAAGAATTATCACAGTGCTTACTATCACACTGAATAGGCAATTTCTTATTCTCTTACACTTAGTAGTCTTATTAGCAACAATTATTTCAGTAATCATTCTTATTTAATGACAGAGAAATAGCATCTCAACAGTGGGCTGCTACCACTGTACCAGGTAATGGAAGTATACGAAAGAAAATCTATTAATATAATAGCATTACCTGTTTTCCACATGAACAGTCAGTGCAGAAGCATCTGCTCTGGTACCCAAGCTGTGCAGCACACACGACTGTGCTCACCAGTATGTAGTTCCAGGGAGGTATGAGCAAGACTTAAAGCATATTTCACTGAACAGCCTCAGAGCTGCAGCATAAATCTGAGGGGGGATCTGGAAATCATGATGTAGGGAATGAATAGGCAGGTTCTTACAAAAAATGTTCATCTTTAGTTACCATCATAGTGTGCCTACTAGGTTTATAGCACAAAAGAGTGATAACATATTGTGTTAGCTTGGGTATGTGTATGGATAAATTTGTGTATACAAATGCCATCTTCCACCTCCTTCTCAAAGAAAGCTTTAGAGACTTACATATGCCACCATGTGTTAAGAAATTTTTATGGGCTATAAATGACTTGGCCAAGCTGTGAAATGAAACAGCTTGTTCCACAGAACTAACAGTGCAGGCTCAGTGCTTATTGTCTATGCAGTAAATGTGCAATGAGCCACTCTCCAAACTAAATGGAATGAAAACACATCATATGCAGTTCTTATACCAATTCCTATTTACTGTGTATGCTTCCCTGTAGCAGGATGGCTTTATGACAAAGGGAAAGTAATAAATATTACATTATTTCCACTGCTAAGTCAGAAAACATCAGTATCTTTTTGAGTTTGCTTACCACTTTTAAAATCTTTACCATGACTAATAAATCTAAGCCTGTACTAGATGTGTAGGTAACACCTACTCTTGAAGTCAGCTCTTTATCCTAGAGCTCTTTTTCTGTTATCTAAATTCTTGAAAGATCTGCATGTAATTTTATCCATCTGTCTTTGAAGTTTGATTTTTTTTCTTTTGTCAGACCATATGTCCAAAGCACTAAAAGGAATGAAAAATTACCACCTAAGGTGGCTATCTGCCAAAGCAAATGGGGAAGTTCCTAGGAGTTCCTGTAACACCACATATTCTTTGGTTTATATTTAAATGTGATATGACTCATTTTGCTTATGTCTGACCTATGAATTTGGCAGAAATTATATAAACACTTTGTTTTTATGTGATTCTACTCCTTGAGTGGTCAGCAGGTTTCCCAAAAGAACAATTACTTTTCAGCAATGCAATCTTCAAGTACTTTGATTTCATTGCTTTCATTTTTAGCTATAGTTCTTAAGAAATATGTTGTTCTTAAAATATTTTTAAAGCACTCTGTGTATTTGAATTTAGGCTGGGGGATGTTTGCTTACATCCCAAGTACAAAATATTCTGTTCAAAGGATTATTTTCTCTTCGGATTCAAAAAAGTAAATATTATACAAAACCTACTTGAGAATCTATTTTCCTCCCGTCTGATACTGTGCTACCTAATATTTCAAATTATATTCATAATTATTTGATCTTCTTTATTATTTATTTGGAAAAAATTTCTATTATCTCTTGCTACCATCCATGGGATCTATTTCACTCATCTTAAAGTGTTCATTTTATTTCCATTATACTTTCATCATATTGTAATATAAGCCAAATGGGCTTTAATCCATTTCCTGGGGTTTCTAGTGATTCCAGCAAAAATATCTGATTTCATGACATCAAGTGGACAAAAAGAATAAATAAATTTGTTGTGATATTCACATCATATACACATTCAGATCAAGAAGGTGTAACATTTTCATTATTTTGGCACAGAAAGTGAAGGCTGGCTCAGAATGGATTTTGTCATTTCAGACTATATTGTCAAGCTCTTAAAAACTTGCATATCAAAACAAACAAACAAAAAAGATAAAACATGTATTTGCCATGGGACAGGAAAAGTACCTTAACATTTGTCATCATTTAAATGAGAACTTAAGCAAAATCTAGCAAAATCATCCCTGTTTTTTTTTATAGGTAAAACCTATTTTGTGTTCTCATATAGACAAGGTAAAAGAACTTGTAGATTCACTTGTACTACTTTACCAGAATGTTTATGGCACATTACAGAAAGATTATTGTAGTATTGTGCAAAATACTTTACCAAATTTTGGTTATGTCAAATACAGAAATTTAATGTCAGCTTGCAAATTTCTTCTCCCTTTAGCAACACATGTTCTCCTTGGTAAAGCTACAATAAAATAGGCTTAAAATAATCAAGGTTCTGGTTGGTCTGTGTATATGACGTTAAATACTTCTCTTATTTTCCCTGTATGAACTTTTGGCCACCCAAAAGCCAGAGCAAAGTGCACCTTTCATCATCAAAATTTCAGATATGCTGTGCCAAGTTGTCTTTTAGGCAGCTGAATCTGCAGCATCTGATATGTCTCCTTATGTAAGATGCTAAAATTGAGAAAAGAAGACTGAATCTATATTTAGGCTCAGGCAGTGATTTACGGCAAGGATGAAAGGGAGGAAAGGTGGTTGAAGAGAGTTTTGCCTTCTGAGACATGAGATTGAATAATTTTCTCTTTCAGATCCAGGTTGTACCTATCTTTGAAGTTCAATTAAAATAGCAAGAATAATTTCAACCATAATTTTAGCTTTCTGTCATTGAAGTTATGGAAATCATCAGAGCTGTAGATTTGCATTTTGATACTTCTAGCCCAATTTCACTGTTTAAATATCAGATTTCTAAATCAAAGCAATCACCTTGTTTCTTAACTGTCACTGAAGGCATTTATCCATCCTAAGATATAAGTTTAAGGTGATGCTATCCTTGTTGATTGTACAGTCTAGGGAGTTACAGAACTAAACTTCCTTATGATTAAACCTGTCATTAGTTCATTATTCTGAACTAAAGCTAAATTTTGGGGAACTCTGGTATTTGCATGAATTGCAGAATAGATGTGGATAGAGTAATCAGCTGAGAACATAAGGTTTCCCTTCCGCAGGAATATAAACAAGTATAAATAAATATAAATAAGAGATCATAGAATCATAATGTCATAGAATCATTTAGGTTGGAAAAATCATTTAAGATCATTGAGTTCAACTGTTAAATTAGTACTCTTAAGTCCACCTTTAAACCATGTCCCTAAGTGCCACATCTATGTGCTTTTAAAACACCTCCAGGGGCGGTGGCTCAACCACTTCCTTGGGCAGCCTGTTCAAATGCTTGGCAACCCTTTCAGTGAAGAAATTTTTCCTAATATCCAATCTAAACCTCCCCTTGTGCAGCTTGAGGCTATTTCCTCTCATCCTATCTCTTGCTACTTGGGAGAAGATACCAACACCCACCATGCTACAACCTCCTTTCAGGTAGTTGCAGAGAGTGCCTCCTTTTCTCCAGGCTTAACAAACCCAGATCCCTCCACTACTCATCACAGGACTTGTGCTCCAGACCATTCACCACCTCCATTGCTCTTCTCTGAAAGCTCCAGCACCTCAATGTCTTTCTTGCAGCCAGGTGCCCAAAACTGAATTCAGTGTTTGAGGTGTGGTCTCACCAGTGCCGAAGCCAGGGGGATGATCACTTCTGTAGTCCTGCTGGCCACGCTATTTCTGATACAAGTCAGGATGCTGCTGCCCTTTTTGGCCACATGGGCACACTGCTGGCTCATATTCAGCTGTCTGTTGACCAACCTACCCAGGTCCTTTTCTGCCAGGCAGCTTTCCATCCACTCTTCTCCAAGCCTGTAGCATTGTATGGGGATGTTGTGAGTCAAGTGCAGGACACAACACTTCACCTCATACAATTGGCCTTGGTCCGGATCCCTCTGCAGAGCCTTCCTACCCTCAAGCAGATCAATACTCCCATCCAACATGGTCTCATCTGCAGACTTACTAAGGATGCACTCGATCCCCATGTCCAGATCATTGATAAAGAGATTGAACAGAACTGGCCCCCATATTGAGCCCCGGGGAACACCACTCGTGACCAACCGCCAACTGGATTTGACTTCATTCACCACAGCCATTTGGGACTGACAATCGAGCCAATTTTTTACCCAGCAAAGAGTATATCCATCCAAGCCATGAGCATCCAGTTTCTTCAGAAGAATGCTGTGGGAAATGGTGTCAAAGGCTTTACTAACGTCTAGGTAGACAACGTCCACTAAACAGATCACCTTGTTG
This sequence comes from Nesoenas mayeri, assembly GCF_963082525.1. Classification (NCBI taxonomy): domain Eukaryota; kingdom Metazoa; phylum Chordata; class Aves; order Columbiformes; family Columbidae; genus Nesoenas; species Nesoenas mayeri. The sequence continues at coordinate 10,993,233 of NC_137541.1, forward strand.
TAGAAGTAGGATGTACTATCAATTCGTTCTATAACTCTCTTTTTTTCTCTCACCTCATTTTTATTCTCCTCCTACCTACCACCTGTCAAGTACATACAGGTGTTCTGTGTTCATCTCCTTAGTTAAAAGCAATCTCTGTAGTCATCTCTGAGCAGCTAAATTGGTTGAATCTGATATTTACATTTCTCATTAATTTCCCTCCATTTATTACAAATTCATCTATGGTAGAAGGACCAGTCTCGCTAAAATATTGAAAAAATCTTTCTAGAGAAATCTCCAATCCCCTACACTGTCTTTTAGGTCACTGACTTGGACACCTTCTGACTCTAGCGAAACTTTATCCTCTAATTCATCTCTAATCCTGCTGCCTCATTAACCTTTTGCTACAATATTTTGAAATGCCAGCTGTCAGAAATAAAGCTGATTGAAAGTGCATTCGTACAAGTCTATGATTTTTATTTTTTTGTACTTGAACATTTGTGAAGTATCAGTGTTATTTTCCCACAAATCACTTTGCTTCAGGTCAAGAGATTTTACATATGGCATCAGTCCACAGTCGGCCAATCAGCATTTTTTTTTCCTTTTAAAATAAATAAATAAACTCTCTGAAAGAGGCACACACACATAGTGACCAATAAATGGAACGGAGTTTGTATTTCTTCTGGGAAATATTCCACACCTCAAAATCTCAAGAGGAAAAAAAGCTTTCTCTGTTTTCTAATTGTATTTTGCACAAGAGTTTTGCTTCATCTGAAAATGAAGTCTGAACAGTATTTTCCCTCCAATATTCTTTGTTTAGTCCTACTGAGAATTCTGGGCATACAGGCTAAATTTCTGCACTAGTATATTCAACATTTTGTGGGCAGTGACCCTGGTAGCTCTAAGAATCGTAACATAAAACTGTCAACTTCTTCACATGCCTGAACTTAAAAGCCAGCCACTTTCACTGCCCACAAAATTGTAAATTGTGTTTGCTGTGAGCAAAGTTCATTAATTCTGTACATCTCCCTCTTAATGTGATTTCATACACATCACATCAGAGGAGACAGGGAGATATTAATGAAAGACCTCAATCTTCTTTTCTCATCTCATAATATACAGTTCGTTCACAGCAGTTCAGATCTTCAGGGTAAGGAGAGGGAAGAAAAAGGAGTGGTTCCCTCAGTTCATGCCCGCTCCCATTGCAGAGCATCCCTGTATCGCAGAGGGAACCCATTTGTCAGCAGTTGAGCCAATTGCGTTTGGCGTCTCAGAGGAGCATGACTGCCTGCACACAGTATCCCTCCCTGCATCAGGTAAGGGAGGGAATAAATTGTAAAAACACCTGAGTCCATTATGTATAACAACAATTAACCTTCACACAGGCAGATTTGACAAGACTCTGAAGACATACCAGGAACCCTCAGCAGCTGCAACTCCTCTTCAGAGCACAGGAAAAAAGAAACACCCTTACTCTGAGTTTTAGTTTGTTCCATGATCAGTTGGTTGCACTGTGCAGGCAGATTGGGTACGTGGTGTCAAGAAAAGCAACAAATTTCAGAACCTGCATATATTCAACCTCATATGTGGAGCCAAAGTGCATATTTATTGACACAGTCCTATGCCAGTAAACCCAACATCTATTTAAAATGCTGTGAGATGGGAGGAGGGAGTAGTTAAAACTATAATAGATGTCTGATTTTTCTTATAGTAGGGAACACAAAGATAAAACCAGCCTACAGAGAAAATTGTGGCAGTTTTCAGGGAGAAAGAAATGTGTTGGGGGAAGGTGAAAGACAAAAAGAAGGTAATGAAAAAAACTCAAAATAACAGCAAACATCAGAGCCTGTAAACAGAGGAAGGCACTGTTAATAAAACTCATCCACCATTATTTTACAACAGCTTTGCTGGTAGCTCATTTCTCAGCAAGGGGATGAAAGGCATTATGAATACAAACACCTGGTACTGCAAGTAACTGGTGTGATGTAAAACAAAAACAAACAAACAAACAAAAAGCTTTGCTTAAAAAAGTATTGGAAGGGTTTGTCTAACATTTTGAATTCTTGGTATATTTGATTTTTAAGTTGTATTGCATACCCTTTCACTTTCAGTTAGAGACGTTTAACTCCAATACTGAAATGTAAATAATAAATGGCTAGTATTTTCAGTAATACTAAATTATTTATTTCAATAAGATAATGCTATCTTCTTTTCCTGACTATTTCAATAAGATAATGTTATCTTCTTTTCCTGAAGCACAGCTGTCTGCTGGAGGATGGACTTCTGGTTCTCAAAATAGTGTTAAAGGAATCCAGCAGAAACATATTTCTTGCTATAGCAGCACTCTGTTAGACAGAAAATTATGTCTATGTGAGTTTCATGGATTATGGTAGAGGGAAGCATAACAGTGGCATAAATCCTCATCAGCGTTTCTAAATCTTTGTGTTTTCTCGTGGTATTAGAAATCCCACACCAAAGACCTGTTTATGCTTAGATGGTCTAAGTCTCTCTCTTTGCAATATACCCACTTCCAGTTACTAAAACCAAACAACTCTTAGTTAGCAAAATATATATTCTTATCTCCACCTCTGAGATTAGGCACTGAGATGAAGACTAAGATGACAGAAAGTTACTAAGAGATAGGGATCTGAGGACAGAACCCATGGTTTTGGGTTCCCTTTATCATGCTCCATATTTTAAAGCTGTAAATTTTCCTTTCTAGAATTAAGTTCTCAAGAATTCACCTGGGATTCCTAGTATTATGCTACCACATATTTTAAGCTTCTAAATACTACAAACATATCCTAATATAGCTGATCCCAAGATTTTGTTAATTTAAGCAATACAGCTACATAAAACATTTGAGTTGTTCAGTTCTGGAATCATAGAATCATATGATAAACGCTCTTTGTGCAGCTATATAGTTGTGATTTAAAGGAATCCAAAACCATGGATTCTGTGTCATTAAACAATGTTAGAGATAACTGTAGCTGCACAAAGTCCAGGTCACTAGATATTTGTGGGACAAATGTTGTATTCTATCAATGATCACTGTGCAGAGCTCTCAGAAGTTCATTGATTTAGTCTCTTAGTGTGTCAAAACAGATAAAGACCTAAGGAAATTAAATTAAGTCTAAAAACAGAAGGCTTTATTTCTGATCATATGCTTAGGATGACACTGTGCTAATCATTACTCATCTCTTCGTCTCAGACTGAAAGATTATAGAAATTCTGGGACTTATTACTCACTCTTTCAAAATTATAAATGTAACAGATTAAGAAGGATTAATACTTCATGTTATACTCAGAAAGGTTTTTAAGACAAGTTGGGTGATAGATTTCATTCACTTTAGTTTGTTCATGGGGAACACTCATGCAAAATACTAATACCAAATACCAGAAGCTATTAATGCAAAAATCTGTGGAGATATTTTATTCCCAAACCTTCCTCAAGAGAACATTTACAGAGTTGCATCATGTAGTCTCATAACCGGAATTTGCACTGTCACATGATTTCTCTCCTCAGTTGACTCCCTAATCTGGCTTATTTGATTGATTTTAGTTTTCTCCTGGGAATTCTTTTAGCACAAACTGGTTTACTCTGAGAGAAAACCTAGGTTCTGGAGGCAATCTGCTCATCTCCCAACAGCACAGAGGATGTGTTTTCTTCCCTGTAATTCGTACTGACTATCAGCACTAACACAGCCCTGCTCCACCAAAAACTCCAACGTTATTAATCATGCTGTCTATATACCACCATAGTCATGCTACAATAAGACAATTATAATTTTATCAGGCTCTTTGCACTAAAATATCACAAAACAAACAATCTTTTCTCTTCTTACCACAAGGAATCAGGCTGGAGGTCAGAAGACATAGGACTAATGCCAAAGCAGTGTGAATGTGTCTGGTCTTCTTTAAAGAGAGCTTGTCTACAACAGTAGATTAAGGTGTTCTGCACCAGCCTTTGGAAACCTGGAACTGCTCTCTGGGATTTGTGCTTTCAGAAAAATAGAAGTAACACGAGTACTTACAATTAGAAAGTGTAGAAATAAACCCAGAGTGTGTGTTTTTCTTAAAATGCAGCCATCGCTCTGAACACAGAACACAGGAAAATTAGGAGAAATCCTGCTAAAACAAACCATGGCTCTATGATCTTCTCCACACATGATGAATAAGGCATGCTAGTCCTATAGATTTTAGCCATAAAGTGTAGGAAAATAAAGCTGTTTTTTGTTGGTTTTTTGTTTGACTGGGTTTTTTTTGTTTGTTTGCTTGTTTGTTTGTTTGTTTGTTTCCAGAATGTAAAACGTGGTGACTGGGCTCTGTTTTTTGAGCTATTCCTATCAGTGCAATCCTCAGAGTCATCCAATCCCATGACATCCTGAGCAACTTTATTTCTGTCATATCAGTCAAAGAACATTCAAGTCCAGCTCAGTCCACTGTGAATTCTTTCAACAGCTCACAGACAGACAGTTCATTATTAACACTTGCCCTCATCAGTGTATCTCTTTTTCTTAATGTATTTCCATTTAAACCAACTCCACAAAGCAATGTTTGTTTGAGCTGTTCTTACATACCTGCCAAAGGAAAGATGTAGTGAACATACAAAAGAAACAGGAAAAAAACCTAAACCATGGAATAGGAATCTCTTCTGAGTCTTCAAAATTCTGCTAGGTTTTGAAGCGGTGATTTATTTTAGTGCAATGTTACATAAGGCTGGTGTTAAGGCTTTTTTCCTGCATGCTATGGGAGAAATGAAAATTAGTATGGAAGCACGAGAGAGCTATCATGCTTCATGTGCTCACAGCTGGAGATTACTGTTTTCCCCATGAGGCTTAAACTGTGAAGCAGGATTGTTTGTCATAAAGAGTATCTGGAGTTCAGAACAGCCCATGGAAAATTTCTACATGCTGAGAAATGATGCTAAAATTTTCAAACACATTTTAATTTACTGGAAGCATTTGTCCCTTTTTCTAGCTCACAGTGGCACAGGTACCATCTGACACACCTCATCGTGGTTGAGGTTGAATATGTATCTCAGTGAAGTAAAAGATACTTAGGCAATCAAGACCTAACAAATGTTGCAACTATACCTTAAAGTACCGAACAAAAATGAGGTAAATAAGTCAAGCATGTGTTCCAGGAAAGGCAGTGCTTCACTAAAGATTGCCTGAAACTAACATTAGGTTTGTGCTACAACTGTCCATATTGATCAAAAAAACAGATTTATACAACATCTTTCAGGGATGTCGTATCTTCATCAGTGATTTTGGTAGTTCATCCACAGATCTGGGGAGGCATTATAATTTTTTGGTTTGTTCATTTCTAGTCAAAATCCAAAGTTTAGCTAAGCTTGACCACTGGTCACTCAACACTTTCCAGAAAAAAGGTCATTATAATTATAGTGTAAACCTTGTTGACAGATGATGGAACAGATTAATAAACAACAACTGGGACATCATTGGCCTTTCCTTCTTTAATCTAAACTCCTGATGATTTTTTCTGCTGTCATGACAAGATGAGGGCTCCATTCTCTTTGCACAAACATAGACCAGAAAACAAGATGCTATTATTGCATGTTCAAACCTATGGGAAGGGTTTTCTGATTATTAAATATGGCAAAAGCATCACTTGCCTCCCAGTCCTCTCCCAGAGCTGAATTTGCAAATATTTTATTGGCTGTAACTAAGCCAGATTCCAGCTTCAGTTTGTGAGTACAGTTAAGGGGCCAGGCTGTAGCTGTGATTATTTGTTATTAAATTTTAATTCATGATCCCAAAATATATTTTAAGTCAGAAAACCAATAGAATGCTCATAGACATCTGGGACATAACAGTTGGCATTTTGACTGGGAATTATTCAAATTTGGTTATATGTTTGTGAGACAAATAAATAATTTCTAAATGCCCCTTGCTAACTTTATGTTCTTTAAGAGAGGAGGTTCTCCAGATGTACCATAATTGTTTACTTTCTGCAGAATTTATTTTCTTCTTAAAACCTCTTGGCACCAGCTTCTAGAATTTCATGGTAAAGCTCCAGAATGCTGACACCAGAAACTAAGTAATAAAGACTCCCAGGGGCATAATGTGTTTTAACATTGTTCTTTTGTTTTGGTTTGGTTTGTTTTTTTTTTTTTTACCAATGATGTCTAAAGAGAAAAGGAAGGTGAAATACTTTACAGTATCAGGACAATAGATATAGGAACACAACTCCTGTTACGACATGATGCTGTATAGAAAGCATTGAGCTGAGAACATGGGTTCTGCTTACACCACCACAGTAATTTGGAAGATTCAACCTTGTTCTACTCTGTCTGGCTTCGGTGAAGCCTTGTGGGAGGACAGGCAAGGGAAAGATAAATCAGCTTTCTCTACATTTCTTTCTGTGCCTTCTCTCCACCTCTGGATTGATTCAGAGAGAAATCTGTACAATGTAGGAACAGTGGATATGTATTTTTGCCCACATAAGAAGGGAAATCACCTTTATTTTAAAGGTCACAATGAGCACTTCCCGTTAAATTTTGTGAATTATATTTCTCCATATCCACATGCAGGTGAAATGAAATGCTAACTTCACCAAGGTCTTAATTCATTGCCTTTCAGAATCTTACTTTTTAACACTCTAACAAATGTCCCCCTTCCTTTTATTTTTTTTTATTTTTTTAAATGAGAAAACTTCAGAATCATGTAGTAAAGATTTCTGAAAAGATGAATTGTAGTGACCATTACATGACTTGTAACGACTCCTAGTGAAATTCGTATTCTTGTGAACAGATCTCCACTGAATCTAATACATTCTGAAGCATATAATCTAGTTACATACGTGTACGCATGTATTTACCATTTGTTCGTTCAACCAATACATTATCCTTACATCCCTGACTAAAAACTACAAGCTGTCCTGAAAACAAACGAACAAAACCAACCAACCAACTAAACAAACCCTCCTCTACCTCTTTCCAAGTTAAAAGTATACATTCAGCTTCATTTTATATTAATGGGGGTTGCTTTTTCTGCTTTTCCAGGTAAAACACAGGTTATGGGTGAAATCAAGATTGCATTAAAGAAGGAAATGAAGACAGATGGAGAACAGCTGATAGTAGAAATCCTTCAGTGCAGAAATATCACATACAAATTTAAATCTCCAGATCACCTACCAGGTATCACACATAAACCAGCTTTGAAAACATTAAGTAGGATGTAACTGAAACCACTACAATGGGAAAGAACATTGCTCCTTAGTCAGAATGACATACTCTATAGGATCCTTTTGAAGTGTGTGGTTTTTTTTTTCCTTCTGTGAACATCTTCCAAGAAAGTAAATATATTTTGTAGAAGCAAATTAGCGCTCAGAAGTTAATCCACTTTTTAATTTACTTTTGGTTGTTAAAAATTAATCCTTTTTAACTTTAATAAAAATGATAAGTCACTAGGTTATTAAATAACAATAATATCAAGTGAAAAAATGTGTTTTGGTGAAAAAGCTTTTTTAAAAATTAAAAACTGATGTTAGTAACAATATTTTCATCATGCATAAATACATCACGGTATCTGTTCCTTTAATGACAGCATTGTAAACACAAAATAACTACCCTGGATTTAGTAAAGTGGTTCCATTTCTACACCATGTGAATGAGAACAGAATATGACTTTGTAAAGTACCATGCTCTGTTCTATCACAACACTTCTCATCTGTTGTAACCATTAGCAACAACAATTATTTAAAAGCTTCCATAATTAATGATTGAACTGTTCTTTCCCAGACCTGTATGTGAAGCTGTACGTTGTCAATATCTCTACTCAAAAAAGAGTAATTAAGAAGAAAACCAGGGTATGCAGGCATGACCGGGAGCCTTCGTTCAATGAAACGTTTAGATTTAGCTTGAGTCCTGCTGGGCATTCTCTTCAGGTAATACTGTATTTTATTAAAATCTGATTTTGGATGGTGTCCATGCTGTGCTTTCAGCATTTGAGACAAATCTTCTACCCCAGTTACTTGCTTAAAAGAGAAAATTACAAAGGAAATAACACAGCTACATAATAATGGAAATATTGGACTAGAGGACATTTTAAAAGATGGTTTAATCTATCACCCCACACCAAGGAAGGATATTTGTAGACCAGGCCTGAATGTTTGAGTCTTAGTATGTTCTTAAAATCCTCTAGAGAAGGAAGTTATGCATGCCTTCCAAAAATACTTTTCTATATACTTAGAAAGTTTAGTGTAAAATCTAACTTAAATATGCTCCATGTTAAAATTAATTTATCCTTAAGTATCCTCACAAAGCAGAGACAAAAACTGATCTACTTTCTTTAAAAAAAAAAAAAATGCACACTGAGAGGTTGTTATCATATCTTTCCTCTCTATTTTTCCAGGCTAAGTAAACCAAGTTTCTTTGATATCTCCTGTTACCTAAATGCCTAATCATTTTAGCATTCTCTCCAGTTCTTCAGCTTCTTTAGAAGTTGTGTGCCTAGAATTAGACACAACAGTGATAATCTCAGGCATTGCAGAATCATTGACTATGCCAAGTCAAATATTCTCTGTGTACGTTTGTTAAGCAGGTGATGGTATTTTCAGTCTGTGGCACATCAAATGATGTATGGAACTGGTTCAGAAATCATCCTTCTCATGTGTTTCAGTTGTTAAGACATTTGGTCAGATATGCTTTTTTGGACAGGTAGGAATCATTTTGCCTACCTTCCTTTACTTTCACTTGAGTAGATAGCTAATATAAGCTAGATATTCAGGCTTCCACTAGTTAGTAGAAAGGGATGGACAATTCCAAGGATATCTGCATGTTAATCTTAAAAGGCAGTGGGAGGAATTGTTGGGCATACCAACATCGACTTAATGTGCCTTTAAATCTGGAAGACCGATGTAAACAAGTCAGCTACATTCTGATGACTAAAGCTAGACTGGATTACCTAAGTGCTTGTGCTAGGCTTATTGGTTGTATCATTAAAATTAAAGACAAAATGGATGTTGCTTACAAAACAAACCCAACAAAAATAGACACTCTTTTCCCTGTGTTAAGGCATCCTAACATCCTTGTTGATTTGCTAAAAGATTATTTAAGATGTTATCTTACCTTGGAAAATCCAGAGTGGTCAATGAAGTCTTGCTGAAGTTTAACAGCTAAAATTCCTGTAAAAACTTTGCTTCCAGCAGCGTTTCGAAGAGGAAATCAGAAGGAATTAGTAGACCAATAAAGAAAAAGCCACAGATTCCTATGGGAAAATAAGCCATCAAGTTGTTACGGAGGGAGACAGTGAGAGAGGTAGTCATAGGAACAGTCAGCCTGAGATTTCACAAAAAATCCTCAGAAACTCTGTGATATGTACTGATGCTGCACACCAAACCCACAAGAATAAACCTGTAAAAGTAGCAAGGAACAAGTTTAAAACAACAAAAATATGTTTCTTCTTGATGCAACTCAGAATTTGACCTATAAACACTACTGCTATGAGATATTGTGGATGCTAAATGTTTTAACAGAAAAAGTAACTGGAGAAAATGATTGGACAAAGAGTAAAATATCTCATAGCTTGTTAAATATAAACATACAACTTGTGAGTAAAGAAGCCAATGCTCCACAGATTATAGGAGATAATTTGGTGAAGTATTGTTACATGATTGTCCTGTTCTTATATTCTGTCTTAATCACTGTCCTATACACTTTCAGAAGCAGAATATTAGCCTGGAAAGATTGATTTGATTTGACTCAGTACATCTGTTTTTACATGCTCTTGATACCTACCAATCAGTCCATTCCTACTGCAAATAAAGTTGGCTGATTTGAATGCTGAATTTCAGAGTGGCTAATATTCAGGGGCAAAGGGATGGACATTGTCAAAAGAGATTTGATGGAGAAAGGAAAGAAATAAAACCAGAATGTAAAAAATAAATGTGGAACTAGGAAACTGAGGAGGAGTAATAAGATCAGTGAGAGGGAGTAAGACGTCAAATATGTTAGTCACAGAAAATATATTGTAAAGAGATATTGGAACAAACAGAGGAAGAAGTTAGGACAAGGGTCTGCACTCTAAAAATCAACAGCAAGATCTGTGAATATTAGCCATAAAAAATGGAAGTATGGGATATCAAGGAAAAGAAAAAAAGGAAGAAAAAGAAAGAAGAGGAGAGGAGAGGAGAGGAGAGGAGAGGAGAGAAGAGGATAATGTATAATCATCTCATCAAGAGTACTGGGAATGGGGGAAAAAACCCTAAGGATTAGGAACTGAGATGAACAGATTCGGGATAACAAGGCTGGAATTTGAAACCTGAAGCAGGGAAGACACAAGGCTGAGAGACAGACAAGCTAGAGAGGACAGATACTAGGGATCCAGCTGGGAGAAGGGAAGAGAAGGATCAAAGACAGAAGTGATGGAAGATTTCTGTTAAAAATTTTTCTGTCCCAAAACTGTTGATGTATCAGAATTAAAACATTTTGCAAAAAACATTCTGACAGGTTTCAGACTGGCACTTGCCCCTGGCAGCTTGCTTGCTGGCTTGCCTGATTTCCCTGTTCCTTGGCAACCCACTTGGGACCCTTCTGGAAAGCACTAAGATCCTGGCTCCTTTGCCTCATTCCCTAGCTGTCTTCTGGCTGGCTGGCTTGCTGCAATTAGAAATACATAATGTCCTATGTGAAGGTAATCAGAAAAATCCAGAATAATGTTTTTCACAGATGTTTTGTTTGGCTTGCCAGCCTCTAGGCTGTCAATTTCTTCAGGATTCACTGAAGCAAGTGACCTAGAAGCCACTGCCAGTAGAAAGAGACTTCCTATTTTCCCCAAGGATGAGCTTTCTAATGAGTGAAGTGGCATTCCCTAATAGATCAGTGCCTAAGGATCATTTGGTCTTCCTTCCTCACACCTGTTAACCAACAGGCATGTAGGTATCTAAGCTGTGCCAATTGATAGCAAAAATGGCCAGGGAACTGGGAAGCTCATCCAGGAAAACATTTGCAAATTTCTCACCCTCGCACACATTTAAAAGTATAATAATAATTTTTTAAAAAGTGATGTTTGCATTTTTTACTTTGTTTCCCAAATCAGAATGGAAAAATTTTTAAAAAGCTGAAGTTCTTAATTACTAGAAACTCTAGTTCTTATACAACTCTTTTACATGTCTACTGCTGTATGGTCTCTTCCAGCATCTCAGTGAAGCACAAAATCCCTGAATCCTGCTATTCTTCTGTTATCCTAGATCTGTGAAACCAAGCAACAAAATGCCCTGTTTTCTCTCCTGCTGGTTCATACAGAGGGTGACAGCCTCCTACTGTTATCAGTTACCTCCCTTGCTTATTGCCAGAGGTCTGCTCAGTGACTGTGAATATTAGAAACTTGCTGCTAATCCTATCATTGAACTGCAATTTTTCATGAGTTCTTTTTATTTTTGAAAAATCTAAGAAGTGGTAAAAACAAACAAACAAATAAACAAAAGCAAACAAACAAACAAAGAAGCATTGAGCTTATTAAGTCAGTTACTGAATAATAAAGGCATGCTGGAATTTATCCGACTGTAATTATAACTCACCCCCTGAAGTATATATAACATCAAATGTATTTCTCCCAGAAACACATAGAATGAACCTATACATCCAGAGAATTAATCAAGTCCTCCAGAGAAGGCTATTGCTTGCATGGCATGAGTCTGCTTATCTGGAAAACGTGCCTGTATGATGTGTCAGGGAGAGTCTTGAACATGCAGCCCGCACAGCTTACATAGGTGCCGCAATAGTTCCTTGCCCTTCCCACTCTCCACGGCTGGATAAGCAAGAGCCATAAAACCAGACAAAATACTGTGGTTCTCAACAGAGGTATAGCAGGAGTGACGTTCCAGACCAATGCTACATTTTAGGTTAGACTACCACTTACTGAGATCAGAAATGAGAACTTCACTTTCTCACACACTATTCTGCTCTCGAGTTACAACCTGTATGCAGGGTGCCCTCTGACTTACTGCATAAAGCTTTAGTCTGTAACTTAAAATTTGACCCCGTGTTTGTCTTTGGTAACCAGGAGGTGAACAAATTGCTTGCTGAAGTTCAAGATTATAATCTTCTTGTTGCTACATCCCATGATAATAAAAGAAGAGGAAGGTCCAATATTTACAGGGCTTTATTGGGAAGGTGACTCTATATAGAGTGTAGTGGTCACTGTTTCTTTGCTGCATGGACTGTATCAGAGTTCAACATTTCTGAATCTTTCATGTTTGCTAACAAATGCAGTATATTTATATGCACATTGATGATAATGATGTTTATTATTATTATTATTATATTTTCCCAGATTCTTCTTGTCTCCAATGGAGGGAAGTTTATGAAAAAGACACTGATTGGGGAAGCTTATATCTGGCTTGACAAAGTGGATCTAAGGAAAAGAATAGTAAACTGGCACAAACTGTTGGTCAGCTCCACACAGACACACTGAGCAGAGCTGTCTGCTTAGGGCACAAAACCTGCAGAGTCTGCTATAAACAGCATCACTCCAAGAGTATAGTTTGATATCATTGTGTTTAGCTAGTCTTTCAGATTACAAAGTAGAAAAGAGCAGTCTCTGGGCTACATAGCACACTTAAATGAGGGCTATTACACTTGTTTTGCTGCAAAAGACAGCAAAGTAAAAGAAAACCTGGGCCCAGAAATTCAAGTGAAGCTGTTTGAAATGAAGACTGATGCGAGAGCTCTGTATTGTTGGACTCTTTGTGAAGAGAGTAACTGTGAAGGAAGTAATGAAGGCTGGAAGGCAGGTGTTAATGCAGAATTTGGCTGCAGCTGGAGCTAGTGTGATGGAAAGAGCAGTCTGGTTTTCTGTGCAACAAGAAGGAGATCATTTTATGCAAAAGCACCTAAGGTGACTGACTTTCCAAATCTCACTTATCAGGAGTGCAAAATTTGTTCCTCTGCACCTTAGGATCTCTGATAATTTGCTGGAGTGAGATTATGCCACTTGACACAAACTGCAAGGTGTTTGCAAGAGTGGTAATGTTATTTTATATTACTTTTTTCTTCTTTTATTTTCCTTCAGAAACTATGCTGTGGAGAATCAGATCTATTTGTTTGATTTATTTCTGTGTGTTAACTATTAATATAAACCACTGTCCTAGAATGTAATGGATAAAAGTATATCAATGGTCTATAATTTGGGATGTGGTTTTAAAGACAAAGGACAGGATGTAAACTGCACTACATCAGGAAGAAAACATGCTGTTTCAATGTCAGTGACACTGTACTTCACACTACCCTTTGAATCAGCAGTATTAAAAAAAAGTTTGGAATTTAAGAGACTTAAGCACTGGGACTAATACGATCATTTCGACTAGTCCTTCCATTTTTCAGCAGGCAGTCTTATTCTGAAACTGTACAGAGACAATAAATTCTAGGCTACATTGCGTGCACTTCGGAGCAGTAGACCCACCATGCTAACACTTGAAATCTAAGGGGAAGGGATTGCAGGGCAGTTACTGCCTGAATGCTGTTCCACTATAGACAATTAAGAATATCCCTTTGCTCTCTCAGGTGAATGTCTGAGTATAATTCACCCAACAGCATGGCTCCTCAGTCAGGAAAGAATATAATAGGAAGGTAACTTGCAACATTTAAGACTGTGTCAGTACTTCCATGCTTAAAGTTCCACTTTCAGGGACTTGAAACAGAGGAGTCAGCTCACTTTGAGGAGAAACTTCTGTCTGAGATGGTTTAGGTTAGTTGTATTTTCCATCAAGCCATTTTTGAAGAAGGGAGAGCTTTTTCTCCTATTCCTAAAAATATAGAAGTTTCTTACAAAAAAAATAAAATAAAATAAAAGAGACACCACCAAATGAATAAATAGGGTACTAATGCCCCTGTTACTGTTACTCAGAAGTTGTTTAATAAGCTTCATTAAAAAGTAGTTTCCCTTGAAGTATTACCTCATAACCTCTGCATATTTAAAAAGAAAATGACCAAACTTTTGCACTTCAGACATTTAATTTTCTTGCCTGATAAGGACTTTTCACAAATTCTTTAATTTATTTCTTCTTATACTTTCTGAATATACGTAGTACTCTTCAATAGGTTGTGCAAGACCAACTGAGAATATTCTGGAAAATTATATATGCTTTTAAAAAAGGAAAAATAAGGCCCAGCTTATTCAGAAGCTGGACTAACCATGAAAAAACTTCATCAATTAATCTGATGACACTGCCCACATACAGATTTCAATTACCTTTGTCAGCTTAAAATAACAGTGTAGTAAAAGAATATGAGAAGAAACATACAGAAGAAATTAATGCTATGCACACCAAGGCAACTCCCGTTGTCAATAACCTGCTGGTAGCCTGCTTCACTTACAAGCAGAGCAATCTTACCAAAATCTTATTAGCTATCTTAAAAACACAACATCACTGACAGTGTAAGTAGGATGTGTGCTTTAATGTTGAATTTTATGCTTTCACCAGTATATGTATGCCCTACCTCTCATATGTTTTCAAAGCAGTCCTCTGGAGTTAGTGTAAACATCCTATATGTTTTGATGTTGTATATGTTTTTATAAGAAGATAAATAATTCAAGGAAAAAAATCCCCGATTGAACCAAAAAATCCTGTGTGGATATATTTGACGTATGTGTTGCTCTTTTGGTGGGTTATTTTGCATTCCTGATGGCTACAGTGTGTGTTCTTTTTTTTGAAAAAAAAAAAAAAAGCAAAACAAAAACAAACAAACAAAAAGTCCCGTTTCAATTACTGTGTGAAGTGCAAGCCATGAGGTGTGCAATTTTGTGCAAACTGCTGGTAATTTTGTTCTTGCTAAGATTTATTATAAAGACAGCAATTCATGCTGGTAGTTGCTATGGAGATTTCCAGCAGGAGCAAGCACTATCCGGCTGCTTTACAGGGAAGCATGTAATCATCACTTTTAATTGCAAAAGCGGACAAGGGTGTTTTGCTCTCACACACATACAAATGTGGCCAATATTTTTATAAAATAGTTGTGTTGAGTGGTATAGCTACGGCTGTATGGAACAGCTACCTTTGCAGGGTATATCAGCTGTTGGCAACTGGTTTAATTCAAGCATCTTTGATTCTCTGAACAGCACATGAAATGTTTCTGCATGTTGAAATGTAAGTTGCAAACTCCCATCATGAAATTCCAAGAGTAGAGTTTGTCGGGAAGGCAGCGCTGCCTTGGCCAGCTGCAGCAAGGACAGGGCTCCTTTGGTGTCACCAAGAATGGGCTAGTGAGAGACCTGGGCCCACGTGCTCTCTCTTTTCCAAGGCAGGATCATGCAGAGGTCAGAGGATGCTTCCAAAGTGTGCCAAGTTCCTTTTTTTGACCAAATTTCTAGGTTGTACTGGAATCACTCTATGCAACACAGATTCATGTTTGAATGCATTTTTGTTTTCTTTTTACGTTTTCTTGTTTTGTGAATGAAGTCAGGAAAAACTCTCTTGTGACAATGTTTTTTAAAAAATATTCAGACAAGGACTACTAGTATTTTTTTACTTTTTTGTATATATCTCAGTATATTTTTTTCACTGTTTTCTCATTAATTTTTGTTTCTTTTATCTGGCCAAAAGTGCTCAGATGTGGCAACAGTTTTTATCATTTCTGATTGATTATTAATGAGTTGACACATTTCTATGATTGCTTTGAAGATGCTTATTGCAGAGAGGCAATAGCAGAGGCATTTTAACTGTTTTTATTCCTAAATCTGCTGAGTCAATAGAGACTGAAGCTGCTTCTTTGTTCAAGGCCTTGTATGGTGGAAACAAGTTGATAAATGAGCAAAAGCACAGTGTTTGTGTTTACAAATGACAGGGATTTCTAACATTGTCACTATTATAGTTATTATTATGCATAAAATGAGCAGCAAACAGCCACTTTTTTTTTTTTTTGCAGGTTAAAAACAGATATGAGAGTTTCTATGATGAATGTTGAGCTAGTTCTTTATCATTAAACTTTAAAGGGATAGTATCCAGGGGCAATGAGTGCTGCTTCTTTATTATTACCCATGTTTTTACATTACATGGATCCTGTGTGGAAGAAACAAAACCCCAATCCCAAACAACTGAAGTCAACAAAAAACAATCTGTTGACTTTAAATCAAGACCTAGGAAGTATTTGAGTTATTTTTCTGGATGCTAGGTGTTTGCATGGTTAGGCTGTGGGATATGGTAGCTGGTAACCAGCTGATATTGATTCTTACTTTGAGGATGATGATGAAGAAAAAGAAGACATCTACTATATTGTAAGCTAGTGTGTGCCCAATAGAGATTATTTAATTAGGATTTAGTTTCATGGAGATATCATAAAGATAATAGTATTTTTTTAAATTATTATTTAAATCATAAGTGACACTATTTTTAAGTACTTTATTTTCATTGCTACGATGTTGAATGTCCCAGATTCCATTATTTGAGTATATATCTAGATATGTACATACCTATGTGAATAACAGAGAAAATTTGCATTTGTGTGAGTGTAACTTACAAAGGAAATGAAACAGAGAGGAAATTCAGTGTAAGTATCCACCTACATTATATTAATATTTAAAACCTAGTCCTACATGCCTTATGAATTTTCAGTACACCTGGCATGTAGGATCCATTGCTCTTTATGAATACATGTTGCCTTTAGAAGGAAAATAGAAGGAATAAGCGAATCCGGATACTCTCTCTTTAAATCATAAAAAGCATTTTAATGTTTTCTATATGTTCTATTATTTTGAAAAGATTAATAAGCAAATATATTCATGAACACAAAAGTTATAATATATATATAGATATCCATAAGTCAAAATAGATGATTTGAGCAAAAACTGTTTTCTTAATTTGTTACCCTGTAAATAAGTATACATTTTTGTAAAAGAAACTTGATTTGAATTATTAACTCCATCTGACATCCAAGCATGTGAATGTGTCCTTATTTGATTGTATCTTATAGATGTTCAGTGATGTGCTCAGGTGCTCAACAATGGCTGACTAGCGTGTGTGCTGTCATGCTACGGACAACGTGTACAGCACACTCAATATTTTAAAAAATCCAAACCCACAAAACCACAAAAAAAGTTTAGTCCTTGAAGAAATGTAATGTTTCCACAGTGAATGTTGCATGCATAGGTGGTGGTTCGTTGATATTCCTTTTGGTTTGAATTTCTTTTAATTTTCATTTTGCTTCCAGATTCATCAGGAAAAAAAAAAATACAAACTTGTTCTAAAAGTTGTAAAAACTGAAACAAAAGCGGTATGAGAATTGTATAAAAATGCTTGTAAATCTGTCTCAGTTTTCACTTTATGTATAAATCCATGTCATGGTTTTGTGATTGTATACAGGATGTATCTTGAGAACTTATGCAAATTGTGCTGTATAAAGGCTGTTATCCCAGTCTGACAAATAAATATTTAAAATATTTCATCTGATTTCTTTTCCCTAATTAACGTAAAAATCTATTTTGCTGGTTCAAATTTCCTATTTGTTGACCACAGTGGTTTTATTGTAATACTGTGCACACTGCCCATAGTCATCTGTCCTGTTTCAGCATTAGCTCACCTCCCGTGGTATCACTAATGTTCCACATTTCAATTTGAAATAAGAGATTATTAGTTCATCAAAATCTTTCTTCAAACAAGTCAGAACCAGAATCCACATGCAGCTTGTTGATATCTTCGCACAGATGAATCTCCGGCATCCTGTATAGACAACAAATAAATACATACACATCAGCAGAGTTTAGGAGTGTACAGAGTTTTGTCTCTTCACTGTGAAGAAAAGTTGAATTGAAAACATGGCCTAAATGTACCCTTTCAAGTATCCACTCTGTACCTTTTAAGTTCCTGGCAAAAGCAGAATAAGAAAGCGTCTGAAAAATGCTAAATCCCTAAAGGGATTTTCTGGCTCTTTTTTCCTCTAGAAAGAAAGTTACCAGGGACAATGTCTTTTAGCCCTTTTTATAAACTAGAGATCAGTTTCTTTCAGCAGTGATTTTTATGTTACTGAATTTTACCTGACTTGTAGAACATCCATGACGTTTTCGCATAGAGCTTGCAATTCTGAGCCACATCTAGACCTAAATTTTTATATTTCCATAGTTTCCCTCTTTGATACAAATAATAAAAAATAATGCTTCTCAAGTAAGATAATTTGATGCTTGAGTCTGGCATCAAGAGCACACAGTGTGGAATGTTTTCTCTCCCTTGATGCCCTTTTCTCAAAAAGTAACATGCTGAGAAACAGACAACGTCATTGAGGGTACCTCAAGAAAAGAGGTGCTCTTTTTAATGTTAGCCTACTTACTAGAGCAGTGACAGAGGCTCATTTCTACTTAATGTCCATCAGAAGAAAAACTCCAGTTTTCCCAGTACTTGTCTTAATCACAAAGATTTACATTTAGGTATCTCTGATACCTCTCTCTGATGAAATAGTTGTGGCTACAACCAACACATCACCCCACAATTAGCTGCATTTCTCAGCCTCCTTTTTATTTTGGTCAGGCAGCTCCTGCCCAGCATGGTGGCACTCCGGAAATGCAGAGAAATAATTTCTGGACAGGAAGATGCCTGGAATTAGGTGCTGTGGAAGCTGTAGGTTTATCTGAATCTAGCTGCTGGAAACTAACTTACAGAAAGAAAATCCTAGTATACTTTCACACACAGACAGAGAATGAATTAATAATATACCTTTTTTAAAATAATTAACAATGCTTAACAAAAATGTGTGTTTACTCTGTTAAAGCACTCAGCAAAGTGCAGAGTATATATTAAATACTTCCCGGAAGTGATATTGTGGGTTTTAATCTAGCAGCTATACATGATATAAGATATGAAACTGAGAACTTGGCAGTTCAAAGAATGTTTTTTAAATATAGGCTGAAATTAATCCTGTCATCGACAGAAGCCACCAAAAATATACACAGAGATTCATCCTGGCACTCTGACTCTGAGGATGGATCCCTCCATTCTCACATACCGAAATCAAACACCAAATGGTCACTAAATTCAGCGTGAGAAGAGCCACAGGCTTAAAATTGCTGCAACTGAGGGGCTGCACTCTCCCCCTGCCCAGCATCGTCCAGCACCGCAGCTACATTTCACAGGTACTGCTGCTAGAACTGCTTGAATAGCTACGGACTACATTTTTTTTATTATTACTTGAAAAATCAGAATAGGTCTAAGTTGCTCCTGTCTCTTCCAATGCAGTCACATATGAGGGACAGCTGCTTCTCTATTCTGTCCTCTCTTCACTACTCCTCCAGGACTTTGCTCTCAGGCTCTGTCTTCTTATAGATTTTACAGATTTATCAACTCAACACACATTGGTTTCTCTTACTCTAATAACCCAAGCATGTCTGAACATAGGAACTTTTACTTTTAACTTGTTAAAACTGTCTCCAGTAACATGGGTCTCCAGGCATATTGTCCTAACCATGAATCCTTATGTGCTTTGGGTGATCTCCATGAGGGTTTTCTTCCCAGGGACCACTAAGCCCTTGAGGTCTAGCAGAATTTACTGCTCCCCAACTATGTCAACCTGCAAAATGGTGTCCAACCTACACAAATTCTGTGAATTCTTTACTCTCCTGTTTCCTTAGGGAGGTCAAACTCCTAGAGATTGTAGCAAGAACATCACAGTAAATATCTTCATTATTTTCTTATCTGCTGTACATGGGAATAGAAAACTCCTTCATCCTTCCTTTTTCTATGTGATTTTCCTAACAGATGATGCAGAAAAAGCACAGTGCACCTTTTCCATCCATGCTTTACAAGGGTGCCAAGCTCCACAAATTTCAGTCTGTCATTTAAGACTGGGGAAAAAACTAAGCACATAGGGATAGCTGGATGATTTATCTGTTTCAGCATAGCTAAAATAGTATTACTCTTTGCAGTCAAGGACTTGGACACTAAAGGTCTGATAAAAGAATCACAGAATCACAGAATGTCAGGGATTGGAAGGGACCTTGAAAGATCATCCAGTCCAATGCCCTGCTGGAGCAGGAACACCTGGATGAGATTACACAGGAAGGTGTCCAGGTGGGTTTTGAATGTCTCCAGAGAAGGATAACTTCTAGTTTGGACAGACTGGTGGTTTTACTGTCATTACAGTTTCAAAGTGACTACTACTTCGGCCTTTCTAAAGGATCTTGTACTGATGGATCCTACAGCATTCCACTTACTGTATCAGAAATGTTTAGATTATACAGTGTCAGATAAGATTTTAAACATATGAAAACACAAAATAAAACCTTCTTTTCAGCACACATTGTCAAATCAAGTTCTTGTTAGCAGCAATTCAGCATCCACAGCTATGACAAAAGCACTGCCAGCAAATTTGAGGCTAGGGTCAATATACTGGTTGGTAGGGATCGTGCTATTTAGAGAGACCTTGGCAACCAGGAGAAATGGGCTGATGAGAAACTCATAAATTTCAAAAAGGCAGACGTGAAGTCCAGCATCTGTGATTAAAAGGCCGGTTAAATGAAGCTCAGCTTTGCAGAAGAGGACTTAAGGGTCCTGGTGGACAACAAGTTGAACATGGTTCATCAGTGTTCCTTTGTTATAAAGAAGACCAACCAGATACTAGAGTCAACTATTATGAATATATCCGCTGGGTCACAAAAGTATCATATCCTTCTATTTGGCATATATAAGATTGGATAGTATTGTGTATAGATTTAAACTTCACAGTAGAAGAAAGATGTACTTGAGCAAAGCCAGCATATACCATAATTTTCTGGTTTTTGAAAGTAATTCACTTTCCTGTGCACCAAGATAGGGTCAGGCTGCATTGTAGGACTGTAGTGTGAAAAAAGCACAGAGATTCAAGTTGTTGCACAATACTACATCTTCTCTCTTGCTTCAGGAGCCTTCATACAAAACAAACAAACAAACAAACAAACAACAAACTGTTGGTGGGACAATCAGCTACAAGTGGGATGTAAAAGTCAAATAGACAAAGAAGAGTTGCAGTTTTGTGTTGAAAGTGGAATGGGACTAGTCCAGGGCCTAAAAACCCTATGGTCCTCTTTTTATGAGAGAAGGTACAATATTTAAGCAATGACAAAATAGCACTGGAAGATTGTTCTTTTTTTCAGATTCTTCTACAAGAAGACCATGTAGTTTCTGATTCTACCTACTCATATCCATAGAAAGTTTTTGATTAACTTATTTCTAATTAATCATTGCAAATATTAAAATTAATTATTAAATTAATTTCTGAGTTTGTTGCATGTGCTTAAGAATAAAACCCAGTAGCATCTAGTAATTCAAATTGCCAATTCATCATGCAAACATGAAAAATTATGTTAAATTGAGGATTTAAGGGATTCATAGAGGATTTTGAGCAAACATTCCCTGCTAATCCTACAAGTAAGAGCTGTAATGACCCAACATTTCCCACTTAGCATCAGAAAATGACAAAGTACTATTAATACACAAAGATTTAAAGTTCTACTTCAAATATTAATTATTCACTAATCATTATCTATGAAGAATTGCTGAAAGGAATGCAATAAATATAAAACAGGAAAGAATAAGATACTTTCCACGAGGTGTATTTGAAACTCTTTCCAGAAAAAAAAAAATGTGGAGATAAAGGTGCTATAGAATAGGGATTGGATGGGTTTACCCTATCACTATTTCCATAGCTAACTCAAAATCAATTATCCGTGACTGGCATTTCAAAATATAGAGGAATCAAAATCTGATTCTTTTAGACTTCTTTTATGCTCATGAAACTGGCCATTGGAAAGCAGGCCCTGATAATGCTAAGTAATGTCTGTGTCCTAGTGAGAACACAGGACAATTCAGCCAGTTACATTTCAAAATTTACTGAGAACAATAAAGATGATTATAAACAATTGCAAGTTTTTTCATATATGCAATCTACAGAAAGTAGGGAAGTGTTATTCCTTTTCTTTCACAGGTGGAGGACGTGACGCGCAAGAACGCTACAAGTCTCTTTTCAAAGGTCTTCAGGTTATCACAACTTTCTCATCTTTTCTTTGTAGATGATTTGCCTTATTCAGTCCCTCCCTCTAAAAGGAAATGAAACAAAAGAAAATCTCATTGTGATGCTGTGTTCTGAAAATCGAATTAATAAAACCTGGAATATGATTTTGTGTCTAAAGACAAGAGGTCAGAAAGGAAACTCCAACAGTAAGTAGTAAGCATCCATGCTGGCAGCAAGTGCCTGGAGCTTTCGTGCTGACTTTGAAGCAGATTTGGGCTGAACACATTTGGGTAACAGCTTGGAGCCGCTCTTAGTCTCTGCTCTAATTGACAATGGTAATAACGGGCCCATTTTCATCCCTAACTCTGAGAATGTGGAGAAGCTTTTACGACCTGGGGGGACTTCATTCTTGCTTCATCCTACGCATTCAGAAGATGGAATTAAAAAAAAACAAACAATAAACTACTTGAAAGCTAATACTCAGTTTGTTAGGACTATATTCTGTTCTCAGTCTCATTTAGTGTGACTTCAGGGCACAACAGAATTTAGTATTATTTTTCTTCTTTTCATTATTTTATTATAAATAGAGGGATACAAGCATGCAAACTTTTCAATGGCTTTCCTACCAGAGTTCACCTAATGTCATCTTTCTTCAGTTAATATTGATGGTTTCTGCACTGCTGCTCCACAGAGAGTTTTGTCTTTTGGTGTATATATCACACAGGCAGGAACTCCTCACCTAGTTCACTCCTTGCCTCTCACCAGCATGTGACGATGGTTCCTCACCTCTTTAGCTTAGATTAACTCTGTATTCAAGCATGGAACAGAAATACAGCCTTAGAGGCCTGCATTGTAGGCATTTGAATTCAGGTAAAATAAATCCCACTTTGAAAGTCTTAACTACTATCACAAAATTGGAAGCCAAGGGAAAGCTGCAATTTTAGGAGTAACAATAATACCTGGTAAGCATACAAGAGTGATGTGGTTTAATGAAAATAAAACCTGTGTATAGTCTAAAATCCTTTGTTCCTGATTCTATGTGATATGTACAATGTTGCTTTAGGAAAGAATCCAGAGCTCCAGACTGTTTTTGTTTAATACTACTCACACAAAATGAATTCATCTGAGCTATTGGGGTAACATCCAAAGCTATGTGAAATTAATCTCTTTTGTTATTTTACTGAAAGACCAGGCCTTCTCTGATAAGCAACAGAAAGTGCTTTCAAATCACATACTGTAGTAAAGAAGCAGAAAACATGCACAGCTCACGCTCTAAAAGCTCAGAAACACACACACACACACAAAAACCCAACAAATAAACAGCCAATTTCCTTAAACAATTTATTTTTTAAACTACATTTAAAATATTTTAAAATTATTGAATACTTACAGTCCTGGAATCACTATTCCCAAGAAAAAAAATATTTTGTAGAATTGTAGAATGTGTTTCGTGTAAGAGCTCATTTCTCATTCCTACCATGATGCTTAATTAAGATGTTCAATCTGTTTTTAAAGATCCTGTTGTTCTGATGTCATAAGTCTTCCCAAAAGTATGAGTGAGGGTGAAATTAAGTTTATCATTATTAACCTTTAGTTTCTACATCTTGGTACAAGCAACACAAAGAGTAAGTGTTTGAAGGCACAGCAAAACAATGTGCCCATATAGAAACTCCAAAGGGCAATATTAATTACTATAATAAGCTCTCAAAGCAAGGTTTAATCACATAATATCATCAGTTAAATCATGAAGTAGTTGTTAGTACATAGGTCAGCAAAAACCCAAGAGAAACAAGAAAGTACACTTGATTGTAGTGTTAATGAAGTAGCAATGCAAACTTATGAAGTTTGATTCCCGTAGGAAAATCTTTTCCTTGCAACACTGAGTTACCTTCAAAAAATTTTTATGGCTAAAACATTTTACATGTTCCAAATAGAAAAAATCAACAGTCTTCATAAAAAAAATGTTCCATATAATTTTTTTAAGTAACTAACATATGGGAAAAGAACACTAAGATGTGAAATCTTCAAAGTGATGCTCTCAGTTCCATGTGTTTAATATCACTGATGGATGCTAATGCAGCAATTGAAAATAATCCACAATTTGGGTTTTTGTTTTGTTGTTGTTGTTTTTGTGTTTGTTTTTTTTTCTGAAGCTCTTAAAAATACTCTTTCTACAGCAACACCAAGTAACAACACCAAGCAGCAGCATTTTTGCTGGTGCCACCTGACTTCTTTTAAGTTGTGGTGCATCCAAATTTGCTCTGATTCAGCAATGAGCTGTCAGTCAACTTACTGTGTGTGGAGGCTGGAGGAAAAAACATGCACACACACACATGCCCACACACCTGCTTAAAATTCTGATATATTTAACCTAGTTACATAGCAAAAGAACACAACAGACATGACTTCTGAGTTACAGCAGCAAAATGTGGTAAATCACAGAATGGTTGGGGTTGGAAGGGACCTCTGGAGAACATCGAGTGCAACCCACCTGCTAAAGCAGCTTCACCAGAGCAGATCACACAGGAATGTGTCCAGGTGTGTTTGAATGTCTCCAGAGAAGGAGACTCTACAGCCTCTCTGGACAGCTTGTTCCAGGGCTCTGGCACCCTCAAAGTAAAAAAGTTTCTCCTCATGTTTCAATTGAACCTCCTGTGCTTCGATTTGTGCTCATTGCCCCTCATCCTATCATTGGCACTACTGAAAGGAGTCTTGACACCCATCCTTGAGAAATTTATAAACATTGATAAGATATCCTCTCAGTCTTCTCCAGGCTGAACAGATTCAGCTCTCTCTAGGCTCTCCTCATAAGAAAGATGCTCCAGACCCCAAATAAAAAAGGTGCAACCCTTCTCTGCCAGAGGAGGTGAAGATACCTAGAGGTATCAGCAGATACCCAGAGGAGACAGCAGATACCCAGCAGCACTGCCCAGGTGCAGCATCCTTACCTGTAGAAACAGGGCTGGAGTGATACCCCTCTCTCTCTGCTGCTTCTGCCTTCTGATTATCTCCTTTTTGCTTTCATGCTATACAGTGTGTTTTACATGCAATAAGTACATGTTCCTTGTCTTTGCTGTGCCTGAGCCAGGTTCTGCCCATCTTTAAGGGCTACATCACTTCAGTGAGTAGTAGAACAGCAGATGAGATGTGTATTCATGCCCTAAGGGCCCCTGATATGACACTGTGCTTATACTGTTGACGTCTCTGCTTATAGACAGGAAAAAGACAGTACCAGTGACACATTTGTCTTGGAATTAAATCTAGTCAGTAATTACTAGTGTCTAGTGGATTCAGGCCATTTTCCAGTTTCACAAAAGTTTCATCTTTATTTTACAGTTTATGTCTACAAGCATACAATAGAGAAACCTAGAGCCCAGTCAATCTATGTGTCAATCAATATGAAGATCTATAATATAAAAAAATATTTTAAAACCTAAAAATCAAAAATTGTATCCTTTTTAAAAATTATTTTTAAAGTACTATTATTAGTATTATTTTATTTTTTTTAACACTGTGTCTCTGTGCTATCAAAGAAGATTTAATACATTTCAAAGATTCAGACACTAAACTCCAGGCTGGAGGGAGGCGCTTTATCTTTCTTAATAGAAGGTAAAAAACTTTTTCTGGACTTAGGTACCTATGGTGGACTGAGAAAGATAGAGTTGGTGTTGTCGTTCATCCAAAACCAACTAGGCACTCATCTGAAATGTGAGTGAGCATGCTTCATATTCCTCTTTTCCACCTGATTCTTGGCAAGGTCTGGAAAACAAGTTTTTCTTTATTAAGTAACTATAGATCTTGCCCTGTGCTGACCTGAGTTCCAGCAGCTCAACGAGACCAGGAGATCGGGCTGAGCAGAAATCATCCATATGAGTCTGAGAAGATTCTTTACCGTCCTAAATTAAAAATTTTCAGAAACTTACCAAACCAGTCTTTCCCAGTCACTCCTGTTTAAATTACTACTTTTTAAAGCTTAAGGTTTAACAGCACCAGAAGTTTGAATAAACTGTTCTTAATCACTCTTCATGGAGTTCAACTCAATGTGTAATGTACAGAGGCTGTTCACTAGACACCCAAGTTTGATAATTAAAGACAAAAAGCAGTAACAGTGACTGAAGTGCTTTGATGAACTTAAGGAAGCAGTACCCATTACACGTCTTCTCACCAGCCACCAGAACAAGGTATGTGAGCTGCGCCACTTATTTTAAACCTCGCATAAGAGCAGAGGCTATGGCATTCAAAATATTGTTCAATATCCAGAGTGGCATTGGAATTAATCTTCTTAAAAATTTAGTAATATAATATTTGGTTTCTTAGAATCAAAAGTTATTTCTGACTTTAAAAATGTATATTGTAGATTAATTAAAGTTTAATAAAAATTAAGTGGGATCTTTCTTGTTAAGAGAAAAAGCGTTCATTAAATACCTCCTCCTCAGTTTAACAACCCAGAAAGGTGCTTGCAAAAGTGATATGCTTAAGTCTCAGTAAACATTCTTGCTTTATTTGTATGTATTCACACTCTTAGGCAGCTACCCTTGCAAGGAACCAGATACAGTATGCACTTTTAAAACTATTTCAACAGTTGCAAGGATAGATTTTGAAGAATATACTTTTTCATGTGTTTATAGATGAGAGTAAAAGTGAGTGAGAGTGTGAAAACTTCAGGTTTTGTGCAGAAGTTGCTGATTTAATTCTATGTTAACCAGAACAGCAATAATAACTATTTTAAACAGCTATTTTATTTTTATTTATAGAAAAGGCATTAATTATTACCAAGATTCCCTGGTGTTTTGAATTTTAATATTACTTTTTAATGCTAATCTTGGATCTGTGATATATTTCCAGTACCAGATACATTTCATCCAGTCCTTGAAAACCTTGATTCAGACTTCAAAAGATTATAAAGAATGCTGACCAGGCAACAGCCTCAAGATATGAAAATAAGGAATAAACGAGTGAGCAAATTCTCTGAGGAAGAAAACCCAGGGGCTACATAAATCTGGAGCACTCCCCACAAATATATGCTATCATTTTTGTTTAGAATATACCAATTGAAGATAAAGACACTGTGACTACATTTTATGGTGAGATATATATATATATATATATATAAGATGGTAAAGATAGAAGAAAAACCAAGACCTTCTTCTACAATGAGAAATTAAAAAGAAACATTAATGATCCTTTTATGGAAAACTGCTTTGTGCAGACACTTCTATCAATTTCCACATTAAAAAAAAAAATAAAATAAAATAACAGTGATGTAACTACCTAGAACACAGTTAAACGATTTTTATGTTATATTTAGAATAAAAACCAGTTGTAAGCTGCAATTCTTACATCTTTTATTAGGATTTCTGAAACTCAGTTTAAGCTTCACGTCATTTATTTTTTTTTATTTTCGACATTTAAAGGCTGATGATTTTAAAGCAAGCAGCAGATGGCAGCAGAGAAAGCAGTATTGTCCTCTAGGATTATTCCTCAGGTATTTAGGCTGGATACACATAGCAAGTTCTGTAATTTCCAGTAGACTTTAGGGGAAGAAGATACCCTATCTGATGAGTCCAAAGCTTACTTTTAACTAAAAAATTAAGCAGAAATGTAAACCTACATTTTTTCCTGAATAAAATGTTATGTGGAAACATGTCTTTACAAATTTTGTCTTAGCCACGTTAGTATTGAGAAAGTCTTGGCTTTAGAAAGCAGCAAAGTCTGTGACTGGATGTAAACCTCTGAAAGTTCAAAACATGTTTTCAGTTTAAAATGAGCAGGAAATTCTTTAGACCAAAAGTTTTGAGGCATGGACTTAACATAACTAAGAAATAATCAATAAACAAATTTTTTCAATGTGTTTCTGAGGTGTTGTGGTAGCTTATAATATTCATTTTTACAAGCTTGAGGTGTTGTGAACAGACCAGGCTGCTCAGCAGTGACAGTGTGACAAAATTTCAGACTTACAGGGTGTGCAGGCGTCTCCTTTAGAAGTCTCAGGCTGTGCAGATGAAAATAATGATGCAAAAACTAACCATGATTCCTGATGAACAGCCACTGATATTTTATTTTATTTTATTTTATTTTATTTTATTTTATTTTATTTTATTTTATTATATTGTATGGTATTGTATTGTATTAATTTTATTTTTTTATGAAGCATTTGCACATGAGGTGTCATTTTCGGCTAGCTAGCACAAAGCTTTAGAAAATCATGGGAAAAACGTGCTTTTTAAAAATCAGCATTACAATCGTAATTATTACTAATGCTCTCACAGTCATACACACTTCTGCAAGTCAAATGAAAAAGCATTTTTAATAGTTTTTATCACGATACCTGAATGCAAGTTTGTTAAGGAATGGTCTGAGGAATTCTCTGCTAGAACAGGTTGCTCTTTTATTTGGGAGTTTGCCATAACGGAGTGAATGGCCGTTGTGTGCAATAAGACATTATTTCTTTTTCAGAGTAGGGCCAGAGGAATTACAATTTAATCACAATTTTGTCTCCGTCTGTCACCTTTCCCATGCTCCATCTATGCCAAAAGTAACATGAGTGAAGTTCAGAATCAGACACCTTATTCTTAAGCTACAGGAATTGTACTAATAAACATTTTAAATTGAAATTTCATGTTTATCTTTACTTGAATATTAGCAAACCAGACTCAGAGACATAAATGAAAATCCATTGCTGAATCATTAACTTGATTAAGTTTTTCAAGACTGCTTTACTGATTTTCCCAACTGATTCCATAGAAAGAACTACTTGGAATATATCTATATATAGATATAACTATATATTGGAATATATTCCTGTTTCCCAGCATCGATACTGCTGAATGAGTGTGATTCGGTAGATAGAAAATGGAGCTTCTCAGATGCTGTGCAGTTTTGACTATGACTATCTGGAAATGCTTTATAACATTTTGATCATGAATTGCTGAGTGAAGAAGTAAATTTTATACATCAATTTACCAGATCAGAAGTTTGTCTTCTGTCAGAAGTCAGAAACAATCTCAGAATCAATTAGAAGTTCAAACATTATCTTATAAGCCTAACTAAACATTTTTGTTTTGAATTAAAAGTAATTTTGTTTTATTTTTTTTTTTCTTTTCATTATGCTAGTTTCTATCAACCTCCAACATGGACCATGACTACAAAAAAATAGGAGAAAAATAGAGTACTTATGAAAGAAAGTTTATTGTGTGATAAGTATGCTAAAAAGTATTGCTTATGCTTTATCAGCTCTGGAAAGAATAAGCAACAGGTGAGCAGTACTCCTCATATCTCAGACAACCTGAAAAGATAACAAGACATCCTGATAGGGTTTTGCTGCTTGGTACAGCTTTTAAAATGTTTAGATATAGAAACAAACAAACAAAAAAGAAATAAATCACCCACATATATCTGTGAAATATAAATTAATTTTTTCATCTATAAATATGCAAGTAATTACAGACCAACATTTTAAAATCTAAGTTCTAGAATTTTCTGTACAAGTAAGTTATTAATACATGAAAATATTAATAAGGACCTAGTTACTGAACAAAATTTTAACATTTTAATTGGAAAATTCACCCATTCTTCTTGAATTGTGAAATAAAGTCATGATGGAAAATGCCTGAAGAGTCGACACGAGAGTGCTGGCAGAAGCCTTAGGTATCCCAGGTCAGTGCTTCTACATCTGTATTTGGACACATGGATGAGAAAACATCAAGCTCCACTTTTAAATAACTACATGTAACAAGAGTTCTCTTTTAACCTATGTTAATAAAATTATCCTGTATGTTCTTTCAATTCAGCTTGCACAAAATTGAAGTTATTGATGCAAATGGGACGCATTACAGGTGACAGAAATTAAGAATGAAAAAAAACCTAATATTATCTTGTCTCTTCTACCAAGGTAGTCTTGTCCACATGATCATGTACATTGTTAAATAACTAGAAAAATGGAACAGCCAACATTTGTCTTGGAAAACTGGTGTTTCATGATGAAAACAGATGGTAGCATTTGAACACTCATCCTGGTGCTCTGCAGTTTTAGTTTGGTTTAATTATTTCTACAGCTTCAAAATGCAATAATACTATATTAACAGACTATTGGTGGCTGTGAAGATGTGACAGAACATTGCCAGTAACCTCTAGGTCAAAAAAATCATTAATCAGAGACCAGAATGTCATCAGTTTCTTTGTGTTTCTGTTTCTTCTTCCACCTGTAATATTTTTCCCAGATCTACAAGCAATTACATTATTTCACAAATGATTTTAATAAAAGTTCATAGAATCTTGTCATTGATCCATAGGATCAAAGGCTAGTTTCTGCCAGAAAGGACCTTAGAACGTTGTGTCTGGTGTGTTTTGACAACTCTGGCCAGCCTGAAACATGAAGCAAAGCAATAACTGATGCAGGAAAATTTATTACGTCCAGTTAATGTGGTAACGCCCACTTTCTGACCTCAGAACTGTTTTCCTGTACCTGGTTATTGGCCGTTAGATGTGGAAGTGACTCCACCATGCTGTCATGAAAGGAGAAGAGAAGGCATGACTAAGGAAGCAAAGATGAAGAAAGTCAATCCCTTTCCATGGTGAAGTTTCACTGTAACATTGTGCACATTGCAAGTAAGAGGATGCACCAACACTCCAAAGTACAACTGGTTTGAGTCTCTTCAAAAAATCATTAACATTTATGCTTCTGTTTCAATTTTTATTTTGGTAAAATACTGCAAATAGTATAGACCTGCTCCCCCAGTCCCGATTAATGTACCACAGGCAATTGGGAATTCTGGTGACCAGAATGAGCTGGAGCTGGAAAGTTCAGAGGACTCACCGAGATATCTTTTAATTTATTTCACAATACGTTTTCGCCTTTACGCGCAAACACTCCAGTTTGCCACGAGATGGTGCCGTAAGTCCGGAAAACATGGATTTGTGGTTTATTCGACAAGAAAGCAGAAAAGTACAGATTTTTTATTTTTTTTTTAATTTTTTTTTTAACAGTGCAATACAGAAATTTTAAACCTTAAATAAGTAAAATGAAGACAAAATATGCTCATACAGCACTGAGTCCCAAGCTTGTGTCAATTTTGGAGACTTTTTAGTTTCTCTATTTTGGGGAGTTTGGTTGGTTGCTTGCTTGTTTTCTGTATGGAAAACCACTCATATGAATAATTAAATCCAGCACATAACCCACAGTTAGGTTTCCTTGGCTTTCCTTTACTTTAGTTTACTTTAGTAATTGCGGTTATGTATAATTTTTGATTCATGTATTGAAACTTGTAAGAGTGTTCTACAGATAGAAGATTGATCCAAATACTGGTAACTTCTAAGAACTAAGAGTGAAAGAACCAAGCAGATATTTTGAAATGATACAGAAAGCAGCATGCTTGATTTTAGGATTAATTTGTGTCTGTAAAACACCCAAAGAAAACATGACTGCTTTGGGAAACGGGACCATTCCAGAACCTCTTCTCCTGTAAAGCTAGCTGTGCTTCAAAGCAGCATTTTGCACTGAATAAAAGTGGCCCATGTGAATTGCACAGGCTCTGCATTTTCCCTGTGCCTTTTATTTTATTGTTCATTTTGGAGTATTTTAACCTTAAAAAACAAAGAAGCAAACAAACAAAACCTAAAACCAAAAACAAAAAAGAGAAGCAAACAAAACCCACATCACTCACCTGTATTATACAGAACTTGATCTGATACAAGGCAGAAATAAAAAATAGCAAAATGTATTGCCATTTGTCAGATTTCTAGAAAAGGAATAAAAAAGATAAATGTACCTGACATCAGTTCTGCTAGTTCCAGAACTTAACAGAGTTGTGAATATTTTTCAGACAACTAACACCTTAACTTTTTTGGATTTGCTGCAGTTTTGTTGATTAGAACGGAGAGTTTTATAGGTTATTTGGCTGTGAAAGGATCTTGCTAGACCGATCAAACTGCATTGCTGAAACTGAGACCTAGTTTGGCAGCCAACCCTGTTTGAGCTCCACCATGGGAGCAGCTGGAGGTGCTGGGGATGCAGACCCAAATATCGATGGGGGCAACCTGAGTCTCAACTAAGTTTGAATTATTTACAGTGTCTGGCTGCCTTTTAAGCAGGTTCCAGAGGGATCCTTTTAAGACACATCCCAGGTTGTCTAACATATATTTGATGATACATATAGAACATCAAGCTGGGTACAGCATGGTCTATCTATAGTACTTATAACTCAAAGAATAACTGAGAATCCCCTATCCCTACCAAAACACTAACAGCTGATTCATCTGAAATCCTACAGCTTATTCCCAGTTTAATACTTCTTTATGTGATGCTGCTCATTACTAGGAGCTACTGTCCAGTGTAACCCATAGACTCCTAGTGGCATAAGTCTAAAGATATTTATTAATCTTTGTTAAATTTACTGTGTATTTTGTTCCATTTTGTACAATTACCATGGTTTCACCTTGCAGAATTTTCAGCCAGTGACCCAAGTCGGAAATCTAAGCTATTGACAAACCTGAAATGACAAAATCTAGATATCTTGAAGATATCTACCCACAGACTTCATTTAGATGTTACAAATTTCTTGTTACTTTAGAAGTGACAAATATGTTAGTGATGGTATTCTCAGAACTGACATAACCATATTTATTTTATGTGTGATAAGCTTTACTGGTCAATTTATTTTGCATTGATAAAAGAGTAATAATAGTCTTTGTTTAATGAAAAATGCTAGAAATAATTAAAGGTGCTATTCAAGCTTATTAGAGCTTTGTACTGAGTTTGCAAGGCCTCAGGATTGAGGATTGTCTGGCTTGCTCTATCTGAACTACTTTTAACCTCGCCTTCCCACAGCTGCAGTGCTAAAGGTCCAGCTCTTTCCTAAACCTTGCAGGCTGGCAGAGGTAATGCTATGATGCTCACTATTCCCCACGTATTACTTCCAATTTTTAAGTCCTATGGCAAGATATTGAATAGGACTTCAACTTCCATAATGCAGTGTCTCTGTACTTCTCTCAATGTCTATCAGGCTTAGCCTACACAAATTTTGTGTGTACGGAAGAGTAAATGTCTAACAATAATTTCTGGAGAAAGTGCCCTGTCAGTCATATTCAGTTATCAAATAGTGTATAAAACATCACAGTCCCTTTCATGTTTGGATGAACACTCCAAAACCTCTATAAAAGGCTACATAAGACAGATTAATATTTCTAAAAAAGAAAAATCATTCTATTTCTGATCTCTAATACTTTATCTTCAAAAGAAACAGACTAATAATATTTCTTCACTGATGCTGGGAACTGAGTTTCATAAATCTACTAGATACAGAAAAAATAAACTCAGTGGTGGTATTTCTTTTAGGACATAGTGTTGTCTTCTTGTCTTTTACTAAATTGTTATGGAAATGATGTCTCTCATATTTACTACTCTACCTCTCCTTCTCTGCCACCTGCCTTTTTCCTCTGATTATATATCATCTATTCCATAAGCATCAAACACATTTTCTCTCACGGATGATCTTACTGACACCTGTCTGTCTAGGCACTAAACAAATGTTTAAAATTTCTGCCTAGCTTTAAAACATGCTAAGGCTATCTTAAACCTGAAGATGCTCAAAAGTTTGCCTAGCTTTTCCAGTTAAACCAACTACTCAGATGAAACATAATATTTCTTGTTGAAAATCACTTGTGCTCTGTAATAAATGTCAGGAAAAGCTATCTTGTTGAATTATTTCATCTCTCTATGGAAACCATGCTTTCATCAAAGGAGTTCATCAATTGTTCCACTTTGGCTCATAAACCGAGGGATTCTTATTGTTCCATTTGTGTGAAGAAGGCACATGGTATTTACTGAGTCGTGATTCAGTCCTGAGATATGAGGAGTTCATGACTCATTCACACCTGGTATTTTGATGACTCAACAGTAAATCTCTTCCACTCCAAAATTACGTGGTTATATGATGATTTTGATTTGGCTGCTAAGCCTGTTTCTAGCATTACACCACTTCAAGTAAGATGTCCTTCAAATACTCACATACATAACAGATTACATATTATGACAGTCTAGTATATAATATTCATCTAAAATCATTGATTGATTTCTGACAGATGTGTTTCTAGTTCATTTTACTTTTCTTTCATGGATTTAAAATAATCTCTCTCTAAAACTGGAAATATTTTCCACCTTAAGGACAACAAAAATTATACTTTTAATGAACACAAACCAGTTTGCTACTGTAGATTAGTACCTGCTTATCAGCTTTCAATCCTTCACCTAGTCTATAACAAGCCTAGATTGACAGCAGAGGAACTGACAGTACAAGTACAGGGTAATACCATTTGTTCTTGGGGAATTGCAGAAATACCAACTGCTATATTCTGCTCACTGAAGCGATGCAGCCATGAGAGCTGGGCAGAACCTGTCTTAGACACAGCAGAGACAATAAAGAACACATTGGCATTGCATTTAAAACACCCCATACAGCATGAAAGCACAAAGGCGATAACCAGAAGGTATAAAGGGCAGTTACAGCCCTACAGGAACAGGTGGAGAGGCAGCAGCGAGAGAGGGGATCACTCCAGCCCTGTTTCTCCAAGTAGGGATGCTGCACCTGGGCAGTGCCTCTGGGTATCTGCAGCAGGTCATCCACCTCCTCTGGCAGAGAACGAGAGCTCCTCTTTTATTTGCCATTCACCATATTTTGCTGCTACAAGTCAGCAGTCCTCTCTAACATGTTATTTTTAAGTAGCTAGGTTAAATATATTCAGAATTTTAAGCAGGTTCGTGCGTGCGTGTGTGCTTTCTTCTCCAGCTTCCCGAAGTAGTGAGGTGATTGGTACTGCAGCCAAAAATCAGTGAACTTGGACACAATGCTTCTTTCTAGCCTTTTCATTTCAGGTGTACAAACAGTATCAACTTCATGGATGATTATTTTCTCTACTGACAGCAGCAAGTAGCTTTTTTTTTTCCTCTCTACCTTTGTACCCATACAGCTGCATGTAGTATACAGCACTTTACAAATACTTCATGAGCTGTTTAACCTTTCAAGCATTTATTTTTCTTTTGAAAGAACGAGTTTCATATTTTCTTGATCCACTTGGAGGCTTTCCCAGTAGTTTCCTAGAAGTTTTCCTTTGAGCTATTACTTTCTTCTTTTAACACAATGACACTCGAAAGTTTTTTTTATCATAAACATGTTATGGAATTTCTAATAGCATTCAATCTCATCCAGGCTTTTGGAGCACCTAGTGATACAGACCTAAGCAATTTTCTGAAGAAAGCTGCACTAAATGTTAAATCAACTGAAACTAAGTTTGGAAATACATCTATTGATGTCTCCATCAGGTCATTACCAGTGCCAAAGGTAAGATTTTTACATCTGTAACATGAAATGAGAAATTATATATGTCATATCAGGTAAACAAAACCAAGACTCGTGTGCAAATAGGGCTATTGCAAACATCCAGCTTCAACTGGAAAAAACATACGAGGTATTATATGTGTAAGACCAGAGTGTTAAGTTACATTTTTGTCATTTCAAAATATAGCAGCTATCATTTTACATAGATATTTATCACCTTAGATGTTTTGATAGAGGTTTAGTCATAGTCTTTATACGGTTTAATTCTTCAGGCTGTACAGTTCCAAGTGAAACAAGGACTTACATTCACACTAGCAACATTTTTTTTGCAAGAACTCTGTTTACCTGGCCATGGTGCAATCATTCTTTCGGAAAACAGTGTCAGATACCAGTAAGAAGGGTCCTATTGATTTTGGTGAAAACTGGAGACGCAAATGTGGGACCAACAAAACTATGACAATTGATAAGTCAATTTGTCACCTAATGGGATTATAATTGCCTATAGATCAAAGAGCTGGAGTGATAGAATAGCTTTTAACCTTGTTAAATATCTCGGTTAAGATTTACTTTTCTCTCAGGAG
This sequence comes from Nesoenas mayeri, assembly GCF_963082525.1. Taxonomy (NCBI): domain Eukaryota; kingdom Metazoa; phylum Chordata; class Aves; order Columbiformes; family Columbidae; genus Nesoenas; species Nesoenas mayeri. The sequence goes on from NC_137541.1 coordinate 11,029,058, forward strand.
GAAAGAACAGAAGTAATTTGGCAAATTACAAGTTGTTAATGGCTTAACTGTTCTAAGATGTAAAGTGGGATGAGAAGGTGGTATACTGGGAAATCACATGGAGAATGAAAGGATACAAGAAACTCCTGGTGTATTTAATGAGCTCAGCCTACAGAAGCAACAATATACATGACCCTCCATTAGTTTTGTACCCGTACATCTCTCCCTCTAGTCTGAGATATGTTCTTTTTTTTTTTTTTTTTTTTAATGAAACAGTGTAATTTAATGATTCAGACATAGCAACTTTTTCTACACACTTTTTTGCTAGGCACTGTAATAATGAGATTCGTTAGACTTTCCTAGGCTGCTTTTGTCCATGCACTGCAATATACACACTAGATGGCACTCAATGCTTATAACTCAATGCATCTACTCCATGTCCGGGAAATATATGTCAGTGGCCAGTGAAACAGTTACTGAGCTTCCAGTTACCTTGAGTTTGAATTGTTGAACTTGCCACAGACAGTAATAGAAATTGATAACATTGCAGTTAGGCCTGTAGCAAACTGAAATTTTGAGAAGGCCTTGTGTGCTCCAGCTAACATGCAATGTACTTACCACAGCAAATTAGAGAAGACTGACCATCCTTCCCAGATGTTCCAAGTGCCCTTTAAATATTTTATTCAGAAGGAAGATGGTGATGCTTCTCTTGGTGTTATACAAATGCACCTGTCAATTCTTTGACTTTTATTACTTTGGAGACCACTGTTTAGAAGAGCTGGTGAATAGCAGAAATGAAAATTAAAATAGTAAGAAATAATAAGAAGAAAAATTCAAAATCTCCTCAACTTATGTTGAAATATATGGGGCTCAGAACTCTCAATGAAATGCAGGAACCAGAGTAGTAATTAGAGCTCAAATTAAAATCAAAAAGAATTATGAAGAAAAAGTTTTCACGTGTTTCATTCTTAAGGGTTTAGCCAGGAAGGGAAGAGGTAAACTCCATAGAAGACTTCAGTGTGGAAGTGTCCAGACTGTGGTGGCTTTGATAACAATATTATTATGTCCTGGGAAAGTAATGTTAACTTTCTAGATTAAAATTTTCACAAGTACAGAAGAAGATGGTTCTTGTCTTTATGGCTTTGAGTTCTCTAAAAAAATAGACGAGCTTTAACATATATTCATTTCACTACAAAATTCTACCTTTGTTTGATTGCAGTCAGGTACAAAACAGCAGGAACACAAAGAGTTAATAGGAGTATTTCTTATGCTCCTTTTTGCCATTTCCTTTTGGATTTTGTGTTTCTCATTTCATACATAATCAAGTTCTTATCCAAACACAGCAAGCCTGGGGATGCAGCCAAGTCCAGTTCCGATTATCTCCCAAACTGTGATAAAGTCATATAAGGAGTAAATCTCTATGATATTTTTCAAGAAGAATGAAAAGTCACATAAAAGCAGCAAAATTATCCATCTAAAATACAAGGCAGCTGTGGCACTGGCAGGGTTTTAGAAGCTGGTACCACATCAGAGAGCTGTTCTTGGCTACTCTGCCTGTCCTTCAGATAACCACTGCGTCTCTGGCACTCACCTAAGGCTGGGTTCTGAGTGCTTTCTTTAATCACAACCAGTTGTCACAAGCCACTACATTCTATATCCCCACAAAGACTCGAACCAGTCAAGTCAAAGATAACTTTTGTAACTAAGTAACAGACACAAAGAGGTTTGAACATTTTCACTGTAAACTCAGAGATGGGATCAAAGACACTTGCTGCACAGTTATGAGAACCCTGGGAAGCATTCTGAAATAAAACTGCAAAACCACAATTCAAGTTATCGATTCCTTTTTAAGAGTGTCTTCCGTTGTGCTATGATTCCCACTACTACAGACCTGATAGCATTACTGACTTCAAAATATCTGGAAGCTTAAAAGTCTCAAGATCTGTAATAGAGGAAGAATATGCAATGACCCCAATGTCATTCATCAATATCTCATATATAGATATACTAATCCATGATGTTGCTTCAGTGGTATTAATTCTCAGTGAGTTCACAGGGAAGGTATTATGATTACCACTGTTGAAATCAAAAGTTTAGGCCAGTATTTTAGAGGCAGAACTGAGCACAAGCTTCCTTGAGGCTAACAGCTTGAAAATTTCTACACAAAAACTGGACGAAGAACCCTGGGGAAAGATTGGCTAACATAGAGTTCACATAAACAAACAACAGATGTGCAGTGACTTGTTACTGGTTTCATCCTGATGCATGTGGGAATGTTACTCCATGATCTACTAGCCCTGCAAACACATTTCAGGGATGGAAAGGTTATAATCCATTCACGTTCGAGTAAATCCTAATGAGACACTTCAGTTGCAGTAGGTGATCCAGATCATTGGTATCCTTGACTGGAAGAGGAACATACAGTGAGACAAAAGGTCAGTTTTAGATGAAGAAACAGACAAGACTCTTCTCTGGAGCTAATAAAATGAATAGTCGAATGATACATCCATGAGTCATTTTCATTATGTCAGCAGTAAAGAGAAGGACAGATATGATTCTCTTTCTTCATTTACTATTGACGCACACAGAAGAGGATTATAGTGACTGAAGATACAACTCATTGTTTTTATGTTGAGGAAACTGCTGCCTGCACAAAGTCCAGTAGAAATCACAGCCCCAAACATTATGCATACTACTGATTTCTCTGGGATGTACCTTCTCAATGTGGCTTGAACACTTCTGTAGAAGAACAATCATTAGTATGTAGACTGAGTATCAATTCCTAATTTTTTGCTGTTCAGACAATGAAGAAATGAAGCTATTGAGGTTTTAGGTAGCTGTCAGCTGAAGTAATTTTACTGAAATTTTACTGAATCTATCCTGTTGAAAGCTTATTTTTAGAGGAGGCAACTTGGGTAAGATGACCCTCTACAAAAAGACTGCTGCTGTACATCTTAAATCCTATCTGCCCCCACCTCAAGAGTAACAATGAATTTGACAATTGTCACAGTGACCTGATGAAAGCATGACAGAAAAATGTTCTCTTTGTCCTGCAGCTTCACAGTACAGAATGTTAAAAGTTAATTATGTGAAGTGTACCAAACATCTGTTTGTTTTTAAATAATTTTAGGATTTAATTCTACTGAAGAATAAATTCAATGCAGAACCTCAACTTAGTTTATTTGGGTTTTGTTTACTTGCTGGTTTGATGAATGCTTCTCATTAGCCTTTCTTGAAACATTTCTGAAAGTCTGATTTGTTGTCTTGTTGAACCTAAGAATTCCTGAAAACTTTACTATGCCAGTCAGTGATGATACTATTGGGAGTCTTCATCTGACATCACATCAGATAGTTATCACAACTTTGGTGTCACAGCTTTAGCTTTAGTTGGATTTTTTTTCCCAATAATATTCTACTCAAGATGTTAGAGGAAAATTTTGTCTTTTTTACTATGAAGAGAGCTTTTGTCCACAGGACAAAATGTCCTTTACCTAAGCAGAACATCCTGTACATCCTTTTACAAGGAATTCTCCAGTTTTTGATTGTTAAGGAATAAGTCTAAGTGCAAGGCTCTGTCTCTACATGTAGAATGTTTTTGGGCAGTGTTATTAATATCAGATCTAGCCTCACTGTATTTTATTACTTCTGGCCTCTTAAAGCAATTGCATTTACTTTGTCTTGTGCACAGAAAGTTCTCTACAGCACTATTATTTTGTAATGCTCTTTCTGTAGGTGATAGGAGAGTTTCATTTTCATGTTTGCCCTTTGTCAACTTGTACTATGTGTATATATAGATGATGTGAGGTCTCAGTATATCATCTATGCAGACACCAATAAAAATACCACATTGATAACAGTGGTAACCTGTTACCAATTATAACCTTTACATTACTTTTGTTCCTTGTTAACACACAACATTGATTATGTTTCAGTGAGTGAAATTAAGTTTTCATCATGAAGCTTTCCTAATCTCACTAGAATAATTTGCTCTGAATAGTGTATAGTCTAGTTTCAGCAGTACAAATTCAAGAGAACGTAAATTTGATTTAGCTTACTACTATTTGTTACTAGAAAAAAAGAGTAGAGATTCCCAGTAACTTTCATCATAACTAAAAACCTATAATTTAATGTCTTCTGCAACATTTCTATCATATAATAGCCACTCCATGTAGTTAAGTTAGATTTTCCCAGGCTTTTACTGCTAACTTCCAGTTACAATGGACAGTTGTGTACTAAAGGAACATCATTATTTTCTCACGCAGAGTGTCTAAAGGTGCATACAGAGTTAATCACAGGCCATTTAGGTGACCACAAATTTCACGTCCTGCAAATGCAACCACCTCAGAGTAAGAGTGTGACACATGAAGCAAAATGTTAGAGAAATAGCATATTAGAAGCAATCAACATAAGAGAACTATTTCTCATTCTTTTTGCAGTAAGATCATAGTTTTTCCTTACACTAGTGTGTCAGAAAGGTATCTAGTCATAGTTTACAATGTTTTCATTATTAAGTGGTACCTATGCTCAATTACATTTAATATTATTTTCAATCTGAATTTTTATTATTCCATCATCTCGTCTATGAGTCATCTGCATACCTGAAATGAAATATATCAGGCCACCTTTGTTAGGTACCTACATTACACGTTGCTTCATGAAAATGTATGTATTTGGTACCTCATGTCACTCACATACAGGCAGAGGAAAGAAATAGGTGCCAGCTCAGACATTTTCATGAACTGATGGGTGATGGATTAGAGTACTGGTTAAATGTCTACTCATTTTCCTAAACACAGGGAATCAACAGGAAAAGGCAGACACTTTGATCTACTTGGAGTCTGATTTCCTAAACTTTGTTGCTGAATGAACATGGCATTAGTGTGGTGGGTTTTACCATTCACTGAGAGCAATGATTGCTGGAACATTCAAACATTGAGATCCACATTCAGCAAAAGATGCCTGGTTAGCCAACACTAGTGGATCTACTAATACAGCTGTCCCTGCCCAGTCAAAATTTTAATGCGTAGTAGAAGGGGATAAAGTCCCTGTAGTGAATCTTAAAAATGTGCAAGGGAAGACAGTCTGGGTTATTCCTGTCTCAGGCAAAGGCAAACCAATCCATGGGATTGGTTTTGCTTAAGAACCTGGGTGAACTTGATGGGTAATGTGAGAGGATAAGGAATTCTGATGGGTACCTCAAGGGGCTTTGATTTTGAGTAAGAATAGCCAGTGATTTGAAATGTACCATGTTAACTGCTATATAATACTGTATGACATCACCACCATGGTTGTTACATGCCATATCAACAGTATTAAAGGACTGTGGTGTTTTTCCTGACAGGCAGCTAAACACCACACAGCTGTTCACTCACTCTTCCCCTACTTCCCAGTGGGATGGGGGACAGAATCAGGAAAAAAGGTAAAACTCATGGGTTGAGATAAAGACAGTTTAATAGGACAGTAAAATAATACAAAAATTAATAATATTAATAATGATAAAATAACATACAAAACAAGTGATACACAATACAAATGCTCATTACCTACTGACTGATGCCCAGCTCATCCCCAGGCAGTGATCGTGCCCTTGGTGAGCTTGCCCCAAGTTTATCTACTGAGCAGGATGTCATATGGTATGGAATATCCCTTTGGTCCATTTGGAGCAGCTGTCCTGGCTGTGTCCCCTCTCAGCTTCCTGCTCACTGCCAACCTGCTTGCTGGCAGAGTAGTATGAGAAGCTGAAAAGTCCCTGACTTGATGTAAACGTTGCTCAGCAACAACTAAAACATCAGGGTGTTATCAAAATTATTCTCATCCTAAATTTAAAACACAGCACTATACCAGCTACTAGGAAGAAAATTGACTCTAACCCAGCTGAAACCAGGACGTGGAGCCACAAGAAGAGCAGGAAAATGGATTCCTGGCATTAACACTGATACTGGCACCTTTGGCTGCGTGGGTGAGACATTTGGTTCCTACTTCCAGGTTCTGTGCTGGCTTTTTTAACCTGATGAATATACGCAAAAACATTGCAATGAACCAGGTTCTGAGCATTTTGCCTTCTCTAAAAGACTGACCTGACCAGAAGTGTCTGAATCAGTCTCTTAGTCACCAGGTCTCCAGTTGGTCTTGTATTTCCGTCATGACTGCGTGCAGAGCGGACTAAGGTGGACCTTATCTAATTATCCACTGAAACCTGTTTCTTACTCAGAAATGAAATCTCCTGTTTCCTAAATTCAGACACACCTGAACTAAAATGGGCAACTAAAATTCAGCATCCAAAAGTTTCTGGAGACCTCTAGGTGATATGGGAACCCTTGAAGCTAATAAAAGCAAATCTCCTGGATGGTGGTCTAGGATGCATATCTCAGGATTTAATACTCTCAGACCTAAGCTGCAACTTAGCTGGGAACTAAGGAGATTAAGGGTTTATTTATTTAATACAGTTAAGGGAACATTTGGGTTATAAATTCAGTAATTTAAAAGAAGGAAGAAATTAAGATGTGAAAAAGTAGATGTCAAGTACCAGTGGGGGCCCGTGGCTGTCTATGTTGGGTGGCAGGAGTAGTGGGCGCTCCCTGGGGTGATGGGCCCTGAAGAGGCCTGACAAATGTCCAAGGCAGTCATAAACACTAGATGAGTGAGCACAGTTATCAAAGTCATTGTAGATACAAAGTGGGTGAAGCTGCAGTCTACCAGAAAATATCAGAAACACCTTCTGTGACTCGATAAGAACAAGGAAAAAGAAACGGTGTCTGACTCAGGTTTCTCTGAATCATGAATGGAACAAAGATAAGCACCAAAACCTTTCACAGGATGCAAGAAGTGCCTACATTAAAGCTCTGAGTCTTTTGTGAAGTAGAAAATGGATGAAATATTTCCTTTTTTTTTTTTTCCCAATGAGTCAAATTACTTTTGTTTTTACCAGTATTTTTGTGTTTTTCCCAGTGAAGCAGCGTTTCACACCGCGACATTTAACATACTTTTGCCCTCTTTAAGTACTTGACTACTTCTTGTCTATTTAGCAGAATGGTTTACAATTTCTAACCCTTCTGGGAATACTGTTAAAAAAAAAAAAAAACAAACATATCTATTCTCAGTAAGCTTAGATTTATTTTAGAGGCAACTATTGCACATGAGAAAACTTCTAGGGAGTTGGAAACTGAAAAAAAAAAAAGAAAAAGAAAAAGATAAAAATATAGAAAATAATGCTATTAATGTGCTCAAATGAGAAGGATTTCCTAAAAGCAGTGACTAGTTTGTTGAGAGGGGCTGATAGCACAATTAGTCTTAAAAATATCCTTCCATTACATCAAATCCTTAAGTTTGCAAATAGACCTCTTCAATACACAGTGTGACAATTTTGCAAAAATCAATTTATCTGAGGTAGTATGATTTTCACCTAATATACATTCCTATGACTGTGCCTCGCTTTACCATATTTGTGTAAAAACAAACCCAAGCACTCATAAGCTTATTTGTTTCAGGAAAAAAATTCTCATGGTCTGAAGTACTTTATATCAACATGCTTACATGATGGATTTTTTGCAGGTGAAGAGGTCATTACTCATTTTCGTGTCTTTGTAATAACTGGATGCCTGATAGTTTCTAATCAAATCCATAAGGTATCTGCTTTTTACCACCTTCAGAAAATAAGGCTAGAGTTCTAGTTAAACTTGCTTAATTTTATATTTCACTCAGGTTTCATATATGTGTTGCAAAGTTTTACACCATTCAGCACAGTTCTAGGCTTCTTTTTAATTAGTGCCATATTTTACTTTAAACAATTCCTTATTTTAAAAAATGTTCTAATTTTACAAATATTCATATTCAGCACAAGTCCAATACAAATGACGAGACACTAAAACATTACCTTTCTCAAAACAAAGCAGTTGCTATAGTTCCTTTAAAGTTATTATTGTATTCAATCATATTTATGAAGATGTGGTACACTCATGAAATATAATACAAACAAAGAGGCAGTTAGCAACAAGGCAAAATAGCTCATTATATGCTTAGCCTGACAGTTTCATTACTGTCCTACACAAATTTCACAGTTGTAATAAGATATGTAGTAAATGCAAGTTATTTTGAGACTAAAAGCACAGCAGGCCTAAGTTCTGTGTACCTCTGCAATTTTTAATTTTTATGAATCATAATATCTTAACTTGAAATTTGCATAAAAATAATACTAAAATGAAAGCAAGGAATTGTGGGACTCTAGTTCATCTAATTTAGCATCCTAAGTGCCTGATGCTTATGTTTAGAATTAATCCTCTGAAATAAGTTGTGGAGAGAGAGAGAGGGAGGTATTTCTGGAGGCTGTAAAGAGAGATCTGGTCTGTTTAAGTTTAGTCACTTAGGTGAGGTAAACTGGCTCCTACCCTAACCAGTCAGGCAATATAACCAGGGATGTTACTGCCATGCAGCTGACAGTGGTCTGTTTTGTGTAATCACCATAATTTTAGAAAAATGGGCAGAATCAGTTGGTCCACTTCAGACATACTATCTTTACACAAATAATGCAAAATATATATTAGATTTTTATATGAGGTCTGCATGTGTGGTTGGCTCTTAGGTATCTCAAAAAATGGAGAATCCATAATCTTACAATGAAAATCTTTCCAGTGCTTAATTGTCTGATTGCTTAGGTGTGTTGTCTTCTACATAAGGTTATATATATAAGGTCATGTAACCCCAGAAAAAAGTAAATCTATTACAATTTTCTTTACCCATTTTATATATATATATATATTCTGTTTTGGGACTAAGCAGAAAGTGTGTGCTCCTGACTATAGAGATTATTATAGACATTATTTATCTATTTCAAGTTGTGCTTACTATATAAAACTCTCTGAAAGAACCACTCCTTTCCCTCTGCTGGGAACTATGGTGACCTGGTCATTTTCAGAGTTATTTCCAGTGTGCCTTTCTAGAAGGCTGGTGACCTCAAGACCCCAGTGTTACAGTTATATACCAAATTAAACAAGATACAAATGCTTCTTGCTACACACTGGTAAATTGTTTGGGTAGTCACCCATGTGATTTTGGTCCTTGTCATGTAAAAGTCTTCTGAACCACCCACTCCCATGCTTCAGGAGTTAGTCTGGACAAAAGATACATGCAGAGATGAGGCAGATTCAGTGTGGTCACCTATTTGGAGAGCCAGGTTATAGAAACGACCGATACGATGCCAGTTGCCCTACATGTCAGAGAAGCACCCCATGCAATTTCAGATGCTCAGCCTGCTGTTTGCTACTTTTTACTTTTTTATGGGAGTTAGGATTATTTAAAAGCCTAATCCAGACATCAGTGTCCTGGATTTTGACTCCTTGGAGACAATTCCTATTCTCACTAGGTTTTGTTCGGTTGGTTGGTTGTTTTTTGGTTTGTTTGGGGGTTTTTGTTTTTGTTTTTGTTTTTTTGTTTTTAATAGACTGGATTAAAATCACATACTTTTCTTGCACCATAGAACTTTCAGTATAAGATGGGGCATTATTCCATTATTTGACTTATGTATCTTTATCTATCTATCTATCTGTCTGATATCTATTGATGACTGATATCCATTCCTGACTGAAAGGAGGAAGCTCTATGAGCATCCAGCTGACAGTGCCACAAATTATTTTCCAAGGTACTAATCTATCAAAAGCTTTAATGGTAGGGATTTGAGTCTCTTCTGTGGGGCCATTTTAATAGTTGCTGCTTATATTAAAATTACAGTCCAAAAATAACTAATGCTTCATTATGGATTATTAACTTACATAAATACAAAAAAAAAAAAAAAAAAAAAAAAAAAGGCAGAAAAATTTTCCCCTGAAAATAATGTGATTCAAAGAGGAGAAGCTTCAAAAGGAGAACTTGCAGCTTTGGGGAGAAAACTCCCATTATAATACAATATCCCTTATGATTTCTAAGTATCTAACCAATGGGACTCTCTGTGTTGAATTTCTCATTAAGTTTGGTTTTTAACATTTTTTTCCTCCTGTTCTTTTATTGAGGGAATTATTTGGAGTTGCACATTGCTTGCAGCAAAAAATTCATTGTCCTCAGGAATACAAACCCATCAAAACAGAAAAGTATGCAACCTTTTCACAAGCACTTGTGAACTCAAAACACTAAATATTTGGCTATGTGGTTCTTGCTGTGACTCCGGCATCAGGTAGGATGATGATAACCTCTAAACCTAACAAGAAATATTTCTCATATTGAAGATCTACCTTTGAGAATTCATCCAGAGATTTGCAGCACATCCTGAATTTGGTGATACCATGCTAGATTTCTTCTAGAACCACCAGCACCTACTTTAAAGCTGGATATGTCTGTAACTGAAGTATAGTTCTGTTCCCAGTTTTCCACAACAATACTAATTACTTTCAGGGACTTTGGGGAGCAGGGACATGAAGAACAGGTGCTTATTCAAAAACAAGCCACTTCTGAGTGAAAAACATACCTAACAACTTGCCCGTGATGATGAATATCCAATCAGGTACATTAATCACTTTCTACTTTACTGTATTTCCCTTTAAAGTGAAAAACAATACTGTTCTTTAGAGACTTAAAGAAGATGTTTACATCAGCAGTTCAGTATAAGCTATATACTTATTAGGACTAAATAGAGTACACCTGCAACATAACTTCATTGCCTGCAGGGAAGTCCGTATACATTGGGGATGGATGTGGTCCTGGGAGTTTAAAGCTTGAACGAAAATCTAAGGGAATCGAGGGAAATCAAGAATATTCAGTGAATTCCTGATGCATATGTATTATTTTATTGAATTGTTTCCTCCAGGGTTTATTATGTATGCATATTTTTTTGTTAGAAAAAAAGTGTTCAAGTTATTTTTTCATTGTTTTAAAGACAGAGCCATATCATGAAGGATTATAAAATTATCATATAAATTAATCTGCTGTTGAGACAGAGATTTCTGCTGAGTTTCTAAGATGGTTAAGTAGTAGTTCTCTCTACACATTGAATTTGAAATTTTAGTCTTCAGTGATTATGAGTGCCTCAGCTGTAAGATGTTCTGCCACATTCACATGCATCTCCCATCTCTCCTCTCAGACTTGTATTCTTGGGGGATGTTATGAGATAACAGCAACCCATCAAGTCCTAGTGGTGGCAGTCAAAAACCTTCTCCTGACAGTTTCCCAGACCAGGTAATCAATCTCAAATTTAGGTCAGCCACTTTTTTAACAGTTACACCGGACCCATGTCTGTTTTCACATCATCCACATTACCTGCCTCACAATAATCTTTTCCTTGATAATTCCTTCCCCACTGCATACTCCTTTTCTTCCTCTGTCCTAGCACATAATCATTCTGTAATTTTAGTGGTTTTGCCAATGTTCTCAGCTTTTTGCCTTCTGTACTCCATAAGTACTATACTCCCTACAGTACTTATGCAAGAGGGAAGACTGAGGTAGAAATTTTTCAAATTTTCCACCTAAAGACAGGAAAGGGTGACTGTTTATAAAGGTATATGTTCTCCATTCCAGTCTCTTGAGCAGCATATATATATTATTCTGGGCTCCACAGTTCAAGAAAGACAGGGAACTACCGAAGGGAGTCCAGTGGTGGGCTATGAAGATAATCAGAGGTCCAGAGTATCTTTCTGATGAGAAAACACTGAGAGAGTCTTTTTATCCTGGAGAAGAGAAGGCTGAGAGAGGATCTTATCAATGCTTACAAATATGTCAAGGGTGCATGTAAGAGGATGGGACCAGATTCTTTTTGGTGGTGACCAATGATAGAATGAAGGGCAACAGGCACAGACTTAAATATAGGAGGTTACATGTGAAAATGTGGAGAAACTTTTCCTTTGAGGGTGCCAAAGCACTGGAACAGGCTTCCCAGAGAGGTGGTGAAGTCTCCTTCTTTGGAGACACTCAAAACCTGCCTGGACACATTCCTGTGCAATCTACTCCAGGCAAACCTTCTTTGGAAGGTGGGTTGGACTAGATGGTCTCCAGAGGTTCCTTCCAATCCAAACCATTCTGTGATTCTGTGATTAGTAGCACAGTATGAAACAGCGCAGTTATGGCTTTGAGAAATATCCTGGTAGTCGAGCAGAGAACATCTTAATTGAGTTTCAGGGAGTATGTTTTAAAAATTAAGTAATTTGACTAAATATGACCAGCCTTAAAGACATGATTCATATTTCTAAAATCAAGAAAACATTTACCTATCATTGATCAAGTCCTTGTTGCTTGAAGGTCCTAGAAGGCACTTTTTAAAAGAAGAAACCAGCATATTTTCTACCGAGACATTTTTACTTTACCTTTCCTCAGAAAGAGCTGAACTGTTTTGAGTGAAACTTTCTATAAATAAACAAGCCTAACAAAAAAACTGAAGCAGATATTCAAGCTGAAAATTTTCAGTCCAGATAATTAGCTTCTGAAACAAGTGCAAAGGATTTATTTTAGGAAGTGTCAGGAAAACAATGCTACCCACAAAAGATATTAATAAGAAATGTTAATAACATTTTTCAATTTTATTCAATGGAATTTTGATTTTGCACAAGAATTATGAAAATCAAACCTCATATATATTATCAAAAAACATAAAAAGGCAAGAAATCATAGGACAACTCTAGATACTTCATCTTCATTTATGTTTTACATGTTTGTTTTACTACACGATCTAGAGATTTTAAGAAGTGTGGTCAAGAGAAAATAACCATAATCTCTCATACGAAACTAAACCATTGGTTTATTAGAAATGCGTAATCATTTTTTCATCTTTCTGTAGAGAAGAGAAAGGTGGGGAGCAGACAAGACTGAGGAAGCTGAATCACACTCTGAAATTACCTCTTTTTCCACTGACCGTAAAAGGCACAAAAGCTGACATGTTTTCATTTGTCAATAGCTTATCCTAGTATGAGGTGAGAGAAGTCCAACCTTGAAGGTGCATCCCAACTCAGTCTTATAATAAAACACAGGTAGGTGTTACATGACTGAAGCTGGATCAGTAGAATATCAGCTTCAATACATAAGGAATGGCTAAGAATCAGGGCTCGGCAAAAATACAGGTGGAAAAGCTTAGGAAAGCTTTAAGCTAAAATCTTAAAGATTATAGTGAACAAAATAATTATGACCACTGAATCATTAGTTTTAAAGTTACAAATGCGAAAGTCACAGGATTTTTATTTTAGCTAAACACAATTTCAATACATTTGTAACTTTTTAAAGTGCAAATTGTAGAATTTATGAGTTTTAATGGAACAAACAAAGTATTTAAGATCCTTAACAGACATGAGACATGAAAACTCAAGAATTAAAACCTGGTATCTATAATAAGGAGAGAATCCCAATGTCAAAGGAGCATATAGCTCAGCAAAACTTCTTCATAAAGGTTATTAAGATAAAAAGCTAATTATATTCTCCAAGGACATTAGCCACATATAGGATTAGGAAAAAAAAAAAAAGGCATTAGGTTATAAAATCATAATTTAATTTGCTCTTTTGGCAGACAAGAAATTTACTGCTGAGCTGGAACTCATCCTGTTTCACACAAGTTAAGAAAACAAACATCTGAGTATACTCAAAACCAACAGGAATTGTAACTATTGTATTTTTTGTGCCACAGAGCTAAATAGTGATTCTCCATTGCTGTTATTATTTCAGTGTCTTTAAAGGCTGAAGTATTTGTAAGGTCTCTTATTTACTTCTCTTTAATATTCCAAATAACCATATCAGTTTGATTAACTAAGGTTAAGTTGGGCTGAATATATTTAAAATTGATCTTGGAACCGGTTGCCTAGATTATTGATTAATCTATGTAATAAATGTAGAAAAGAAACAGCTTCTTCAAGTGCCAGTACTTTATTAGTTATCACAGATAAATGGATACTATAAATGCTGTGCAGACCTCTAGGATTGTCATTGTCATCAACCAGTCTTATCCCTTTTACAAGCAGTACGTGCTCATCTCAGCATTCATGAGTAAAATGTATGCACTTGCCTAGTATCTCTGTTAAAAACGAGGGACAAAATAAGTAGTAGTCCTTTAATATATCTTGATAGATACATCATACAGAAGCATACCAGAAAGGATTTTGGGGTTTTGACCAATATATTGATAATAAATCCCCTGTATCTTCCTTTTTTCTGTTCTTAAAAAGGGGACTTACGTTTCCCTTTTTCCAGTCAGTGGAAACTTCACAGAACTGCCGTGACTTCTCAAATATAAATGGATAATGGCTTAGAAACTTCATCTGCCAGATCCCTCAGGACCAATGGATTAATCTCATCAGGCCCCATTGATTTGTACACCTTCAGGTTCCTTAGAGGCTCTTGAACCTGATCATCTTCTACTATGGGCAGATCTTCATTCTCCCAGTCCCTTCCTTTGCTGTCTGTGACCTGAGCAGTGTGGCTAGAGCTCCTATCAGTGAAGACTGAGGTAAAAAGCTAGTTGAGTACATCAGCCTTCTACATATCTCAAGTAACTAGGTCTCCAGTTTCCTTCTGGAGAAGACCTACATTTTTCTTAGATTTCCTTTTATCACCAAGGTACCTATAGAAGCTTTTCATGTTACCCTTGATTTCCCTGACCACTTTTAATTGTATCAGGGCTTTAGCTTTCCTAACCTGATCCCTGGCCACTCAAACAATTTCTCTGTATTTCTTACTTGCTTCCACCCTCTGCAGCCTTCCTTTCTGTGTTTGAATTTGTCCAGGAGCTCCTTGTTCATCCATGCAGGCCTCCTAGCTTTTTTGCTTGACTTCTTTGTTGGGACGCATTGCTCTTGAGCTTGGAGATGATCCTTCAATATTAACCAGCTTTTCTGGGCCATTCTTTCCTCCAGGGCTTTATCTCATGGCACTCTGTCAAGCAGGTCCCTGAAGAAGTCGAAGTCTTCTGTCCTGTAGTCCAGAGTGGTGAGCTTGCTGTGTCTCCCCGCCCCTCACTGGCCTAAGGGTCTGGAACTTCAATGGTTCACAGTCGCTGCAGCCAAGACTGCCCTTGGGCTTCACATTGTCCACCAGCCCCTCCTTGTTGGTGAGTAAAAAGTCCAGCATAGCACCTCTCCTCATTGTATCCTCTATCACTTGAAGAAGGAAGATATCACCAACACATTCCAGGAGCCTCCTGATTTGCTTATGTCCTGTTGTCTTGTCCCTCCAACAGACATGGGAGTGGTTGAAGTCCCCCATAAGGACATGGACTTGTGAATGTGAGGTGGCTCCTGTCTGTCTTTAGAGGGCCTCATTCACTCAATCTTCCTGGTTGAGTGGCCTATAACAAACCCCACTATAATGTCCCCTGTCCCTGTCCTCCCTTTAATCCTGACTCATAAACTCTCAATTATCTCCTCATCCATCCCCAGACAGAGCTTCATGCATTCCAGCTCATTATACCATGAATCTGTGCATTCCTCTATTTGATCAGTACCTGAAACTTAAAGTGTTTCCACCGTTGCCACCCTAATAATGACAAATCCTCCCTAGGAAGAATAGGAATTCTAACAAAGCCATTAGAAAAGAAAATTAATAAATCATTTACTTAATCCCACTTGATAATGCATGTTCTGAAAATGTTAATTCTTAATTACCATTCACATATGCAAAAAAAAGAAATTTTATTTTCATTAAAACAAAAATAGCAGATGTGAGGTGTTTTTATTAAAATTTATGGCAAGCAATAAGTTTTTAAAAGATTTTAGTATTATAATATATATGCTGTGCAAGGTATGAGTAAAACATCCTCATGGGACTGAACTGTGTTGCTAGTTTGCAGTGATTGCTATTGACTAAGAAAATAACAGCACTAACACAACAGGTCAGGCCTCATGACAATGTTCTTTTTCATGAAACCTAGTGAATGTCGTTGACAGTTATAAATATCCAGCAGCAAGTGTAAAAAACAGAAAGGGAAAATGCTTAACTTTCAAATTATCTAAAGAATGCAATAGAAGAAACAGTTAATTTAACTTTTGTTTGTTGTCTTCAAGTTCAATTATTAAAACTTCTCATTTGACAGACACCAAATCCCCTCATCAAGAGAAGAACTTAGACACATATTTACACTGAAGTATAGGAATAAATCTGTATTTGTATCAAAATCGAAGGCACAGATACCCAAAATAAGTGATCTTAACCCATTGAAAATCAGGAACTATTTGCACTATTTAAATTAGCTTTCAAATAGATTTTAAATCTGTCTATATGTGTTTGTTATTCCCACTTTGTGTGTTATAAATAACCTCTATAAATGAATTCTTCACAATACACATGAAAGTGTGATGTAGGTTATACAGCTTATGTAATAAAAAAAAAATAATGAAATCATAAAACTGTATCTGCTTTTATGCATTGGAGAACCCATGAGATCTGTGATACAATATCCCATAGAAAATAATAAAGCCAGGTCATTTGAAGCCTTAGAATGCAGTTCAAGTCGTTCAAATTGAAGATCTGGAAAGAATTTTCTCTCCTTAAAATGTGCTGTAACTCCAAATTATTAGTAAAAAACCTTGATATCACACGATTTCTTTTGGCATTGAATGGCTATGAATTGTCACAGGAGTAAATATGACAGAATGTTGCAATTAATATTTGAATCTAAATGTCATAATGGAACAAAATGAGGCAGGGGCACCAAAGTGTTTTCCTTGCCATTTCTTATAGTCTTTCCCTAAACACCAGTTGTTGGCAGCATCTTAAGACAGGATAGTGGGATTGATGGACCTGTTGTTTCACAGAACATGGCAATTCTTATAGACTCTTATAACACTGCTCTGATTTTTGCGATCAGTTAAACTTTAAAATGCAAAAGCAAAGATGTGGGGAGGTTGACTGAAACACAGCTTACAATGAAAGGCAAGAAAAAAATAGAATACATAAGCCCCATGCAACTGCATGGGTTGTGGCAGCATGAAGAAAGTGGTGTCACTGTAACACACCAAACAGTGATACACAGGAGGCTTCTTGACTCCAGAAAATAGTTCTGTCCTTTGGGGCACACACCTGAAAAAGCGATGGGGTGCAGGCATACAATACATTCCATCTCTGTAAGTGACAGATCTTTCACCGAGTACAATTTGAATACTGTGAGAACCATTTTTCTTGGATTCCTTCCCTACATCTTCCCCTTTTTACCTATCCAGAGGGACAGGAATGAAATTATTTCTTTCTGCTCACAGTGAAGTGCCTCCTTTTTCCTTCGTGCCTGATGTACTTCATGTTGCAACCCATTGCAGTGCCTGTGTAGGATGACACTTCTGGGCATGATGCTACTGGGGAAGTGATATTTCAGAACATGCTATTCAGTTTCTCAAGGCAGTATTTTGGGAGACAGAAGGTAAAATCTGTATATAAATAAATGTACTTTCTTCTCAGTTTAACAAATTTCCCACAATAATTCATTTTGAACTTACAAAGAGTTGACATAACTAAAATCAGGTTTTAAAAACACAAGTAAGGAAAAGTGTACAGCAAAATAGTAGATAAAAATCTGTGTGAAACCTGTAACTCAAATAATTTAAATAGAACTTCACAAAAAATCAATTTTACCAACATTATGCAGGGACTTGAAAGTCTAATTTGTATTTCATTTTATTTGGATACAGGTCATACATACATAAAATAAAAGACTAATGCTGCAGAAAATCTAGGACTAACTGAAAAGGATTCAAATGTTGAAACAGTCCTCAAAACCTCCCTGACCCTGTCATGCCTATATTTTACCAAAATTTTCAGTACTTACTATATTTCATATTCCTCACATTTCAAGACAAGGAAAACCTACTCTGCCTGCTTTGCACTTAGTAGAACCACCAGGATATGGTCTATTCTGGATGTGGTTCCCTAAGCAGAAGGCTCTAGATGTACTTAAGCAGCATCACATTGCTTTGAACACTGCTAAGACTTTAGCACATGAAGGAGAGTAGAGCTCTACTTTCTATCTAAATATAGGGCAGATGGGGTAGAAAATCAAGCATAAAACCTAAGCATTTACAAAAATACATGGAATGTAAATATCTCAATTCTACTTCATTCTTATGTAAAGTTTGCTGGTTTGGGTTTTTTTTTTTTTTGTTTGGGGGTTTGGTTATGTTTTTGGTTTTTTGTTTGTGGGCTTTTATCTATTTGTTTGTTTGTTTGTTTTTAGGGTAATATGATCAAGAAGACAGAGTTGTCTAGTGGCAGAGTTATGAAAAAACTTCAGGTTCTTGATTTCCTCCTACTCCATTCACTCTCCACTGAAACACATTGTATCTCCTTCAGAAGAGTAATCATATGGGGGGGAATAAGACCTTCCAGAGGCAGAACGTTCTGTCACTTCAGCAAAATGCTCCATACCTCACGCTTTGATGATCAGATCAGCATGCAGAAATATAAAATGAACATAAAACAAATGCTAGCTCATTCTTTCCTATGCAGAAAGATGTCTTAATAAATTACCCATATTTTTAATGAGGGTTTAATTAAATGAATTATAAAATATAAACCGAGAATTATTTAGATGCCCATGCCTGTGGCAAGTTCAATCCTTACTGCTTAATTCCATAATAGCCATAAAAATACTTTCAAGAATCTTTGGAAGCATATTTTAAATTATTCCTGTAAGCCTACTCAGATCTGCCATATGACAAATGTAGGAGGTTGAGTGAGAGCAACTTTTATGCCAAGGAGTAAGAAAACAAAACAAAACAAAACAAAAAGAATGACAAAGGACAGAATTAATAATAAGAAAAAGCATGTTAGTTAACTTACACATTCTTACAGTTTCTTTTGTCTAAGTATGTATAGTGGCCCCATTTTTACTTCCTTACACCCCAGCCAAGCAGGCATTATTGGAATGAAAGTTATAATTCATATTGTATTCTGCATTTTTTCTGATGAATCTATATCTTTAGATGACACAGAGTCAACCACAGTAGTTTACCAATCAGCATTTTTAAATGCCTGTAACCTCGATTTCACAACCACATAAATTCAATAACTTTAGTGTAAAACATTATTATCTAGGTTAGTTTTGCTACCTATATTATGTGAGTTCTGTATTCCTCTAATTACCTTAAATTTACAGGGAACATAAAATATTCCCATAGTTAATATAATTTTAAAATAGTACTTCATTGAATATTTGCTTTTATAGGATGCTTTCATGTAAAATGAAATACAGATTTTCATAGACTTTGTCACAGTTCTTTCAAAAGCTCTTAAAGAGCATCCATAATTCTTTAAAACAAGCAACAAACCATTGACTGAGAAAATGTTCTCAAGAGCTTATATTAGCACATCTTGATAGGTTGCAATATATCTGTCTCAAAAGACCACAGCTGCCTGTCAGGACAGCTGTTATCTAGGAAAAGATCAGACCTCCTGAAAATCAATACATGAAGGATATATATCACATGCAGGTATTAGCCAGCATGACAGAAATAAACAACATGACATCTGAGAGGCGATAGATTAGTCAGCTTAGCACCCAACCTCATTGACTGCTGTCCAACGGGGATAACATGCAGACCTTTTCATACCACTAAGCATTAATTAGCTGCTACTTGTCTTTTTTTGTGCTATCAGTTATAAATATTAATATCATTGTATGTTTTATTCATTTTTCTAAGTAACAGCTTTAGGATTCTTCCCATTTTGCATGGTGATACACCACACCTAAGTGTGTTAAATGAAGTAAAAAAGTCAAGATAAAATGTTTCCTACATTTATCATCAAGATAAAAGGAAGTCATGCTACCATCACTGAAGTGGTAAGTGCACTCTATCCTCTGAGAGATAAGATTCCCATTGTGGCCTCTTTACATCTCTTTGTTCATCACAGAAAGAGCAAGTTACCTTTTGGATTTCTAATGCAAGTACTTTCCAATAATGATTTTCCCAATATTGTCTCAATTCTATGTAGTCCTCTTTACCTCAGGACACAGATCCCATACAGATTGCATTCTTTCTTCACAGTGAGACAATCACACATAGTGGCCTATCTCACAGTTTAGAATCAGGAAGCAAGCAACTAATATTCTTTCACTTTAATATAATAACTCCTACTCACAAAAATAATATTTATGTTTGACGTCTGATTTGCACTCCTAGGATTGAATTCTGATCAACTGCAGGGATCAAGAGTTTCTTCATCTTCAGTTAGTTTACTTACAAATGACTCCCTACACAGGCAATATGTTCCTTGTCAATGTCAGGTTATTGGCCTGTCTTAAAAAGCTTTCTTTAGGTGAGACAAGTCATCCACTTCAGAGTCTGTTCTCTTCAGTGATAGTTAAAAAATCTCAGACAACAAGCTGAGCTTTAAACATATAATTCTTAGGAGCCTAAGATGGGAGAAATGGGTTCCATTCAAGTTGTCTGAATGTACATTTCTGTAAAACAAGGTGACATTGGAGAACTGAGATGTAGTTTCTACTTCAGCTGTGCTCATGAGTCACAGCTCATATTTTTTGTTGATGCAGATATTGGTTTTATCTACTTTGCCTTATGATGTTAACCAACAAATACTCCTAAACTACTTAGTAGGATGTTCTTTCTTGGTAAGCCAAAAACATCATCCATGTTTCCAAGAACTACACTTCGACAGTCCTAAAAGGTAAGGTAGTAAATGCAATATTTTGAGTGAGCTTAGATAAGGCAACAACAACAACAACAACAACAAATAAAAAGTGATGAAGAATGGTAGAATCATTTTTCTTGAAAATTCTCCAGGCACTTAATTCTTTTGTGAAGAGAATGTTATTTAGGACATGGTAACTCAGTGGAAATTCTCTCTGAGATGTGTTTATAACAAAATATAAAACATCTCACATGGTTAAAACAACTAAAAAATATCCCCAGACAAGCTGGTTGTACTTCAGTTACATCTGTAATGGAAAATTCAGACTTCAGTTTAAAAATATCATAAACAATAAACCATAGACAAACAAACAAACAAATATACAAGTCCAGCAAATCAGTTTTTAAAATTCTGTGTGCTGAGGATGAAAAAAAAAGGTAAGGAGAACTGTGAGCAGCTGCTCACGATATCACATTCAGACAACAGTGCAATTCTCCTACTCACACACTGACTAAACTCACAGAAGCCAACAACATTACTCACAGAATTACTCACCTTTATATGACTAAGATTGTGTAAATCTACCCTGGACAAAGAGGAGCAATGGTATAACTTTACTTGTGTTTCATAAATTTTTGGTGAAATGTTGACCCTTTTTCCTGGGGAAATCTGTCCCTTACCAAAACAACCCTATAATCTGGCACTCATTGGAACTTCAAAGCCTACAGACAGATCAAGATATCAGGAAGATGCACTCACCCTGGCACATTTCTCATGTCATCCCACCACCCTTTCCTCACTTCTTCTGTCAACCTTCCTGATGTCTTAGCTGCTATAAAGGGACACATTTATGCTTGCAGTGTCCATACTAAGCTGCCAACACTCAGTCTCAGCGAGGAAGCACTGGTAATGTCAAGGAGACAAGGAACTGCTGAGATGAATTCAAGGAGAGCAAACAGACATATTCTGTCATAGACACAGAATAGTTCTCAGCCTGAATTTTCAATGAAAACAACAGGTGAAAACAAACAAACAAATAAACAAAAATTTAAGATCAAACAAACAAAATCCACCACCCAAACAGTTTCCCATTCTGAGGTATGTGTAGATACAAAAAAAACCCACCTGCATTCCTGAAACCTTCAGCATTAAAGATCGAAGCAAAATGTTCAGGCTCATGTTATGGTCTATAGAAAGAAGACAGATTTTCCAAATATTTTCAGCAATATTTGACAGGAACAACTGGAAACATGGCAGTCAGGTACACTTTTGAGACACACAATTAAACTCAAAGACTAAAAAGCAGTTTATGCTGCCTTTGTCTACTGGGCTGCCTCTGAAGCAAAGATTGGCATGAGGAAGACACATTGCTCTGATCATTTTAATTAAAGATTGTAATGCATCAGAGGCTGCCTAAAAACAAACATTACTGTCATCAGCTCTTCTCCCACTACTCTTTCCCCTGAAACATATTCAGCACATGGAATGGAGAGAACTTAAGACCTAACCATAAACCTCCATCAGCTATAGGGCTGATTACAGTTTGGTTAGTTGGTTTTTCATGGATCAGAGCATATCCAGGACCCCCTCTGCAAGGTGCTATTGGCAACAGAAAAAGTTAGATTCAATCTGCCTGTAAGGTCTTTCAAATACAGATGATAGCATGAGAGCTTACCCAAAGCCAAGTTCACTATTTCTATTTCCTGGCAATAGATACAGAATTTCCACGAATAAATGACTAATCACATTTATGCACACAAACTCCTGTTTGGAAAAACATTTTATAATGATCAGACGTGTCACAGAAAGGGTTGCCATAATCACAGTGCCAGAACCTCAGGATTTATGAGAGAAAATACACATGCTTGGAGGTATTCCTTTCTTTTTCTATGTTCCTCCTTAACTCCACACATTCATGAGGCCCCTTAGACCTAAGGCACATTACTGATTCCTTAATGCCAGTATCTCTGCTTTCCAAACCAAACATGCACATTTCATCCATTCCTGGGTGTTGCAGCCACACGGGTACTGTGGGCAACCTCAGTTTCTGTGTGAGCATATGGAAGTCAGCACCTAATACTTGCATTTGTATTTCTTATATAATATGCACCCACATGTGTACTATCCTTTCTTTGATATCAGGATTTATTCACTAGATGTTCTTGCTGCAGGCTGGGAGCTAGGAACAAACCAACTGGAAAGTTATTTACATGAAAATTCTTGTTAGTATGAAAGAAAACAAGAATAGGAATTTCTCTTCCAAATCATGTCAATCCTGAGAGAACAGGAAAGATCTCAGAAAAATTTCAAACAAATGTTGAAGAAGTTTGTTGAAATAGAAATGGAAAATTGTAATTTTGCCCTTTCTTAAAACAACTACAGCTATTCCTGCCAATATAATAAAATCTGGTTCATGACTGATGCAGAAATGGAGGATTCCATAATGCTTTACATGGGAGCTGAAACTATGAACGACGTCAACATTAATGTGTAAATGTCTACCTTGCCCTGCTCTTCTTTTCCTTATAGACTAGCCATCAAAAATATTCCAGCAAAGGTAAAGTAAAACAAATTTATTCAATAATAAAGTAATCAAATAAAGTAAGCAAATAAAGGATATGAAAAAAAGATACTTTTCTCCCCAAAACAAAACATACATGTTTATGGGATTAGAACCAGTATTTACATAGA
The DNA here is from genome assembly GCF_963082525.1 of Nesoenas mayeri. Taxonomy (NCBI): domain Eukaryota; kingdom Metazoa; phylum Chordata; class Aves; order Columbiformes; family Columbidae; genus Nesoenas; species Nesoenas mayeri. The sequence goes on from NC_137541.1 coordinate 11,052,257, forward strand.
AACATTGCAACAAATCTTCAGTAAATCTTATGTTTGAGGATACTGAAGTGAAAAGATCAGCTCAATTATGGTCCACAGTTATGCATGTGGCTTAAGACCAAATATCCAAAGAAGAAAAGGCATTTTCTAAGAGTTGTCTTGCTTCCTTGATTGCAATATCCAGGTGTCACATATGTTCCTTTTATAAATTGTTGATGAACTTTAGTAGTTACATGAAATGTATAGTACTCACAAAGCATGCAAAGTGCAAACAATGCAAGTAAAGTTGGTAATATCCACTACTTAATAAAAGCCTTAAAATTGAGCACTACCTGTAAGATAGAAAAATAAGGAGCCCCGTGTTTTCATTAGGATACCTAGCACTCATAGAATGAATTTGTATCCAATTCCTCACATCACTATGAGCTACAGACCCGAAGCAAAGTCAATTGGTGTCAATGGGAACTTCTGAAGACTTTAAGCTCTACTTGGAATGTTAATGGAATCTACATCATAGTACTTTGTAACTTTTAAGGCAAGGTTAAATTAAGCATCTACTAAGATATCTTGTTGATATCACCTTGGAAGAGAGGCAAGATAAAGCAAGCTCGTATTTCTATGATTCTGTCAGAAGAACTCAAAAGGAGGGTGATATCAGTGTGATCTTTTTGGTATCCTGAGATTTCCCAGCACTGTCTATGATTGTTTCTCCAAAACCACTATTTAACCCTGTGATATAGATGTAGATATAGAAGACTGGTTTTAAGACAAATACAGACACTGGTTTTAAGTGTTTTCAACTTAGCTAACAATTAAGTGTTCATTCTAATTTTTTTTATTTTTTTTATTTTTTTTTTTTTAATTCTTTGAGTCTACCAGACTACATTTTGGAACAAATACAGCAAAAACAACCCAGCCTTTCTGCAGATGAGGTCAGATATTGGTTTTGTTCAGACCCAGTAATTTATAAATCTTTGAGAACTCAAGTTTCTCCACTGTCTGGGAAAGAAAGAAAACACTTGAGAGAGAAATTCTCCTTGCCTCAGAAATGTTGTAGCATCCCATGAGATTTTCCCTAAATGTATCTGAACATCTTTTCCGTGCAGTTTTTCAGAGCACCAAATCCACACTAAACATGTTCCATCCCAGGAGGGTCAGAAATTCCTCAGACAGTTAGGAACTGATCCTCCCCACCACTGTCCCTCCTCCAGCCCCTCCCCAAGGAATAATCTGATACCAAATGCAGGAAATGAGAGAAAGGAGGTTGTCTGGGGATTACAACAGTCCCCATGGAGTTATGTATCACAATTAATATACCAAAGCATATAGACAAGGTTGCACAGCTAATATTAATGTCAGCATTTGACTATGTAACATTCTGTTAATTGTATTTCAGCAATACAAAGAGCCTCTAATTTATCTCTTTTTCAGCTCGGGCTGTTCCTATTGTATATCTGTGCTTGTTTCAGTCATTCTAGAGGACGAATCTTCAGCTACTTCTCCTAGGAAGCATTATCATAAACTAAGAAACCTTGTTTTAAGGAGAATGGGATTTTTTTCCCTTTCTGTGCATATTCATTCCTCTTTTTACACTTTTTCATCCCTATGAATGCAGACCTCACCAAATTTTCTGTTCCTTTCCCCTTGCAGAGCACCTGAGACAAATTGGACAGAGAGCTTCTGTTTGAGTGGATGTAAAGAACAACCAAAACCAATGATCTCCATCTGAGGAATACCCAAGGGCAATGTTCCATAGGAGTTTCTGTCTGTGGGAGAGAACTGCAAGACCAATCATTGTATAAAATCCCTGCTTGTGCACCCTTCAAGTGTCAGTGGACCACAGAAGCCCATTAGCTGCTAGATGTAGTGAAGATCAAAGTCTGATGGCCACCAAGCACAACAGCTGTCAAGGTTAATGCAACCAACAAACTACTGCTAGAAAAAAAGACACCTTCCACAATGGATTCGCAGGCTCCCAACCCAATTCATCTTGGTGCATCTTTGTGCTTTAGATTTTTTCATGCCTGATCATTTTACTAAATTCTGGATTTCGAGTTTGACCAGACCTTCCTGTGTTTTGCTGGATCTTACTTATGTTTTCTTCCAAGGAGAAAATGTATTGTAAGGCTGGTTTATTTGCAAGTCAATGTTTAACAAAACAGTATGAGATGTATCTGATTAAAAACCCAGCCAACAATAAAGTGATTATCTTTCATCACAGTGTGTGGTGCCATATGGTGGCTGAGCAAGTGGGAAGAACTGATGCTTAATATGCAGCTCCAGTGATTTACGGCTACTGACTTCCTGTAGAAAATGACTGCTTCTTTCATAAAACCCTAATTAGTTTAAAAAGTACATCTCTGCAGATAAAATTTATATTGATAAAGTTGCCAGTCCAGTATCCAAATATATTAATGATCTATAAAAAGCTCAAGTGGCAGGTGCATTTTGAGCCACCTGTCTCAATCTGTCCTGCTGACCCTGATCAAAACAGTTGCTCGAAATAACCATGAGCAGCTGTTTTTACTGGTTCTCTTTATTGTTTGCTATATTTATAAATCGTGTATAATTGTACCAAATCAGGTAATACAACTATGATTGGACTAAGCAACAATTATTCTTTCGGCTTTTTTTTTTTATTATTCTTTCAGTAAATCTGAAGAATTCGTAAAAAACCCTGGTCTGTTCTCTCTTTAATTCAACCTGATCTCTTTTCCTACAACAGTAAAAATTACAAGGTAATAACCTGAAAAGCACATAAACAAGAACTAAAGAAGCAATCACATCTTTATCAAGAAAGTTTCATACAAAATGTTTTATTGACTTGATAGAACAACATGTTTATCTTTAGTAAATCAATCCAAAACACTTCTTCTCTTACTGTAGCACAAATCCAAAATAATGCTACTGAATTATGTGTTAATGGGTATAATTCTGAAAGGCAGACACCTTAAGAACCATAGATATAGCCTATTAAAACCACTGGGAGCCTTTACATTCAGGTTCCTTGTTCCAAGGATGAGAAATAGACATCTTGTGTATAAGATTTTAGACAATTCCTAATATGAAAAAGTTCTGTCTTATGGGATATCACAGTAGATTTTTCCATTATTCCTGTATTTTCTGTTCAGTCCTTTAATCTACTATATATATGTTTAGTTTCTCATTTTTATCTCTTGAATGCAGTATTATATAACTGAATTACTTTCACCCCTTCAGTCTCATTAAAAAAAAGACTGAATCCCATAGAGGTTTGTAGTAACTCAAAACATGCTCTTTATTTCCCTCTGAAGCTGACAAGCACAATTGTCCTGTCTCCATCTTTCCAATTGTCTAATCTCATTTCTCCTTTTTTCTTTTCTCACAGCTATTATTATTTGATCACATATATAAAATATATAAATTATAACCTTCATATTATATTCTCACTTATCTTAATTATTTTAGAATAAATCTACTTTTCTGTTCTACCCTTGTCCTGGTTCTTAACTTTTTCTCAGGAAAAAAAATCACCTTTTCTGCACAATTACATACTGTAGTTCTTCCCCATGTCTTGTGCATATTTTAGTTTGGTGACCCTATGTGGTGATTTTGGTTTTTGTATTTATTTGTAAACTCTAGTGAGGTTGAGGTAAAGCACCATGCACATGTATTCTTTTGTCTACATAATGGAAGTAATGTATAAGTGTTTCATATTGTTTTAACATTAGTTTTGAACAATGTTAAACAGAAGTAGCTTTACTGAAAATAGCAGTTGCATTGCAATTTTCATTTGAATTTAATTAAAATTTAAACCCAGTGGTCAGCAGAATGAATGCTGAGGTTATTCTAACTGGTCATTCAACAGCACAGCAACCCATACAGTTTGAGGGACAGTAACAGAGGGACCTTTCTGTTAGCTAAAAAATAAAAAGGTTAATGTCTTTCTATGACAGATATGCAAATCTGTAAGACTCACTTGGATAAGAGCATGCATTAACAGGATACCATAAATCAAGTGCATCTGTTTCTTCAGTAATTCACTGCTAAAATAGTAGCAAAATCTATAGTTTAACATGAAAAATTATGATGTATTGTCTAGTTTTAATAGTAAATTGCAAATATTCACACTCGTGTTGAATAAAATATTAAGCTGTATTCAATCTAGCAATCTGAATTTGGCCTTAATACTAACAAAACCATGTAAGATATAATTATTATCTGCTAACTCTACTTCAAAGGCACTACAGTAACAAGAGTAATGTTATGGAAGTAACATTATCATGAGGAAGGCCTGGAGAACTCTATAAAATGAGGTGACAAAGGAATCGAAAAATTCTTCTTTTTTTTTTTTTTTTTTTTTTTTTTTGAGGAGTCAAAAAATGAGACAATCATAAAGGAGACAATGATGATCTCAGCTGGTGTGGGGGCCAGGTGGCATATCAGACTGCAAGACATTATTATGCAGTAAACACAAAGCTGCAAGTTTAATTGAAAGAATGTTCCTCTGCTGGAATATATTTCTTCCCTGGCAATTTTTGTAGAACAAGTGAAAGGGCCAAGAAAGTGGTGAGATCAGTAGCATCCCTATTCCATGGACTATATGAAGAGACAACAATACATGTTACATGAACTGTAGAGTGTTTCTTTTTTATTGGGGAGGAAGAAATAGAGACAATAGAGAAGAGGACACAGAGTGAACAAGTAAAGTCCTGGAGTAAATTAGATTGGGAGAAACCTCTCAAGATCATCTAGTGCCAGCTTGCTAAGAGCACAGATTACTTCACAGGTAGATGGGATTACTCAGGGACTTTGTCCAGCTGACATTTTATGTCTCCAAGTATAGAGATCTCACAGTTCCCTAGGAAAACAGTTTTAATTTTTGTCTATCCTTATATGCAAAAGTTGATGGCAGTGGAATTTAAAATATCCCTAGTGATTATTAAAATCAAATATGCTGAACTAGAGGATTGATTTCATTGTGATTACTCATATCGTTTGATGTATAATTAACACAAAAACATGGATCAAACTGAAACAGATAATTTAGCTAACTTATCCACTCTCAAATCTAAGTTTAAACTCACAGTGTAGGCATTTTGACTTCAATTAGATGTGTAATGTTGAGAAAGTCTTTCAGTGCTTTTCTCAATTAATGTGAGGAAGAGCATGTTACATCTTCTCATACATTTAATGCTACCTGAGAATGCATCCATACCCACATTGGAACCAGAAGGACACTTAAAAATCACAGCACTTTCTCATATGATGTTTTTTTCTGTCCGAAGGTGTTTTACTGATCTGAATATATAAATCTGTTTATTTCTGAGGCTAGGAAAAGGCCTGACATTCATGACTGCATTACATGAACTGTTTTCAACTGCCTGTTGCCGTGTTTCAATGTTCCTAGAACACAGAACATAAAGTTAAATTAAAATTATCAGTGTGCATACATGTGCACATAAAAAGCATGAGTAACATGAATTTACATAGCAATAAAAATAGCACACTGCCTCTACATCTTGAAATGCAACAACAAAATTTAACAGAAAAAATACAAGGCAATGTGAAAGGAAGTAAAGATTCCTTTATTCACCTCTGTTTGATGTGGTATTTTTACACAGATATATTTACATTCCTTAAAGTATATCTTAACCAAGACACTACTACTACTAAAAACTGATTTTTCATAATAGGATCTATAAGGATTATGAATATTTTATTCTTTAACTTCTGATCTCATAGCTCTTGTTATTAAGAAAATGGTTTATGAGATTTCTTATATTTGAGAGGAAGAGGTGATGTGATGCAGAGGTATGCAAATTATGGTAGGAACCTTAAAATAATATTAACCATCAGACTTGCAGAAAATCAGAAATTTTAATATAAAATCGGCAGTTACTTGTCATTCAGAAAGATGAAAATTCGAAATAGACAGTCTTATTTCAGCACTGCTCAATAATAAATCAACAGGCCAGACATGACTCAGAGTCTAATCATAAATTAGTTGTTTGACATGGAACAAGGAATCACAAGGAAAGACAAGGCAGAAAAGAAAAAAGGGGAGAAGAAACAAAACCATGCCTCATGTCTTTCTGCTCTCTTACTCATAGACAATTACATGAAATATTAAATGGTGAAATCACTGGCAAAAAGAAAGCTTTAAACAAACATGCTATAATGGACCAATTTATTGAAATCAATAGTAGACCAACTATAAATTGATGTAGATTGTTGCTGATGTAACTTTGTTCCGTAAGATGATTCCCGTTACACTTGCCTACGCCAATTCTACTGAGAACAGAGACATATTCCTTATCTCTATTGTTGACAATAAAAGTAAAGGAACCCAAGCCAGATTAATTCTAACTAACATTAAGAATTTACACAGGCCAAAGTTGCTTGACATAGAAATCCCATGTTACACCTATCATCAACATGCCTGGGTTTGTCTGTTTACCAGTGAGGAAACTGGTGTTTGATTTAGAGCTCTCAGTGAGGGAGTTACCTTACACAGGACAAATCCAGACCTTTCATGCTAAAATCACAACTGATGGTGATGTTGGAGGGAGGTTGGCAGTGTGCTGTGCTCTGCCCACTTCAGTACCAGTTGAAAATGGACTTAAATCCATGACTCAATCAGAATTTTTCTGAACCATTTTCAGCAGCTTAAGATAATGAGGAAAGGAAACGACCTTCCATCTTAAACCGAAAAATTGTTTCTGAAGCTGAACTTAGTACTTTCAAGTTAAAATATTATTTCAATGTTTCCATGAAATAGTGACTGTAAACACAGAAAACAAACAATTAGCAAGCATTCTGACCCAATTAGTGTCATAGTATTCATATCTTTAAAGATTCATAGTATTTATGTTTTATTATTACATTAAAACTGGTGTCATACCTAATATGTCTCATACTATAATTTCAGATAAACTGAATCATAGTTTAACAGTCAGATATGAAATCAGAAAGTTCAATTAAGCATACAGATCTGGGGTGGCTCAGTTCAACTCATAGATGTGGCAGATCTGATTTTTTTTTTTTTCAAATAATGGTTAAAAAAAGTCTCTTCAGGCCTTTTCTATGCATAAGAAGAATGCCTAATTTCTTATACATCCAGAGCTTTTATATTTAATAAATGTTGTTGTGACTAAGAAATTCAGTTGTTGAACCTAAGAGAAAAATCTGTCATATAAACCTGGATAATGTAAGTCTGCAAACAACATGAATTATCAATTAATACTGTGATTTCTGTGATGGTTAACAGTCAGTAGTTGCTAATTTAGTAGCAAGATAACACTTCCAACTAGCACCAAAGCCTCTCTAGTCCTGCGGTATTTTACAGCTGAAGATCAGGCTGAGTTGCAAGTTAAATAGCTATTTAAATTTTAAGCTATTCAAATAGCTTTAAATTTTAACCTATTGAAGTAGCTATTTAAATCTTAAGAAACTCGCCTGGATCTTGAACACATACACAGTGTCATGCCAGGGAAAACTGTGATGAGAACTAAGTGAGGATGAGTTCCAGTCATATAAAAACAAAACTGGTAATCAGTTTTTTAAATGTGTCAAGCTGAAGGAATAGGACAGTTGGGGAGCATTTGTGGCAGCTTCAATACTCCTGTTAAGAAATACACATCCTGACTTTGTGTTCCCACCTTGTGATTAAAAAGTGTTGACAAATGAAGTGTTAAAAACATAATGAGAAAGAAAGAGATGAAAATGAAAAAAAAGGTTTTTGAAGTGTAATGGGTTCAATTAAGGATTCAAAAGCATGAGAGCAGCAACACAAATGAAATAATGTAAGTTTACTTTAGGAATTATGATATTAATTGCTTTGTTAAGCCTCTGAACATGACCAGGATAACCAAAATTTTTAAATTTAATTATGAACTCATTAAATTGTTATGTAACAGGATCTGTCACTTGTGAAGTGTTTCATTTAACATTACATTTCTCAATCTAGTGTGGGCACAAGGGACTGGTCTGGTCAACACACTGAGTACAAACCTGTGTCTGGCATTGATAACCAGCCACACTATACTGACACAATTAGATGGTAACTTCAGATAAATTTTAAAACTTCTGGGTGGGGAAAAAAATCAGGTCCACACTACCTCTTAGCACATGCTCAAGGTGTTTTGTTTTCAATATGGGCTCTGATAGGCATGTTGAAAGATGGTGACATATTCCTGTCTAATTTGTTTTGGACATCTACATATTTCTGTGAATTAGTGAAACACATTCTGCCAGACTGATGCAAAAGTGATACATTTCAAGGAAGCTCTGTAGCTTCAATAATTTATGGGTAGAAGCAACATCCTTTTTATTTTTCTACAAGAGCCTTAATATCTCCAGCCAGAAAGGTGAAAGGGCCTGCAGAGTCAAACAGCTTAAGTTGCCCTTGCAGTGTGTGGACAGTAACCCACAAACAGCCCACAGGTGTCAACAAGGACACATGGAGTAGGGTCAGAGGACAGGCTGTCCATCAACCCACTCCCTTATCCCCACCCTCTACCCAAGATCCAGAAGTAGTCAGAATTTCCACTCCCTTGAAGGAATTATTAACCCCTTAGCTGCAATCCTGAACATATACCTGTGCCTATTTCCTACTGAAATGAGAATCGGGAACACAAAAAGCACAGACCCAGAGGAGCGGCCCTTACCCCAGAAATGTTATCATCGACCTGGAGTTTGCATTGGAGGATAATACACAGGACAAAAAAAACAAAAACAAAAACAAAAACAAACAAACAAACAAAAAACAGTGAAGGGAAGTCTGTGGTATAAGTATCTAGTTCCAAGAAGCTTCTAAATTTAAATTTGTACTACTTAATTAAATAACTTTTCTTAAAAGAAAAATGTGGATCTGGAGACACTCTGGAGAAAATTTTGATTTTCTCATTTCTCTATCATAATCTGCTTTTTCTAGCTTTTCCTCCAGAAACAAGACTTCGTAACTTACTCATACCTATGATTAATACTTGCCGGTTTTCTCCAGTTGCCTCTCCAGCAGCTATCATATGGATTGTTTTTCTTTATAGTTGAAATGTAACTTGCTTACAGTGAACAACATCCCATTATCCAACCCAGAGAAGTCAAAGAAAAACCAGGAAGATGCACTGAAATGATATATTTTGACAAGAATTTGTTGATAAAAAGTCAACAGTTCAACTTGTTGCCAGAGGCAAATACTACATTTGCTGGGTGGCTTTCGGTTGTATCTGTGGGAGTTTTCCAGAACTTCAAAGTTCTGGGTGACTGTCATGATGAGTCGACGTAGAGAGCAGACAAATAAGCAGACAGTACTATCCTAGCTGGATGAAAGAAATACATAGTTCCTGTATCTGCATTTGTCCTGATGAACAATGTACTACATGGATGTAGTGTATCATTGTAGCATCTGAATTTGGGCAGCTGGTCAACATGCTGAGCATCCTGGGTAATTGCTTGGGTGAATTAACAGGGAAGAGTGTGAGTGCTGGGAAACCAAACACAAGTCTGGAACTGGCTGCAAATAGGTGGAAATTGTTACAGGAACCAACTCAGACAGCTGTTTGAGATATAAGAGCCTTAGATCAAATTTAGAAGCCTATTAACTTATGCCAGTGCTTTACCCTTATCCCAGAAGAATTTTCAGAATATGAAGAAATGGGATGACATTTATCAGTATAGAATGGATATGAACAAAACTAAATACTAGTTATGCATTTTTTATTTTGTAAGAAGAATTAGCAGAAACAATTAGTTTAATTAATTATTGATAGTACCTTTCAGTATTAGCTTATCGGTTACAGTAAACAAAAACCAATGTATTAGACCTTTTGAAAAATGTATCTTTTTATTTTCATTTAGCACATTTATGCTGAGATTCCATGTTGCTCTTTTTTACATTAGCATGATAGCCCCTAGTACCTTAATCTCCCTAGTTCACTGAAAAAAATGTTTAAATACCTGACATAGACTGTTACTTTCATCACTGATATTTATTCCTGTCATCCAGATGACATATTTTAATCAATCAGAGCTGACCCAATGCCATTGTTGAAGTTTTCATACATTTTACTCTCTTTTCTACTTCTTCAGTTGTCAAAGTTAAAATAAGTTATCAAGCTACAATGTTAAGACTTATCAAGGCTGTCACACAATGCTAAGGTTACTCTTTTGTGTATTTCCCAGGTGGATTTCAAATTGGCAGGGGTGAGGTCACTCTTTTGAAACTGTAAGACCTTGGTCTCACCTCCATAACACAACAAAGGTTCACCAAACTAACAAAAGCAACTTTAGAATGGGTAGAAAAAAAGGTAAAGAAAAAAAATAAAATAAGCAAGCAGTAACTCAAGAGCTGACAGCAGGGTGAAGAAGTTCTTCAGGTCAAATTGGATATCTTCTTTTTGATGGGTAAAGTCATGAAAACCTCATCACTCATACTCTCATACTAGCTGGGATAATACTATGATGCTATTTCTTTACAGAAAGCAGCTGGAAAAACAGGGCAGTCCATTTCAAATATTCTTTTTTATACAATTATTACAAAATAAGGAGCAGCTCAAACAAATGCATTTTTTTTAATTACAGTATTTCCAATACTGAGTTGTAGAATTGTTAGAATAATTTATTTGTAGATTTAATTATTTCCTCAGAAACTGGTGGGACTCTGTCTAATGATGGTTCTATCAAAGGACAGTTAGTCATGAATCACATACAGTCTTGAAAGAGTGTGTGTGCTAATGAGATTTTACAGCTGTGGATGCTTGTGTAGGTAGAGCATGAGGGAATGTTAATCTCAATTATTTACCTGGCCATTAATATCTCTTCCTTTGTGATCACATCAAATGAAGGCATTTAAAAGGATGCTCATTGGTGTTTCTTATGTTGATGGACCAAAGTCTGAGGTTTTTCTATACGTTCTTAATTCATGTTGAAATGTACTGATAGGATTTTCCTTTCAGTTGTGTTCTCCTACTTCAAATGTTTGTTAGCAATCAAATTTTACAATATAATTCAGACCTCCTGTATCATTATGGACTCATGTTACGATGTAGAGCTTGTAATATTTCCTTCCTTCCTTTCATGTTTATGTAACTGATTCAACATCCAAAAAGAAGACAAAAAGTTTCTGTTAAAATTTTATTTGATACTTTAACAGTAGTGATTCAAACACATGGATTTTGATCTGTATTAGTGATCTTGTTTACTTTTCAGGTTTTCCATGAAGTTTAACTTAAGAATACTTAAGTATTCCACAGAGTTCCACTGCATGATATTTGGCTGGTTATGCAACAGTTCAAGATGTTATCTGTATGTGCTTAATGCACATCAATCCATATCATAAAGTGTACCAGAAAATATTTTCCCCTGTGTGTTAAAGGTTAGAATTAGGTGAGGACTTAAGATTTCTGTGCCACAGATATTACCACATTCTAACATCAGTAATCTGTCTAGGTCAATATAAATGTCTTGGCAATATCTAGAAAGGATGATGGACTCCATGAACTTCAAGAGACATCTTTCTTCCATGCTTCTCTTTGACTTCTAGCTATTTCATTTTATGTACAGCATTTTATGCTCCATGGTAAATTAACAATAAGGACTTGACTATTATATCTATTTTGAGATACTTGTTAAAGTCCCATGGAAGCATCATTTGACATTTCTTTTGGGCTTACACTAAAATAAGATTATTATTTTTCATTCCTTTAGTTGAACATTAGCAGTTAAAAAATGGGGAACACATCAGTCAGGAAGGCAAATCCCATTAATACCATAATCCCACTGGAAAATGCAATGAAAAATGAGCTGTACATTTTCTCCAACCCTCTTCTGATTTCCGAGACAGGAATTAAGAATCTCAAGAGAGTAAGAAAAATTGTGGGAGTAATTATTCATCACCTTACAGAATTCACAGAGGAAATACAGTGAATACAGATTTCCTAGCATATTCTTATTTTGAAACTTAATTAAAATGAATAGTATTCCCCATTATCATGCAAATAAACAAGATGTCCCTCATGCATATGTTTGATATGCTCTGTTGTCCTCAGAGAAGATCCTATTTTATTTTGCATTGGGAAAGCTACCAAATCAATAGTTTAAATGTGACCCACCTAACAACTGGGGAAATTTAGACCCTGCTGTTCATTTTCTAACTTTCACCTGTATAAAACTGGATTAAAGCTTGAAATATCCACTGACTACTAAGGAAGTTTCTAATTAGAATTAAGCTATGTGTTTCAAGAACCTCTCCATATACCTGCTTCTTGCACCTGCCTGAAAGTCTGCATACCTGATTCTGAGGTAAGGATCAGAAAGTCTGTAGGAGGTCACTATGGGATTTTTGTTCTTCCTTTGTCAGAGAATATTTACTGGACTCATCAGATTATGGGTAGTGACCCATTTAAGGGTTTTGTTTGTTTGTTTGGTTGGTTGGTTTTTTTTGGACACTGCTTCGATTGTGGCAAAGAGATACTAGGAAAGTGTTTATTCATAACACAGCATAGTGCTTGTATTCTCAGTCTCAGGTACAGCAGAGAGATGACACACAAAGATGATGGGAAGGGGAATAACATTTCTAGTGTGAAAATGTGCTATGTCATGCATTAAGTGTTCAGAAAAGCTAATACTCATGTTTCTAACAAAAGTAAAAGCAAAGTGTCAATGACACTGCAAAGCAAGGATTTCCTACTATTGATGGATACACAGTGTATATGATTCCTCATCTTTTGGGAGCCATCAATTTTTATTTTCTGTGCCTTGGTCACAGATCACAGCTTGAAGTGCCTTTTTAACCTTAGAAAGGAAAACAGGCTTCCTAACAGCGCCATATATACACAAATTATGGCATTCTTTCTACTCATAGAATTTTGGTTTGTTTTGTTGTGTGAAAAAATTGCTGTACTGGATATAAAAAACCCTCATTTTCTCTGTCTGCTGTAGAGGAATTGATACATGAAGTATGTGCACTCACATCACTGAATCTGATCAATTGATTGAGATACAGTTGTTACCAGCAGTTTCATTCCTTCATTTTTATTTCTTTTATATTTTCTTTCAAGATCCAGGACTGATCTGATATCATTGTCTCAGTTCTGAAAGTGTCTTTATCTGTAAATCTTAAACAGAAGGAAAACTTGCCCCAGTTCAGTTAGGTATTTTGAGGTACATTACGTCAGTATCACCTTTTTCCTCAGTTTTCTTTGTGGCAAGCTTAAGTGTTGTCTCACTCAAAGACCAGTTTCTGTGAAGCTCGGTTTAAATACCAAATCCTTGTGTAAGATGTGCCTAACACTTCAGCATTAAATTCCCATAAACAAATGTGCACAGAAAACTTCTGTACTGGAACACCTAAGTCTAAATCTCTTTTGAGAATTTAGCTCAAGTTTCTTGTCCATGTAGTAGCACTGTGGGTGTGCAAAGAGCACAATCTATGTGGTGTAGCCAGGACAAAAGGTAAATGAGAAGACAGTGTAAGAAAGGAATACACAGATTTTAAGGAAGAATTGAAATAACTGGAAATGCTGTAGCTGGAAGACTTTCCTTTTTTTCCTCTTCACCAAATCCTTTTTCTGTGATAATGCGATTCATCAGATATTATACAACCCCATGCAGAATCAGGATGTTAACAAAATAAACAGAGAGCATAAAATCCAGACCAAATAAATTCTGAACTGTGAACTGGCAGTTAGTGGAACGTTCAGAAATCCATGGTCTGGTTCAAAGTCCAATAGGATTGAACTGCACCATTTCTAGCAGGAAATTGTTTGGTTTACTTCTAATTTATTATGTGATGTTTAATTGTCAGTAAGAAAGTTACATGCCTGCAATGAAGAACTCACCTTGACTTAGCTGAATCCTGCTAAAATTTTTCCATGTCTTTTTCACCTTTTTTGGTTATTTACCATTATTTTAAAGCTTGCTTATTATAATCAGTCATAACCCAGACAGCTACTAGATTAAGACCTCCAATGCAATACAGCTTACAGCATTTTCTGCATACACCAAACAATTACACATATTCAAAGGAAAATATTATTAGACTGATAATTTTTGTTGTCTCAGTCAAGGAAGTATGTTTTATAGATCTGCTACTTTGACTTAAATATTCAACCATGAATTGCACCCTTTCTCCCTTACAATTATATTTAGTGTATCAACATAAAATAGCCAGACAACATCTTGCAATGATTTAAAGAGCTTTTTGCACTAGCTATTCTATAAAATTTTAATGGGTACACACAAAGTGATAGACGTTAACGTATTCCGTAGAAGGCGGACAAATCTGCAGATAATTTTTACAGGACTTCTAGCAGTAAATACAGAGTTTATTAAAAACAATATTTTACAGATGCTTATGAAACTCAACAGCTCCAACATCCTGCCAATATTTTATTGGCTAACAGTTTTTAAAATATAGTTTTCTAAAGGAACAGAGAGAAAGTCACAGCAATTTAAATTCCATGTATGGTCTTTCATTTGTTAGCGTTTACAAAAGAAGAAAAAGCATAGGTGAAAGAGTTGGGTACACTGTTCATATACACTATGGCTGGTCAGCCCCACTGACTGTAAGAGGTACTTGTGAAAAGCTTCATGCAGTGAGGAACAACATGAACACACAAGGGAAGTAATTTGCAAAGTGGAGTTGAAAAGCTTTTGCCCTTGCATGATGAAGATGGCACAAGCATACACTGCATTCCTGAGAGACCTGTGCTGGGAACCTCACAGACAGCCCCATGAACCTCCACAGGAGTCCTACACCAGCTTAACCTTGCCACTGAATCTGCACGCAAGTTGATTCAACAGCTACAGGCTGGCCAGCCCAGTTACTTCCATGCTTCCCAGCAAACTAAGGAGTCTCACTAGTGCACAAGAACAGTGTCACAATATCATGTGAAATTTGTTAATGTTCAGACTCATGGTCATGCGATAATAATTAAAATAACAATAATAATAATATAAAAAAGTAAAGTCCTCAATACCCTGAAAAAAACCCAACTAAATAGCATGGCAGAAACAAAACGGCGAAGGCTGGGATGCACATTCAGTTTAGCTTACTTAAAATTATTTCTAAAATCTATGGGAGCACTTGGATTTTCAAATTGTTACAATTATATCACCCATTAACACTCTCCTTGTGATCCCAGCCAGCACAAATCCAAACAGCTGTTCAAGTTCTATTTTAATGACTGAAGTGCTCCATGACAACAGCTTTGTAACTCAGAAGATACAGAAGACAGGGTTATATTTCTTTCATGTCTAAACAGAATCAATCTCTTAATTCTTCTTTTCTTTAGTGGGTTCCAGTTCCTAAATTGCAGTTTTGATATCTGCACTGTTTAGAAGGTGATACACTGAGTGCCTCATGAGGCAAGCGGCTTGCACTGCAAGGGGTAGGGTGGGAAATTCTTTAGCTGCTGTCCAGCCTCTTCCTCAACACCACAACTGCCCCCTGTTTGCCTCTGTGCACAGAATTGTTCCCATCTTGCTTGACATGGATTTTAACTCCCATCTTGACTGAAATGGATTTTAACTAGAAACCTGGTACATAAAACTTGACTTCACCAGCCAGGTTTGTATCTTTGCACCTAATAGTTCCTTAGTGAATGAGAGGTAGAGAAGACTATGCCATTTATATTGACCAGTGGTGACAAGGGCATTTAGGAAAAGTATCAGATTTGCACTATCATACATACCAAGCAGTTTACCTAAATAATTAATGTACAGAAAAATCCAATGTGGGCCTAAAAGTCTGTAGGAGCAGTAACATTTCTGGTGTGACACCTTTAGATTCTCAGACACATGCAGAAAGAAATGAAGTTAGATAAAGAATTCCTGTTGCTTTGTTGGTGGAGGGTTTTTGTCGCCTAGAACGCAGTACAATACACACTAACTAGGGCAAATTACTTAATCTTCTCATCACTGCATGTTGTAAAATTACTTTAAGCTGAATGAACATAAAATGGGCTATTCAAACTGGGATAGTATGTTTCCCTTAAAAGGTAAAATTTACAGGCTGATAGGAAACACATTGTATAGTTGGTTTCCCATAATTTTCTTGCTTGGACAATACAGGATCAGGCCAACACTGAACACTATGTAATATCTCATAGTGAAATACATATATATATATAAATACATATATATATATAGATACAATTTAAAAAATAAGTCTGAATCTAAGAAAATACTTGTCTTTAAATCCTGTTATTTTTTCAATTACTGGGCAATTACCTAACTTTAAAATAAGCCTATTTTATTTGGTCAGATGCACAGAAAATTTAAAATGCAACCTGTTCTTTATCTGAAAATGTTAATTTCTTAATTCATATCACACACTGTACTAGCAAGGGACCATAAAAATATTCATTCTAATTGCTTTCAAAAGAAAATTATATAAAATTTTCTGATCCTTAAAGTATACTGCAGTAGAGAGAACACATTGTAATGATCTGGATAGTGCACTGTTGGCTAAAACAAACATAAGATCTTATGGAAGAGTATACTTTTAATTAGACAGAAATACCAAGAAAAAGGAAGAAATTAGATTATTTAGGAAAAAATCCTCAGATGTCAGTCCTCTGATCATCATGCTGTTCTCTGATTAGGATCTAAAAAGTTGCCTTATTTCATCTTCACCGCTTCATACTGTTCCGTTAAACAGGAAGCCACTGCAGTCACTAAAGCAAGGTAGTTCAGGTTTAGCTATGAACCAAATTGCACTCAAATAAGCTCAAAGAGTATTCTAGTGACCAGTAATCACAAAATCATCAACCTCCTCTGTCAAACCTCCTTTTTCCCTGATATAACCCATGTGACAGAACTAATATTAGATCTGGTATAGTCATTTTGTTACTTCAGCTCCATCTGGGACATTTCATTTTGACCATAACTTCTTGATTTCGGGACTAGCTGTGCATTGGCCTTCACTAGTACTTGTCTAGAATAATTTGTATTTTTACATTTAAAACTCTTTCTTGAACTCCTTCTTGGGGATATTTTTTGCCTTTTAAGAATATCAAAATTAATCAGATCTTTCTCTTCTATCAATTCCAGCTTTAAGAAGACATCAACATTTGTGGAAAAAAAAAAAAAAAATCACCATATACACTGAAAACATAAAGGAATAGAGTCTTACTCTATGTGAAAGGTCTACCCTTTTATTGCATATATGCTGTGTTGAGAGAAATGGACATTAACTGGCCTCATTTGTGTTAGTTCAAACAGATATGAACAAAGAAAATAGTTTGAGTTCTGGATCCCATGCAAATTCTGTTCTCCTAACCCAAAGACTTCACAGTCAATAAGAATCTTTTCAGGGACAATAGGGCAGACTCTTATAATTCAATTTTTAAACTTTTTACATTCTAGTAGAAAGTACTGATCTAAGATGCTCACTGTCTGAACTGTGATGGAATATCTGAAAGGAGGGGACAACTTTCATACTTCCAAAATAGCTTCTTATATCACTGTGAGTTTCTTCTGTGATTATTGATGTGCTTTAAACTAATGTTATTAGAAATGTACAGGCTGTGAGAATTGTAAAATTTAATTACCCTGGGTGTGGTCTAGTACTTCTGGTGCTGTGGCAGCTTCAGTCCTAGTTCTGCAATATTCTGGTTCTGGTGGTATATTCAAGAATGTTCCCATGATGTGTTAGCATAGTTTGTTTCTTCTAAAACTGCGTCTGTTTTACTAGCTTGGAATATCATGAAAGCGGTGCTATCAAATATTATGTCAGTCCATTGGGCGACTCAAAAATATGCCTCAGATCTGGTCACACTTAGATCACTGAATTTTAATTTTGAATGATTATTGAGATGCATAAACATCATAAATATATAATAAATGCACCCAAAGAACTTTTGAATATTTTTTTTTTTTATAAATTCCTGAATAGCTACCAAGTAATAATCATTCTCAGTCACTGTGCTGGGATGAATTCAAATCAGCTCCTATTCTTGAATTATCCAATCTTCCAGTTGTACTTCTTTATAAAGAGCAAAAGAGAATATTCCTTTATTTATGAGGCCAGTTGTACTAATTAGATACTTCTTAATGAAAAATGTACGTGTTTGAAAAAAGTAAATGAAACAAAAAATGACCTTTGTATCTCTGGGAACTTTCTATATACAGACTATACATTTAAGATGGCTACGGTCTGATCGATGTTTATAGACTCTTTTTTGATAAATTTCTTTTTTAAGTCTTTTTTTTTTTTCCTTCTAAGTGCATATTCCAAGAACAACATTCAATTTTTTGACATTGGCTGTGAATTGTTCATTAATGCAAAACATTAAGGCTTTTTTTTGTTTTATTCTCACTGCCTGAAACACCAAACCATATCACGAATGGACAGCCTAGCATTTCTTGTAGGGCAAAGTCCTTTACTTCCACCAAGCTCCTGATATATTGGTAATGTCAGGCTGTCATGTCATAGAACATTTTCTCATGTGGAATGGCTTCCAGCAAGCATTTCTATTGCTTCTAGTCCAACCCCATGCAGCACTCTGCCATGAATAGCTTCATGCATCCTGCACATTTGTTTCCTGAACTATAGACCATACACTGGACAACTTCAGATTTCATTTTAATAACTTTTTGTTGACAAAGGTGGAATTGCCATGACTGTGAGCATTGTTATACAGCTTTTATAAATATGTTGGAGACTTACGATTCAGTACTATTATCTTTATTGACACAAGTTTTAATTCAAGCCATTTACCATATAACATGCCCATCTGATCTTCCATAACAATTTCAATATGAAAAACATTGTAATGCTGATTTATTTTTTAGCATATTGCCTTGGGTATCTCATTTGAAAATCAGCATCTCAAATACTGAAAATGTACAGAAAGGTGCACTCGAAGGGCACTCATTAGAGCACATCTGTTTTCCTTCTGAGGAGGGCAGCGCTCTCATGCAAGTAGCTTTGTATTTGTTTACAGAAGAGTGTTCAGTTTCTGGGCACTTCAGGAATATGAAATACACAGTTCAGCACATTGAGGTCAGTGAGATTCTTTCAACTCTGGAAGCAGGAGAAAAGGCGGGGGCTGGTGTAGGAGGAAGAGGGAGTAAGTAAAAAATTGGTCTCCCTGGTTTACAACTTTTTGCAAGAAAGAGCAATTGTGTTATGAAAGTGAGGTTAGTTCTGCAAGGCTTAAGTGACATTGTTCCATTACTCATCATAACCTGGCTCCTCAGTTTTTAATGAGGGTTGCTGTATGAAGCACCATTGCTTAAACACAGTATGAGAGGAACACAATGGAAAACTGCATAAATACAGCTCTTTGCAAGACTTTTCAAAGTGTTTCTTGTCAGTTCTCATCACCACCCACTTAAACATTAAGTAACATCAACAAAGTCTTGTTTTCATTAATCAACATACATGAGTCATCTTGAAAGAATAATAAGAAACAATATGTTCCAGTAATAATAATGTAATGCAAGACCAGAGCCTTATAATCACAAGCAACTTTTTCCTTGAGGGTTATAAAGCAAAACACATACATGCAAGCAAGCAACCAAGCAAACAATGAAAACACAAAGTACCGGCACTAAATGTATATTCCAATACATACTGTTTTAATGTATTGAAATATCCATGACATTGGATGCAGGCTTCTTGGATGGAAAAAAAAAAGTACAAGAAAAACAAAACTCAGTGAAGGCTCCTTAAAATCCAACCCATCTATTTTTAGGAACCTAAACTTAGACAAACAGGAATACTTACTTTCACAGACATCTACTTGTCTATATTGATGAGAAAAGCAAATTTATAATGCTATTTATACCTGAAATAAAACATACATGATAGTTAAATACGCAGGATAATGTCAGTGTATTCCATATTTTCACAACTCATGAAGTACTAATTCCTGTTCTTGACTCTGTTGCTGCTGGCTTATGCCTCAGGTTTCCTGTGTGCAAGGACTGATTCAACCCCTGCAGCAAATCTCTACACACAGGACCACAGAGGAGAGTGTGAGTTTTACATAAAACTGTAAAATGGTTGCTAAGAGGATTCTGGTGACAAAATCACTGCAAATAGATTCTTCTTGGTTCAAGTAAATGCTAGGAAGAATCTAGTCCCAATGAGATAATGAGGACAAACAAGCTTGGAGGAAA
This sequence comes from Nesoenas mayeri, assembly GCF_963082525.1. Classification (NCBI taxonomy): domain Eukaryota; kingdom Metazoa; phylum Chordata; class Aves; order Columbiformes; family Columbidae; genus Nesoenas; species Nesoenas mayeri. The sequence goes on from NC_137541.1 coordinate 11,072,342, forward strand.
AGGGAAAATCAATCCTCTAGAATAAATCATATTACCTTACATACTTCTGTTACTGTACACATGTATAATGCAGATTTAGAAAGAAAAACCAGAAAAAATAGGAAGCAATATGTGACTGTTTACTCCTGTAGTGGGTGAAATAAAAAGAATTTACAGTAACTTATTGATTCTGAGCCATACTGTTGAAAACTGAAAAACTCTGCTCTACTTATTGGCCTAATGCACATTTAATCTCACCAAAGGTCATGCTTGTGGTACTTTCTTTTTAGATATTATGTCCGTTTTCTATTAACAGGGAGAAACACATACTCTGATGCTTTGGGAATTGCTACTGTCTTTATAACCCAGAAATTTCCAGAGGAAAGAAATCCTAGATCTCCTTGAACATAGGTATTTGGAAAAGACAGATGGCACTATCGCTCGTGTTTCACCTTATCTTCAAAATTTCAGAACTAAAGTTCATTTTTCGCAGTTTCCACAGGTGCTACCCTCTCATGGTAGATAATAAACATCTGGTGTGCTGCTAGATGAAATAGCTGGGCTCCAGGAACAGGGCCGAGCACCAGTATCCTCATATTGATACAGGGAACTAACTAACACTTAAAGAAATAACACTTAAAGAGCTAAGGAGCTAACACTTAGAGAGCTAACCCTTAACCCACATAGAATTGCCTAGCTTAGAGTTTTGTGTAACTTACTGTATGAGAAACAGGAGTTCGCAGATAACTTCACAGGCCTTGCAAAGATAAAAAAACCCTAGCTGCATCCTTGGGTGGACTAGATACCAGAATCTTGGGCACAGGACAGGAGATACGTCACTTCTAACCAACTCATCAGTTTGTGTCCCAGACAACTCAGCATACCAGGCCAGAGATAAAAGTGTATAGTGGAGAAAGTCCCAGCCCATGATCACTGTGCAGGTGCAACCAGGAGGGACTGGAGGTGGAGACCATGGAAATATTCTCCCGGAACTCACTGTAGTAAGAACCGCCTTCTCAGAGACAGGTTATGAATATGTATAGGCTAGTCCTACTGATATAGGCAAGCTCTTTCTGCTTCCAGAATATTCAGATGATATCATATAAATAAGTCAAAACTGTGGGTCTTCTGAGGTATATTTTATTAAAGGCCTTGTATTGTTCTGCACATAGTGAAAAATGACATCAGTCTGCAGAGCTGCCATCATAGTTTGCATATGTGCAAGAGATGAGGAAGTTGGTCCAACTTCTCTGCTTGTTTGTGTGCTAATTCACTGTGCTGCTGGACATGAATAACCTCTAAAATGGTAATTGTCAGGTTGAGGGTCCCAGGCATTAGCATATTATGGAGGGCTTTAACCTTTATCTGACATATCATAGGTCAGTTACTATGAAAGACAACACATTATTCCCATGGCTTCATAACATTTTACAGACAAACAAAAAAAGACAGGTTCCTACCCTAAGGATCTTGCTTCTAAATTAGTTACAATAAGCAGCAGACACCAATAAGGAAAAGACAGGGGGACGTACAGTTAATTGGAGGTTGAAATAGTGAAATAATGAATGTAATATTCTACATATTTACTGGTGATTCAATTCTCATGGTCAAGCATTAAAATTATAAATTCCAGTATCTTTTTGCAGATAACATGGACTCAGAAACAAATTGCCATGTGAAAATGATACTTCTGATTTACAAGATGCTACATTTTCCAGAGTAAATTTTAACCTTTACATAAGAGATTTAACATTTGTTGCAAAGTAACTCACCAAATTGACTACAAGCTAAAGTCTTGCACATGGAAAACCACTCCAAAGTAGCTAAGTGGCTTCAAATCTAGATACTGGCTTCCTCCTGACAATTTGAATAGACATCCTCTAAACTAGCAATTTCAGGTGTTTTACTTTGTGAAGCTTGATACAGCTACTGTTTCTGTTCTAGCAGTATCCATTCTATAAAAATATTAAAGCAAACTCATTTTGATCATATCCACACCTCTTTTCATGCTTACCTTCTGCAGACATTTTTGTTATTGAGTTTCATTGGCAGAAGTGCTCAGAGAGAGTCAATTTAAAAAATGAAGTCTAATACAACCATGAAAAATGAAGGGATTTTATTTGCAGCTCTTTTCAACACAAATGTACAGGAAATTTGGGGGAAGAAAACCACTTTGGCTTTCATACAATAAATTTAAACAAGAAATAACAGCATAAAGAATCTGCAAAAACAAAAGATGGGAGTATTTTTGTTATGAAAATAATGGAACCAGAATTTCTATGAAGGAATTTCAGCTTTTTTGCTGAAGAATAATTCTACAAATCTGGTGATATTTTTACTGCTACAGTAATTTACTAGCTGTAGTACCATTTTTTCTTCTCTTCTATTTTGTTGTTATAATTTTATTTCCCTGATTTTGTATTATTAGAATTATGTAGTGGCATGACCTGTTCCCACAAACCCTGTACAAGCATAATGGGGCTGATTTCATTTTAGAATTCATACTGATGTTTCATCCACCCTAAAAAAATAAAAGTCTAGAAAACTTAAAGATGAGTTTAATGATGATTGTTACAGCTGTAACCTAAATTAAGCTGTTAGAACCCAGGGCAAACTTTACTTAAAAGATTGATGACTCAGTTCAGAATGTTTCAAAACCATCTACGTACAACTTTTCTGCTTGGAAATGCTCACAACAAAAGTCATCAGCTCCTAACTTCTATCAATAATTTATCCTTTAAAGTCAGAATAATACAAATATGGAGATCCAGCATATTCTGTGTCAGACTAGATTATACACCAGCTTCTAGAATCTACATCTTCCTTTAAGAAAAGAAGGAGCAAATTTTTCAGGGGACAGCTTCATTCAAAATGCTGTAACAAATGCAAGCACTCCCATGAACAAGCAGCCAGCTTAAATCAGCCCTTCATTGGTAAGGGACTAAAAGTTTGATTCAGAGCCCACTGAAGTAAATGGCAGTCTTTCCATTGACTTCAAAGAGTCTTAACTTAGGATTGAAAATCAAAAGCTTCAGACATCTGCTGGTGTCTGTTCAGAGGCCAAGATGAAATTAATTATTGTTGTTGGACTGTGTTTTGATGCTGCTTGTGGTATAGGCAGAAATATGAGGTAAAGCCCTCCCAGTGCCAGTACAGAGGAGAAAACGGTGGGAGAAGAACCACTGCCTACATAATTCAAGAAGAGAAAGCTCCTTCTTTCCTTCTCCCCCTTATGTCAAGCAGCCTACACTAGAGTGTAAGGGTTGTGATTTACTTCAAATCTGCTGTCATGACTCTAAGCATTTACTCTGCACAGGCTACCCAGTTCCCCCAGGCTACTGACATACAGCAGAGAAGGAACCACCAATATGCCATTATTTGGCTTTTAAATACACACATGAATTATTACATGTCTAAACTAGCACATAATTCATATCATATTACAAATTGAAACCTCTGAGTCTAACCAGGTTCAGACAACACTTTCAAAATTCCCCTCATAGGGGTAATTTTTTGGAACACAGATTCAGTTACTGCAAACATTTTTGATTATGGAAGATTTTTTTTTTCTGCAGACTACCAGCTTAATTTCAACATTTTCAACACTTTTTAGGCCAGTAGCTGTCCCAGTTACGGTAAGCTACATGTATGAGTATAACTGAGAAATTAAGACTTGGAAGTGCTAGAATCTTGCCACAAAGTTAGGTATATCTACAGTGATCCTCTAAATCAATCCTTAAAGGAAGACATGGGGAAGGAATTCAGTTTCAGAACGTGAAGCAGCAGTGTTGAGGTGCAAAGAGTAAAACCGTAGCAGGGCAGAAAGGGATATAAAACAAGCCTTAACATCTCATAACCTGAACATTATGTATTAAATTTATTTCATAATTGCAGATTCCATAAAATTGAATAAAAAATGAATACCTAAGCTACCCTTAAATGCACGCACCTAGCTACCAGATAATTAGAATCAGCAAAATATTTAATAGTTCCTAAAATATTTGTATCTGTAAGGTTTTCAATTCCTACATGGGTATGGGATTTCAACAGTGGGAAATCAACCAGTTAGTGAATACCAAGCAACATGAGAAGCATTTCCAATAATAAACACAATTAGCAATGTAGATGAGAAATCTAACTGATTTATGGGCTGCATATGCAATTATAACACATTCATAAAATGTTACCCACAGAGCAATCCAATACGTTTGTTTATCCGTGCTCCCAGATTAAGAAAGTAATGTTGTCAACCAACCAATTGTGGGCATTACAAATTCAAGATTAATTACCATCTGCATGGGACAGATGTTAAATCTTCAATTTCACAGCAAGGCATCTACAGCTTATTTCCCATGGAGTGCTTCTTTCTCTGATCAATACATGTATCAGCCTAGCTGTTCATCTTGCCACAGAGGTCAGAGGAATGACAGAGGTACATCTGTTTTTGTGTCAGAAAAAGGCTGAGGAAATGAATTCTATCCAAGCAGATAAACAGCTCTGCTACAATTGTACTTCAGTCTTCTACTCAGCTACTGATGATGATGAAGTCTTAACATTTGGGAATTTGTTACCATTGGCACATTAAAAAAAAAAAAAAAAGAACAAACCCAACCTTTTTGCAGATTCTCAAACCAGAGTTTGTGTCCAGTTTTTATATGAGCTGGCCTTGATTCCTCCCTGCACCTTCAACTCATTCAATGGTGCCGGTATAAATGAGAGCAGATTTTATCTAGAAACAAACCTTCAAATTATTACTCTTATTGTTGTTATTATTGCTATTACTACTATTATTATTACTATCATTATTACTATTATTTTTATTACTAGTATTTCACTTGTTGAACAAAGTAAGAAAGTAAATAGTCAAATTAGTTGTCATGTTAGCAACCAGAGAGTATTGTCTTTGAAAAACACATATTAAATAACTTGCAAAATGCACTGTTACTTCACAGAACAATGCAGAAAAATCTTCTCAAATTAAGACTAGACTCAGAGTGTTGTAAGAGAGCAATCTTGCTTTGTCTAGCTACATAGGTCCCTCTGTCCTTTAGGCATTTCCCCAATTTGCTTAAAGCTCCTTGTGACCTCAGTAACCTCAGTTCATATAACCTCAGTCACCCATGACTGTTCTGAACTGCCTGCTCTGAGAAGATGGAAGCTCTAATGCAATCCTTGTGAGACAGATAGCTGTTTCTGTCCTGCTTAAGTTCCTTGGAGATGTCCAAGGAGACAGAAAGAGTCAAGGCTACAATTACCTGGTGAAGTGGCCACTTTCCTCAGATTTTGCATATGCACCAAGTCATCTAGGTCTTTGATTCTTACTAGCCCAATGAAGTGACCTTTTCTGTCTCCATCCCAGAGGACTACCCTAAGCACCACGGAGCATCCTGAGTAAGAATACCTTCCTGCTTCCTGCTGAAGGTCAGACACTGAGCAGTCAGGTATGCAACAGTCACAGAGAGAGTGAAAAGGCCTGACAACAACTGAGAAGGAGAGACTTCTGATCCTTGACCTGGAGGATAATTTTAATATCACAGAATCATAGAATAGTTTACGTTGGAAGGGATTGTTAAAGCTCATCTAGTCCAACGTTCCCTGCAATGAACAGGGAGATCTTCAACTAGATGAGGTTACTCAGAGCCCCATTCAACCTGACCTTTAACGTTTCCAGGGATGGGGCATCTACCCAGCAAGGCTTTAATAAAATATAAACATCACTGCAAAGTGGGTTTGAAACCTTGCATCTCCCTTACCACATGTAAGGGAAGTGCTTCCTCCAGCATAATCCATGGCTATATCCTTCTTTTGCAGCCTGAGCTTGCTTCCTGTGGGTGTGCAGAACGGTGTCACTTCTGGGTGAGTGATTTGGGTTCCGAACAATCATGTAATGACAACGCAACTTTGGCACGCACCATACCATTAAACATGCTCTCCGTAAGTGTTAGCTGTATTTTATCCCAAGTGAATGGAGGTGCCAGACATTTTGTCATGGTTTCCTGAATAGCCAGAAGCCAGTTAACTGTCTTGTAAAGAGAGAGAGAAGTAGCAAATTAAGAGGTCTGGATCTCCTGCGGGCACAGCTGAGTAAGGCACTCAAATGTTTGTATTACATTAGGCTGACCAAGGTTTCCTGCCTGATAGTCTGTATCTAACATTTCTATGAGGCCCCATCTATGTTAGACATTAAAAACAGGTATGGTTGCAATTGGGTTTCAAGTTCTGCCTGAGAATCTAGATGCAATTAAAAAAAAATTGTATATGCTAGATAACAGTTGCTTTAAAAAGTCTGTGAACAAGTGGTAAAATCATAGCATCATAGAACAGTTTGGGTTACAAAGGGCCTCCAAAAGGTCACCTAGTCCAACCCCTCTGCAATGAGCAGAGACATCTTCAACTAGATCAGGTTGCTCAGAGCCCTGTCCACCCTGGCCTTGAATGTCTCCAGGGATGAGACATCTACCACCTCTGTGGGAAACCTGTTCCAGTATTTTACCAACCTCATTGTAAAAATATTTTTCCTCATGTCTAACCTGAATTTCCCCTCTTTTAGTTTAAAAGTTTTAGTTACCCCTTATACTAATGCAACAGGACTTGCTAAAAAGGCTATCTTCATCCTTCTTACAGATCCCATATCTCTCAGCTGGTCCTCATAGGAGAGGTGTTCCAGCCCCCTGATCATTTCTGCGGCTCCTCTGGCCCCTCTCCAACAGGTCCATGTCTGTCCTTCGCTGAGGACCTCTCACTGCAGGTGAGGTCTCACCAGAGCAGAGTAGAGGAGCAGAATCACCTCCCTGACCTGCTGGCACTCCCGTTAAATCAGAAAATGTCCCCATTTTATACATGGAGAATTAAAGATTAGTATAGGTTCGGTAATCTGTCTAAGGATTACTTTTCTTACCTGTGTTCTAACTCTATGAAGTCTACCACAGGTGAATTAACTTCCAGATAATAATTCTTCTTTATTTTTCAAAGGTGTTGCAGCTATGCTATAGTCCTGATAGTGATCAAAGGTCTATTCTGTACTGAAGGCAAACATGCTGCTCTATCTTGAGATGTTATATCTTGCAGACATTGTGACCAGGACTTCTTGAGAGTCTGGTTTATGATGGATCTCTTTATCTGATTTTATTGACAGAGCTCTCTATAAAGCTGGGTACACAGCTGTGCTGCTGGAGATTCATGTAAGAAGAACTCATTGACTTTGAACCCTTGTTCTTTCAGTTATATCTGTTTCGGTGGAAAAAAAAGATAAACAAGGCACTGAATCATTTTACACAATACATAGAAAACTTGAAAATTTCATTTAGACTTTCAGCCATGAACTACAGGAAAACCAGCATTGTCCACATAAATACAGTTTTCATTAAAAATAATCTGTTCTTGTTGCTATTGTTGCAGCAACATTTAAAATGAGAACCAAGTCGAAAGCTAACACTGCTATTAAAGACCTGTGGGGAACTGGCAAGCATTTCTGTTGTTGCTTGAGAAAGTTAAGTGGAAGACAGACAGCAGGCAGTGGAGCTAGTCTAACAGAGGGAGGCTCAGAGAAGGCCAAGGACTAGCCAGCTGAATGATACAGTACAGCATGCCCACACGGGGTCAGGAACAGGGAAACCATGTGCAGGACAAAAGAGGAGTTTGGTATTGGGCATGGGAGTTTGTTTGAAGGGGTTTCTTTCAATATCCAGAGAACATCATTATCAAGTTGTGATGGTTTTACTGGCCCCAGTCTCCAGATGTCTTTTGAACTCATCCTTGTTTATTGCACGCAGGCTCCAGAAAAAAAGTTTTAGCAGCCCTGAATGCTGGGTACCTTTCTACCCAGTGGAACTGACAGTGTCAATGTTTTTCTCTAGGCTTTTAAGGCTAGAATTTGTATTGTGAGTATCTGCACTTCTCTGGTTGAAGATGTGTCATTTGGCAGAAAACAAATTAAGAATGCAGTGAGGAAAGAGAGACACGGAGGAGCAACAAGACTCTGTAGCTTAATAATACTGACTTTGGAGAAATGGGTTTTTCATTAAACACCAAATGAAGGAGAAAGGAAAACAAAGAAGGGAGTGTACTGTATTAACACTCATCTGAGGCAGTCAGTCTTACATTCTGATGTTCTTTTCTGTAACTGCTTTATATAATACCCACTGACCAATCTTTAATAAAATAAGGAAGGAGACTGCCTCTCATGCATGCTGTTCAGGACATAAACTATGGAGGCAAGCTGGGTCTTAAGGATACCCCACAATGTAACATCTACTGTCTAGCTCTAGAGTTTTCCTGTGAAGTAGAGATTCCTTAAATTGTTACTAAGATATTTAACTATCTTTTTCATTGTCTTTATATTCAGCTTTTCACTGGTGTCTGATACAATTTCCAAGTTGCCTCCATGGTATGCTTTTTGTCAGAAAAATAAGAAATTATCATGACGATGAAATACTAGTTGATAGGTAATGACAAGTGGAAACTACAACAATGATAGATTTGTATGATGGAGAAGATGACAATCCACTCCCTCCCACCCTCCCCCCCCCAAAAAAAAAAAAAAGAGAAACAACAACAACAACAACAACAACGAATGAAACAAACACAAAACTATATGACCTGTCTCACTGGAAATTCAATTGTTTTGATGTACTTTTTCCCCTCATACTGAGTGAGATACACTGAAATATTCTGTGAGGAGCAACCATGGTGGACAGTGTTGGCAGAGTCACAGCTGGGGGCTAGGGGAATGCGGTCCAGCTCACACCATATACTGGAAGAAAGAGGGACTAAGAGCCACAGATCCTCTACTTCATCAGAATCCTTAATCCAAAAAAGAATATATTAACTGCAAAACTGGTCCTGGACTTCACCACTGTCACAGGGAATTACTTTGCAGTGGCAGAGATCCAACTTGTGATTTCTCTCTGCAAAGCATAGAACCTTCCTCATCTACTGAAGAACACAATGAGATAAAGCAGAACATTTTTAAGTTTAAATATGCTGTTCCATGTGGAACAAAGCAATTAAACTTTTTACACAGGTCTTTGGTGGTCAATAGATGTCAGACTAGAAGCGAACACACTAAAAGTGAGGCCAGCTCCTATCACTGTCACCCACTTCAATGTTAAATAGTGTGCCTTATTCTAAATTTTGGTTCTATAGTGACATAAGTGAGAATATTCTTTCCTTGTATGTCTCTTCTGTTATGATTTCTGCTCTTCAAATCAAAGTCTATTTTTTCTCTGTGAAAGAGAACAATGAATCATCAGTCTTAATTGGGGAATAAATAGGCTTAGTCTCTGTAGAGTAGTATTACAGAAGCACCCCAAAAAATCAATTTATGCAGGACGATCGACCTAAGGAACATTTAAACAAAGTGGACAGGCACGAGGACCCAAAACCATGCTGAGAGAGCTGGCTGATGCCATTGAGAGGCTACTCTCAATAATCACTAAAAGGTCATGGCAATTGAGGGATTGCAAGAAAGAAAATACCATCGCTATCTTCAAAACTGGCAAGAAGGACCTAGGGAACAAATAGCCAGTCAACCTCATCTTATTTCCAGGAACAAGAAAGAGCAAGTCCTTCTGGAACAAACAAGTCCAAGCATATGAAGGACAAGAGTTATAAAAGGGAAATCAGGCCTTGCCAACTTGATAGCCTTCTGCAAGGAAATAACTAAGCCAGTGGAGGAGGAAAGAACAGAGGATGTTGTTTATCTTGATTTTAGTTGGGCTTTCAACACTGTCTCCCATAGACAAAATGATAAAGTATGATCTAGGTAAGTGGTCAATGAGATTGACTGAAAACTGTCTGAACTGTTGGATGAAGAGGGTTATCATCAGCAACATAAAGTCCAGCTAGAGGTCAGTCACTAGTGGAATACCACAGCAATTGATATCAGAGCCAATACTGTTCAATATACTCATTAATGACCTAGAGTACAGCCTCAGCAAGTTTGAGGAAAATAAAGAATTAAAAGGAGTCACTGATACAGCAGGCTTTCGTGATGCCACTCACAGAAACCTCAACAAGTTGGAGAAATGAACCAACAGGAATTTTGTGAGGTTTAGCAAAGAGAAATGCCAAGTCCTGCACTTGGGGAGGAATAGCTTCCTGTGCCAGTATAGGGGATCTACCAGCTGGAAAGCAGAATTACAGAAAAGTTTCTTAAGGGTCTTGGTGGATGCCAAATTGACTATAAGACAGCAATGCACCTTCTCAGCAAAGATCAACAGCCTTCTAGGCTGTGTTAGCAGGTCAAGGTATATGATCCCCTATACTCAGCACTCGTGAGACATATTTGGAGTGCTGGGTCCCATTGAGCACTCCACGGTACCAGAGAACATGGACATACTGGAGCAAGTCCAGTGAAGGGTCACGAAGACCATTAGAGGTTTGAAGCACATGACATAGAGAAGAGGCTAAGTGAGCTGAGGTTTCTCAGGTTGGAGAAGAGAAGGTTCAGGAGAAGTCTTAGCAGAGTATATGAATACCAGATGGGAGGATGCAAATAAGATAGAGTCAGGGTTTTTTCAGTAGTGCCCAGTGATAGGGCAAGTGGCAATGGGCACAAATTGAAACACAGGAGCCCCTGAACACCAGGAAACACTTCTTTACTTTGAGGGTGGCTGAGTATTGGCACAGATTGCCTAGAGAGGTTCTGTAGTCTCCCTCATTGGAGACAGTCAAAACCTGACTGGACATCATTCTGGTCAACTAGGTCACCCAGCTTAGGCGGAGAGGTTGGACCAGGTCCCTTCCAACCTCAACCGCTCTGTGATCCTGTGATAAATGCAACTGTTATATCAATTATAAATCAAAAGTATTTAGAAGCACAGATTCGTTAGCTAGACCTTTTTCTGACCTACTATTTCTCTCATCCTGACATGAGTAGCCCCAAAATAGTTTTGTTTTGCTTTGTTTTGTTTTTCTGGATGGAAGATTACTCCTCATATCTGCTGGTAACTGTTCCTGCTTCTCTAGTCTCTGCTTGCATTTCCTCATACTCATGTTAATATTTCTACTTTTGTGGCTGTGTTTTGCCTCAATTGTGGATAATAAATGACTCATAACATTAATCTGCCTTGTAATTTAATAAAGTACTGTGCTTCACTGCAATATCAAGTGGATAGCTTACACCACATAATGAGACAGAAAAGATACTGAAGCAGCAAAAGTGTAATTTCAAAATGATGTATTTTTACAAAGTGTATAAACATCAGACAGATACTAATAATCACAGGTGATGAAATCCTGCGAGTACTTTATGAGTCCTCACCAGTGCAATAACACCACAGCCCACAAAGGGGCACCCAGATGCTGCATTTAAAACCATAACCCTCCAGTGCTGTCTCATATGTCTTTCCACACATTTAAACTTCAGAAGTTTCTGAACAAAAGTTTCCTCTCACCATGACACCACTTCCAAGCCTCAGTGAAATCCCAGTCTAGAAAAAAACCTATAAAGTCAGTGGAGTTCATTTGAATATACATTTAATTAATCTCTCTTCATTTATCATCATGACAACTATGATACAAGAGTAATTTACGGGTATTGCTTTTTTACAAAACCACCAACACGTTTTAGGCTAATGAAACTGAGGCCAACAACAACATCGAAAAACAGTCTTAGAGGAAAACTGCCAAGTACTTGTTTGGCCAGAATGTTTATCATAAAAATAACATTACACATGCTCAAATTCTTATCAGTCAGATGCTTCTTGAATTTGCTCCAATTGCATTTGATTGGGCCCTTCCCTTTTCTATTACAGCACATCTACAGAGATTTTGTGATTTTGCCCCTTTGTATTGCTGGCAGCTCAGATATGACACAGCTTTTCCAACAACCCCTCTGCATTCCCATTTCACCTGGTATTGTGGACTTAACATCTGTATGTCAGTTGTTTTTCCCGCAAAATTTATTTAATACCTGTGACCCAGTGGATAAACAGAGAAGGGATGGGGCTGGTGGTGAGGCAACCTTGATGTCAATGTTGGACCCAGTTGATTAGAAATCTGAAATAAAAGGGGGTTTATAGCAATTGTACAACATGAAAAAGATCTGCATAATTAATATATGGCTGTGATTTCTGCACAGTACCTTTGCCAGACCACTGCTTTAATTGGCTAATGTCCTCTGAGAAAACAGAGCTTTGCTTGCTCTATTGCCAAAAGGCAAAACCAGGAGAAATCAGACTAACTCAGCCAATGAAGGTAACTGTTTTACTGAGAAACAACTGCCTGGTAACTACGTATGAGCCTCCTGGTGAGCCTATATTCCAGCTGAGTGGGGACATTCTACAATTCTAAGGGACATTAAAAGCACCTTCTTGTCTATAATCAACCTTTTACTGTCATGCCTTGTTAATTAAAGAGAAAAAGTCTGTAATGATTGGAAAGCGGACATTAAGGTAACGGCATGGCATCAACTCCTCCAGCTACAAATTCAGCCTGTTAATTTTAACTGTGCCATTCCTTTCAGAACAATGCCTAATACTGCGTCTGCAATGACAGTATCTGATAATATGCATTTACACAGGTTTACATCACTTTACGAAACTAGAAAACATGTCACATTTCCAACACAAGTCACTCATTACAGAAAATAACAGTAGCTTTTTCTCAAGCTGTCAGGATAGTTGCCGGAGAACAGTAGTCATGTGTAAGCAGTGAGACTTAAGAGATTTTATTTGGATTTCTTTGTTACTATCTACTGTTGGAAGCCAAACAAACAGCACTTAGCTGTTATCTGGGAAACGTGAAATAAAACTCATCAATTTTATCTCACTGTTTTCAAAATAAAATTGTACGGTAAGGTCAGAAATCCATGATATAGATTCCAGCTATAGATGATGAGCCCACTAATTTTCCTGTGCTTTTGCAGACTGAAGTAACAAAGAGAGTAACATAGTATGTGACCAGCAGCTCTCTGGAAATGTCTTTGGCAAAAAGGGGCTATTTGTCACCACCTGAACTCGTATTAAACCATTTAGCACGTGCTTGTTCAAAATCTTGTTGCAGAATGAGATATGAAGTGTCATGAGACTCAGATGTAAGATAATAGTATACAGTCAAGCACATTTGTATCTTGATATGTCTGGTAAAATAGAAAGATTTATTATGTCCTATCCATTTACTGCACATTGCAGACAGAGCTGTAATTGGTCAGGGTGGTTAAGATTTGATTTAAGGCAACAATTGTAACAGCTTGGTTTTTGCTAATAGGGCATAAGTGTTCCATCCAGCATTATATCTTTCTGGGTTATAGCCTGCCCTCGGTTGTGTGCTGCAGTCTAATCTATTCCTGCCTTTACATCATTTGCTATGAAAGAATGCAGATGCATGTATTTGATCACTCTCCATATTTACACAAGAGAATGACGATATTTCTCAGAGGCTTGCCCAAAATATCGCAGTTTTCAAATCAATAACAATGTTCAGAGGATTGCGGATTCCATTTTGACTCACTAGGACATTTGATGGATTACAGCGATCAAAACTAAATATCTTTTGGCATCAGGTTAAGGTCTCATTTTATATTTGTTATGGACTAATGCAGTAAAATCAAAGAGTTAGATGACAAATGAGCATTAGTGAAGTGAGTAATCAGAAGTACCCTTCATGGCCAACAGTAGTTAAAAGGCTTTGTTTTTATTAGAAGTATGGTTTATGGCCAATAGTATTTAAATGACTTCATTTTTAAATATATATGATGAATCATATTAGCAGAATGGAGCGTAAGGAAAGTAATGAGTGCCTAATTCGCCTATGGAAATGAATAATGCCAGTTTCAGACAGAATCCTAATTGCATAATTGTTCATGAGGTCTTTGGCTTGTTTGTTTTTCTGAATTAAGACCTATGAACAGTTTGAGATTATATTCTTAACAGCTTTTGGTTTGGTTTGTTTTTTGGTTTGTTTTGTTTTGTTTTTGTTTTGTTTTTTTTTCCTAAGAGACAAGATGACACAGAAAGAGCTGTATGGAGTCTTCCACCTCTAAAACTTTATGGCAGTGATTTGGATTGTCCCTAGTTTGGTAGCAGTCATATATTAATGTTATTGAGTGGCATTTTCAATAGGTTTCCCTGTTCATTTTTCTCATGGACTATGGTGTATAGGACAGAACTATGAACAGGATTGGCATCTTTGCTGGAAACATGGAAATTCCCAGAAGCTGATGGCTCAGACTTGCTGGTGGGGCACGATAGCATTAAACTCAATAACTACAGCAGCTGTTAACAGCCTCATAGTGCTCTGGTAAGTAGAAATGTAAGATTCTGCAGTTCTATTTAATGTTGTATTTTTCAAATGCAGGAAAAAAAAAAAAAAAATCAAATCAAACATGTAAGAGACTGGAATTTGCAGCCCATTCCTACCTCCTCTGGTCAAAGGATCACACACTGATTTCAGGTTATATCTATAACTACCTCCTTATCTTTGCAGGAGCTTCTTGTCCAGTCTGTTAACACTGGTGGTTAAAATTATAATCAGGACCTAAGTCTAGAAGTCTAAAAGTCCTTTCCCTAATGATGGTTCTTCATTTGATTTGTGACAAGCTGACTAGTCACTCAGTCTCCTCTTCTTACGCATAGCAATGGTACGTCATCTCCCAGGCACTGTTCCATAGCTCCCTTCTGGCTCAAATGTCCAGATTTCCTTGATGCAGGAAGAAAAACATACAATTGAGGACAGCACAGAAGTGCTCTCATGTCCCTCAGAGGGACCAAGCCACAGAATTGCAGTTTTTCTTCCTACAGTGGAGGAAAGACCATTTTTCTGTTGTAAAGCTTGTGATACATCAATACTTTGGAAGTCGACTCAATCCACTTGATACATTCAAAAGAACTCAGAATGTTTCATAGTGTTTTGCAAGGTAGTGTTACCAATGTTAAATACAAAGAAAAAAACATGGGTTCTTTTGTGCAACATAGATTGTGCTACACTTACAACCTGCTATCGTGTCTGCAAGGTCAATGACAATATGTCAGTACCTTTCATGATCACTGACTTTCACGCTTGTCTCGCCATAAATTTTCATCTCAGTAGAAACATGTCCTAGACAAGTTGTTGGCTTAACACAGACACTTGAGCTCTTTCCCTTGGTCTTTCTTTCTTCACTCTTGCTCCAACAGGAAGTAGTTGATACAACAGCCTGAAGAAGCACAAAGAACATCTTACTAAAGGAGGAGACAGATGTACCTCTTGTTGTCCCAAGAGAGAAGTGAACGCATAGGGTATTCAGAAAAATCAACATTTTAATGAACTAAGAATTGAAAATTTGGGAGGAAACCTAGAATAAACCTTGAGGTTCTAGCTGGTTTTGATAGCTTTGTAACAGCTTGGTGCTTTCCTTGACCACCTTTCAACAGGATACTGGCTGCTGCGATGTTGCCAACTTTACAAGAATGTGGGATTGTTTATTCTTTCCAATATTTGCTCTTCTAAAGAAAGCTAAAATGTAAAAAAGGTCTACAGGGCTGTGAGAGAATGGAGACATTGAGCTTTGAGTAGCCCTAAGAAGCAGCTACATTTAAAGCTACTTATCTTCAGACACTGATACTTTCAGAAAAATGCCCCTGGCTAGGATGTTTCTTGCAAATCCCATTTTAATTCCTCTCTTAGAAAGTAAACTTTCAAAGCTATTCTGTTGTTGAGGAAAAGTAGCAAGGCTACTGAGTATTGGAGGGCAAAGGGGACCCAGAGGGAGAGCTAGAGAAAAAATATACCAGTCAAAGGCAATGCAAAACAATTTGTTTCTGTTAATGTGTTTACCAGACATCATTGTTCTACCATTTTTTTAGCCCTTCTCTGTGAAAAACGCTTCACAAGGGACTGTTGGAGTGTACACAACAAAACAGACAAATGCAGTTTTAAGTCAGATTGTTTAAAAAGAAATGAACAGCAAATTTTAAAGGACCACAATATGATACTCCGAGGAACATTCCAAGGGAACAAATGGCTTATGCAATTCAGGGTATGTGATGCTGGCTCTCACAGAGTGTCAAGTGGGGGCAAAAATAAACCACATGCTTTTAAGTGCAAGATTATAGTTTTAAGCCTGTTTAGGTCTCCTTTGTTAGTCTATGAACCAAATTATTCCAGTCAATGGAAATTTTTCTAGTGACTGAGCTGACATTTAAACTGGAACTGAAAGTTTGACTAGTTTTTATCAGCTCCTTTAATTTACAGGGTTAGAGATGCCCATTAACATTGATATATGACAACATTCTGTAAAGTATTAGGTATTCTATCTAGTAATAAGTAAGATTAGAAGGAATTTTTATTCTGGTTTTGATTGTAGTTAAGCATCCAAAGAGAATTCAGCTGCCAGTCTTTCTATTAAAAAAAAAAAAAAAAAAGTAGTTGGAACAAACTTTTAAAATATATTTGCAATCACATAGCATCAGGTTATTTAAACTTCATTTTCAGGTGCCAGATGGATAATTGTAATTCAGCTTCAACTTTCAGGTTTTATTTTGAGTTGCCAGTGGGGGCTACAATTGATACTAAGTACAGAAGTCATTATTTCTTAACTTACCCTTTAAATTCATATATGTGTTGCTGAATAGTCATTGAATATATTGTTGTGATCTTCAGAACTATACAAATTGGAAGCCTGTGTTGACTTTTTGACAAAGTTTTCTGGTTCTCAAAAATGTTTATACAAGTCCTCAAGTTCTAATGTATAAGTTTATTCTAATATATTCTGAATCTCAGTTTCTAAGCAGCAAAGAATTGGAGATTATTATTTGCATTCCAAATTTGTAAGAATAGATCCTGGACAGATGTATGCAGTGTATATAAATGACTGAAATGTAGTTATTCAAATTACAGCACTTAAGACAGAACTTAAAATAAAACAAAACAAAAATCCACATATCAAGAGTTTGCATGTATTACATTAGACAATAAAGCTGGAATGGGCCTGGAATAAAAATAAGAGGATTTTTTTTAAATGTCAAAATTTCAAATTTCTGTTCAAAATTTCAAATCAAACCCTGTAGTTACTGCCCTTATCTACCCCAGTGCTGAGGCAAAATATATGGATGGGTCCTCTCTCCCATAACTTAATGTTGGCTCATTTTGATTCATTCATTGCACCCATAACATAATTCATTGTCTCTTACTGTATGTGTGATATATTGCTATTTCATCAAGGTTTTGATGCAGCCCATCATTCAACATGTTCCAAGCAGTAGAAGCTTTGATATATGCACAAGCCTTTATAGTGGTTTCGCATCATATTTAACATTGCAGGTATATTGGTTATACAGGTAACTCTGTTACCTGAGAAGCAATCGTCTTTTTCCTTTCCTTTTCTCTCTTCATCAAAAAGTCAAAAATAGGATTTGTTTTGATGCAGAACATTAATTTGAAGGAACTGATTTGAAGACCACAAACGAAACCTGTCATCTCCCACCTGCAGCTTCATCAAATGTGAGGTGGTCTAATTTGCCAAGTTTCCTAGATATGTCAGGAACAGCTGCTACTCATTTATGGCTTATGAAGGGGCTTTAATCAAAGCCATGTGGACTCCCAGGGTTAGCACCAATGCCAGGAAGAGGCTGAACTCACTAGATCCTTATTTCTTATTGTTAAGTTAATAGGTTTTCGAAAAAATAATACCTGGCGGCTGTAGTTGGAAAGGTTGGCAGGATTAGATATAGGTACAGTAAGGGCTGTACAATAAATATTTGGTCTAGAAGGAAAGTCAACAAAGATGTAGGTTCTGAAAGATAAATGCTGCAATGGTAAATGTCAAATATTGGGACAATATTAGGCAAGAGATTTAATATCCGATGTCTGTAGGAGAGCCAGATAATGAAAGCATTCAGATTATGCAGAGGATTTTTCTTCACGCAGTAATTTAAGGTAGATGGAAAGAGTAAAGAATGTTGATACAAAGGAGATTTAGAATCTGAAAGAACTGCAAGTTTCTAATGAGCTTTAATAACAAACAATGTCTCTGAAATGGATCTGAAGGCTGAATAACAGGCAATAGCTCTCATGAAATATGTAGTCTTCCTTTTCCTTCTCTGTTTCCACTTCTATGTGTTTATTTCTGTTAATGCTTTGTGGGTTTGTTTTGGTTTCCAATGGAAAAGAGCAGCTCACAAGTTAAGTAATTGCTCAAATGAGAAAGAACAGACTTTGCTTTATCTGGAATAAAAAAATAAAAATTCAAGATGTTCCCACAAAGGTACAGTTCTTACTTCTTACTGTTGAAGGTGACTGCTAAAGCTTATATGTAAAAGACATATAGAATGACATAAGTCAGCATCCCACAACTTGGCAATTAGCTGTAGGCAAAAACTGAGGCTGAAGGCAAGCTGCACTATGAAGGTAAAAGCTTGTGTCTAAAGTCTTATTAATACATGAGCTGCAGGTTTTAAAAAAATGAGAAGCCCATCCAAGTCATTCGTGATCTAATTATGATTAAACTAATGGTTAGATACAGGGCACTTGCATTATCAAAAAAAAAGAGCTGTGGTGTATTTGGGTTGCTGCTTTTAAGTAGGTAATGGATTATTTACATGGGTGACCGCAGTGGTCAGGGGATCACAAGATAATCATAACAGGATGACTGTGTGCCAACAAATTGCTAATGAGCAGCTATTCTCATAATCATTCATCTGACTTGTAGCAGCCATGGAGAGGGCATCACACAGCAGCATATGCAGATGGGACACATCCAAGTCTAGCATAGTAGATTATTTGCCTGAATACATGAAGATACAACATTGATTAAACTGAACCACAAGTGTGTGCTAAATACATGGACAAAATAATTGACCAATTTAGAAAAATCTAATGTTGTTTATCTGCATTCTGCCAGTGATGGAAGGTGGTCAGTAGGGTTCTGGTTAAATGTATATGGAAAAGAGGACATGATTCAGCAACTTTGATCTTGAGCTCTTGCTGTATAATTTAAACCTGCTTTATACTGATTACTGTTTCTTTGCTACCTGCCACTTACCATTGCAATTAATAATTTAAGAATGTAAGTAGTGAATGAAGGACTGAAATATATGAGTAAATCTTGATTATGGGACTAAACACACTCTTGAGGAGTTAAATATGTTAACATGATCATTTGGTTGGAATGTTAGAAGAGGCTAGAATGCAAAAGAAAGAGACTACAGAAATCTAGAAAATTATGAATTTTCCGTAGTCCCACGCTATTTGCAGATGGAGCACTTTTGCCAGGTCACCCTTAAAATGCAGACGGTCACATTTCTTAAAATAAAAGAAATATGAATAAAACATAAAAGAGACTTTTCAGCCATTTCTTATATGGTTAAGTCTTTTCCCTTCTGGTAAAAAGGTTCCCACTGCTAACCCGAAGAAGTCAAGTCCTTCCTGCACCATATTTCAGTCATCTTATTATAACTGTTGACTTTACTCTGGCTTAATTCCAAGACTACCCTGTTCACAGATTAGAGTATCTGCTGACAGTCTGGCCTTCTCCACTAGATTTCAAGTGTTTTTTTTCTTTAGTCTATCTTTAAAGACTATTTCCTGCTTTTTTGTTGTTTTTGTTTGGGTTTTTTTTGTTTGTTTTTTCCCTCACCCCTCTATAGATTTCCTCCCAAGCACCTTCAACATCTGCTTTACTTATTCGCTCTTTTGCTCTCAGGACTGGACCTTCACAGAATCTCATCCAAAGACTCCTTGAGAGCAGGTCAAAACAACACCATACTATTATAAATAGACTTCCAGTTAGTCATCTGTTTTCTGTCATATGAGCAGGAGAAGCTGGGGAAAAAAGTGCACTTTAGACCTGGAATCTGCACATCTCAAAGGCCCAGTTCATCCTGCAATGTTGTATACCTAAAACGGACAGACTTGCAAAGTTTTTTAACCTCTGCATTAGAATCCAGATTCATGTCCTCAAAATTCTGGAAGGGAAGGTTTATTCTTTTTCTTTGAGAGTAAAACATTCTAGATATTTTGTTTTTTGAAAACTGATTGTGTGGCAGTTGCACACCCCTCTCTCTTCCCCCTTGCCCCCTCCACTTTCCTTGGATATGGAAGGATATCCCCCTCTCCCTCAACACATTCCCCCCTCACTCTCCTGCAATGGGTCTGAAAGCTTCTTTTATATGACCCCAGAGCCCTTTGGCCAGGGTCGTTAAGAGAGAAGAGGAGGAGACACAGAGGCACCAAGAAGCCGAAGTTTCTGGGCGCCCACAGACGGAGTTGGAGGGTGCCGAGAAATTTCAGGGCACCCCACAGCTAGAGTGGGGATGCAGAGAAGCTTCTGGAATGCCCACAGTCGGATCTGACTCAGCTATATAAACGGGACTCCACCGAGGCATGCGCTTGGCGTGTCCTCTTGGAGTGTAGGCCAAATGCTGCTGCCGAGAGCCCTCCTGGGACGTTGTCTAAGGTAACCTCCCGAAAGAAAAATGGGACTGCCTTATCTCCACATGTGGGTGAATGATTCCGTGCTTAAATATAACCACATGTATTTTCTTTAATAATTCCTTGCCAGATTCAGGCAGGCATATATTTTTCCCGGAGTCAGGGACAGCTCTGGCATCGTTTTTGGTGAGCCACGTGTATGCACACTGTGGATCTCCATTATTCTTATTTGCTGCATCCCAATAATTTCCTCAACTGATACTCGAACCTGTATTTACGTTACTGGAGTACTAAAACCCTGTTCTTTACCAGTTAATCTGCTGCACCTTTTTGACCAAAATAAAAGTTTGTTTTGGACCTTGTTGTCTGCCTAAAACTAACTTCAGGGTGCCTCCGTGACACTGGTATTAAAGAAAGATAGTAACAAAACTATCCCATAAAGGAGTTTCTCAGCACTTCACAACCTACAAACACATTTTAACTTCCTGATTCTGATGTGTCAAAAATAATTCATAGGAAGAATAGCCTCATGCCTTTAGAGCTTTCAATATCACTTATGGCAGGATTCCTTTCTGGGAGGTGATGTTATGGGATGTAAATTAGAGATGCTCACCCTAAATTGTGTTAGGGATCAGTCCGATTTCCATAGGTTCCAAAACTGGAGAAAGATGAACCCTTTTCTTTATTCTGTTCTCTTGTCCAGCAGAGAGCCAAACCTGTTCCTTTAAACACTAAATATTTTTATTTGGATGGTGTCTGTGGACTTTTCTGAGTATATCTGAGCTGATTTAAGAGACCCAGATTAATGCTCTCTTCACCACTGATCTTAGACAATTTGTTCTCTTGAAGTCAGATAGTATCATTATTTACCTTTTAAAGTCTCTGTTCAGGGTTAAATATACCCAGCCGACCAGGCCACCATACAGACTGACCCTGGAAAAAAATGTTAAAGCTGTACATGTAGTGAAAACTTTGTGCAGATATACCCTGGTAAAAGGATTAAATGAAAGGCAGTCAGTTTTTTTCCTAAAGTTGCTCTCACAGCAAACAGGAAACATAACACAACAGGCCAAGTACTGACTGTTCTCTTTGTCCTTACACTGGTCAGGTTTCCTTATTTCATTTGTGGTCAATGCAGTGATTTTATGAGTCACACTTGATTTGACAAAGTATAGTTGACAGGATCAACTTCTCTGAATTATCCATTGCTTCTAATCTCAGATAACGGCATTTGAATTTTTGTTACATTGTGTTAACAGTGAAACTGCCAGAAAGCACTTTGCTGCTTATTTTTTGTTTTTCATGGTGCAAAGAAATTCTGCATATATTTTAAACCTTGGAAGTATCAATAGGGTGCTACTGAGAAAAGAATACACCAATAACATTTTGCTGTTCATTTGGGCTGGATCAGGAAGCTGAGAGTGCTTTTGTTGTCTAGAGAGCAGGCCTGAGTCTTTGTCATCTTGCCTTATCATCTTCGCTTATGTGTGTCATCTGTGTTTGCCACATCTGTATTCTCCCATCCCTAAAACAGGTATGAAAACATCCTGTGAGATATGACCAAACAACATTGTGATAGTATTTTAAAGTTAGAGAACAAATATTCTCTTACAATATGTTATTCTTGTCTCTAAAAGTCTTGTCAACAAGGAAGGTGTCTTTCTAACTTTCTCAGTCTCCTCCCCTGTCCTTTACCCTTCCCACTATGAATACACATCATGCACCAACATTGGAGAGCTCGCTGGTAGACAGCAACAACTCTATCATTTTTGCTAAAAACTGACAGTGTTTGCATGGTAGAATCACCAGATAAGTCAGGTTGGAAGGCACCTTAGGAGGTCACCCATCCCAGTCCCTGTACAAGGGCACTGAGCACACCCTTAGCCCTTGAGGAGGTCAGGTCTGAAGAAGGGGCCCAGGGCAGAGCAGAGCTATCTCCCTGAGGGCAGGGACAAGACCCAATAGTTGGTGGGAAGGCTGTGGCCAGGGCCTGTCTCAGCCCAGGGAGCTACTCTGAGCTGAGGATCTCACCCTTGGCCCCCACCATGAGCTATAGCCCCTGCTGCACTGCCATCATTTCTATGACTGAACACGAGACATGGATCTGTGCTCCTGCCCACAAGTTGACATCCCAGTTCAATTCATCCAATCCCCATCCCCAGGAAAGTGCCCAATGCCCAGGGCTGATGTTGCCTTGCCTGACCCCCTGCAGGTCCTGCTCCTGGCTTGGGGGGATGTCTCTGGCTTCCGGATCCTGCCCTGTGCCCCAGCAAGCTCCTGCTACCCCAACCCCTCAAAGCTGAGCCAGCTATGTTATCCTACCAGGTTGCTTGGGGCTTTATCTACTGAGGTGTGGTAAACCTCCAAGGATGGAGACTGCACAACATGTCTGGACAGCGTAAACTATGTGCTTGAATATCTGCACATGGAAAAGGTTTCTGAACACCTCTTGTTTCATTGTATGCCTCTTGTGAAGAGAGTGGCTCCATCTTCATGCTGTACTCTTTGTAGGTATGGGACGTCTGAAGCCATCTCTTCTCCTGGTGGAAAAAACCTCATCCTTTCTAGGTGCCTGCTCAGGTGTCCAGGTCTCTGTGGCTGGCAGCCCTGTGCTCAAGCATGGCTACTGGTGTCTCCTTGGCCCCTGCAATTTGACGTCATTTGCAGACTGAGAGCACACTCCATTGCCTTCTCCTGGTTGCTGATAAAGATGTTAAACAGGATTTGTCTCAGGCTAGACCCTTGTAAAACTCCTCTTCTTAGTATTCAGGTAATGAAAGGCCTGTTAGCCACTATAATTTGAGCACAATCATCCAAACAAATTTTAAACACTCATCCCCTTGTTAACATCCTACCTTGAATGCAAGTACACTGTGAAAGATGGTGTCAAAAGCCTTGCTCAAGTCCAGGTTAATGACTTGAGCTGCTGTCCCCTCATCCACAGATCTGGTCATTTCATTGTAAAAGGCAATCAGGTTGGCCAGGTGTAAGCAAATTTGTTCTGACTGTTCCTAATCACCTTCTTTGACTTTATGTTCCCAGAAACATATTCCAAGAAAACTCACCCCATGAACATTGCATGGGCCCTCTCAGACCTCAAGCTTTGTAGCTGCTGCAACCTATTGAGTTAAAGACTGCAGCTTGCTGTTCAAAGCTATCTCAGAAGAAAAAATCCTTCACTTACTTCACACACCTTCTAAGAATGCAAAAATCATTACTTAATCAAGAAAAAATAGCAGACCCCAGGATCACAGCCCAGGTCTTTTTCTCCACCTCCAACTTCTTAGCTACAAGTGTGAAAGCAGAAATTCCTCCAATTCAAAGGTTTTTAAACCAATGCTTTTTGGAATGTCAAAATTCATTGGTTTCATTAAAGCAGGGGTCTTGTAAAATTTGTAGTTTCTGCACAGACATGTAGAAATAAATGTTTGAAGACCTGAAAAAGGCTTTTAGTGATGAAGGATCATGTAAAGACCTCGTGAAATGTGCCAGCATTTCACATAGTAGGAGGCTAGAAATAGACATTTGAAAATCTGGCAAAAAAAAAATAAACTCCCACAATCTCATATCTGTTGATTGTTACTGGGAAAAGTGTTATCAAACCTAAAGCATTGACTCTATATCACTGGCAGAAAAATACCATCCCCACAAAAAGGAGCCTGTGCTGCTGTTTAACAGAAGAACCTCTAAGCATTCATTACCTAATCTAACACTCATTGAAGTCCCTGAGGAAATGCCTATTAGTGAGCAGGATCATTCATATTTCTCTTTTTAACAGATTAGTGGGTGTTTACATGGAGGCCCTGTAGGCATCAAATAATCTGTATTCATATAGCAAATGCAGAGCTTAAAAATCCCTGACACTCGGTTCAATTGGTAATTCAGAAATTTGCTTTGGCAAGCAACAGGACTGATAGGACTGATAGCATCCATATTTTTTTTTTTTTTTTTTTTTTTAATATTAGACTTCTAGTATATATTTGTTGAAGTGTTTTTAATTCCTGTGATTCTAAATATTAATCAAGTATAAACCAAATACAAGGTAGTTGTAAGGTTGTACACAGAAATCCCAGAGCTTCTGGTCCCGCTCACAGTTTTGTTAAGAACCCCCAGAAAGGAATTTAACAAGATTGTTCAATGTCACAATTACATTTACAGATTATGTGGGCAGAAGAGAAGCAGTCAAGAATTACAGCAGTTATATGCTGCTGCTGCTTCTCAGGAAATGTTGAGCACACAAAGAAAAAATTCACAAAGTAAAAGTGTCAAAACACAGTTGCTGCACCTTCATGCACTCTGAAGAGAAGACTCTGGACTTTTCTTTCCGAGCTCCTTGCCCACCCATACAGTTGCACACCTATACACTGCCTGCTTCATGTAGAGGAATACATCAGTGTGTTGGGAACCATGTGTCTTGTACACTCCAAAGGATGTGTCCTGATTTCTCACAAGGCTGGATTTCAAGACTATTGTCTGTATGATACATTATTTTGGTCTTGAGATCAACCTAGAGGCTGTCTTTAGGACAGTGCAGAAGAACATGGTGGACCTCTCTGCTGCCCAGAGCATTTATAGAAGGGAAAACAGACTGTTGGAGGTCATTGTTTTACTCAAGGGCCTCAATAATAGGAAAGAGGCAGAAATCTTCCTTTCACTCACCACCTGAAACCGATTGGGAATGGCCTATACACATATATATTAAAAAAAAAAAAAAAAAAAAAAAAAAAGTATGTTGAGGAGCTTTCTTTCCAGAAGCTGAGAATTGAAATTATTATTTCTATTGGGGGAAGAGGGGTGTAGACCATGGAGGAGGAAGGAGAAGGAGACAAAACTCTATCAGCATTTTCTACTCCTGCCTTTTATCTGAGCTTAGTAAATCTAATCCTACTGACTGATTCTCATGTACAGATCATTGAACTGAGAACTTTTTCGACTATAGTGTGCCTGTACCCTGTTTCTTTTTGCTTTATACAGATTTTCAAAGCAAATGCAAAGGTTAAAATAGTAGAGTATGCTTGTTAACTACTGATAACCTTAGCCTGCCTTTGCAGGCCCGCACTGTGGGAGGCAGAACTCCAGCACAGAATGTGGCAGCTCATCACATGAGCCTTAAAGTCCAGATAAGTGATGAATGAGAAATGAGAATGGGATAGAGGAAACCTCATCAAATCAGAGTAGAAAAGAACTACAAGTAGTAGCATATGATGAAAGGACAGTTGTGTGAGAGGATGGTATGAAAGCATGGTTTATTTAGCATAGTAAAGAAAGGCTGAGAGGAGATTTTTCTTTTTTTTTCCTAAAAAATACACAGGCAGAGTGAGGAAAGTGAGACAAGGAGAATAAACATCATCAAGATAGAAGAACTTCACATTCTAACCACGTCCAATACAGGGATAAACATATACACTGTCCAAAAATGAATTCAGGGTGAAATTTCTTTAAATTATAACAACAAAGTACTGAAAACACAGAACAGACTGAAAATATCTTCGATGTTAATAAGATAGAGCTTGTAGATGGTCTGATTGGCAGAAACAGAGAGATTTATAATCCAAAATGTTTCTTTACTCCTGCTAGGTATGATCCATAGAACTTTGAGGAGGGCAGGGTGAAAGCTAGACATATGAAATTACTAAATGAACTTGTCACTGTAGGTCCCAGTGAAACTTGAATGAAACTTAAATGAAACCTTATCACACTTTTATCCTAAATTTTCATCAGAATAGTACCTTAGGAAGCAAAAGATCTGATTTTAGGCACACCTGGAACACCCTAAATTGGCAAAGAAGCAAGGAATAGGATTAAAAAGTCTAGTTAGGTGTAGAGACATTTCCTTCATTAGCACACTGAAATTAGGTCAATGTTAATGATGCAGGAGCCACAGAATTCCTGGGCACCCAGTTTGATTATGTCAAGGAAGATGGTTATAAACAAAAGGCAAAATTGTAGGCTACCTAAAGAATCCAGCAGGTCAAAGCATTTTGGAAGACCTGTTATGAATCACCTTGTCACTTCTAAGTTCCCCCAAAGTGTCTGATATCTTGATGGTTGAACTGGGTCTGGCTGGGACAGAGTTAACTTTCCTTGTAGCAGCCTTCATAGTGCTGTGTTTTGTATTTGAAGCTAGAACAGCGTTGATAACACATCAGTCTTATGCCTTAAATGTTAACAAATCACAAAAATCATGCTAGATCACCTGCAGCTAATCTGTTTTGTTTTGTTTTTCATTGATATCTGCTGTGTCTATATTTTTGTTGCATTGGATCATGCATTAAAAATGCCCCACACAACCCAGGAGCTAGAACTGCCTCTTTTGCCAGGACAGTAATGATCGGGGTGGAAGTCCAGCTCAATTTTCCTGTTGAGCAAGTGTCTTACCTTTGAATGTCCTGCGTTCTTAGCAGGGGGTCTTTGAGATGAATAACTGAATATTCATTAGGCCAGAGTGCAAATAATCATAATGTAATGTTTAGAACACCACTGTGTCAAGGGACAAGACTATTTTTGAACCAGTGCTACAGCCTGAGATCGAGATTGTCTACAATAAATAGAAGTTTCCACAACCATTGTTTTTCTAATACACTTAGAAGAAAGTACATTGGCTCACACACATCAGTACACATTGTGTAACCATCCCTGTGCATGTTCTTAGCCTACAGAAAATATTAGTTGATTGGAATTAATTAAGGGGACCTTACATTTCCCATTAACTTAGAACTGGATATAACTCATGGCTATAGCAGAGTAGAAGCACAGTAAAAGAAGCATAGCATCGGGAGAGTGTATATCATGGGTCAGAAGAGACAATGCCATTTATTCAAGTGTTTACAACATAAGTCACTTGTATTACTGCAGTAACTTACCTTGGTTAACAGAGAAGTTCAGGGAAAATTCCCTGGAGCTGCTAGAACTTTTGTCAAAAATATACAGCTACTTTAAGTTTCAGATTTTATGAAATATGTATGTTTCTGTAGAAATAAAATGATCTCTTAAAAACTTGAAGTACCTATTGATATATTTTCTCCATATTAATATTTATTTAATCTAAAAGAACTATCGGCATGAAAGGTGGTGGGGTAGTTCTGATTTCAAGCTACAGTCTGGTTGAAGTTGTCAGGCACTCTCATGAGTTTTTTTTGCTTAGGCCAAATCTTTTCTACATGTACATGACTATTATTATGATTTCTCACATAAGTGGAATGAAAACTGGCTTAGTTCAAGCTTCAGAAGCCTTGGGCACTGTCTTTCATTCACCAGCTTCTAGCTATTATGTATTAAAAATATTTGAAGGGCTCTGGGAGACAGGTGTATTCAGATTTATTTCACTCGTGTCTAATGCGTCTTTACAGAGGACATTGAAGTTGGAAGAGGTCAATAAATACAAAGTGATGATGTATTTTGTACCAGACCACTAATACTGACAAGCCTGTTTCCCATTGTGCTATTAATTATATGTTAAGGTAGGAAGGGCTCTCCTCAAATAGACATTGCTTCAAGTTTACTCTAATAAAATAAGAAAATATATCACAGCCTACATGTTAGACATGAAATCTATTGCTTAATATTACTTCCATATGCAATCAGGTCAGTCCCTAGGAGTTCATCATTTAATTCCATTTTCCAAAAAGGAGTTTCTAGTCCTAGTTGATTATGTATGGGAAGAAACTGCTTTTGATACCAGATTGCGACAAAGGAGAGGGACCCCAGCTATGCTCTTCCACTACACTTGAAATTACACGAACGGAGAAGTATTTGAACGGACATCAGTGTCACAGGTGCTAGTTGTCTGATTTATTCCCTCTCGGAGGAATGCGCTGGCGTCTGTGTACGTAGTCACACCTTGCCAGCTGGCCAGGAGGTGACATCAGCTGTCCTCTCAGACAGATGAATCGCACAGTGTGCATAGCTGCCTGCCAAAGGACAGACTTTCCCGGAGAAGTAGAGGGAAAAAAACACTTCATGTATTTCTGACAGTAGTTTTTACTCCATATTTGTTTACAGAATTAACTTTATTGGACCAGCTTATCACCAAAGCCATCTTTCTGACACTGCAGTAAGTTACTTGGATTGTGTGCCATAAAACACAGCAACTTACACAGGAATTTACGTTCTCTGATGTTGCTGAGTGGAGTATATTTTTCTCAGTGTGATCATAACACTGTACGGGCAATATCATCTTACTTAATCTCCTTTTTTATAACCCTAGATCACTCAGCCAAAATAAATATCCCTACTTTTAGGCAACTAAATTAAATAGCTAGGTTTTAAAGCCTATGTAAATGGGCTGAGCATTCATAACTCTAACTGATAGTCATTCACTTGTGAAAGTATGTAACAAGGCCTCAGCTGGCTTTAGGGGACAGAGATCTGTTAAAACCATCACAGTTCACACACCAGTACCAGCTGAGGAGTACTGATTCTTTATGCTTTCCATAAAAGAATCGCAAACACAGTCACTCTATGACAGTTTTAAGGATCCTATGGATTTTACTCATAAAGTGAGAGGATGAGTTTTGCTAATTTGTTTGCGGAGTGAAAATGCACTCTGCAGTGTGTAAGCAAAACAATGGTAAGAGTGTTATTTAGCTGAGGTTGAATCAGGCTGAATCACCAGGAAAGGATAAAAACTGAGTGAAACCATCGCACAAGGTCTGTAAGACTGCCAAATTAGAAATATAACAATGGCATTCTGATGTTGTGAGTAGTGGTAAAATTTAAAAAGAGCCTGGGAAGTGTTATTATAATTGCATCTATTCATCCCTAGAACATGCTCCTCTTTTTCAGAAATGAAATATCAGTGATTTTTTTTTCTATGATGTTTATAGTCTTACTAATTATCTCCTCAGATTTTCAGTTCATTCTGTCCAAAAAACCTAGATACTTTGGTGTACAGTCTTTTATAATCCTGATCGCATTGTTTCAATACAAGAAAAACTTATCTATGCTTTTTTAATGATAGGCATGTCTGCAAATGTGAATGCTCATTGTTCAGTCTTTTTATACCTCATGCCTTTTAACTCATATATTTAATATATTTCAGCTGAGTAAGTTAAAAACAGGATCAAAGACAATGAATGATTGTGTCTGGCTCATCTGGCTCTATCTGGTGTTTCCTAAGTAATGTATCTGGATTCTCCTGGGAGAGAGGATCTTCCTTTCCATCCTTTCTAAAGTGCAGCTTCATACAGGTGATACTTACAGGAAGAAAACTAATACAACAGCTGGACAGTGCTCCAAGGTGCATAGCATATGTTATAGTCTTAAGTCCTATCCTAGCAACTTTTATCTTTTTATGATAGAGTAGCAAAGGAGTTGCTGAATTTTATCTCTGATGTCTATGTCTCAGGTAAAAATGAAGCAGTGGATTACACTTAAATCTTCATTGACGAAGAGAAAATAGGCCTGACATACACATGGTGCAACTTAGAATGTCTATATGACATCTTACTTCTGCCTTTATAATGGTTTAATTTTTTTGTCCAAGATTCATTCTTACCAGTTCTATGTCTGAGCCAAGCTAACAGCCCAAGTTGGTGCATTTTTGTTTCAAAGTCATCTGGCTTAGTCTCAGTCACCCCCAAATGATTTTTTCAAAATATGTGAGAGGAGCTTTGGTTGAGGATGAGCAAGATTCTCAGTAAATAATAAACGTGGCTTTGCTTTTTAAATTCAAGTCAACAGCTGGGGCAGTGGTCTTAAATCACCACAACTAGACATGCAAAATCCCTCTATTCATGCCCAGAGCTCAAGTTCCTGCAATAAACCCATCTTTTGCTCACCCCTAGTAGAATCAGACTATGTTTAGCCTGATTGAAATGGTAGGGGCTACTCACAAAAGCAACTTCTTCTATACATGTGTTTGTGAGTTCTGGACTTTCAAAACTGTTTTCTTGCTTTAATTAAAAATATAAATCTGTGTTATGCTTCACAGATGAACACTAACAATGAGGGTTTCTGTCATTTTCCTCTTTATGTAAAATACAGATATCAGGCTCTACGATGCAAAATAGCAAAACACTGAGCACAGAAGCCATACAAATCTCATTTGGATTCCCAAAGGAATTCGACCCTTCCTAGTGAGCTCATTTTAGACTGATTATGTAGCTGCCAATTTTATTGCTGTTCCATGCACTGAGATTACTCGGACTGTATTCTTTATTACAATCAAAATAAACCTACTGCAGTGGTTTGTTTTTCTTGACTGAGCAGATGAATGTTGAACATGCATAAGTAATCTTAAGCACTGCACCTTTTTACTTAGTTTTGTCAGTGACATACCCAGTAAATATCCAAAGTTTGAAGCTGACAACAAAGGTGTAGCCATAATTCTGCATTGTGAGGTGAGGATTGTGACATTGTATAAACTTGTTTTTATGAATTATGAGATGAAATAGTCATTCTATATATATATTATAGGATTGCATGAAATTAACAGCCTTGGTCTCCATGACAATACCAGCAGGAGATTTGGATGAAAAAGATGGCTATGGAGAATATTATTTAAATAAATATCACAATACTTCCAAGTCTTGTTTACTTAGCGAGAGTTTTGAATACACTGGAAGTAACCATATTATTATTTTGCTTCTTTATCTAATTTGACAGAGCGTTTTCTCAGACAGAGAAATTTTGATATTTGTATGTAAAAGCCAAGACTAATTAGACACTCATGAGTGATGAGTTGCATCTGACCAAATGAATTTAGTGACTTCTGGACTCCCTTTATGAAAAACTGACACTCCAAAAGGTAACTCCTCTAGTCATAAACAACCAACTATATCCCATTCTCAAAGTTTCTGGATTTACATTTTGATAGGTACGTACTCTAAAGGTAGGTGACAGGAATGTTGGCAGGCATAAGCTTGGTTGGGCAGCCCCTCTCTGGAAGCCATACACTTGTATTTGCATGGTGCTTGTCACACCACTAATAAGGTGGATCTTGGATGAACTCATGCTTACGTTATCAAGTGGACATGTGGGTGTAAGAACACTGGGACTTTGCCTGGAGTTCATTAACACCATTGCTATACAAATAAGAAATATCAATCATTTCACAGCAAGATCATTTCTCAGACAGCTTCTTTGTCTTTGAATTTCAGTTCTTCCTTCTGGATCAACTCTTCATTTTACCTTTCAGGACCACAGGTTCTTTAAAAAAACAAAATGTAACCCCTGTAACAAAAAAAAACAAAAATGATCTAAACCTAAATATACCTACACAGGATGGTCAGTGAAAGCAGGACCACGTAGTTTAAGATAAAGTTTGAAAGGAACCACTCAGGTTATTTTAGGTTAACTATAGATGTTCATACTTTAATAAATTAAATGCCTAATTCTAGCCTTAGATTTATTTTTATCTATATGGACCGGTCATTTCCCAGTGATCTGGTACTGCCACTTCCACTGTCACAAGTTCATATTTGCCAAATGCCGCAATTGTGGTATTTAAGCAGTTTCAAATTTTTATTATAAACTTAGTATCTAAGCTTATTTTAATCTTTAATATATATTTTCTCAGTTTGCACATTACTTTCTGTGAGATAAAAAGTGCTATTATTCTGCCTATTTTTGGCATACCAGCTTGAGCGTATTATGGGGTTATCACTACGTAACTCCTGCCTTGGAGCAGGTTCTCCTTTTTCTGTTACTTGTCAGCCCTCTTGTCTCACCTTTCACAGGAGATGATACCAAAAGAAGACCTCAGGCTGTAAGACTCAGATTTTGAGACATCATATTTCTATAAGCATGTGTTCCCGCTCCAACAGTGGGATTGGACTAGATGATCTTTCGAGGTCACTTCCAATCCCTAACATTCTGTGATTATTATTCAGAATATTTTCTATTCTGATTTGGTCCCATATCTCTTAGACATCTAAATACTGCCTGACTGCAAATAAAGATATCCCATATGAAACTTCAATTCAAGTGAACCCTCATGTCAGAAGCACCTAAATGCTCTAGCTCAATATATTTGCACCATCAGTCAAGATGCCTAGATTTCGCAGTGTCTGTGTTGTGTATGTTGAGCAGCTAAATACTAAATTCATTCCTTGACCCAGGACACAGAATAAGTCTTTCTTCTTCATTCACCATAGCTGATGGTTCTAGAGGAGTATAGTCTGCTACAAGATGACAGTCGTAAGGCCTCCTATGGCAACCACCATTTAATAGTCCAGTAGTCCAAACACCAGTTTTGGCCAACACTACACTGAAGCTTTTGAAGACCCTATTTGTTTCCCTTTTGATAAATTTTTTCTTTGTTATTTAATTGAAGATCTGCTTTTGGCACAGCATTATTAAAAATAATTTAAAATATTATTATTATTAAAACATTTCATTTTTTGAAAACGTGTCCTTTATTTATTTTTTTTCAGAGGCTCCATTTATTAGAAATCATTTTTTTTTTTAATGGAAGGAATCCTAATCATGTTAGGAAAATAGTAACCACACTTTATTCAGTAGATCCTTCATTTACACCAAATATAAAACAAATACATAGAAACAGTTTTTCTTTAGGAATAATGCATTTGAGGCACAAGTATCATTTCAAAGTAGCCCTAGGGCATTGAGAGGGAACCTTGTTCCTGGATTTCATTAACCAAATAAAACCTTTTCAGGAAAAGTAATTGCAATCATTCTGTATTAATAACTGTATTAGCAAAGCTGAAGGCCCAACTTATCCTCAGATGATCATTACCAGTGTGTACCCCTGCTGCAGTGTCTGTAAAGAATATTTTAACATGTAGAAAAAATGCAAACTGATACTATATTTTGAAAGCATCAGCAATAAGGCCCTTTCCTGTCTCTCAGCTGGTCACGAACTCTTCAAAGTATCCTGGAGGTCTCTCTGATCTCAAAACAGAGTTAACGGTTTGCTTATTGCAACCACCACTGAAATATGTGGTAAAACCCAGTAAACCAAAGAGACAAGGAAACATTTTCCCAAATATGTGGAAGGCATAAAACTTTCAGTGAACAGTGAACTCAGTATCGTTTTCAAGTCAAACTCACTATTTCTATGTTACATCAGCTGTGTGCTCTGGGAAGCCAAACACAAGAGAGTCAAAATGAAAGCAAAATGCCAGGCAGTTGCAAAGAAAGATAAAATTCCATTACAAATGGAAATACAATCAGGTTGTTGTTGTTTTGTTTTATGTTTTTTAAAAAAAGGGGCATAGAATATGTAAAACATTTTGGGCAGTCACTTTTTAATGAAGATCTTAGATATTTCCTTTTTATTGCTATGGCTGTGAAAAACACCTTTCATGAATTATTGTGATTTTTCTTCAGAAAAATGAATACATTACATAGTACACAAAAAATATTACCATTTCTAGAAAGGATTTTTCAGTATTTCAGGGTTTTTTTGACAAAACAAATATTTTCCCAAGGCTTCTTTTTTTTTTTTTATAGTTTGTATTTTAATTACCATGGAACAACTACACCTACATTTCTCAAATTTTTGCTTATGAGCACAAGGACATTCTGTAGCAGCCGCTCCTTTAACTTCTAAAATATGGCACAAGCTACATAATACCCAGCAAAAATTAAGGCTATGCTACCAATGTTTAAATGCCTTATTAACTCTCCAGTGCATCAGCTGAGGAGAGGTTTTCTTAAATCTTTAGGAAATAATCCTTTTACCCAATTTCTACAACATCTAGTCTTTCTTGGGCTTAATTTACTTGGAAACATCACGATGTGGAACTATAACAGCTCTCCAGCCTCTGTATGTACATTACTCCAGTCTCCCACAGCCTCTCAGATGCCAACACAACAAAGACCCTCTCACAGCTCCCCCCTGCGCAAAAGCAGGTAGGATCATAGGATGCTTAACAAAGCAAGCAGGCATCTACATTAAACCTCTGTCTCCAAGCAGAATTAAAATGGTGTCATCTACTTCAGGAACTGCATAAAATATGTTGGAGGATGTAAATAATTCACACAGTTCCCAGAATTAGATTCTTTACTAGCCTGTCTCCTACAGACTAAAGAACCCATTCTGCTCAGCAGCTATTCCCAACCTGGCCTTGGAATCCAGAGTTTTTACTTTTTCAAACATTCATTGATAGACAAGTAGCTACCTGACACTTATCTAATATGATCAGAAGCTGAAAAATTAGACCTTGTACATTTTTTTTTGGAAAAATGAAAACAAAATATAGGAGTCTGCATTTGCAGTGAATGAACTGAAAATTATATCCAAAATGAAAACCAAAACAAAACAAAAAAAACCCTGCCTCTATTCAAATATGTAAAAATCAATCAATATTTATAAATCTGAATTAAAAAATTACTTTTAATCACACACATATAGCAACACACATACAGCTAAGCCACCGGAGACAGCGAAGGTTCTGAGCTCACACTCTCACCCAGTGGTTGGACATTTGTTCTCTATTCTTACCCTGTTCTCCTCATCCTCGAATCTTTTCCTCAGTCCCTGACCCAGCACTTGCTTCTGATCAGTGGAAGCTTTTTCACTACTTTTAGGGGTGTCAGAGTGTTTTCATATTTTCCTGACTTTATCCCTCCTTCTGGCTGCTGCTGTTCTTTTGCACTGTTGCAGTGCAGCTTTTGCTGCTTAAGTTTCAGTTCCAACCACTACTGATGTTAGCAATCTGAATTTCAGCAAGAAATATGGACACATCATGTAGTGCTAATATATACTTTTACCCTGAAACTGCATGAAAGTAAAAATCTTCCTCCTACCTACAAATTTGTCAATTTATGTTTATCTATTTTCTAGCACTAGCAGAATTAAATTAGTGGAGAACCTCATACTTCTTTATTATTAATGTCTCAGACTTGTAAAGGAGTATGAATTTGATGTGATGGTATTATCATTTGCATTTAACTTTTTCTAGGGACTCTTACCCATTTTCTCTCAAATGCAAGATTCTAATCCAAATCGACCCAGCAGAATACTGCAATGATCACAAACAAGCAGTTCAAATGTGAGAGGAAGCTGCTCTTCAGCTTCTCCACTGACAAAAAAATGTGTTGAAATGGTGAGTGCCTATTTTTCAGCAAAGGCTGCATTTCATAGAGGAAATGCCACAACTAACAACAGGATAATGAAACTCACTATTGAAGAACATGAAAAAAAACAAAACCAAACCAAACCTTGATAAATGCACAAGGATATTTTCAATGCTTTCACAAAGTAACTACTGTATTTCCAAATTTTCATAGGACAAAATACTGAATAACCTAATGACTTGACCTTGCAAATACTTCTGTACATATAGTTCCTTAGAGTAATTTCATTAATACATTTATGCAGCTTTGGGAGCTGAATTTAAAAAGCTGATTGGAATAGAAATTTGATCAATATTTTAACTTATACATGTAGGAAGTATCTTTAAGGAAATCTCAAGTTCATTGTCCAGTAGAAATCCGAAGGCTTTGATGCCAACAAGGTTTATACTCTAAATAAAATTCAAATAAATACAATTCTTAAGACTAAGATATACTTGCTCTCTTAAATGTGTAGGAACTTCTATACATTTTTTTTTTGGTAACCTCTTCCTTCCAGAAAGAAGTTAGTTAATCTAGAAAAAAAAAAATCACTATTTCTACAATACAAGTTGCTGTGATTTAATTATCCTACTAGATGAGACAAATGTGTTTGACACATGTGCTAGGCAAACCTTTGGGTAGTGCATTCATGCATAGAAAATGGACATATCCCTTGAGAATAAATGCATCATTCTGTTCCATTCCTGTTAAAAAAAAAGATTTTGCTCTGGTCTAATTAACAGAAACAACAGCAATAGTTGCAGGAGTCGAACATTTCAGCACCTGCTCAGCTGGAGGAAACTGGTGAGAAAGAGTACATTGTTTCTTAAAATTTAAGGAGTAGGCAAAGATAACAGAAATAAAAAGAGCTGGATCCGAATTCAGAATGAACATGGAGTCATGAGGCTTTAGACCAGGCTCAGGCAGACTCAACTAAGGAAGTAGAAATCTGAGCAATGCATGCAGTGCTTCAGCAACATTCACATCTAAAAGTGATGTGTGGAGACACTTTATGCAGAAATGAACACTTAGCTTCAGACATTCAGAAAAACTTGTTTTGGTATCATGTTACAATCTATTTTTCTTCTCCTAACTGAAATAAACAAATCATTCAAATTAATGAGGATGAATTAACATGACAATATCTGCATTTTTTTTTTTGACTGGAAATGTTGCAGGAATAAATTAACATTATGTCACATTATCAGTGTATAGCATTAAAAACATATTTTAAAAACTTAATTTGCAAACTCCTATTTGTGTGCAGGCTAGAACGGGACAGTGCTCCAAGAGAGGTCCACAAAGTCTAAAATCAAGTAGCTGCTAAGGGGGTTCCCAGGCCCAAATTTTAGAGTTTGACATCTGGACCAAACTACTGTCTTTCTAATCAGCAGTTTACGGTTGATAGCATATTTCTACATTCCTTTATGCATCTAAGAAAAATAACTTCCTCTTAAAAGAGGTTTTACAAGGTCTATTTTCTTCTCTTATAGTAAAAATAAGAACTTATGAAGAAAGACCCTTTTTATGTGAAGAGCTAGTTCTTGAGGACAACAACATCAACAACAATGTCAACAACAACAACAAAGTAGATAATCCCAGGAGGACACCAGCACCTTTACTTATCAGACTGACTCTCCCAGGGAACACTACTATCACTTCCCTAGTGTTTGGATCCTAACTCTGGAGGTAATCTGCCCTGGTGGTAATCTGATATTGGGCCCTAGTTAGATGCTCATTTCTGGTTGCATCCTGCAAGACACCGTGGGTCACCATGGCAGCGTGCCATTTACCAAGGAAGGAAACTCAATGGGGACTAAAGACATTCAGCACTTTGGGTCAAGGTTTTTAATCTACACATTTTTATGCGGTAGAACCAACTGGGACTGGCACCTTAGGTCCATGCAAACAGAAATTCCTTACATCTGAGAGCAGTGACACTGAAACTTCCTGGGGCTATTTGTTGCTTTCTCTCTCTGTGGATCTGAGTTGCACTCTAAGAGTATCATAAAGTCTTCCCAGTGGTCTGTTGTGAGGCATGGAGAGGCTGGGAGTGTCGTGGGAGTACAACCATCTGCATCACATCACTAGGCAGCTCCAGAGAAATAAATCTCCAGGCAGATTGACTACACAGACACACCTGCTCACAGCCCCTGGCTGGGCTGCTTAATTAACAACCAGCTCTGACACAAGGAGGCTTGGCCATGCATCACTCCCAGTGATCAATTATCCCTACATTAAACAATCCACCCATCAGGAGCTCCCATTTAGTATTTCAACAAGCTGGAATCATGCAGCTCCTGAGCAGTGTTTACTTTGGTTGACTTAATGGAAGGTATCACAGAGCAAAACACGGACTGATTCCTCTTGAAAGCTGCAGGACTTGCAAGTGAGCTGTCAGAGCTGTCTCTCTACATCATTAATGCACCTTAGTCAGAGCATTCTGCATCCACACAAGAAGTATAAATAATAACAAAGTTTCCTCTGAAAATACACTTCAGGATCATCCTGTATTCACAGAGTTCAACTGGAGTATTTTTCTTTCTTCGCTGGAGATATTGATGTATAGTTACATTCAGATTAAAAAAAAAAAAAGCAAATTTCTAAGAAAATTATAGCAAGAGTTTGTTTGTTCTTTTTCCATTTCCTGCTAATGAATACCTTCTGCTCATTGTAGGTATCATTGTGCTGATATATTATTTTCATATATTTCCAAGCTCCCTGAATCCATTGCAAGCAAAAGGCACCAGAACTAGGTTTGTCAAAGCAAAGGTCCCCCTTGGAGCCAGCGAGGCTTTGACATTATACTAGGATGTGCTAAGCGCACTCATTTACTCAGAGCTCATTCTTGGATACTCCTCTCTCTCTAGGGAGCAACTATACATCAAACAAATGCTTTGCAAAAAGCTCTACTTATGGTTCCATGACAGACTCATTTTGAATATCTGTAAGGCACAACTTCTGAAGTAGGATTTCATGTACCAACAGATTTTACTAATTTTCAGAAGCATTGCTATAGTCATCAATGATTTCTTAACCAGAACTAAGAGCACAAAAATCACCAGCAGGCAAGCATACTGTTACACATGCATTAAACCCTTTCTCCTTGCCCTCTGTGAGGGTTTTATTAGTGTAGTCTAACCTACCAGACTAAGTTGAAGAGCCTCAGTAAAGACTGTCAGATGGAACAGAAACAGAGTAAGATAATTCAAGAACTATTTTTAAGTCAGAGGTTGCATGTTTTTACTTGTATTAGAATACAGCCCCTGTAAAGCTATTCAAGCTAACGAACATTGTCAGTGTGAACCCAGAGTGAGAACAGAGTATTAGCAAAAATCTGTATAAATTCTTACTTTTAAATGTAAAAATGAAGAAGATAGATAGATAGATAGATAGATAGATAGATAGATAGATATAGATAGATAGATATAGATAGATAGATAGATAGATAGATAGATAGATAGATGGATAACCTTTTTCTAGGACTGCCTTTATTGATTTTACTGAAGAAAATTTGAATGCATACACAACATTCTACTCATGTCTCCTTTTCTCAACAAGATCTGAACTAGCTGTGTCTGGATATGCAGTTGTCCAAAAGTAGATACTTGACACATCTTTAAACTGTACTGAGTGTTGCATTTGCCTGTTAATTAAGGTAATATAAACCAACAACATACTAGTCACAAAAATGAGCAACAATTAAAAGCCAGAATCTCCTCACTGACCTCTCCAAATTGTTTGGATGTATATATAATGTATATCAGTAGTAAGCAAGTAGCATCCATAGGCTCCAATTAGTTCAGAGCCCTCACTGTGCTGATTATTGTATGAACATAAACAGGCAACATTCCTTGCCTCAAAATCACTACCGTCTATACAACAGCAATGCACATTGAATCTTACAGAAAGCAGTGTGAAAGAAGGATGCTGAACCTGAGGGCAAATAATTGGAACACACGATTGGAAAAACTATTGGCTGATCATTCAGCTGGAAGCTTTAAAGGGTTTTTTTATTCCATAAAACAAGTGGACAAGAGATACAAATGAATCACTTGCAGCCTGTCTACTTAAGCGCTCTCATTAAGCATGGGTATCATGGTGAAGATGGATCTTAAGACACAAACGAAAGGAGACTAGGATAATGGGTATGTCTAATGACTTGGTTGTAGAGGCACAGAATCTAATAAAGCACAAGTTAATAAGCTTTCACTATTAGAGGGCTTTACATGACAGAAAGGCATGGTGCTGACAGAATTTCTATAACCAGATTATATAAATAAAATGGGTTGGTAGGGAGAGCCACAGACAGGACTCGGCATTAAATATTATGCTCTTGCATTACCTGAGCTAAAGAATCTATCAAAGCAATCAGAAAATTGTTGCATACCCTTAATTTCTGTGCTTAAGCTATTAGAAGGGGAAAGAAAAAGCAGT
Source organism: Nesoenas mayeri (assembly GCF_963082525.1). Classification (NCBI taxonomy): domain Eukaryota; kingdom Metazoa; phylum Chordata; class Aves; order Columbiformes; family Columbidae; genus Nesoenas; species Nesoenas mayeri. The sequence goes on from NC_137541.1 coordinate 11,112,128, forward strand.
AAGCAAGAGTTCAGTTCAAAAATATTGACAGTATCTGTGCTCCATGACCATTCCTGTGCTGCTGCTGTTCTGGTTATCTTTCTCAGTACATTAGGGGTTCTGAGCAGAGTCTACAACTCCTGAATCATCCTTTCTGACAGACAGGAGATATGTGAGGAGGAGCTAGACTTATCATTACAAAGCCAAAGGCAATTTTTCCCAAGCCTTCTAGTAAAAAACAGAAATCAGAATCTTTGGCTAGCTTGTCACAGTTCACCATCTTTTCTGTATCTGCACCAATGAGTCACCAACAATGGAAAACTGATCTGGGAAAATGCTTGTATCCCTTCTCCAATGCAGAAAAAAAAAAAAAGAAAAAAGAAAAAAAAATAATAATTGTTGACAAAAGTGGAGCTTCATGGTCTGTGTGTAAGCAAGGCAGTGGTCTGACATTAGGTCTGTCTTTTTAGATCAGTAATTAATGAAAGAACTGAATATATTATTTTAGATTCTGCATTCAATGATCATGATTTCTGGAATTCTAAATATTATGAGTCACCTTCATAAATATACAGTATAATGACTCCCATCATATTTGAAATAACTTTTTTTTTTTTTTTTCTCTCCAAAGGTAAGCTTTAATAAGTCACAGGAGTTTATGAGTCACTCATGTTCAAGTTAAGATGCTCATATAAGCCTATTCCAGAAAATATCTTGACTGTAAAACGTAATTTCAGTGAGGTAATTTAGGAAAAAAATATAAAAAAGAAACAAAGAAACCAGGCAGACAAGGTGGACAAGAAGAAAAGAAGCAGAAGCAGAAAAAAAGGAAACGAAGATGAAGAAGAAATACAGTTTGGGAAATCTCTCATTTCAAACTGTTCTTATGTAAACCACTATGGCTTGGGAAAGAAACAAAACCTGTTTGTGTAGCCACTATTGCTGGAATATTACAAAAATAGACAACAACACTTGTTAAAAGTAAAGAGATTTCTAGAGCAAGACAAAATTCTCGCCCATCTTGTCACTGCTGGAAGCTCTTGCCCTCCATCTCCCCACCCTGACCTTCCTCTTCTCCCTGCCTCTCAGCTCCTCTTCCTCGCTCCTCACTTGCCAGTGACAGCAGATGGCTACAAGGAGCTGGGACAGGCTGGGAGAAGTGGGTGTGCTGTTGAGAAAAGGTGCTCCAGGATAAGCTGCTGGAGGCAGGGAGATGATCCAAGGTTTCTGTCATTACTGGGCAGTAGCACAGCTACCGCAGCCACCTTCGCTCCTCCCAGCGCCCTTGGCAGGAAGCATCCTGGAAAGCATCTCATTGAGAACAGGATTGCTGAAGGCAGAAAACAGAATAAACACGGCAGCGGGAAGCGATCGCTCCATCTTTCTTCATTGTGCGTCTGACACACACCTGAGGTGACAGTTGCCTGCAAAATGCAGAGCCCCCCAGCCAAGGGGAAGGGGGAGGGAGGACAAAGTGGGATAAATAATTATACATTCAAAATAACAATGCAGCAGTGTGGAAATCTGTGGGGAAATACGCACCCCTAATAATAGGAAGAAAGCACGGCCTGATCCTATTTAGTACAAGGCTGGAGTTAACATATTGTTCTGCAGGAGAGATAAACCAGCTCCTTTCTGCAGGAGCAAAGTTGCCACTCCACCTGCATAATAGCTGTGCACAGCTTGGGATCACTTGATCTTCCAGACCACACTCTTCTCCTCAGCTGGGTTGTTATCATCCTCTGTTATTATCTTCATATTTCCCTTGGTTATAATCAGCATGTTATTTTTGCCTTTGTGTCGACAACCTACCTGGCAATTTTCTCCCCTCCAGCTGGCTTCCCTTTTTCCTGGGTAAGGAAACTAATGTTCTTTGCTCCAAAGTGAACATCCTATTCATTATTCTCAATGTACTGTGACACAGCAACAGTGAATATCAAAAGACTCCAGTAAATTCTCATCTATTTCTCAGTTGTATAGAACAATTAACCAAACAGTACAAATAGCAACCTGTCTTTTATGGTCCCTAATGACTTTAGGTTTGACTATGCTTATCTTTCACAGTTGCCCAGACCTGCAATGTAAATGGACATGTGAGTAAACACTGTTTAATATTGGGCATTATGATGTGTCAGAGAGCACTTCCATTGTACCATGTTCTTGATGACAGCCCAGATAAATCACTTTTCATAGCCAAACAAGCTGAAGCAGGATGCAGTTAGTGAAAAGAACTGCCGAAAAGAAACTCCTTACAGACATTGCTGTCAGCATTCTATATCCATAAGGATCACAGACTGCTGGAGAAGTGAGCTCTTGCCATGGGTTTGTGACGAACCCATCCTGCATGCTCGCTGAAATCTCTACCTTGCTGTTAGAGTCTGAACATTCTGTTTTCCCTAGAGTGGTACTGAAAACTGCAGTCAGGAACATCGCAAAAAAAAGCACCACAAAAGAAAGATTGTCTTGGTCTGCAAGGAGTTACTGAGTACTCCATCATACTTGAGCATCACGCTGAGATACGCAATAATAAGCTGGTTTTCTGATCTTTCAGTTAAGTAAAGATTAAATCTCCTCTTGCCCTTTAAGATTTACCATCAGCATTCTTTCACCTTTTTTTATAAATGCTTCAAAATCTGTAGGCCTCAGCAAAGATACAGAAACAGTAGGCAACATTTCTTGTGATTAGAAACTTAAACTCCTACAAACTTAAGCGAGTTGGAGGTCAAGCTACCCATGAAGTTAGAAGATGTGAAGGTCATGTTATTAAAACCTCAGATCAAAATTCAAATATGAAATATTCACTAATACGAGTTATTAAAGGGAATAACTAAACCAACAATCAATCCAGTTTTATTTACCTTGCTTCTTCATCTAAAAACTACAAAATTCTAAGAAATTAAATGAAAATGCTGTCAATTTCCATTTGAAAAGAATATATGAGGAGGGCTTAATGGCTTCAGTTTGTTAAAGTCATTTTATACTCATGGTTAATTAAATGCACAAGGACTTCCACTGAGGATCAGGGTGTTCTAAATAATATAATAACAACTTGCGTAACCAATTACTGTAAAATAAAAGTGGATTATCCAATATGACCTGTCTGGCTTTGGTATTCATAATTTTAAATCCCATTTAATTAAAACCTCAGGGTACCCTATACAACATAAAAACAACCACGACCCTCTTTATAGCATAAGTGCAGTAGCCATAGTGGGTCAGGAATGAATTTTGGTTCTACAACTCAGTGACTCATTAATCAGAACATTTTCTGGGCTGTCACTGTATTTAAACAACATTATGAGCCAGTTCCTCAGTTGGTGTAAATAGGCTATTGTAAATTGACTGTAATGGCACTAGAGCTTTATCTCGCTGCTCTTTATTTCTAAGCAACAGAGAAGAAAGTGTACATACATTTCTTGGTTCACTAATGAAGGTGAGGATTATTCTAAGATATATAACCTCTTCCCCTCACCTCCTTTTTTTTTTTCCTTATAGGGATTCTGGAAAGAATTTGTTTCACTGTGAGTTTGGATGTTGGATTTGGTTTTGCTTTTTGTTAATCAGCGTTGTGCTTTTTAGAACAGTATCAAGGCCATGTGAGAACTTATCATCTAGAGGGCATGACAATAAACATTCAAATTGGGGAGTGATTTTTCCATGATGTTAGCAATCTACCCACACATGCTATAATAGTTTTTCCCTTTTTATTATTTTTCTTCTATCTATTTTTAAAAAAGATGAACTATCTTTTCTTCACAATGAAGACCTACAAGTACATTGTCTTCTTAATGTTTGACTCTGTTTATTGTATATGTAACCGTTGCATGTATAAACCCCAGATTTTCTCAAAATATAAATAGCCAGGTCTTAAGTGCAGACACACACAGACACATGTTTAATACCCAGTCATAGCAAGTCTCCATCTCAGGAACCCGAGATTCAACATGGCATTATATAAGTTACACCATTTGCAAAGAAATATACTGAGAGTTGGAGCAACCTGGTAGTATGCAATTTCAGCAAATAGATAGACATGTCTACCATATGATCTGCAGGCCAAATCCCTAGCAGGGTGAATTTATCACATTTTTTCAAGTGACACTGATAAACTTTTGAAGATGTCTGAAGTGTTCTGCAGTTAGTATAGGGGACCAAGGTATTGTACACCAGATGAATACATTTTACTTTATTTACACATCACTACTCTGAAGCAGAAAGAAGTAGGTAGGACCAAGTAATAATGAGGCCATGTCAGAAGGCTAATTATGGATATCACATTACGCACTTTCTTTGTCATTGCCCTTCAGAGGATGCCTACAGAAGCTTAAATAATGACTGAAGGCCCTGATATTGAAAATGGAGTAACACTGTCTAAAAAATCTTTTCAGATTTTTTATTTGTCTGCTATTTTCATGTGAGGGGAAAGAGTGTAAGAGAATCATCAATGAGGACAGGTCAGGGAATCCTGACCTCAGCAGTGCACAGATACATTAAGCATTTATCGCCATACAGCTGACATTCCATTCCGCGTTTCCACCTATTTGTAGTTTGTCTCTTCATATAGAATTTTTACTGATACAAAATTATCAACTTCTTCATAAGATTTAAGATATTTTTATGCACAAAGCCACTTGATTCTTTTTTTCTGGACAACTAAGCACTCTATCTGATTAAATAGCCTAAGTCTTTATTATCCTATTAACAGATTTAATTGTTTAAGGAATACAGTCCCAGAATACATTCTGCCATATATTGCTCCTGTTCTATCAGTAAAAAATAATCATTTTTCCTGCTTCTTTTAAAAACTAACCCATGAAAGATCTCATTCTTCAGTGGATCTAACTCTTTTGGGGTTGGAATGATAGAACTAGGGAAAACTGCAGTGAAGTTTTATCTACTGCTGTGGACTGAGTAGAAATGTGTGCTGCAACTAAGAAATTTCAAATGCAAGACATAAATACATAAGGAGAAATAAATCATACTAAAAAATACAAGGTTCAATAACAGATGTGTTTCTATTGTTTTCATATTCAGTCCTTTATCTTAAATATAAAAATAAGTACTCTGCATGCACATCATATATCATATCGTAGGGTGAGCAGGTTTTTTCATTAAATTAGATCCTGTTTTCATGCTCAACACATTGATAAGGAGATGAACAAAGCACATATCACTGATTTCTAATTCTTGATTTCTAGCGGGGAGTTTTCCAGAAATGTTAAATCAAGAGCCACTGAACCACCCCATTTCTAGTTGTTATTGTTGAATAGACTTTATCCTTTCCCTCCTCACTTTCCAAAGCTTTTTTAGTTTTCTTTCAACATCAACACCTTCTATATATTCTTTAGGAAACAAATATCCATGTGTACAAAAGCATATAAATATGTGCATGATTTTTTTTCCAGTAACATCAGGGAGCTTTAGATTATGTTCTAAATATACAAATACAATACACATGTGTAGGTGTATATATGTATGTATGTGTAGATCTATATGTGTGTGAGTATCTGTGTTGTACTATAGAAATTGTCTTTCTTGTGTTGACAATAACAGTATGGACATAATTGCAAATCATCTGTTTGATCATCAAGTAGAAAACACTACAAATCTTGATCAATAGAGATCATTTATTTATTTTTTTCGTGGTTTGCATCATTAGTCCTTCTCTGGGTGACACTTTCCACTTCTTGGGGAAAAAAAAAACATCCAACCAAACCACAGGAACCTTACCTTAACATTTCAAAAATAAATAAATTAGAATAGAAAACTTTTCCATCATCCTGCTGTATTACAGCTATTGTAAGCATCCGCTGCATGATTCTCTTCAAGCACAATCTCTGAGCCTTCTTCAGAGACAGTCTTAGGTAGGCATTCAGACAGCTCTCAAACCACTTTAATGATAAGTTAGTAGCACTTTCTTTTTCAAAGTCCTTTCTCCTGGTTGTTTTTAGGTGCCTCCTTGCATCACTAGATAGAATGAAAAAAATTGCTCATTCTAAGTACTTCTTATTCTTAAAATAACCCAATTGTATGGATAGCATGCTTTGTCTCCAACTAATTTACTAGCAGGAACTAGCTCCATACACACAATAACATTACAGTGACAACATTTGAAAATTTTAGCTGCAAATTACGATCTCTACTGTCCTCCACAGTTTTAGTTTTTTGGCTGAAAATATATGGGTGAATTATGACAGCAAAATATAATCATTAATCAAGAAAATTGTTAAAAATGCATCCTTCCACGGAAGATTTTCCAATCACTTTACAAAAAATTAGTAACTATAATTTCTTCCATTGCTTTGTTTTAGAAAATTTCATTGTTGTTATTGTACATAGAAGGAAAAAAGGGAATTAATTTCTTAGCTATGATGTCAGTAGCAAAGCCAGAAATAGATGTCCTACTACCTGTTTCTTAAGCCCCATTTTTTAACTTCACGACTATTCTTGGAGTCTTTAATAATTAATGTTGCAATAATTCTCTTGTTTAAGGTCACATTGCAGCTTTTACCACAAGCTGCCTTGTATGTGTAAGGTACATCAACATATGAGCAGTTTCTAGAAAGGACAGTAGAACAATATCAGAGATGAATAATAATCTCTGATAAATAATATAAAAGACTAATAATAATAGCATGAATCTGGCATGTTTTCCAGAATAGCATTTATGTTAGATAATGTAACTTAATTTAAGCTGGTGATGCATAGAAGATACCACATATGCTAGTCTGCCAGAAGTGCATACCAACCATTGAAATCTGACAAAGAAAAAAATAAGATCATCACATTCATTTTCTGTTTCAAGATATTTATACATTTATTAAGATGTTTAAATCTTACACATATTCAGGGACTTTTATTTTTATTTGGTGGACTGTAATGGCAAGAAAAGGAGCCTAAATATGCGAAAACCCAGGAAAATATAGTTGCAATGAAGTTTCACGTTCATGATCTCCAAAGCACATATCACAGCTCATAATAACTGCCTACGTACAGTCACAAGTGCTCGGGGTTTACCAGGAGCCAAACAGGCAGATGGATAATTCTTTGTATATGTGTCTACATAGTTTTACTGCATACCACTGATCATCCTCCCTCCATCTGCAGGCTGTCTCTTCAACTGCATGTTTGTCCTTTTTTAAGCCCACAGCAAGCTTTTATACAATTTATTTATGAAATACAAGAATGTTCTACGTCTCTACATGCACTTGAACCCAGCTTCAATGGTCATGACACTGGATATATAGACATGTTATCATATTGGTTTATTCTTTAGTTCATGCTTAGATCCCAGCTCCTACATCCACCACGCTGCCTGTATTTTGTCATACATTGAAATTCATGTTTGGAATATGACAATTGGTATCCTGATAAGAAAACTTGTTTGAAAAGGAATATATGAATCTAAGAATATCCATATTAGGTCAGACCAACTTCAGTGTACTCCAGTAACCTGATTCTAATGGACACAAGTCTGGAGGACACAATACAAACTAGAAGGGTAACAGTCTATATTTCTCCTTATGACTGTCTTATTCTCCAGTTATTTCTATTTCAGAGATTTGCTGAGCCAGATAAGGGAGTTATGTGTTTGGCAAACCTCAACAGATTTCTTCTACATAAACTTGTCCAGTCTGCCCTTGAGTCCATGGAAATTTTCAGCATGTAAAACAAACTTCAACAAGAACTTGCTCACCTATCCCATCTTGTATAAGCTTCTATTGCCTCTCACTTGTCTTGAAGAAGAAAGAGGTGGGTTCTGTGAGTTTAATTTGACTCTCTCTTGTTCTTCAACTGGAAGAAACTGTGAATAATTTCATCTCCACCCACTATCTTCATATCACTCAAAATTTTTAAAACTTCTAGCACATCCTTCCCTCATGTTGTCTCTTTTCCAGAAAGAAGATTCCTATCTTACACAAGGTTTCCTTGATTGAAAGCTGTTACAGACCTTTGATCATCCTCTGCACTTTTTCTAGTTCTACTTCATGCATTTGAAATGAGAGGCTCAGGACCATGTAGAATATTCTAGGATATGAGTGAGCCCATGACTTTATATAATGGAACAGTGATCTCTGTTTTGCTTTCTGTTACTTTCTTAATAATTCCTAACATTTGTTTTTGATGACTGCAGAGCACCAGCTGACATTTCAATGCAGATCTCTTTCTCAGCAATACACACTCACTGCTGAGTGGCAATAGTTATGTCAGTGTACATGGTTTGTATATGGAACTAGGATTGTCGTCTTCTCATTATTTTGCATTTAGCTATGCAGAATTTCATCTGCCTTTTTTTCCCCCTCTTTAATTTACCTCATGGAACCCTTCCTCAGCCTTTTTGCCATCAGATCTCATGCTACTCTGAATAATTTAGTATCATCATCCAACTTTCTTACATCACTGCTCGCCCTGTTATACAGGTCACTGAAAACCATATTAAGTAGAACAATGTCCCTGTGGAATTCTGTTGCTGACCTTCCTTCACTGGGAGAATTGACTATTTACTCCCTCTCTCTGTTGCCTGTCTTGTAACCAATTATTTACCCAAGTTATGACCTTTTTATCTCCTATGCATGGCTGCTAAATATCTAAATCCAAATAGATTCTATCAATCAGATCAGCTTTATCCATGTGCCTCCTGACCCTTTCAAAGATCTCCAATAAATTTTCAAGACAGTATTTCCTTTTGCAAAAAACATGCTGACTTTTCCAAGATAAAGTACATCTATCCACATGTACGCCAATTCCATTCTTAATAATAGTTTCTCCTACTTTGTCCTGGGTAGACATCAGGTTTGCAAGCCAGCAACTGTGCATATATCTTCTAGATTTTTTTTCTCTTTTTTTTTTTTTTTTGAACTGATGTTATATTTGCCATTCCCCAGCCTTCAGTCAAGCAGTTTTGAAGTAAAGTTTTGATATCAGTGTTAGTAATGCAGCTATGAATACTTCAGCTCTGGGTTTCTTTAGAACCTCTAAATAAACACTCCCTTCTCCTTGCAGGTTGTTGCTCTTCATATTGACAGCTAATTCTATAACCTCCACTACAGTTACTTGTGTCTGAAATTTGTCCTGTCAAAAGTCCTCTGCAAAGAAGAGAGACAATGAAGAATTTTACATACCGATGTAAGAGTCAGGGAAGTTGATCCCATCTGAAAAGGAGATATTACAATTTAGTAGAGTCTTCTAAAATGCACAAAGCTCAAGGGTGCTTAATTTCCCTTTTTAGGTAGAAATCTAAGACTTTTAACTTTTGTATTCAGTTCAGAAACTGGTAATATAAACTTAGTCTTTCTATCCAATTAAAATATCTACATATTATGCAGCCTGATGTGGCCAACTTATTTTTCATTATAGATCTTTTTAAAATTTCCATCTTTAGAGGTGATCTTTTGCTTGTCTTCCTCTTCTGTAGTTACTAGGTATATAAGCAGTTATCTCTAGCTGAGAAACATTTTCTTTGTGTGCCATAAGATACCTAGAGCTTGCTTTTAACATTCCCTCATTCTTTAAAATAGGTTCTCTTAAAATACTGCTGCTAAATTCTGCTTGTTCCCCTCATGCAGCAGAACATAGTACATCCTTATGCAAGCAACAAGTAACTCTAGAAAATGAAAACTTACTGGAAAAATAAGAAATACTTGATAAGTTTATGATATCTGGCAACATTGAGAATATGGAAAAATAATTGCGTGCACATGCAGCACACAGAAGTACCTTTTAACCTTCCTGCAGTAGCTACTTGTGCACTCTCTTGTCATGAAAGTGGTTTAAGGTCGTGTCTGATGTTGCATTTGCAGTGGGCAAAGTGCTCAGCCAGTCAGTTAATACAGTTCAACTGAGATTTCTTAATTTACGCAGTTGCAGTAACCCAATTATAGTGATATGCTCTGAAATAAGAAAAATGTTTCTCTGATGAAAAGAATATCATTTACAGCTATTTTTGCTCCAAGCTCTAATACATTAGAAAATGAGCAAAGGCTTCTTCTCTTAAGCCCAGACTGCTTTGTCAGCAGATGCTCTGCAAAGTGGAAGATGGACAATGTATGGTGTAATCCCATGTGTTGCTACAGCAGTCACTGTCTTTCTTGTTACCATACAGCTTTATGCACTCTGAGTTCTCCTCTCATTATAATCTTTTATCCTATTCAACTATAAACTCATTAGGCTCCGTCAATATGACAAGCTGTCCATTTTGCATCTCTCAGCTATTTGGATCTTTGCTAATAATCATCTTTTCTTATTTCATATCCATAAGTCAGCATAACTAATATATGACATCAGCCATCTTGCATGTCATAGTAATTTGGCCACTGGCAACATGTGACAGTCCGCATTTCAATCATCTGGCTGAACCAATACAACTTGTTAAACATTTTTTTTCCTGTACATTGGTATTATACACTTTCAGTTAAACCACATGTAAATAAAATTATGTCTCATTTTGAACAACATAGGTAGAGTTGAACACCCATAACTTCTTCTTCTTTGTATTTTCATAAACTTCATCAAATTGCATTGAAAAATTCAGATTTGTTCTCACAGTTTATTATAGTCTTACCTCCTTTACTATAATTACTAGATTTTGAAAGAAGTGATGCGGACTCTTTACTCATAAGAGAATTTCAAATAATTTATTTGGCTTGTCATAGTGTGTACAGGCTATGATTCCAAATGGGCAACTCTTTCACTGTACATTGGCCATTTGATTCTTTACTGACAAGGCAAGAATAAGAAGCATCTCTTTTCTATCAACAGAGACAACAATGTAACTGGAAAGTTGCTTGTGGTTATATAAAAAAATGTCAGAAAAAAACCAACTTGTTTTACAGATTGCATTTGAACACATTTTGTTTTAAACTAAAAAAGAAACTGGGGAAAATTGTCAGTAAGTTAAACCTATTTTTATTTTTTTAATGAGTAAAGGCAGAATAGCTGGTTGTCACGAAGTTCCACTCCCCCTGCCACAACTAACTATGTTTAGTTTATTCTGCCTTTCCACATACTAGTGAGACAATTAAGATCTAGTACATGCTGTGGACCATTTTTAGTATCCTCAAAAAATCACTTCATGTAACCTAATATTTTAAAATATTTTTTGCGCCTTGCAAATAAATAAAGCCTTTTCAAAATGTTTCTCACTAATACTGACTCAATCAATACACACAGCACTAATTAAAGTAATTTAAATGACATTACACCTTGCAGAAAGATATCATAAAGTAAATAAATCAATGTCTGTGAACTGTAAAACCAAAGAAGGCCAAGAAGAATCCCCCCTTTAAGTAGGCCAACAATCTGTATCCAAGAATCTCCAGTCTCCACAAAGAAAAATAAAAGCTGTAGAAGTAAAGCTATAGAAGATATTTGGAGTTACCAGCTATAACTTTTGATAGAAAGCCAAGTAAACCCGAATATTTATTGAGAATTTTTGCCTATGAACCCTGTATTTTGGTTCATGGAAATAGGGCAATAGGTGCTGAGTAAAAACGAAAATTTAAAAAAAAGGATCGTAATTGGTTCTAAGCTGCAACTGAGTCATTAAGTAATAGCATGACTTCAGTAATAGAATAAAAAACATGCAGGTAAAATGACTAATTAACTTGAGAAAAGTCCTTTAGTTTGATTTATAATCAAGTGAAGATCACTCTTTTCAGAACTCATAGAAATTATTTATTTTTGGTAGAAATTATTTTTGCTTAAGCACCATTCCAATTACTGAGGCTAAATTTTTAATTAGCTAATTTGATCTTGATTACTTTTTTTTTTTTTTACTCAAATATGAACAATGTCGTTTTACTGGTGATAGTTACAACTGATTTATTATTGCTATTGTTTAAATATTTTCATATCAATACTTACAAATATCTCCAGGGTGGGTGTCAAAAGAATGGGACCAGACTCCTCTCAGTGGTGCCCAATGGTAGGATGAGGGGCATTGGGCACAGACTGAGGCACAGGAGGTTCAATTGAAACATGAGGAGAAACTTTTTTACTTTGAGGGTGCCAGAGCCCTGGAACAGGCTGCCCAGACGGGCTGTAGAGTCTCCTTCTCTGGAGACATTCAAACCCACCTGGACACATTCCTGTGTGATCTGCTCTGGTGAATCTGCTTTAGCAGGTGAGTTGGACTAGGTGATCTCCAGAGGTCACTTCCAACCCCAAACATTCTGTCATTCTATGAGCAGTCCCTAAATTGTGGTTTTTTATCCAATAACTGACTAATCAAAAACATGTAAACAGTCTGAACAAGGTCCTGGAGAGCAGGACGGGTTTTCCTTCATCTTGCTGTCTTTTTGAGCAAAGTATCTTGACAAGGTGGAGTTGAAGCTGCAATGCCTTGTAGGAAACATTGAAAGCAAGGCTCCAGCTCTGTGGAGGAGCCCTAATCACTTGTCGTATGCAGCACCAGGCTTAATCCCCAAGATAACTTTTCTGATTTAAGAGTGTGTCCATTGCTTCTGTGTTTTCTCTAAGTTCAATAGCATCAGCACAGAAAGAACATTCTGCACACACTTAAAAATCGAGGCTTTTGTATAAATTTTTCTTACGGTTCACAACAGAGCTGAGAAACAGAGCTGGTAATTAAAAAAAAAAAAAAAAAAAATCCATTCTGCATACAGAATATGAACATTTAAAATTAAAACCAAATTTCTGGAGTCTCTGACCAGATTCTGCTCTGTAATCAGAAGACTACTATCCAACCTTAGTGCAGGCTAAACAGGTTCAAGATCCACAGTCAGCTTAGTGTCCAAACTCATCCTCAACATGGCACTCAACCACACCAAAAAAGACAGGGATCTGGTTGTTGCAGCCAGGAAAATAGATTTAGGTTTTTTTCCCCACAAAGATAAAGGACAAAATTTTGTCACACCATGGTACTTCAGTAGAGTGATGTCTATGGCAGACAAACTAAGCAGTCAAAGACTTATTTTCTATTTTGTAAACACAAAAAAGCCCCTAGATGAATAAAGCTCTTAGAGTGCAACATGAAACCTTTTAGCAGCTCCTGAACCAGTCAGTATTCCCATGCTACGTGTTTTCTTTTACATCCTGTGTGTACTAATGACAGATTAACAAGCCACATAGGTAGAAGTGGGAGTTTGAAAGCCAGTTAGATGCTGTGAATTTTCCCAAATGTGTCAAAATAAGAGAAGTGACTGTGCTAAATAACTGAGTGCTGATACTCTGTAGAAAATGAGTGGTTAATAAACTTCAGTGCTTTTCGTTTGTCTCCTTGAGGCATGGTGATGTGGCTGCTCCGCAATGTGAAGCAGAGAAGTATGTGTACAACACAGCCAACACTACATAAATCATCCAAATCAGTATTTTATTTTAACTTCCAGTCCTCTATTTAAAAATGAATGTTGGTTCATATATCTTAAGAGTGACAGGATCTTTTTCTCATGATTTTCTCTTATAGTAATGTTTTGAAGACATGGATGGAACTTGGATGGATGGCTTTTTAAAAATAATTACTAATTGTTTGTAGAAAATTGAGAACGAGTATCCAAGTAGGATACTTCTAGCTACGTGTCACAAGTCCCTGCTTCTTTAGTACCAAATCTTTAAGAGAAATATTGTGAATCAAATGTTTTGGCTTTATATTTGACCTGCAGCCTTTCTGGCTTACTGACAGTCACCCTGGGGAGGCAGAAAAGGAAAGATGGGGTGGCAAATGCTATTTGGCAGCCCATTTCTAAGCTAACGTCAATTTTAGTTTTGGCCTGAAGTGCAAAAGTGAAACTGCCAAGACCTTTTGAGGGAAGATAGAAAAAGAAAATATCTATTCTAGATTTTGCAAAATGGTAGATTTCTAGGACTTCTTTTCTAGGAAAACAAACAACTAAACAAACTACAAACAAAAAACAAACAAAAACAAACAAACAAACACACCCCCCCATATATATATTAAAATAATTATCTTGTTTCAAGCCCCCCAAATAATCTTGTAGAAGCATTTTACTGAGCTCTACTCTTACAACAGTGCAGTACAGGTGGATGCTTTTTTCAGTGAAAAAGTTTCTGTGACTTGGATGGGGAGTGATTTCAGTTCAGTGGCAATAATTCCACAGAAAAACTAACTATTACGGTTCACTTCTCCAAAACTAACATGTAAGTGAAAATTTGCTATTGAACTTTGTAGCACTAGAAGTTCCCATGACACTGTCCTTTTGATTGATAGAAAAAAGAGACTTGAAACACAGAAGAGTCAGACCACTCACTTCTCATATAAAGGTGATAGACTAACCCATTACCCAGGCAGTACAAATATGTGTTTTATTTAGCCATGGTTCATGCTTCAAAGTAGCTCACCTGCTTGCAGATTCAGAAAACATTTATTTAGTAAATCTAGGGGAACCAGGTAAACAGCAACAAGGACTTCTCTTCAGTCTTAGCACGTCAGGGGGTGGAATTGTTCCAAAGGTAGCCTTAAACCTCAGCAGGGTGGATAGGAGGAGGAGTGATGAGCTCCCACACTGCCATTTTAATTAGTAGGAAATCAAAGCTGTACATCAGACATGGGATTTTTCTCCCTAAATCAAAAGGACAACAGCAAAGCGATCAGCTCTGTGCTAGACGAGGAAAGGACCTTCCCTGAGGAATGCATGATCTGAGAATGTATTTGAAAATAACCATGACAGCAGCAGGAGACAAAAAAAAATAAAACGGCATTTGTGAGCTTGCAGCTTTCTCCTGTACTTCCTTGGCGAAAGTTGAAAAGGAGGCATACAGACTATTTCCAATACTGTGTCCATATAGTTTGCAGGTTGACACCATCTCTGCTATGAGTTTGCTGACCTTCCATAAGGAGAAAAGAGGACACCTTTTGTAATGACTATTGACTTTTTTACTAGAGGAAATGTCTTCACTTATGATCTCATTTAAGTAAGACAATGTGTTAAAAGAAAGTTCTTAGATCAAAAGCTTGGTTTTGTCACTGTTTAGTAAAATCAAAAATATAAATCTGTCTTTATGGGGAGAACCCATAAAAAACAAGCAATAGATTTATGTTTTATGCCTAAGATGTCTTTACATTGGGAAGGATACAGGGTTATAACAATTTCAAAAAACTACAGTAAATATGAGTCTAAAACTAATAAAAGGAAATATAAGGTGAGCCAACTACTGTAAATGTCACACATATTTACCTGCAAAGCTCTGCTGAGTGTAATTCACTTTCTGAATCATACCCAACAAATAAAAAGGAGTATTCTTGATTATCAGTGGTCCCTATGATTAAGAAATTTCACTTACTGTTGACAGAAAAGCATAATTTCATTCATATGGACCGCTCCCTGACACACCTATTTTTGAATGAAAATTTTCTTGGTTTTACTTTTACTTTTTTCCTCCAGATTTTACCAAATGCATTGACATTTCTGAGGACAATTCAGTAACATCTGTTGTTGGTTTCACCATTGGGAAAATGCTACAATCTCTCATGAGAAACTTTTAAAAGTTAAGGATTGAACAAAAAAATGCAATGTTTTCAGTTTGAAAGGCATTACGTAGGTGCTTTCTGTAGACTGAAAAACTCTTTAGCAAGAGTGTCCAGTTTAGAATATCACACACCTCTGAGCTCACCTGTCTTCATCTCAATGAAATGAACAAGTATTTCCAGTAATATCAGAAGCATTATACAGGTAGAACAGATATATCATTAACATGCCATTATGGACATCTGTCCTTACATAGAAATCTGACAAGATGATTAAAATATGGTTGCCCAGAAGGAAGGATCATAAATCTTACTCACTCAGGAGTGTACGAAGTAATTATCATTGAGCAATGATTATAAAATTAAGAAAATATGTTGCTTTTTCGAGCCTCAGGCTAAGTTTACTTATTCATTGTCTGAGACTGAATTTGAAGAAATCTCCAGCATTGATATAAACGTTTTAAATATTTTGCTAGAGGCTAATTTTTTAAATAACTGACTGACTAATTGATACCATCAAAGGGTGGAACTCTACATCACCTTTGGTATTTACCTACTTCAGTGAACAAAACTCATCGTGTGCTGTGACAGCATCTTCACTGCTGAGGTGCTCTTGACTATTTTCTGAGTGAAGGCAAAGGACTGATTGAAACTGATTGAAATTCTATGTTAAAGGACTGTAGCAGATGTAGCTTGCAGACTGCCCAAGTCCCATTGGTTAAATGGTTGCCTTCTCTCACGTTGCTGGGTATGATAAAAGATTATCCCACTCCAGCCTGAGCTCTTGGCAACATATGGAAATTCTCCTGTGTAAAAAGGGGGTATAGATACAATCTCTGGCACCATTCTTTCTACTCTAAACACCTCTTTTTTCGGTCATCACTCATCTCACTTCCCCTCTAAGATTTTTTTTTTTTTATTTTATTCTCTCTGCCTCTGTTTATCTTTACCTTTGTCATAAGCTATTTTCTCTTGGAAGACTGTATTTGACTTCTCTATTCTACCAACTGTTTCTGGTAAGGCAAAACCAAATCAATGTGTAGTCAGGGTCAAATGAAACAAAGCAAATAATCCATAGTCAGTGCTTCAGCATGGCTGAAGAATAGGAATGACTCCACAGTTTCAATACCTAGCAGACCATTAGATTTGCAGTATTCCTGTGCTGTATTAACAGTTTAACAGGGAATCTCTCTTCCTCCTGTTGGTCTTTCAAACTCTATTGTCTTTTCTTCCTGAGAGAGTGGAAAGCACAGCCTAGAGGAACCAACCCACAATTTTCTTCTTTGGGCAATTCAAAAGTTTGTCTAACAGACTTTGCCTCTACATCTTCAGTCCACTAAATTCAGCTTTGCATCATCGGGATGCGAAGAAAAGACTGTTACTCAGTTGACTCCTAACCCACATTGCCGTAGCATCTTCTAGTTACAAGAAAATAACATTATTTTAGTTGTGGTTTTTGTTTGTTTGTTGGTTTTTTTTTTTTTTTAAACAAGAACCCTAGTGTCAGGCTTCAGTAGCTGAGATAGAGCCAAAATCTCGATTGTAAAGGCCAGAGTAGCCTGGCAAAAAAAATAAATCATTGGCAGATACTTGAAGTTCAAGCCCTGAAAACAACACCGCTAAGACTCATTTATTCATCCTCCAAATACAAGAGAAAAATGAAATTAAATATCTTCATTACATCATTACAGATTAAACTCTGCATGCAAAAGGATTTGACTTTCTATACTTTATGTCGAGTTAAAGTGCTGTACCAAAATTAATATAAGCAATTAACATAACTAAATATTCCAGGGATTTCCAATACACTTATTAGCTTGGTATATGGGTATCTTGCAATCTTAAAAGCATTTTCCTCCCAGTAACACTGTGAGATAATAAAGTATTCTTAATTCCATTTCACAGATGGGAAAGTGAAGCTCAGACTGTTGAAATGGTGTTTGGCTGTGCATTGACATTCAAGTATGGCAAGATCCATGAGTAATTAGTACACATGGCCTATGAAAATGTCATGAAACTTCCAGAGTTCAACTTCACATCTCTGCCAGCCTCAAAACACCAGCTTAGTTAGAGCTAGCCTAGCATTTCTGTGAGATATTGCTTTGTACAGGCTTAGTGGAATTGCAAAAACATAGGAAACTGAACTTGGGCTATGGAAATGAGAGGACCAGTATCCTCAATGTTGAACCATGCATTCTATTCAGGTGTTGAATAATGTCAAGATCATATAAAAAAAAGGCAGATGCTTTGGAGCTTATCTTTGGTTTTATCAGGACTAAAGAGTAATGAAAAAGAAACAGCAGGAGTATGTTACAGAAATGCTATCTCCTTTATAAAACTAGCATAGAAATAGCATAAAACTTTGAATAGAATTTCTCAGTTAACCCTTGCTCTACACATCCCCAGATCATTTCACTAGTGAGAATGTAAAAAAACCCAGACCAGAGTAAGAGCATTTTATACCCACTTTACACCAGTCAACACAAGTCAAGAGAAAGCAAATTAGACCCCCTATGTGTGTTATATTATTTTTCATATGTGAATGCTAATGGCTTTCACATTTAGTCAGTTCACAATGAGCAGGTTCATAAAATACCTTGACATGTAGCTTGGCCTACAGAGTCAGCTATATTCCAAATATAATGGACTGCAGACTTTTTTCAGTGAAATTTGGGCCACATTATTTTATTGATTTTCCAGCAGACAGTCTAGTGAAATCAATGGGCATCTCTGCTTAGTAATCAATGGTACCATCTGGCCATTAGCTGATATTAGAAGAAAGATCCGAACATCTGATAGACATAGCTAACAGTGCCTACATCTCATTACAGCTGTGTAGATCAAACCACAAAAGCTATGGCAACTTTACCCTCACATAGAAACGCTACTAATAGAAAAGAAAGTAACAGCGGAAAAAAATGCTGCTATCACATAACCTCTTAAAGAAGCCAAATCATTAAAAAACAAGTTGCCCATGTTTTCTTTAAGGACTACGCATTGTTAAACAGTCACACCAAAATCTGCAGTATTTTAAATTAGTAATCGTTGTAAATCTTACTCATTTCTGTCAGAAAAAGGAATCTATGCATGAAAATTTTAATTCCTTAAACCCCAATTCTTAGCAAATTGATTTTGTGCACTTTTTACTTTCAGTTAATAGTAAGAGCGAACAGAGTTTAGTAACCTTAAGAACAGAGTCGATTCACCAGATGGACTTTGAAGTCACACCTTGCAGAGCCAAATGTGTGTTTTCAGGACTTGTAATATTTTTAGCCATACTGCTTCTTTTGATCTGTGCTGAATTTTGAGTTGTTCAGACATCTCTCGATCAAGCTAAAAAAAGAAAATAGTATATATGTGTGCTACAGTGACTTCAAGTAAAAATACAGGCAATTCACCTCACGTAGATGATAGAGACTTCCTGCACAGCATTTCAGGTTTAATGCTCCATAAAGCAAGACTTTATGAGAAGCAGTCTAAAGCATTTAGACCCCTGCTGGAACTGAAGCAAGATGTTGAAAGCTATCTGTATCTCAGCTGTCTTTATTCTATGCTGTATTAATTTCTGCAAAGTGTCAGTATGACACTGATATAAAATTAGCTGCTTTTTTGTCAGAATTTTATTTGATTGATGTTTTTAGTTTTTGTTGATCCATTATTGTTGTTTACTATGGTGTTAACAGTTTCTGGTGCCCATAGTCTCACCAGAACATTAAAATGGTGGGCCTGGTTCAACGGAGCCACATGATGAGCTGATTCTAGGATTGTATGAGGTGGAAGAGATTTAACATGTACCCTTTGTCTACCCCCAATCATTCAGGTGGTACATTTGAGAAAACTAAAGACCTTTTTGGTAATCTCCATTTCTGCCTTTGGTCATTCACAGATCCACCGAAGTACAAATAGCCCCAAGAGATATTTTGAAACCTCTAGTAGAATTCACAACTGAAATCTATCCCAGTTAGCACAAAACAAGAAAGAAGCATCAGTGATTCATGTCTCATGTTGTACAACAGATAGTAAAATGATACCAATTGGCCATTTGTATTTAGAAGAGTAGCAGTATGAGCAAACAAGGCCTACCAGGGAGCACAGGAACAAATTCTTGGTTTATTTGATTTCTACTTTCTTGAAGTGTTCCATGAGCATGGGTCCTGAGGTATGCTACTCTGAATCTTGCTTTTTACACATAATTATGTACTCACTGGAAGAGGAATTGTAATTGGGTCCTCCAAGGTAACTGCCCTAATATCCTAATTCTCTGTTCCAATGAATAATTAGTCTCCTAATAATAATTATATTATGCAAAGTGGAAGAGTTTCTCTGAAGTGAAGAATTAGATCTCCATTTGGTCAAAAGTGAAAATACAAAAAGAGTAAAAGAAAAAAAGGTCCTATAGATATGCCACTCTCCTTTTCCACAGTTTAATTTTCCTGGCACGTAGGTAGAGTCCTTCAAGTGCCCACAGAAGCCTGGGAGGAACAGACTGTTCGGTGCTAAGCTGTGTGATTAGAGGCTGGTCACCACAAACCCAGGGGCCTGGCACAGCTCAGAGGAACAATGCCAGGGCAAATGAGGTGCACCAAAAAGGCTGCTCCAAGGGCTACTCAAGGAGAACACTCAGACCATCGTCCTTGGTGTGAAACCCAGAAAAGTGGTTCAACCAAAGAAACTGTCACAAGAATAACTTGCAGGCTGAAGAGGGTTGTTGCTATAGAGATATAGGACTTCTTATGGGAAGCAGAGGAAGAACGTTTGGAGGTTGTGTGAAACTTCTAATGTATTTATGGGGACTATGGGAATAAGCAAGACTTGTTATGGGTTGTTTAAAGGAATAATTGAAGGGAAGGAAAGGTAGACATCAAGATGGATTGAGGAACAAGAAGAATGGGAAAACAGAGCAGAAAGAAAATAAGAAGGCTGGCTGAGAGTAAACAGGTTGCTAGTCTCTAGGTTTGTCTAGCCTGGACCTGTGCCTGATCACCATATAGGATTATTAAATCCCATTCCTGCTTTCAGCGTGATCTCACGTGCAGTTCTGTGTGTATGTGCATTGTATGTGTATGTGTATGTGCAACAACTGGAGAAGGGACTGAAGGTCATCCAGGTCTGGATGCCAGCAATCCATGTGACCTGAGGTATGTTTCCCTAAGGAACTGCAGGACTTCATGTGTGCGTGGAATTTGCTGGCAGACTTTAAGCCAGAGTAGCTGATGAGTGGGATAAGAGGTCTGGGAGTCAGCTACTGGGGAGATGGGGCTCTCGATACTGGGCTGACCAGGGAGTGTGAGAGATGGCAGCTTGGAAGAATGTAGGTCTGGACCAACTGCCATGTAGACCTGGTTTTGTCTGGTATTGAGAAGAGGTTTGTGTCCTGGCAGCTGGAGTGGGGCTGGGGGAACTGGGGCGCAGGGGTCTGGGACCAGCCACTGCATAGACTGATTGTCTAAGGCCAGTTACTGAGGGAGCCTTATTGTCTTCAAATATGTATAGACTTCCATCCTGATCAGCAGAAGAGGAGGATCAAAATCAGGTCAGTCACGCTGGTCATGTTTCTGTTGGTGTTGGCAAGGCACTGTGTGCGGTATGTGAGCGTGTCCCTAAAAGCTCAGCCTCTCTACTGGCTGGACCAAGACACATGAAGCTATAGCAACTCCCTGTTCATCAGGGTACCAGGTATGTCTCTGGCAATCTGTTTTTTTGTTTGCTCTTCATCTTGCCTTGAAAGAGTAAACAGTTTCCTCTAACCCCTCCTCCTCCTTTTTTCCAGGGCCCAGGTCTATAAAGCTTCACATTCCCTTTAATCTCTTATTTTCTTCTTTGCAAACCAGCATTGTCTCTAGGAGTGAGGATCAAAAAGATGCTCTTCATGGATACACCACAGGCTGCTATGTTGTGATGCTGTTGGGATATTCTTTATTTGCATCATCACACTCTTGGCTAAGTACCTTAGCAGCCCTTTTTGTAAGTGATGCAACTATAAATGAGTTACTGTAAAGCCATAAAACCAGGTACCATATCCTTTAAAACAATATGTATTTCCAGATTTGTCATGGTGAGCAAAAAATATGATGCAAGGATTGACTATCAATCATAAATCGCAAGATCTGTTAGTTGTACAGTATCACACAACTAGAGGGCTGAAAGAAACATTATGGTCCTGCAGTTTGTTATCCCACACAGCAATGAGAAGCACTATGATTTAAAAAAAAAAAAAAAAAAAGAAAAAAAAAAAAAAGGTTTAGTGAACTTGAACTTAAGCACATATTTTAAAGATTTATTGAGTCTCCATTAAAAATGTATAATTTTTGCTGTTCATATAATAACTATATTTAACATGTAGCCTTTTCTTCCAGTGAGTAAATACCACTTGATATAGCTGAATAAATGGCATGTATATTCTGCTCATTAACTGTATTGTGCATGTTAGAGACCAGCTAATGAATCTGTCCGAGAACTGTGTCTGCTTGGGAAAAAACTCATCAATTCTCTGCATAAAAGACCAATGTAGGAGTTTCATTAATGTCTCTTTAACTGCTTTCTAATTAGCAATTATGGCGCTTTCCTATGATTTTTCAAAAGCTAATACACAAATGTAACAAAATGTTTTTGAGAGAGAGTAACAGTGCTTTAGAAAGAAAATCCCCTTGTGCTACAAATAAGATCCTGAGAAATAATCACCAGCTGGCTTTTTTAATGCTTATTTTCTACAGGAGAGATCATGACAGCTACATTCACTCCAAGGAGACTGAATCAGTACAGAACTCCATTGGGTCTTTTTCTTTCAGACTCCTTTCTCATGCTGGCCCTTTTTCTTATATCCTTTTTGAGTCTGTCAAACTACCACAGACAGTTATTAATGTATCTCATGTGCTTTGTTCACTGAGGAGGCTTAAAATGCCTGTTACAGAATTGCAAAGCCAATCTGCTCTACATGAAGGACAAGGGAATATAACTTTAACAGTGACTCAGCCCTTCTTTGAATTAGTGTGCTCATGAGGGCTGAAAATTAACACAAACACAAGTGCAGAGCCTCCTTTGAACATGTGAGCAAGCTTGGTAACTGATAATTGTAGCCTCTTAAACACAGGGTTGATGCCCTTTACATAATTGGCCCCAAGAGAGAAACTGCAAAATGTAGCTTGAAGGTTTTCCTCTGGGAATACAGAAAGCATCTACCCTAAGAAGTTCATTTTTAGCAATTAAAAAAAAAAAAAAAAAATCCAAGTCCCACCTAAATCTTTCTTAATTCAGTTTTATGAAAGGTTAGAGAAGTTTGGAAATAAAGAATATAAAGAAAAAATAACCACACTACTGAATTTCAGTGATAATTTGCCTTATTTCAGATAGAGCTTTCAACAATCTGGTCCTTTGTTTTCCTTCCACACAACAACCACTCGTGGTTTCTTAGCAAACAGTGTATTAATCATTTTCTAACAAGAAGAGAAAATTCATCTACAATTGAAGCCAGAGTTACCATGAGAATACAGTTCTAAGAACATATTTGTCCACAGGCCAGATATGAAGATGACTTTAGGAGCATAAATAAAGCTTCCATCGCTTCAATCTAAACCCAACTTTAAATCCAAAGTCGCCCCCTACAAAAACAAAATAGTACTAATTGTCTTCCTGATATAAAAGGAGACTAAACTTACTGCTTTAATTTAAATCAGTGATTTTATTAGTATCTTTACCTTCAGGACATAACCAGAGCTCTGCTGTGAACAGCCAAGGAAACAGGTCTCACCCAACCCACTCAGCTAAAACCTAGGAGAAACAATGTTTCAGTTCTCTACAGGGTCAGGCCTGGTAAGCCTGTTTGAATGACCGTCATGTACTCTAAATGGGACACCTTTACTGATAAAGAAATTGCATAGGCCATAGTATTTAATTACAATCATAACTAAACCATTAAATGAAATACAAGTTATAACAGCCAGAGCCACCTTCATTCAAATCAAAGCAAGATGAATCAGTGGTGCCAACAATTTGTATCAGGTATTAGACATTATTGCCTTAGACTCCTACCTGTCTTCAGATTCAAGTGCATGTAGTTTACATACCCTAAAATGCCTTAAGCACCATATGGCTTCAGTGTGTCACCTTCTACCCCTCCTGCTAAAATCTGACCAATTGATTAACAAGAGTTAGGTTAGGTTATGGTTAGACTTGATGATCCTGAGGGTTTCTTCCAACTGAAATGATTCTATGATTCTAAGTAAAGTAAGATTCATATGAACAGAATAGGAAGAAGAAGAAAATAAAAAATAAAATAAATAAATAAAACAACCAACCAACCAACCAACTCTCTACAGATGGCCTAATATACCCTTTAGGTCAGCAGGAGACTCCTGAACTCTGGTAACTGTTCCCATCAGTGTTTATACATTTCATATTAGGCAGTCATTGGGTAAAAGTAAAAATAATTATGAGAGCAGGAATCTGGAATTCAGGCTTCCCATCACCTACTTGATGGATATCTTAGCAACTAGGCTGGTTTATTTTTAAAATGACTCCAAGCCCTAACTTAGCTGGAGTAGAACACTTTGTGTACAATATACTCCTGCAATGTTCTTCTGTCCAAACAACAGAAACAGTCTTTAGTCATTAATCAAACTACTCATTTCATATCACGAGGTATTACTTTTGTCAGTTCACTTCTCACACTCTTTTCCAGGCAAGTAACAAAATCAAGGCTCCTTGTGTGGTCCTAGACATTCTTTAGATCATCACGGGTGCTATAATAAGTATAGCTACCAAACTTTTTAAATGATGGAACTGTTATAACAGGTTACTGAAGTGAAAGGCTGCTAGGCTGTTTAGTTAAGGAAGAAGGAGAAAAATACCATTAGGAAAAAACAAAATTCAAAACATTGACAATGTTATGTTGAAGAAAAAACTGCTGGTTCATTGTGTGTCCATTAAGATGATGGCAGCAGCTACTTGTGTTTTTGAGTATGCTTTTCATCCTGTTTAAATATGCTTCTCAATGAGTCTTTACATTCAAGATAAAATGAAAAAAAATGTAGAGGCAATCTCATTCTACCTGCCAAATGACAGATCATTGCAAAGATGTTCTGATACAGAGCAGCCTCCTTCACCTACTCCTTGTCGCCAGTCCACTTAAGAAATTATTTTCCTCCTTCTCCTCCCCACACTGCTCTTCTTTTAATATCTTTCCTTTTATTTTCCGTAATGTTCCTTCTTTGTTCATCTGCAGTGGTTCTGAATGCTAATGAATTCACTTCTGACTTAACATTTTGTGAGGTCAGTTTGTGAGGACACTAGAAGCAGACACTGTATTTTGAATCCCAGATTAATTAAAAAACACCTGAACAAAGACTCAAGGTCAGTTATTGCAGTAGAGGAAAAAAGAAAATATAGGTTCAAAAAATGTAACCGGCAAATGATGTTAGGATGAAGGTAATGTCAAAAGTACTGCAGACTGTTCAGAGACCCTAAAACTTAGGGACAATTTCAGTGCTCATTAGTTCTGCAAGGTACACATAGTGTGTGGTGATAGGGGAATCATATAAGTGCCTATGAGCAGACGCTTCCAAAGATGTTGCTTAAATGCAAACTTGGTCTGAATCACAACCAATTTTCTGTATTTAATGAAATGCATTATTTTTTCTCTATTTTAAAATAATAAAATCACAGTAGAGGTTTTCAACTGCTGGTCATATCCCTTAGTAATACAGCTTCTCCTTTTATTTACTTAGAATTTTTAGTGTGACTTATTCTGCTTTACAAATAATCTACTTTTTTTAATTTTGTCCCAGACTCTTTCAGTCTCAGTACTGAGCATGTATCTTCAATGTGTCTACTTAGAATGAAAAATAAACTAAAACTATTTTGAGGGCTCCTTTCAGGGTATGTATATGTTTTATATATGTTGAAAATAACACATGAAACTCCAGCTACTTACCCCAGCAAAACCCATTCCTTCTGACCCTATAGTGGCTTATTTTTCATGTCCATGGTTGTATAACCACGATTTGATAACAAGTTACCTTTCATCACAGTCAATTAATAATCACCTGTGAGCTCATCATTCTATCAAGGATAGGTGTTATCTCACTATGATAATGCCTAAAGAATCCTGTACTTTATCATAGAAATATATTGCCAGAGAAATCGTATTACCATAAGAGCCATATATGTTTAGAAGCGGACCTTTCTGCATACACAGGGGAACCTCCATGTCTAGGCCAAGCTGTCTGGAAAGACAGCAGAGCACCTGTGTCTTTCTTTGACTTTTAGTTCCAGGGCTGTAGATGAGTTTCCTGCAGAATTTAAGGCAGAGAAAAATAGAAAATAACTGTAATATGTAGTGTGATGTGTTAATCAGAAAAGTACAAGCACAAAATCCCATAAATGCTTACTGAGCATAAAAATGGTCCTGATTCAATCTATTCCTTCATGTAGAAGACTGAAACATCTCCCCTACAAATCCTTCACCATCACCTCATCGACCATATTCTTCTGTGTCTGATTCCTCCCTTTAAGGCTGCTCTGTTTTGCATTAAATACTTATATACTCTCTCCTGGTAAGAATGACCACACAGTTCAGTTATCGAGGCTTGGGAGTTCAATGCCTGTGTTCTTGTCTCTCTACCTTTTTTTTCTAAGCACTTCCTAGTGAACATTTTTCTTGCACAGACAGCCTGATCGAAACTCAAATTTAGAATCTAATCAGACTTGTACGAAGTTCTATTTGTCTTTTACAATGTGAGGCAATGTGAGAGAACAGATTAAAATGCCACCCTAGAATATCTCATGGGAATTTGAATAATCTCTAGAAAGATGTGATTTAGTCACATATTCTCAGGTAGAGGGAAAATAGACACTACCCTTTATATCCTGATTAAGTCTTCTATCTACTGTATAAATGAATAAAAAGAGGAATGTCAATGACTAAATCTTTTTTTCAAGAATTCTGACTAGAAAAACTTTGAGTGTCCTTCACAGATATATTGTAAAGGCAAGGCATGTTTGAGAGGTCAGTAGGGAACAAAAACCACACTCAAACATGTACATTTATGTTCATATCCTCTCACTCAATGTACACGCAGTACTGGGAGAAAAAGAGAGGTAACATTGAAATTAGATAATATTAAACATATAGAAGATCCAATTGAATTATTCAATTGCCCTTTCTGGGCTTAAACTCTAGGAAATCTATAATCATCTGCCTTGACCATATAATGACGAATCTGCTCTTAGTTTCCTCCATCACGTAGTCAGAAGATTGAATATACCCAAAAATATATATTTTTTCACCTTTGAAAACTGTGGCATTTATTAGGTGCTGCCACAGGATAATATTGACAGTTGCTTTTGTTAGGTTAGGAAATAACTTCAAAAAAATTACATCAGAGACCACCAGTGTAGCTGCTATCTAATACTGACTTTTCAGTTCCTATAGATAAATTTAGACCCTTAGCTCTAAACGTTTACGTGTCTATCATCTCAATAAAGGCAAAGAAGAGAAATAGATGAGTTTGGAGGCCTCCAGAGGGAGAATCTGTTCACATAGGTCAGGTACCTTACTTATACTAGATCTTTCCCTGTAAGTACTTGTGGGATCTTAACTTTAAAATATATTTTTAAAATTATATTTTTATATTAAGTACTTATTTGAAAGAATGCTCCATTAGATACATAAAATTTAGGCACGAATTAAATGCCCAGTGTTGATGGATTTGCACGTGGCCCTGTATCTACGTGAATAATATCAAAGCCAAAGGGCTCACAGATATTCTATGAGTATAAATGAAGAGGCAGAGTTATTTTATAACTTTCAGGTTAATAAATATTGATGTGTAATTAACAAGCACAATGATTTGGACATTAATTTCAGAAATGGGCCAGTCAGTAAATTCAGCCATCTAATCACAATACATTTTTTTTTGAAGGCCTGATTATTTATGCTTTATCCTCAAATTCTAACAAAGTCATAAGAAACCTTTTGCAGATATGAAGCCTAAAAATACTTTTAATCTGAAGTTTATACCAGGATACAGTGTCTATTTTGTTTCATTGTAAAAATATTTCTCTGTACAGAATGCCAGCTTATGCTTGAATTGGTTAGAAATACCTTGGCATTACTGCAAGTAATATCAACTTTACAATGGCAGTAAAGTGATTTTAAGCCTCTTGTTTATAAACCTTCTCATTTTCAGGTTGGTTGGGTTTCTTTTTTAAATATATT
Source organism: Nesoenas mayeri (assembly GCF_963082525.1). Classification (NCBI taxonomy): domain Eukaryota; kingdom Metazoa; phylum Chordata; class Aves; order Columbiformes; family Columbidae; genus Nesoenas; species Nesoenas mayeri. Next base: position 11,139,763 of record NC_137541.1, read on the forward strand.
TTATCAATACTATATAATACACAGTATTTTATCCAAAAAATGGAGTAGAAAGGAATGTTGACATGGGATACACAATATGCACAATGTAAGCAATACAGCTCTCAGGTTGTGCTGCAGTGTGCATGTATCCAAGATACTGCTTCAAGAAATCTTGATAGCTAAAGCAGACAGTGTTCAAGCTACAGAGCTGCCTCTTTTGGTGATATTCACTTCTATTTGATGTGTTTAAGCTGGGTGTGAAATGTGTGGGAAATTTTAGGCATGTAATGAACTAGTATGTGCCTACCTTGTGCAGCAAGTGGAGAAAGATTTAGATCCAGATTACCATTAGATACACTCAGTCTCTCCCTGGGATCCCTCAAAAATGAGGAAATTCATGTTTCTATTTTGCCTTTATAGACATTGATCTCTTCAGAGGAAGAATTATGCTGGTCGATATTGGTATTTATATTGAACAGTTCTCCTTTGGATTTAAGCCTAAGACAAATTTAGAACCCACTAATCTTTTTTATGTATCTGGGAAAAAATATATAGAACATAAAGAACCTCCCTAAACCATATATGATAGCATGGAGTCCATGGAGCATCACAGTAGCTACAAGTGCTTCTGCTTTTCCATCCCTCAGAGGGAAGATGAGGTTGGTAATCCGTGCCAGGAACAGGGATATAACTCCTCCAAAACAAAACTTTGTGTCCAGCCACGAAACAATAAATCTAGTAATTAATAAATCCATTCACCAAGCAGAGATGTTACTGAGCACAAGTGCAGTTGTTTCACAATCTGTATGTGTCCATGCAATCATCTTCCCTACAATCAAGGAAACCAAAGTACCAAACACAGGAAACACAAACTGCCATTACACAGTGAAGAGAGGAGAAGAAAGTAAATTCAAATATGCAGAGATAAAAATAAAGCAAGAAGTTGTTCCACCTGGACATCTAAGTCTCACAAAAAGGACACCCTCATTTTAGAGTCACAACAACAATCACTTCAAATCTGCTCTTGTCAAACTGAAATTACTCACACTGCTCAGAACTGCTGCAGTCATTCACTTGATTTTATTGATTCTTTTTGTCATTGCAAATTTGCAGCAGTCTCCACCACAATGTCTCGGACCACGAGATCCAAGACCACTCTTGGGAAAGAGATAAACAGACACCTCATTTTGCTCCAAATCTTATTTGACTAGGAGAAATCAGAACTTCAGGTCAGTCTGACCTGAAATCTGGGAGGGATGGAGAGGAATAACAAACAATCTTCTCAACAGAAACAAACAAATTGAAAAATGCAGCTTTGTCAAGTCATTGATTTCCTTTGATCAAATTTTAAAAGATTTTACTATTATTTTTAAAAAGGAGTAAATGAAGATGGTGAGGAAGCATCCTATTTTATACAACAAGACAGTAGTTAAGATATTCATTGCAGAAATTCAGGTTCAGTTCCTTTGTCTGGATGAGGAGATTGAAATTCACAGTCTCTGTGTAATTGTGTGAGCATTCAGGGCAGGGTGGGCAGCTCCAGCTGTTGTAATATCAATTGGCAAAGGGAATGGAACTCCAGAAAACCTTTTCTTATGTTTGTAGTCAAAGACAAAGTCATGGAGTCATTCTCTCCTGCTCTTTGCCAGTGAATATTTTTGTATTTTATGCTTAGGAGTACTTCAAAGAGACCTGTTTTGCTCTGCTGCACAGCCTGATGAAGGGAGGAGAGGGAACTTGTCTCAGAATTTCATAATGATTGTCTGTCTACTTTGCTCAAACTGAGGTTTCCTAGTGCAGGAACGGTGCTCTATCAGTCAAGAGGTAGAGCTGTCGTATCTTCTCCTTAATGAGTATTTAAAATACTGTGTTCAGCACTTCCAGACAAAAAAAAAAAACCTGGTACAGAATGTCATTATAATAATGTCATGAATGTATTTACATGCCAATGCGTATACTCAGATGGTGCCTATCCTATGGGAAAAAGGCACTAACCCACAGTTGCTGTTACTTGAGCTGTAAGGACAGTTGTGTTAGCTGTTATCCTTTTTCTTACTGATACGCTAATCACTCAGTTTATAACACTGAGCATTGTGCTCAGCAATGAAAGTAATAAATTCCTACCAGGTGGTATGTTTTTAGCCTTATCCATTAGCTTAGTGAAGTCCCTTTTTATGTACAGTTACGATGGATGAAAAATATTAAAAGTCTTTGTCTGGGTCCTGGAATTTCATTCTTCTCGTTACTATGGGGAGCTGAGGGAAGCAGCTTACACAAATGATAGGTAAATACAATTAAGTGACTACTAGAGCATGCATCAAATACTTCTTCACAACATCAGAATATTCCCAAGCAAACCTTGCTGTTCAGTCAGAAGCTGTTCACACATCACATTAGTTGGACACACAACAGGATAATAAGTCACAACTCAGCTCAGTTCCCTGTGTTGCTGTTTTCCAATGCAGATAAGACATTAACCCTCCAGAGGAGCAAGACCCTTTTCTGGCATGTCTGCACATCATGCTTTGGGGAGCTCCCAGCAACTCAGAGAGCAAAGCTCACAGCTGCTTCTTTTGTCTTTTTCTGTTTTCATCTTTATTCATTTCCAGGGCATTACAAGACTCATGCATTTTCTTTCAGCAGCTGAACTGCTGTAAATGTTATGAAGAGTTTAATAACAGAGGCTGCTAGGAAAGTGAAAAGCATTCTCTTCAAAACCACCAACCAAGTATCAGGTATCACAGACTGCCTGTGTCATCATCTACATCATAGATCAAGTGCTCAGAATGACAACATTTGGACTCATCAGACTTTCCTGTATATGTTGCACTATGACAGAATTACAAAACATTCTCTGATATTAAATAGCAAGAAATAAATACCAAAAACTCACAAAGAGCCATATCCTGAGTTTTAATTCTTTTTGCCTTTTTTTCTTTCTTGTATGTGTGTGTGATTTTGCTCCAGCAAACTCACATCAACTGTAGTTTAAAAGAAGGAGAATGAGAAATATAAATTAGGAAAAAAAGCCTGAACAGTGAACTCCAAAGTTTTGGTTTATTGTTATGTATTCCATTTGTGGCGAAGATCAAAATTAGAACCTTTAGTTATTTCTCCCTTTCTAAGTGCAGTACTGTAAGCAGATTTCTGATGCTGAGGGCACATCAATAGGTAATGGTAAATGGCATGGAAGTATTGAGTAATTCAGGCTCAAGCCTTTGGTTCCTGGATGACTTGAATTTCTGTTTACACTTTCATATTTCACTCTATAAAACTTTGATCACCCCTCCCTCTCCCCCCATTTTGAAGAGTTTATTTCAATGCTGTTTACTGGATTTCTTTTGGAAACACAGTTATCCTGAGATGCATGTGAATTGTACTAAAATCAATGGACCTCTCCATGATCTTTGAATTGGAATCTTTTACACTTGTGGACAGTGAAACATAATTTTTAACTAACAGCCCACAGCTATGTTTTGGGTTTATCTGCTTTTTGAGCTTGTCAATAAGAAAGCTTGTTTCTCTTAGGAAATAGTCCCAGTAGTCTCATTACACTTCCTATTCTATATGCATACCCAGGTTCATATCAACAAAATTGTTTCTGCAGCTATTGGACTGAGTTCATTGAACACTGATCATAAAAATATTCTTTAGGGAATCCGAAAGAGAGTTATCTAGTATTGATGCTGAGTTATATGTTGGCTGCCCTCAAAAAAAAAAGAGAATGCCAGATTTTTGATGCAGAAGGCTATGCATTCAGTTTTTAAAACTCTGTTGCTTTATACAATGCTATATCCACTTCATCTTAATAATCATTGTCTGAAGTGAAGAGTGTTGGAAATTACAGCTAAGAGGGTGAATAAAAGAGGCGCTCAATATTTTTAAACATATGTATTAATCATAAATCAAAAAAGGGGTGAGAATGGGTGTCTGCTCAAGGAGATGATAAGACAGTGAGTAAGGAGTCTGTTTTCTAAATATCTGCTTCACCAAGGCTCAGAAGAATTACTCCAAGTGCAAATGTACAGCTGGCGTGTGCAGAAAAGAAGTGAAATGGGTATTTTTCTATATTAACACTCTGAATAAGCCCACTCATTCTTCTGACGCAGTGGGAGACACTCAGAAGCAGGGGGGATGTGTAAACGTGAACTTGTATTAAAATAGCAGTCATCATTAAGTTTTCCTTATGTTTCATAATGAACACAATTTAAAAAAGTATCAAATGGACCTGACAATACTCTGAAGTATCTTATTATTCACAGTGATTTGTTCATGATAATTTATTTCTCATGTACTAATATAGACTAGGGATACACTGACAAGGCTGCTTTATTGCTTCATTTTCAGTTTATAAGTGTTGAATGTGTAATCCAACCGCTGGGTGTGAGTCTGAGCAGTTCGATCACATGAATAGAGTTGGGTACACCAAAAGTCAAAATCAGTTCTTGGTGTCCTATTCCATCTGCACAACTCATTAGCCAAAGAGAATTGTTCAAATTCAATTAATCAGCAGAATTTCCCTTGTATATACTGCTTATGCTAATTTATAACAATGCATAGATGCTATAATTGAGATAATAAAGGAGTGATTTCAGGCCAAGAAATGTATGTAGCATACAGGAGAGCAAGTGAAAATACAGGAAAATATTTAGTTAGGGGAGAAACGTTCAGTAAAGAAAGGTATGATTTTTAGTTGTTTAAATCAAAAAATTATTCATGAGAGGAATAAATTAGAGAGATGGATCAGAAGTATTGACAAGAACTGAGGAGCTTGAACAAAGCTGGGAGTGAAAGGAAGAATCTTTTACAATTCTAAGAGCAAAAGGGTTGTTTCTGGTGTTTTCTCTACAGATTTCAATTACCTTAGGATTGTCAGAGCTTTAGTTTTCTATCCTTTTTTCTTGAAAGAGAAAGTTTTTGCCAAGCAGTCAACATGAGGCAGGGGAATGAAGAGCTGATTGTTTATCCCTGGCTTTGCTGACTGCCCCTGGGCACATGCCCTCCGCCTGCTTCCCACCCAGGTGTTCTGCTGAGGTCGTAACCTGTCCTGGGGAACAACAAACTTGCAGCATTCACACACTACAAAGCACATTCACATTGGGGCACACAGGCACAACTAGAATAGAAATAATAACATGCTCTCCTCCCCAGCCAGGAGGGTCTTCTCATGAGACATTGTGTTAAAAAACACTGAGAGCCTTCACTAGGAAGCTATTTCACATTCATTTTTTCTCATTCATGAATGAACTGGCTATAAGTAATTGATTTAAGGTACTAAAGAGAAATGTTATTTGTGTAATGTTTCACAAGCATGTATTACCCACGACAAAACAGTGCCGTTATTTTTTTTGGGGGGTGGGTGGTATTTAAGAAAGAAATTTAACCATATTGTTTGTCCAGTTACTATAGGAAATGAAACCGTAGCTATCACCTGTGCCAAAGGAGAAAAAAACCTACCTGCCACGGTATTCCCCTGAAAGCATGAGTCATGGACCTATTGAGAACAAAATATGGCTGTCAGATGGTCAGCCCCTCAGGCTGTCTGGCAACCTGCTTGCTGCTCAAACAGAGGTAACAGCTGCTTTGTAAGACTAATAAGGATGATAGAAAAGCCTACATTGGCATAAAGAGCTCCACACCTGAAGAAAATAGGCAAGACAGGCTGTTTTTGAAACTCAGCAAACAAATAAATTCTACTAGTGGGTCTTGGAAGTAACCACTGGGTACCCTCACTTATGGAGCATCAAGGAAGATTCAGTTCTTCAGTTCATTTTAGTAAGTTGTTGGGGTTTGTTTGTTTTAATTTAGCTTTCAGCTCTTCTAAAATGTAAATCTTTAAGGCTGTTTTATACTGTCTGTGTTATGTTTGTGTTCTTATACCGGGGGTCTGAAAATGAGCTGAGGGGATTCAGTTGCCCACTTTGGTAATCCCACTCTGTTCTTTAAGCAGCTGATTCTGGGATGCTGTGATGGCGAGAGAGTCATAAAGCGGAAATCTGCCAAGATGCTGCAGAAACTTCAGTTCTGAAAACTCAGTTACAGGTAGCAAAAGGTCAGAAAAGAGTCAAGAAGTTGCCTGTTACTCTAGAACAAAGACTTTACGGTTTTATTTTGAAATCCTGAAAACAAAGGTGTTTCGTGGAGTTAGGGTTAAAAAAAGGGGGGGTGATGGACGCTTTCTTTTGTAGGTAGTTTCAATTATGGGATCAGAAACAGTGTCTATGGAAACACAGATGAGTGGATCAGGAGTAAATGGAATCTGTAGCAGATATGTTGGATTGTTAGGAAAAATACCCACAACAGTTGTGGGAATGCTAAAAAGATTTCAAAAATGCGCATTGATTTCACAATATTCTTTGCTCTATTAAAACACAGCAAGAAAATCATACAAGTCTGAGATTGCAAATAAACAAAAGCAAGGTTTGTGCGTTTTGTTTTAAATGCAAAATTCTTGTCTTTATGACACTTCTTTATTTTTCAAGAGGAGAAAGCTTGAAAACAAAATGTTTTACTCCCTGTCAAATGTAATGTTTTGTTTAAGCTAGAGTAGTATTTTTAAAAAACAAAACTCTTGATTCACCAAGAAGCTCAAATAAATCTTGGCTTGACCTCAAAAGGTGCTTTGTTTTTCTCATCTTCAGAACTTTCAGGAAAAAAGAACCCTTTATTCACACAGCTGTAGCAAGGCAGAGGGGGAGAAGTGGGTAGCTGATGAGAGGAAACATGCCGAAGTCTTTCTCAAGAGATGCTGCAGTACTGCTGCTGATGTACTTCAAGGTCTATTACGCTGTAGCTGTTTCCTTTGTCCTTCCTCATAAAACAAAGGAATATGTTCCTTTCACTTCTTTTTGTTCCCCCTGCACATGACCCAACTGATGCTAAATGTGAGCAAGTGATAACAGACCCCTGTAAACCAAGTGCTAGATGTCTTGGGCCACCCCTGACAGAAGCCTTCATGTGTGTTTAGATACAGCTTTAAGTAGATACTCATGTTTGTAGGAAGTTCTTAATTTAACAGGCTGAAATAAAATGAAGAAATACCATATAATGATTAAAACAGCTGGACATTCCTTATTCCTTCAGCAATGAAGATATAAACAGTACCCCTGGCACAACAGTACCTTTGTTCAAGTGCTAGCTGGACTCAGCCAGAGAAGCTTTCTTGATTTGAGGAAAACTGTTTTCAAATAGAGATCAGGTCCAAAATATGACTCAATCCAGACACAAAGATTTAACCTGCCATTTTCCTATCCATGACTTCACTTGCTTTCTATTTTTGGTGTCAGGTCTCTCAGTAAAATTTAAATCAGCATAAAGAGTGGTTTCACACCTGGGATAAGATGTCTAGAAATAGAAGGTTTAACATTCAAGTGATCTGCTGCAGGCTTCTTCCCCATTCTCTGGGGAGTTGAAACACCTCCTTCAGCTTCCAGTCCTTAAGGCAGACACAGTATTGTACTTTTTTCCATCCCTTTTCTGCCTTACCTACTTGTGTTTGAAAGTTGCTTGCAGCAGCCACTATAACAGAAAGTTTCACATCATCTATTCCAGAGGGTTCCTCAACTGCTTCTAAAAACTGTAACAAAAAATGCCTTCTTCAGGCCCAAACTGGGGTATAAACTGCTGCTAAATGTCTGTGTTTGAGTGTTTAAATAAAAGCAAGCCTTTAAATCCTTGGCAGTTTGCCCACAGCTGACAGAATATGTAGAAATGGTTAAAATAATTTTCTATATTCAGGTTATAAAAAGATATTCAATGCAATTGTGTCAAAATCTCATTGAAATAGGGGAGTGTCTTAAATGTCAAAAAGTATTTAAATGCTAATGAATGTCTGATTCACCCCTAAATGAACAAGATAATTTAGGAAATAAAAATGACCTCCCTCCTCCATGCCCTATTGATTATGTGCCTATAACACCTCAGTGAATAGGATGTCACCCACTTCTTCAGTTGGACTTTTTGCTCATTAGGAATATTTGACAGTAGCTTTCAACTGTCAACTCATGTTTCAAATATACAAGAGCTGTGATGGCTGAAGGGCAAGCTTCTTATCTGTTCAGGTAATGAACAGAGCTATAACTGCTGTTGTTATGTTAGATTCTGGAAAAACTTCAGCATTATCCAAGTTATATGACACACACTTCTTTTATAAAAGCTCTCAACACCTCTCTAAACTAGTTAATGAAGTAGCAAAAAACAAATCTGAAAAATCATAACAACAACACAGAAGTTAAAATATGCTGTTCTTGATTTAAAATATCCATTTAAAATTATTTACATTATTACTTATTTTAGGAACTTTCATGTTTAGAAGTATCCTGGTTATCATATCTGAGTAGAAGGTCTTCTCCTCTCCACTCCCTGTCTGGGAGAACAGGCAGACTGGAGAACTCTCCTGCAGGTTTTCACAGATGAAAAGATTAATCTAGAACTTTGTTCCAAAAGTAGAATTGCAAACAGCTCTACAAATACCAAAACTTCAAGACAAAACCCCAGGTGTTCATGAAAATTACTTTCTTTTGAATTTTGCAAAAGACTTGGTTATGCATATTTTTCAATGATGAAGTAATTCTCTCAAGGCTGTTTTAGTGCATGCATGTCTTTCCAGTTCATGCTTACCTGGCTTTCTGACTATACCACATGTGAGTTGCTTTGGAGGGATGAACACATAGAGCCCTCCAGCTCTCCAGAACTTTGCTTTTATTGTTGAAGATGGAAAACCTGAGATCCAGCTCCATGCTGGAGCTTTACCATCTTGCAGGATCTCAGACTTGTGTCTCTGTGGGGTAAAACATACAGTATCTGTAGCATTTTCTCAGATATTGTTGTGAAATCCTTCTCCTTTGGCCCCAGCTGGGTCAGGGTTGCTGTCAGCAATATCGGTGACGCAGGCACTGACGGTTCCCACTTCTCTTGCAGAGACACACATTGTCTGGGCTTCTTTAGCAGTTCTGAAGTTGTTTTCTTTTAACTCACAGAAAAACCAACATTTCCCACACTTGCAAGTAGACAAGCTAAAAATTATAAAATCAGAAAGGCTAAACATGCCAATTCTAAGCACTTAAAGATTTGGATAACCATTTCCACAAGTGTAGTCATGTTATACACAGAAGTTTACTGAATCATACTCCTAGTTAGCTATAATGGCAAGGTAAACACACAAACCCCGGGATCACAGGCTATGCTTAAAAGAACAGGTGCCCACAGTATTCCTAGAACTAAAAGCACTAAAGGTAGTATATTTTTTCATTTGAAGTTTAAAAAGAAATTACATTTTTTTTTTTCCCCTCTAAAAATATGATGCTGGTTATTGCCCCATTTTTAGAGGTACTGAAGCTTTTGATTCACATAAAATAGATGCTCTAGGTAGATCTGAATTTAAAAGAAATAAATTAATATATATTTCTCCAAAATTACTGCTTCAGGTAGGCCCAATATAGATAGATATCTGCACTGAACTTATGAACATCTGCAGCCTTGATATGCAAATTTCAATTTCTGTTTTTTAAACATTTTCTTTTCAACATGTGCAAAATTCGACATACAGAAATAAAGTTCCATTTCCAAGCATAATTTTATACTTTGAAATAAAAGTAAAGCTGAAATTGTAATATTCTTTTGTTGGGGTTTGGAATGTTTCAATTACAATCTTTTTAATAAAGAAAATATTTTTATTTCCATAGAGTGAAATCAAATACGTCCCAATGTTTTCCAGCTCAGCTGGTGGATCACAACTAAATGATCTAAACCACTGTGTGATTAAATATGGGCTTTGACTGATAGACTCTTTCTTCTCTAAACTTCCTTCATAGACAAAAGAGAGGCAGATGTTTCAGTTGCTCAATTAATCCTTGCAGCTCTGATTCCTCTCTGTTCTGAGGGTACAGTTTTTAACATTGAGATGTTAATATATATGTTCTGATGTAGCCTGCAGTCTGGTATACAAAAGACACCTTGTTTCATGCTAGGTCAGTGAAGGAGAGAGACTCACTGACAATATTGCAGGTGTGGTGACTGCTGCAGAGCAATTCAGAATTCCTGGGTAACATCCTAAGGAGACAAGCTTATCAATATAAATCAAATTATTCAGAAACAATATGTCCTCATTTTTTTCCACAGGAAAGTCAGAAAAGAAGCAGTTTTCTATGGATTTCATCTCTGATGTGTTGTTCTGCTAAAGGACAGGATTTATGGGATTATGAAAACAAACATTGAAAGTTTTCCTGTGTATCATCAAAGTGAATTAACGAATTAAAAGCTTCCTTTTCTCTAGAGGTGAAATCTTCACTTTTGGCACTCCATCCTGCAAAGTGGAGTGAACGCAGAACTTTAGCATACAGTAGTACATCATATACAAGACCTATAGAAGCACATATTGGTGAGGAGTGAAGTTACTTTTCAGCATTAAGTATATACAGGTCTGCCTTGATGTTTTCTTCTTGCCATAGCTTCTGCAATCTATCTATTCGAATATCCTCTGAAATTATATGACAATTACTTTTAACAGTCAGAACTAAGAAAGCAAAGGTTTAGAAATGAATTATGTTTGACAGGTTATATTTTTTTACTCTTATCATTTCTTCTGTAGATTTATGCTATTTTAAAATTAATCCTTTGAAACAAAACCCTTTTTTTTTCTCTTCCCTTTGCATAACAAGCCTGTATTTCTGAATGATAAAAAATAAAAATAGATTTGCTTTAATTCTGAAAAACAAACATCTGAATCTCAGCAATAATTAATACATGGAAGTGCATATACCGCAAAAGATCATTATCATCAAACACAAAGTGAGTGAACATATGGTGGCAGGACAAATCAACACAGAAGTAGTATAAATAACCACACCAAGTCATTAGGTAAATAGGGAGGAAAGGAAGATAACATTGCATGAAATAACTGGTGACAGAACAGCATTTGAGAAGAGAATTTATGTTTAATGATGTTTCTCTTTTCTGTGGGGCAACTGAGGGTAACATATGATGCCGGTGATGTGGACATAATTTGGGTGCATCCTTCTAATTAAGTAAAATGGCCTTCAGAGCAATGGTGTTAAGTTCTGCACTTTAGATTCAGACTGGAGTTCTGGCCCTGCTCATGGAGTTCAAGACTATCCAAAGCATGGAGAAGGTTAATGTGTTGTCCTCCCTATCCCCCTACTACCACCACTCCAAGCAAATGGCCCACAGGACTGCAGGGAAAGAGGCAGCTTGTTAAACCATCTTTGTACTCACTCAGGACATCTAAGACCGTCAAGTCGTAACAGCATGCTGCAGACTGATATTATAATTGACAGAGGTGCCCTAACACAAGTGCATTGCTTCAGGACTCTGGACGCATTGAATCTGGGGGAATTCAGGAGCTGGGCAATGCATTGCTCAAGTATAGGATGACATTACAGTGGAAGGATCCTAAAGCATTAAAATATATCAAACACTGTGGACAGTCACCCTCTAGAATTTTAATTTGGCACGCGGTCAACTATGACTGCCAGCTCTGAGGGGGAGGAGGGGAAAGGATTGGTGTCAGTAGAAAGGGTGCTGCTTAGAATTGTTTCTTTGGAGACAGAAATAGTATGAAGCTGATGGAAGTAGCTCCAGGGAGAAATAACATTCCCTAGTGAAATCTATCAGAAATAGCCTGTACAGTACTTTCACCATGTCACAGAGTAAATGGTGACAGTGCACAGAGGGTATTTCTATGCAGAAAATTACTGAGAAGCAGCAGGAGCAGGAGACATGTTACAAGATCAACATGACAAAGTGAGCAATTAGGCTTTCATCAAACAGAGGACAGAATTTTTCTGCACCCTGTCATCAGCTCTCAGGGCTAAGGATGATGCATATGACCCTACACAGGCTGATCACAACAGACCATGCAGGGTTGGGACCTATTGAGTTGCTTCCTTCAGTTCAGGTGATGGAATCTATTCCAAAGGCTCTAAGGCATAAAACAAAACATAGTATGCATTAAAATTACATTATTAAGGCTACAAAGCTAATAGAGGCAAGCATTCAAAAGCTACCTCTGCAACCTTAATTCAGTCCCCATTGTGTGGTTTCTCCATCTTCCCCTGAGTCTCCCTCATACTTTTATACCATAGATATGCCTCTTACTGAATTTTGTTCATGTCATCGGTACAGTGACACAAGAGCTTGAAGACACTGTTACATAAGCAGTATGTAAGATCTCATATAGGAACTATCTGTTCACTATTTATTTTACCTTAATGGTTTAATATGCAGTCTCTGGATATATTTATTTGACAATATTTGAACTGGTCAGACTCAATCCCTGGCTTTTTGACTCATAGTAATGTAACATCACTTTAAAAGTCTCAATGAGGCACCCACATTAGAAGGATGTGCTCTCTCTGAATATGGAGAGATTAACTCTTGCTATATGGAGACAGAAGTAGTGACTTGTCATTGCCTCTGAACCCGGGGAGTCTCTTCTGTAAAGAGGTAAATAAACAGTTAGGGAAACAAATTGCCTAAACTCCAATTAAAATAATCTGAAATCCACTGAGAAGTTAAGTCCCTCTACTAATAAGACCCAACTAAAATGAACACAAGTATCCTCCCTTCCCTGTCAAACTTTATTTTATCCACAACTGGCACCAATATATAAGTTGCCATGTATTTCCTGCTATCAGGAGACTCCACTAAAACCCAGTAAACAAGCTAGAAATTACCCTAGTGATAACTTAATTGCATTCTCTGCAAGGGGCACTGTCATCAGGTCAGGTTTTCTCAAGTCACGGCATTAACAAATTTCTATTGTTAAACCTTTCCTGACACAATCAGTGTTTGAACAGGAAATCTGTTAGCAAAAGCTACAGAAACTGATGAAAATAGCAACAAAAATTCACTAAATCTGCACTGTCCCAACATTTGACTCAGTTCCTGACTGGGAGTTGCATTTCTCTAGGCTTTATGTCTGGGATTTTGTACCAGTTTCATTTCTCTGACATTCTTTGGTCAAATCTCTTATCTGCAAAAATTTCCTGAGGTTGAACTGTGGACACTGCTGAACTCTTACGTCAGGCCACATTTTGTGTTTGGGAATAACTTTAGTCGCTCTGGTAACCAAAACAGCCGTAAGTTATGTTTAGCCCATGAATCCACATAAATGTTGACTGAGAATAACCTACAGGCAGAAATATTTCATCACAATAATTTTGTAACAAAACAAAAACCAAAACCACAGTAAAACCCAAAAGCCAAGACAGGGGATGTGTTAATGGTTATTTATCAAAGCCTATTTGTCAGCAGATTTTCCTAACTGACTTTCTACTTAAACCACCTTTTCTTCTGATTTGTACTAGTGTGATATCATGGAGCTGGAAAAGAGAGCTTAGAAGCTCAGACCTTAAGACCTTAGCCTTTTTTTCAGAAGAGCTTTTGAATTCCTCCAGTGTAACTAAAGGCTCCAGGAATTAGGCACCTATTTTTTAGGACCATGAAAGCAGATAATTAACATTATTAACCTCAAGAAGTTCAACAAAGCCAAATACAAGGTCCTGAACCAGGGTCAGGGCAATCTCCAATAGCAATATAGACTGGGGAATGAGTGAATTGAGAGCAGGCCTAAAAGGACTTGTGGGTATTAATGGCAGAAAAATTGGACATGAACCAGCAATGTGCACTTATAACCCAGAAAGCCAACTGTATCTGGGGCTGCATCACAAGGAGCATGGCCAGCAGGTTGACAGAGGTGATTCTGACCCTCTGCTCTGCTCTGGTGAGACGCCACCTGCAGTGCTGGTCCAGCTCTGGGGTCCTCAACACAAGACAGACGTGGACCTGTTGGAGAGGGACCAGAGGAGGCCACCAAAATGATCAGACAGATGGAACAGCTCTGCTGTGAGGAAAGGTGGAGAGAGTGGGGGTTGTTCAACCTGGAGAAGAGAAGGCTCTGGGGAGACCTTATTGTGACCTTTTGATATTTAAAGGGGGCTTATAAGAAAGATGAGGACAAACTTTTTAGCAGGACCTGTAGTGGTGGTTTTAAACTAAAAGAGAGTAGATTTAGTTTGGACACAAGGAAGGAATTTCTACAACGTGGGTGAGACACTGGAACAGGCTGCCCAGAAAAGTTGTGGATGTCCCATCTCTGCAAGTGTTAAAGGTCAGGCTGGACAGGGCTTTGCGCAATATGACCTGGTGAAAGATGTCTCTGTCGATGGCAGTGGAGTTAAAACTAGATGATCTTTAAATGTCCCTTCCAACCCAAACTATTCTATGATTATTAACAATAAATAAATTATTCAGCCTATAAAAATTTTACCTCTGTAAATGCAGCTTTCTCTGGTGTTCTTAATGAGGTTTTCCTTACAGCTATCAACCTTTGTCTATTCTACCATACTTGGAAACATCTGTTACTTATTCCAGTTTTTATTATGATTCATTATTTATGGGTTAGCACCTATCAGCATTATGTGATGACCATTAGGGTGGATGTTTCAAAAACACAAAAAATACAAACCAGCCCAGTTTACAAAAAAAGAATTTATTCTATCTAAATAGAAGAAATAGGCAACAGTTTCAACACATTTTTAATGAAACAAATAGCATTTTATAATTATATATTTTTCACAGTGGTCCTGTCAAATAATTGGATATGATATTTGTTATCACAATATTGTATAATCCTGTGATTGCTAGGCACCCAAATAAGACTACAAGTACAAAAAAAGAATAAAATTTCAAACAAAATATTTTTTTTCTATTTTAAAGTTAACATATAACAGCATATAAAATGAGCTCCAAGACTGATGAATATTGTGTGGGATTTCAGCAACATAAAATGCTTCTGTTTGTAAGACAAATACATGTCCATGATTATTTCTTTCCCAATTTTACCCGTTATTATTTTTTTTTTTTCCCTTGGGTAAGTGACTCAAGCTATCAAAAAAAATCATTGCAATGAAAAAACAAATAAAAGAAATAAATTAGAAAAAAAGAGAGCAATGAGCAAAAGTGAAGTTTTAGGCGCCCACCTGCCTTTGTGGCACTGAAAATGTGTAAATTACACATTCTATTTCAATCCTTCTTGGTCTACTTTCTTCCTCTGGTCTTGAGTTTGACAAAAAGCACATCTGTCCTTCCTAACTTTCTCTTTGGTCCGGCAAAACAAGCAAATGAGCTGCAGAGCCATGTGCTGGACGATGGGACAGGCAAGGCAGGAGCAGATGTGAGCTGGAGCACCACGCAGCTCTCAGGGGCCTCTCCCATCCACCCCATGATAGGCTTCCCCACCACCTCCAGCCTTGTCAGCACTTGCTGCAAGACCACCGCTTGGAGAAGAGGAGACTGAGGGGAGACCTCATGGTGGCCTACAGCTTTCTCACAAGGGGAGGAGGAGGGGAGAGGTGTGGATCTCTTCTCTCTGGTGACCAATGACAGAACCTGAGGGACTGACAGGAAGATGTGTCAGGGGAGGTTTAGGTTGGGCATTAGGAACAGGTTCTTCCCCCAGAGGGTGCTGGACAGTGGAACAGGCTCCCCAGGGAGGTGTCACGGCCCCAAGCCTGACAGTGTTCAAGAAGAGACTGGACAACACCCTCAGACTCATGGTGTGAACTGTGGGGTTGTCCTGTGCAGGGACAGGAGTTGGACTCGTTGATCCTTGTGGGTCCCTTCCAACTCAGGGCATTCTATGATTCTATGTCAACCCATTTTTTTACAGGTACCCTGCCCTGAAGACTATAATAAAAAAAGTTATATCCTGAACAATAACAAACTTCTTATAAAGGTTAAAACCTGCAGCAACAGGTTTTTGAAAGTATGATAGTAACTTTAAGTCCTTCTGAATTTTTTTTTATTTTGTTTGTTCATTTTTTACCTACTTTGACTTTAGGATCTTGACTTTATTGGGTTTGTTCTCCTGCTTATGGAAGGCTAGAGGTAGCCTAATTTCTAATCCTGTCATAGAACATCATGAAAGATCATTTCAGGGAAAGAGCTGACTGATTTGGGAGATTCACTGACTAACAGGGAAATAATTAGATGAAGTCAAATAGAAAAATGGGCAAGTTATGCAGTCAAATTAAGATTTTTTATTTTTTCCATTTAAATAAAAACATTTTAGTTAACTTTTTAGTTACATAAGTCTTGTGTTAAATCATAGGAGTTTTATTTCAGCTCTTGTAAAGATAGAGCATGGAGTGGAGTATTGAAATCCAATGTTACACCTATTCTGAAATCTAGTCTTCCAATTTTTTTTTTCAGCAAAACTTCCAAAACACTTCGCAAATTCAATCCAGTCGTGATAAATGCTTCAGTGTTACATTTGCATTTTTCATCAGTGTTAATATTTTAGATGTAAAATCAAACCGCTGCTTAGTTGGCTTTAACTTACAGCTCTATTTATGTGGAACATTTTGAAGGACTGGGGTTTCCTACTTACCTGGAACAAAACCAGGTATGAAAACTCTTTCTGAAGGAAAATGTCCAATTCTCATTGCGCTCCTGAGAGGAGACCTTGGTGTGACAGGAGCTGAGTTATGAACAATGTATATCTCATGATGTGTTCAGAGTAAGCATGCAATTCCTCACTGACTATCTAATCCTTCTGAAGCAAAGATTTCTGGTCATCCTCATCTGGGCTTGCATAAATTCACATATTAGTTTTAAAATGAGATAGAAATTGTATCGGATGTTACTGCATTTAACATTCTGACTTTAGTCTGAAAGAATGTCAGTTTATAGCTGAATCTTGGCAACCTTTGCTTTCATAGCCTAGGAGCTGACTTAGCATTTAAGTGCATCAAACAACTGTCTTGCCCCAAAATAGTACTAATGGTAATTTATCTATTTGAAAGTCAAATTGTTTAAATGGTTTGCTAGAAGACATTGGGATAGAAGGGCTAAACAGCTAATGTTTGAGAACATTTTAGTCTGTCAAGAATAATTAAAGAAAAAAAAAGTAAATGAAGTAAGCAACCATCTTTCCTTGGCTTTTCTCCACTCCTGACAACTCTATCTGTTTGAGAAGGTGGTGGACAAAAGCTTTATTTGTCTGTTTTTAAGTGAGCACCAGAAAATATTGAGAGCAGAGGATTTCGCAGCTATGTGCTTGATCTAAGGGGGGTAAAGGACTTACAGTTTTTAGTGGCTGCATATAGGCTGACATACTGAAATGTAAAACATACAGGTCTCAGAGCATTTTTGATGGGCAATTAAATGGAATGGTGAAACACTGACACATTTAGATAATAAGGATAACAAAGAAAAAGAAATGAAAGCAATTTATGCTTGTATTAATCCAAGAAGTAATATGCAGTCTGCCTGCCTGTTCCAGTCCTATGTTGGTAAATTTTAATGCTGTTACATGACAATCACAGAGAATCCTGCAACTGAGTTGCTTTTTACAGCATTGAGCAAGAAATTATATTTCATCTGTTTTGGTGCAAAGCTTTTCTAGAAAGGAAGAAAAGGAAGAAAGGAAGAAAAGGAAGGAAGAAAGGAAGAAAAGGAAGGAAGAAAGGAAGAAAAGGAAGGGAGGAAGGGAGGAAGGGAGGAAGGGAGGAAGGGAGGAAGGGAGGAAGGGAGGAAGGAAGGAAGGAAGGAAGGAAGGAAGGAAGGATCAGGAAACCTAAGAAAATAATACAGAAACAAAAGGAGAAAGACATACGAGGAAGCAGAACAAAATAGTAAGAGGGTGAAGCAGCACAGTGAAAAAGAGCATAAACACAAAAACTGCAGGGTAGGCAGGTGAGAGCAAACGTGAACTCTGTTAAAAGAGAAATTATGTTTAATTTCTACTGTCTGGAGGGGTTTAGCAAAGTAATCCATTAGTGAAGAATAATGTCATTCATGTTAAGGGAAATATGTACTCGCTGTGGAAATAAAAATGAAGTGAGAAACTGGTCTGGACAAAGGGGCAATTGCAGCGCTGCTTCTGTTTCATGAACTGGAAACACTCCTGCTCTTTTTGCCCTCATAGGCTCTCACTCCTCTGACAGTCTTGATTTTCCTTTTCACATCTCTCTATCTATGGTTAATTTGTGCCTATTTATACTTGTACCTGCATTAAAAGGTGTATTCTCTCTTTTCTGTCTGCTTTTACATTTTCAGAGGGTGGTCATACTCCTCATCTGCCCTTACCAGCTTGTAAGAGCAAAGTACATTTAATCCCATAACCCTTCTTAGCCCTCGCTCCAGTTTGAATTTATTTGCTTAGCCAGAAGTGTATTCCACAGTCACAATGGGGTCTCACAGGCTATATCTGCATGGGAATGTAAGAAACAGGGTTCAAACTCCCAGTTTTCCACTCAGCCCTAATTCAAGTACTTTATAAAACCAATACCAAGGAGTAGAACCAGATTACAAGATCATATTTGGTTATTTTGCATCTACATAATATTAGTGGATCATAGTAATCCTGTAACCAGGTAATATGTCCAGCATTTTTTTTTTGTATTGGCCCATAAAGTCGTGATTTTCTTCTTACTCTGTTACTGCCATCATCATTCACCTTTCTCATGAAAATATTAGAGGAAATAAGTCTCTTAACTAATAATTAAGGTAATTGTTTAACCAACAATTTACCTCAACATTTCACTTTTTCTCTTTTAAGTCTGTTCTTTAACCATTTTAAAATTCTTGTACTAATCCCTGACTTCTCTATTTAACTAATAATTTTCCTTGTGGAATTGTATCAGATGCTTTGTAAAAGTCCAAGTAGATTAGATGCATTTCATTTCCCTTGTCCAGAAAATCAAAGGAAAATATCAGCTTAATCCAGCATGATCAAGTAAGTCTTTGGTAAACCCATGTTGCATTTTATCACCTTTTTTTTTTTTTTTTCCTGTGTCTTTAATTACCTTCAAAATATCTTCTGAAGCATTTTATAAAATGGAAGTCAGACACATGGAAGAATGGGATGTTTTTTGGTTTAAAGTTTATGTCATAGCTGTGACATATGTCATTTTTTTTCCTTAACCTCATTGTATAATGCCTCTGCTTCTCTCATTTATGAAAGTAGTGAAACTTCTGGTTCTTGTTTCAATTTCAGTTTGATTTTTGGCAATTCTTATTTTATTCTAAACCTTTCTGACCTTAGGAGCATGACATTTTCTGAGCATGCTTTGCCAGCTCCTAGCATCCTCATTTCACACAGCAAAATCGGCAAGAAATTCGTTCCATTACCTCCAGTTAGCAGGAAGCTCCAAGCCACAGGATGACCTGGTCTTGACTATTTGCATCTTCATTCACTCAGCTAGGTACAAACAGAAGAAAATTCTAGTGCTTGGAAAGGTGGCCCATAGGGAATTTAGCATACATAATGCTGCAATCATATTTCTAGATCTGTTTTCATCTCTACAGTGGAATTTCACAGAGTACTTAAATGATTCTTTTCTGATATCCAGGACATTCCATGCATGGGGTAGTTGAAAGATATGTAAAGACCAGTTAAATATCTGGAGTGAAAGCCAAGGACAGCAACTCCCTATCTTAGAAGCATAAGGGAAAGATGTTACTGTCTTGCCCTACAAATTCTTCAGCTCATTTCTCCTCCCCAAACTTCTTCAAAAGTCCAATTTCTTCTCATCGGCCCCGTTTCCCAAACTTGATCTCTCTTGAATTATCCCACTCTTCTTGCCACATCAAAACTACACTGCTATTTTCTGTTTATTTTTACTTCAAACTCTCATAAGCTCCTTCATCTGCTAAGAAGCCACTTTGCTTCCACATCAAAATTTAATGTTGCTTACATGGCTGAAAAACCTGAGGCTGAACCAAGGTGTGCTTGGTTTTTTAGTGCAAAACTATATAAATAAAACAACGGATGAAAAAATTAAAAAAGTATGTATAATAAGAACAAATATTCTTCACATCATTAAATGGCCCATTGAAAAATCAGTCAAGTACTATGATAAGGAACAAAAAATACTAGTTTGTATAAAAGTAATATACTTGACCTCTCTCCTGCACATAGGCAGATGCACTTGCAAAATGGCAACACATCCCATTGTTAAAACAGGGCAATAGTGCTCCCCTTAAAGTAAAATCTTTATACTCACAGTTTTCAGACAGAAGGTTCAATGTAGGAAAAAATGAACTGGTATTGTGTTTTCAATATGTTGACTATTTTGCTAACAATGATTCACTGCTGCTGGTTGCACATGCCAACATGTGCCAGTTGTCAGTCCACAAAGTTAGAGTAATGTGCCTTACCCACCTTCTAGTATTCTACTCCTTCTAGCTGATTTTGATGCATGAGCTGAAATGATCTATAACAAAGGGATATAAATCTGTAAAACTGCTGTAACAGAAGTAGCCTTCAATCAAATAAACTTAAAATCATGTTACTTTCTCTTTGATGCACAAACTCACTACGTCTCCTTTAACAACAGAGTTATTAAAAAAGTGTTTTCATTTTCTTTTCCTGTTAAGCATCTTTCATCAAATGAAATAATATTAGAAAACTAGATGAAACATGAAATAGATAGATTAGATTATATTACAGTAACACAGGGTAGTACAATAATGGGCTTGAATTTTTCACCATTTCCATTATAGCCTGGGTATTAGGGGTCACAGTTGAGCCACTGTAGATTGTGTTGGAATTAAACTATAATTCAAAAATTTCTAGGTTACCAAGAGTTTTGCAAAGCAATTTTTAAAGTACTAGGGGAAGAAAACTGGGGTTTTTTTTTGTTTGTTTTCTTATAGTTGTACATATTATACTTCCATTCTTTTTAATTGCTTTGAAAGAAATATTTTTAAAAAATACAGAATGTTCTTTGTGCAAACATCTACATTTCTGGTATTTTGTAGGTATTTTGTTTGAAACATTGGACATTTTTTCCAGTTTGAGAAAAAAATAGCTACAAAGCAGATGCACTAGCTATTTCAAAATACTCCCTCCCGCTACACCAACAGAAAACCGTGCTGTTGATTGCCACTGCTTAATATTACCTCCCACACATTTAGAAAGCCATGATTTCTAGAGTGAAATATCCAGGACAGTTCACTTAAATAAGGTTTGGCATCCAGATTACTAGCCTGGCTGTAATCAGCCTTTGAGTTATAGAACTTGTAAATCACATATCAAAACAAGGGAACACATCAATTAATGTTCTACTGGAAACAAATCAAGGACAAGCCTACAGTGTGACATTCTGCCAGTTTTATTTTGAATAGACGTGGGTGAAAAGCTGCAGTGTTTGGTCACAGCCTTTATTTACCCAATCTGTCTTATATACTATTGCATAATGCTATCACAATATTAATATGCAAATTGCTGCTCAAATAAAAGCCACGCTTTCCCCATTGATTTTCAGCAGAGCTTTTGTTACAAAGAAAAATACTTAGCACTTATATTCCTTTTTCATCTTCAAAACTCTTTTAGTACATTTTAATTAATCCTTTTCATTTTCCTGACCCTGCACTAGGTTTTCTGCCTCCTTTACCCATGTACTCTCAAGGTTATATCCTCCTCTCGACACTTTCCCAAGACTTTTCATGTTTTCCGAAATGATCTCCCTCTCATCTCTTTTTACACGTAGAAAGCAGACCTCAGGAGACTGCCCAGAAGAAAAGGCTAGACAAGGGCCAAAGAAGTTTCCAAGGTCAAAAAGAAATAAAGGAACTCTGTTCCCAGGGAATAACGTACAGTGGCCCCATCTAGTGCTGCTACAGCTTTTCTTTAGCAGATGCTTCAAACTGGTCTCAGGCAATCACTGGTGAGGGGGCGAGGTGACTCTTCTATAGGACATCATGAAAGATGTGCATCCAGCACAGCATCGCCAGCCGGGCAGGAAGGGGATTGTCCCGCTCTGCTCTGCACCGGTGTGGCCTCACCTGCAGCACTGTGTGCAGGTCTGGCTGCCACAGGATAAAAAAGATATGAAGCTACTGGAGGGTTTCCAGAAGAGGCTACAAAGCTGGTGAATGGTCTGGAGGGGAAGCCATATGAAGAGCAGCTCAGCTCATTTGGTTTCTTCAGCCTGGAGGAGACTGTCATGTACTGATAAGGATAATGACTGAAACATTGTGGCAAAACTAGTTCTTCCAGCCACAGGAGAAGATACCTTCACTATAGGGTGAATTGTGATTTATCACAATATCACAGTATGTTTGGGGTTGGAAGGGACCTCAAAAGATCATCTAGTCCAATCCCCCTGCTGGAGCAGGAACGCCTAGGTGAGGTCGCACAGGAACATGTCCAGGTGGGTCTTGAATGTCTCCAGAGAAGGAGACTCCACAACCCTCCTGGGCAGCCTGTTCCAGTGTCTGTCACCCTCACTGAGAAGAAGTTTTTTCTCAAATTTAAGTGGAACCTCTTGTGTTCCAGCTTGATCCTACTACCCCTTGTCCTATCGTTTGCCACCGAGAAGAGCCTGGCTCCATCCTCGTGGCACTCGCCCTTTATATATTTATAAACCTTAATAAGGTCACCCCTCAGCCTCCTCTTCTCCAAACTAAAGAGACCCAGCTCCCTCAGCCTTTCCTCATAAGGGAGGTGCTCCACTCCCTTCATCATCTTTGTTGCCCTATGCTGGACCCTCTCCAGCAGTTCCCTGTCCTTCTGGAACTGAGGGGCCCAGAACTGGACACAATATTCTAGATGGGGTCTCACCAGGGCGGAGTAGAGCCACAGACAAGGCCGATTGGCAAACACAGGATGTGAGGGATGTGCTAGAGGGCACATAGCTCTACCTTCTGATACGCCCAGCATGGCACAAAGGGAAAAGCTGAGACCCTTCAACATGGCCCCAGACTTCTCAATCTTTCACACTCACCCCTTCGCCCCAGACTATTCTCTCTTTCAAAATAACACCTCCACAAAAGACCAGAAGTTATGCAAGCAGGCAATCTGGAGGTCTACAAAGGCCCACCTTGTGCAAGCATCATCCTGAGGCCCACTCTGCCCACCAGTCTCACCACATGAACTGAACAAGACACCAGAGGATGCCATGCACCCCTGGACCCAAGACTGTGAACTCCATCACACATAAAGCCAAGCCATAAAGATGGTGAAATCTTTCTCTCTCTTTTCTTTCTTTCCCATAATTTTACCTTTTTTGCTTTCTATTTTGTAAGTAACATAGTAACATAAGATTTACAACCCTGCATATGCCACAAACTTTTTGTGTTTACCAATCGAATCTACAATAATGTAAATCCTTCTGTTGCCGAATCATACACCAAGCTGTGAAATAAGAGTCTTTTTTTTTGCAGACCTTAAGTACTGTATGTACTATTTTCCAACCAAAGGGGACCCACGAACCTGAGTCACTTATCCCCCCAACTCATACCTGAGAGTGGGACGTGACAGAGACTAAGAGGACACCTCATCACAGAGAGAATGTCAGGAAGATGTGCCAGGGGAGGTTCAGGTTGAACATTAGGAAAAGGTTCTTCCCCTAGAGGGTGCTGGAGCACTGGAACAGGCTCCCCAGGGAGGTGTCACAGACTCAAGCTTGACAATGTTCAAGAAGAGACTGGACAATGTCCTCAGATACATGGTGTGAACTCTGGGGTTGTCATATGCAGGAACAGGAGCTGGATTCAATGATCCCATGTGGTTCAGCTGACCTCTGGGGTAGAACACATGGGCCTCCAGTCCACAGTGCCAGATGAGAAATTAACAGTAGCCTCTTCTGGAGAGGAATTTTTTCCCCTCAAAGAGGAGTCCTGCTTCAAAGTGTTGCGTGGGAGGCAGAATATGCTTAGGTCCTACAGGAATTTCCCGGCTTGCTGGGAAGATGTTGGTCTGTGTTATAAAAGGAAAACTCTCAGTCCAGATTTATTCTCTTATTCTGTTTTGTTTTTTTTTTTCTTTCCTCCAGATTCTAATTTTGTGTGTTTAATTATTTTATTTTGCCCTGGATTATTATTACTTACCATGTGCTTTAGGTAGATGGTTTGATGACAATTTTAAATGCTGGACTATTAATACATACAAGCAATTGAGGTGCTATGTACCTTTCTGAAGATTACTCACAAACTGGGCATTACTTCTGACCTACTTAAAGTCTGAAACCAGGATTTCAGCAATGCAGGGGACAAAGGCTGTATTTCACTCCCAGAGCACAGATGGGCACGTGTGGGACTTGACAATGGGCTTCCCTTGGTAATAAAAAGGGGAAAATTCTCGCAGTACTGCTAGAGTCAGTCATCTGCATTTCAAAATGGGGGAAAGGCTTTCTGTACTCTAGGGAGGGAGAACTGGGCATTAAAGACACATTTTCTATTGCAGCTATTTGTGGAAATTCAGCTCAGAATGTCATGATTTTAATATGACAGTTGAAGAGTTATAATACAATGAATGATCACCACATTTACCTACAGAGTGCCATTACTTAGTGAAAAGGGTTTATTTTTTAAGAAAATATAAATTTTGTCAATAACTATATCTTCTGTTTCCTCTTCCAATTTTAATTATCTTTAAGGACCATTGGTTATAAATGTAAAGAAATACTTGAAAAATCCTTTGAAAAGGAAATATTTCTCTTATCTCAACATACCATCTTGAAATATCAAAAAAATTCTCACCTTTTTTTCCCCCAGTAATTTCAAGTTGCAATAATTTGCAATTTCAATAATTGCTTTTTATTTTCCCTTGACTTTCTGATATGAGAGTAAATATTAAACTATGCATATCTGCCTTTACAAGGACGCTCGGTCTAGATGTTTCAGAACACTTCTTACCCAACAGCAAAAGTAATTGAAAGACTGATTTTACAGATGATTCAAAGATATGGTTACTTGGTGTGTTAGCTGATACACTTTGCTCTTCTTCTTGTAAATGTGCTGGACAGTGGATATAAAAAGCTGTATTTCAGTTTGAGGTGACACAGTCATGTGGTTAATTTTTAATTCATATAAATGATATTAAATTCATGCTACATTTTCTTTCTTTCAAGTAATAAAAATCTATGATTTCAAAAATTTATTTCTAAACCAGCACTGCTGGTAACACGATTATATCTAGGAAATCTGTGATGTTGGAGGCAGATATAGCTCCACATTTACTTGTACTGTATGTACTCTGACTTCACTGGACTTTACAGATTGTACCAAAAAGTTCAAACTAGGATTAAACTTAAAAGGATCAAATGAGAGTATATCGTTAATTTAAGTAATTGATGTTTAGTAGCTTGGTATCTTCTGAAAACATCCATATTTCTCTGTGTCATTTATTTTTGTCTATCTTGCACTGCTTAGGGTTTGGAGATTTTATACATATATGTGTGTATATATATATGTTTTGTCAGATTGTCTTTGTCCTCCTTTTAGAAAAACAGCACCAAAAAAAAAAACCCCAAAAAACCCAAAACAACCTACCAAAAAAAAAAAAAAAAATCCCACAAAACCAAACAAAAACAACTACTCAACATACTTCCCTTCACACCTTCTTTAAATTACCATAGTTACTATGGAAACAGCTATTAAACTGGGAGTGACAGTAATTAATAACATCTGCAAGTGCAATATGAAGTCTACAACATAATTAATATCAGCATTTGGAGTGGATAGTTCAGAGCTGCCCTTTTGGCTTTGCATGGAACTGCAAACCGTGCAGAGCTGATGACAACAAGGGGGCTTAACATTATTGTACTGATATACTACAGCTTGTGAAATAGTTTGCACAATAGAAGGAGTATGAAAGGAGAGGAATAAATGGCATAATTATTACATTGTTTAATGGAACATGATTCTGGAAGGAATAGGACCTGTAATAGGTATAGGACCTTATGGGCACATTCAAAAGTTTTACTTTACGCTTTCAGACAACATAAAAATACTCACTACTAAAATGATAGCAGAAGCTTGAAATGTAAATTTTAAGTCCATTCCTTCGTTTTAATTAGAGACTGATGCTGATTAGACGTGCAAGTTTACCTATAGTTTCTTTTATCTTTTGACTCTTCACTTTAAAAGCTGAATCAGAATTTTTTAAGAACTGCCAATTAAAGATTTTTAATAAATCATGAAAGACCTGAGAGAACGTATTGCCCTTAGGCTTTATAAGAGATGGAATATTATAAATATTTATTTATTATTCTATTATTTCTTAAAGATACTTAGCATAATGTCTACCATCGATCCCACTAGCTTCTCTCATTAAAAACTATGGGTGCACACAAGATTCAAATTAACCTTAAATCATTTTTGCAGTTTGTGTAAAATGTGTAGCAGACGCCGTATCATCAGATTGAGGTATACTGTATTATACAGGAGAGAGTTCTGCCTTTACGCCGAGCCCAAGTAGTGAGCTTTGTGCTCCTAAACCAGAAGCTGCGTGGCCTCTCTTATCTGAGCAAATAACCTCTGTTTTGGGGCAAAGTGAATTAGGTGGGGCCCGATCCTGGATAACAACGCCCAGCATGGGCACAGCAAAGATACAGAATCATAGGATCATAGAATGTCCTGAGTTGGAAGGGACCCACAAGGATCAACCAGTCCAGCTCCTGTCCCTGCATATGACAACCCCACAGTTCACATCATGTGTCTGAGGACATTGTCCGGTCTCTTTTTGAACACTGTTGGGCCTGGGGCTGTGACACCTCCCTGGGGAGCCTGTTCCAGTGCTCCAGCACCCTCTGGGGGAAGAACCTTTTCCTAATGTCCAACCTGAACCTCCCCTGGCACATCTTCCTGACATTCCCTTGGGTTCTGTCACTGGTTACCAGAGAGAAGAGTTCAGCGTCCATTCCTTCTCCTCCCCTTGTGAGGGAGCTGTAGCCACCATGGAGTCTCCCCTCAGTCTCCTCTTGTCCAGGCTGAACAAACCAAGTGACTTTAGCTGTTCCTCTTACGGCTTCCTCTCCAAACCCTTCACCAACTTTGTAGCTCTATTCTGAACACTCTCCAGTAGCTTTATATCCTTTTTATACTGTGTCACTCTACAGCGTCCTTCCCCAACACGCTCAAAGACTTGATCAACATATGTCTTTTGTACCAGTAAGATTCTTCATTTGCCATCTTTTAAAACTAAAATAAGCAGAAATGTGCACATCAGTATGTGTAGACCAAACCTCTGTCAATGTTCCTCCTCTTTTTCTTTTGTTACCCTTCCCACTTACCTGCATCTTTTCAGCACTGAGTTTTCCTTCCCCTTAATTTCTCATCTTCCTACTCATTTTATTTTCTTCCTCGCTTTCCTGTTTTCTTGTTTCACTTTACTTTGCCCCACCCCTTTTCCTTTCCTTTTTAAAATTTTAGCTTCCTTCTATGAAATGTAATTTTACTGGTTTGTATTAATTTCCACATGCATACCTTTTCTTCTGAATTTATCCTTTCCTGTTCTTTACTCTTACTTTTCCTTTGTTATCTTTAATTCCTGTTCTTTCATTTTCCATCTTTTCTCTGCTCCATGTTCCTTCTGGGTTATTTTTGTGTTCACTAATGGTTTGTAAGACAGATAAAATAGGAGACTGATATCACCTCAATCACCTGTTTTCAGACAGAATGTATCATTCTGTGGAAGTCCTGGTCTATGTCCATTGACTACAAATGGAGCCCAGATCACCAGGTTTTCCTAGCTGTTAAACTTAAAAGCATTGGGAGATGAGTGACCTAACACCTTATGCAAAGATCACTCTATAAAAGGGTCTTGGAGACAATTTTCTGAAAAATACCATGTCTGGTTCATGTGCAATACCTCAGCCAAAGACGACAATGTTCACACACTCTTAGGCTGTCATTCTCAGCAGCACAAGTCACTTAAACAATAGTCATGTAATTAAAAACATATTACTTGCTGTTGTTATTGGATAAGATAAAAGAAACTTTTTGTTTGTTTGTTTGTTTGTTTATTTCCTAGTAGATTGTGTGTATCTCAACAAATGCTGAATGGGAACAGTAACAAAGGGAGGGAGTCAGATACAACTTTCCTAATAGGCTTTAGCTCACTCTGTCGAACTTCCAAAGCAGCGTCAGTGGCTGGATGGCATGAGTGTAGCCGTTCTTTTGCAGTAATATTGCTAATTAAAATCTCAGCAATAACTTGTGAATGCAGCTTTCATAACCAACTGCTTAATTAGGTTTGAAGGGTTAAACAGGTATGAGATACTGAGATGGCTTCACTCCATTTGGCTGGACATGGTTTACTATGAATATTCTGATTGCCACCTCAGAGAACTGTTGTCCTGGATGATGTATTAATACCCTTTTCTAGTCCTATAAAGTTGCAAGATACCAGATTTCAGGAGAGTAGCACACTTACGTTTAGTAAACTTCCACTGGTGTAAGGTTGTCTCTCACAGGGTGAAACTTTGGAGAGAAATTGTTTGATTTAGGAGGTGAAAGAAGAAATGCATATGTATTTTTGGTTCAAGAAAAAACTAGATCTGATTAAAGTCAATGGAAGGGATGGAATAAACAAAGTTAAAATAGATTAGGGGCTGAGTGGAAGATAGACAAGGTTGTACAAAAATATTGTGTCGCTTAATCCGTCCTCATATAAAACACACATATTATTTGTATAAGACTGTTCTTAGAAGTTATATTTCTTTACAAGCTCAGAACACACCACAGTTTAACATTTATAATTGAGGGTTTCCTTCAGCAAGATTACTGGCATCTATGGTTTTCTGTGAGTAGTGTCACAACATCAATATGAGATTTACAATGAGCACTTATACATCACACTGTGAAATACAATACAGTGATTCTCGAAAAAAAGAGTTCCCTTTCCTTCCAATCTCAGAAGCATAATAATAATACTGGAATGAACACA
Source organism: Nesoenas mayeri (assembly GCF_963082525.1). Lineage (NCBI taxonomy): Eukaryota > Metazoa > Chordata > Aves > Columbiformes > Columbidae > Nesoenas > Nesoenas mayeri. The sequence continues at coordinate 11,168,438 of NC_137541.1, forward strand.
GAGCCTTTCAGAACCAAACTACTATCACCACATAATGCTACAGGGTCCTGTGTAGATGTGTCAGGATCAGTAACAATAGAATAAATTTTGCCCTATATTTCCTCCTTAAATAGATGAAGATTTACAAGCCTGCACTTTGTTTTAAGATAGTTTTCTCTAGTATGCACCAAGAGAATATTTATTATGCTGGGTTCCAAGTTTCAATATAAAACTATCTTTATATTATTGTTGGTTTAACAACAGTGTCCATAAAACCCGATCAAACTAAAAAACTTTAAATGTGAAAATGCATACATTGCTGCTGTCATGACTAGAATTAAGATTATTGTTTTCCTCAAATCTGACAATAACAAGAAAAAGATGAACTCTTAATAATATTAGATGGGAAAAGTTTTGCTATTAGGTTCAGCACTCAAATGTGAATGAAAACAAGGGTGAAAACAAAACAGTGTTGACTACCTTGCTGCTGGATGTAGTTCACAAAATTTTCACTATATAAAATGATATTTGATTCAAATATGTAAAACAATTCAGCTCACTTACAACGGGCCAGATCTTGCATTTCCATCTGGTGCAAATTTCAATAAGAGGGTTTTGGGGTCTTTTTTTGCCTGAAATTAGAAATTGAGATCAGGCTGCTTGCACTCTCCAGTCAGACCTGCAAAAGCAAACAGAATGAGAATTATTCAGTAAGATTACCCCCTCCTGCCCTGGGTAACACACAGACTTCAAGAAGGTACTACATGCCAGGAACAAAATGGTATTGGTTAAGACCTTGTCATACTTTTTGCGGTATTTCAGCAAGCATATTTTGGCTGAACTGAATGACATCTGGGGTTCCATCTGTCAAAATACTCGTCACTCCAACCACAGAGGTGACGTGTGCTCAGATTAGGTTTGCGAGAATAACAGCCCCTACTGATTTATTAAATACAACCAAAATAAAAGAAAAAAAGAAAAAAGGCACTTAAGACACTTAGTCAGTGCATGTTATCTATTCACACAAGTATTACAAACACTGTACATGTTAAGCCTTAAACTGCCACTGTTTTCCAAAAGTTTGATGACAATGCTGATTACTGAAGAATCAGTTTTATATATAAGCATAAAAATAGGTCAATAAAATTCTGAATCTGGTTCTAACTTAATAACTGTGGGGTTTTTTAAAGAAAAATGGCCAAGACACAGAAGACCCAGCTCTTTGTCTCTTATGCTGTATTTGCAACATGTAAATAATTTCTGAAAATGTAAATAATCTACCCAGAAATTGAAATTAAAGAGAAAGGCTTGGTCATAAATTAATACTTGTTATTGATATACTGAATTGAGAAGAAGCCTTTGATGCAAAATAAATTCTGTATTTTTGCAACAGGATTTTTTATTACTGATTTACAGACCACCACAGTCAGTTGAAAGATTCCCAGTAATTTCACTAACATCATAGAACAGAATTATAGAATCTTTAAGGTTGGAGAAGACCTTTAAGAGCATTGTGTCCAACTGTAAACCCAAGGCTGCCAAGTCCACCAAGAAGGTGCAAAACAAGCTTTTTGTAACAAAGACACTTCTCATTATATCAATCCCTGGCATTCCTGTGCTCCTTCACAGAAAGGTCTTGGTCAGGTATGATAGGCAATAAATTTAGAATGAGGTGAAGAATGAAGAAAGATTTACTTTCATGGTTTGCCATTCAAATCTGTATTTAAGTGCTTAAAAAAGAAAACTTGTCAGCTATAATAGATCTTTAGGAACCTTAACACAGATTAGTTATAAGAATACCTGCAGTGCAACATGTCTCTGAAGTAAAAACTACATATTTAAAATAGAGTTTGAAACATGACAATGTAGGGAAGTAGTATAACCATCAAATGTAAAGGAACTGATCACTTAGGAGATTCTAATGAGTTTTTAAAATTTAATGATGAAACTACGTGGAAGGATGAAGAAATATCAAGAAACTTAATTCTGCTAACATGTTTTAAGTCAATCACTCCTTCCCACCAAAGCTAGCAGGAACTCATTTGAATACAATTACTCATACCCCTACATGTTTGTAGGATGAGGTCAAGATTTCTAAACATTCTACATCTTTAATAAACATGTTCCACTTAAATGCATTTTTTAGCTGTAAAGAATTAGCTGAAACAAACAGGTGAGTAAAGAGTAAATAACGTATTACTTCTGGAGTAAATCCTGCATTTATTTCTTCCTGTGCTTCGGGGTGATACTGGCTTCTTAACTTTCCAATTCAGAAAAAAAAGGCAAAAATTCAAAACTTGTCTTCAAGTCTCACTTCATTTTGAAGTAAAACTGTTATTTGAGTTCAGTTTTTCTTAAAATTGGGCTCTTGTCCAAGTTTGCTTGTAAATCCCGTAAAGCTTGCTGGTTGAACTTGAGTTGTGTATCAGAGATCTGAATCTTCCCATGAATGTCCCACAGTTTGCCCTCACCTGGCTATTTCTCCTCCATGCTGTAGCTGCATATAGACACCCCTTCTCCTTCAGTCCTGAGCCTCAGTGAGCTCCACAGGCATTCACTTGCACCTCAGTAGTGCTCACTCTAGGATTACCTTGCAGAGAGTCTCGTTATAGAGTTGTAACCAGCATGGTAGATCTGATGCTGCAAAGATTGCTGTATTAAAACATAGTGGGGTTTTCTCTAGCTTCTTTTCTTCATTTCAGCTATCATTACAGTGTATTATTATAGTACTGATGAAACAGTCACAATCCGGACCTGAGGTACTAAGTGGGTGGCAACCCACCCATGTATTGCCCTGTTGTGTTGCTAGCCATGTGTTGCTGTTGTTGGAATTATTAGTAGAGTGAGCACTACTGAGGTGCAAGCGAATGCCAGAGTGTTAATGCATCACTGTGTTGCCCACTGCGAGGCTGCAGGTGCAGAAGAACATTTAGTTTGTGGATCTCAGCAGAGTTTAGGCTTGAACTTGTGCTGAGCTTCAGTGTCTTATCAAAGAGCAGAAACAGTGTTTTTCTGGGAATATTCATTTTCATAACTGAATTGTTGTCCTCTTGATACTGGATAATGCCATCCTTAAACAGTGTGGGGCCCTAGAGTGAAGAGACACCTTAAATTACACTCTCAGAAGTAAATCTGTTGTGGCCTTGTGCAACATGAACTACTGCACGTTTCCAGTCTCTCTCCTATGTGCATTTCTCCAAACCTTCACTCCACTCTCCAACATCTTCCCTCCACCCTGGACCTCATCTCATCTCAATACATCCTGTGTGAAGCAGGACCTCTGTGTCACATATCCATGACTCTGCTGATATCTGTCACACCTTGCAGCAGAGACCATCAGTACCTCTGCATCTCCATAGAAAGCAAAGCTGCTGAGTACCTGAAGCGTTGCCATTCATGTGGCAAAACTGTCAAGCCATGGGAGACCTACAGGAGCTGGTTTATACACACTCTTCAGACTGCTTGAGTCTGCAGGCTGCAATATCACTTTAGAAATTGCTATTTTGGAATTGCATCCGAGCCCTGAATCCTACATATCCACAGGTAGGTGGATAGGTGAAGACAACCGAGAGTTCTTCCCACCAGCTCCAAAGCGCCAGCTCCAAGACCGAAACAATGTGGATGAGTGACTGCATGCTTTACAGATTGCAACTGAAATATTATGCTGGCTTGGAGCCTGGGTGATGTGAACACTCAATTCTTCATTTGTGGATCACAGCTTTGGTGCTTTTGCCACCTTTAAATATAGAGATGATCACTCTTCTGTTTTATAGAAACTGTTATGAGTTAAAACATTCAAGATGATGTGACCCTGAAATACAAAGCACATGAAAATTGCCTGAATGCTGGGTCTGCTCTTTCATTTTCACCTGTTGAACTAATCAAATGTATAGAAATAGAAACATAATACTATTTCATTAAATAATTAAAAATGTATAAACATATAAAAAGAAAGAAAAGCAAGCAAACAAAAATAACAACCCACTGATCAAAAGGAAAATCGAAATTGTGACTGAACTTTTATCTACTTTGGTAAATAAGCTGAGAAATATTTCCCTGAATTACTTTCTCCATTTGTACGGAGAATGTAGTTGCCACAGAGACCGGTAGATGTGAACATCGGTAAAATAAAGGACGGGAGAGGGAATTTGTCCTCTATGTTTTCAAAGGAATCTGAAATTAATATCTAGGTTAGAGATGCGGCTGGGGCGGGAATGAAGCCTTAGGACTCCCAGCCGCGCCCCCAGGGCCCGCTTCCCACAAGTGCTTCGGGCACCCGCCGCGGACGGGACCCTGAGGCTGGCGGGGACGGCCGCGCTGCTCCGCCGGGCCGGCTCCGCGTCGCTCCGTTCCGCGGGCAGCACCGCACTCGCCCCTCCGCGCTGAGCAGCGCTTCTACAGCCAGCGGCGGAAAGAGCGGCATTTATATATACATATGAACACATATATACATGCAGACTGGTGGCACACGGGCTGTGTGAGGCTGCTGCTCAACAGGGCGGAGGTGGGGGGAGGAGGAATTAAAATAAGGCACGAAGCGGTTTTAAAAATAGCGTCCGGGCGCTGGGAGGTGCGGCACGCAGCCCCGCGGCGGGCGGGGCGGGAGCGCGGCGCCGGGGGCGGCTCCGCCCGGCCCGGCCCGGGGAGTTCCTCGGCTGCCTTGTAAGGAGCGCGGCAGCCACAGGGCCCGGCGCCCTCCCCCGCTCCCCGCCTCGACTTTCCTCCGCTGCCGACAGGGAAGGCAGGAGCCGGGAGCGATCTGCCCGTCTCCAACTCTCGCTCCTTCTTTCCTCCTCTCTCTTCAGAAGCCCATACCCCGCCTGCCTTCCGCCTCCTCCTGCGCTGCAATCAGGGGAATAAATCAGGGAAGGACACACACACGCACAGAGTGAGGGGAGATCTGTTACAAAAGTAGCGCTGATGGCGGCGGATCAGATGAAGCTGGAGCTGCTGCTGGAGTAACAGAGAGTAGAGTATCTCTCTCTCTCTCTCTCCTTTCCCCCCTCTCCACCCACAGATCTCCATCGTTTCTCCTCCTCCTTCCCACCCTCGGCCGCTTCTCCGCACATCTCTGGGCTGCGCCTCCCGCGAGGGGGCGGGTGGGGGGGGAGCGGAGGAGGCTTTAAAAAACAACAGCCCCCCCACACCACCGCACACACAGTAATTGAATTTATTATTATTGCCGTCTCGCCGACTTGGGGAAAGGGGATCGATCTTCGATCAGGAAGATGGCTGCTGGCTGGCTGCTAGTCTTTAGCCTGACACTTTTCCAGTCCCTGGTGATGAACCACTCCTCGGAGGGACCTTTCCCTTCTGCCACCACGTAAGTCCCCGCGGGGTCCGGGGGTTCGGGGCGGGGGACACGGCCGGGGCGGGGGGGCATCCCTGTGCCGGCGAAAATACAAAGGGAAATACAAGTACGGGCGGAAAGTGGCGGTGAGGAAAAAATTGCAGGGTTTCGGCTGCTTTTGTTTGGGAAAGAGTCACGGTAGCAGAGGATGAGGGGAGAGTGCCCCGGTCACGGCCGGCGGCGGCACTTTTGAGGGAAAGGTTTTACCTCACAGCCCCGCTCCAGAGCGGATCCCAGCTCTAAATATACCTTGGCAGTTCAGCGGTGCTGAGAGGAAAGTTTCGAGTTACACAGATCCCGCCCCCTCTTCCCACAAAGGTTATTTCAGCCTGGCTGGAGTTTTAGCACTATTGAAAAAAAAAATAACTCTGGCAATTTATTAAAACCCACTCGAAAGGTAGGTTTTCTTGCCTTTCTGCCGCAGGCGTGTGTAGCAGGCAGGGCGAGCATCGCTTTGAGTTTTGAGCCTCACTCCTACCTGGCCATGTTCCAATGCACACCACGAATATTGTGACAGTCGCAGGGTTTGTTTGCTGCCCGCGGTTGTGGGGGGGTTGTGTGTGCGCACGCGTGTGCCACCCCGGAGGGGTTTCACATGCTTAAAGCAACACCACTGAAGAGCTGTTTTCCTCAGCTCTGGCCTTGCAAATCGGTACTTCTCCAAAATCACCTTCGCGAAAGCAGGTGGATGCTCTCGGTGCAAGCAGCTCTCTGTTTGGCGGGGCCGGAAGATAGAGATCTTTAAAGCACTGCAGACTTATTGGCGTGAAAGTGTTGCCCAGGGGAGTGCAAAGATCATGGAATGAAAGCATGTAATAAAAGGCAAAAATAAGCCAACACATCATATCTGAGATTCGCCTACAGATTGGGGAAAAAAAAAATAAACACAACGAAACACTATAAACTAATGACCATGCTTTCTTTTCCTTCTCACTTCCTCGACTTATTATTTTATATTCTTTTGGGGTTTTTTTTTTGGAAGCACTTAGTCCTTGAATTTGGGTTAAAGCTGCCAGTAGGTAACTTTAAGTGGATGACTCACTTTAATGCATTTTACATAAGAAAAACAGTGCTAATGGTAGTCTTCCCTATTGTTTAACGCGGGGTAGAATTTATTGCCCTCTTTCATCCTGTGCAGAAGGATGAGTTTACAGCAATTATCAGCAATGGATTTTCACTAATTAGTACTGCTGGTAGCTTGTTATAATTGGATTCAGTTCTGAGTATCAGTTCCATTATGAAAGACTCAAAGGGATGCTCGCACTGTTAAATGAAAGGAATAGAAAGATAAGTGCAAAAGAACCACTTAATACCTTCTAAGTTGAATAAATAAAGCCTTTCACTGAAGGGAAAACTATCTTTTAAAATATTCTCGTGTTGCTGTTTGTAAAGCTGTGCCATGTAGAAGCAAGAGTGACAAAATACAAAACCAGGGCTTTTTAAATCGCTGCTTTTCTTGTGTTTGAGCTCCTGTATTTACTGTTTCTTAGTGAGCTGATAAGGTTATCATACACAACTAATTAGAATTTATCTTCTACATAGATTTTTGTAGGTTTTTTTTAAAGAGGAAGAAATATGTAACCTAGTGAAATTAAAATAATAACATATAAAAAGAATGTTGTATAATTTCAAATAGAAGTCTAGACCACTTTTTAGCAAAACATCACGTGATATTTCCTTAAAATTGTTTTTGTCCCTCTGATCATGTTTGATAATTGCCTTCAGAATTTATCTTAACTGCCAATCACGATAATAGAAAATGTCAACAGAGAAATATACTATATAACTTTAATTATAACTATACTTATGATTGAGTAATTCAGAATATGAAGTTAGTGAATAGCATTTCCATGTTCTACACAATCTACTTGCTGTTGGCTTTCCTTTTTCTCATTATCATTCCACTGAAATATTATAGAAACAATCTATAGTGTCTGTCCTTCCTTTGTAGTAATGTTTCCCCTTTGAAATCAAATCAAATTTCAAATAAGGCTTAGTTCATTTAGAAGACAACCCAACAGGTTGATGGAGGGAGAGATGCTTTGCAAAAAGTAATGATGTAACAGGTGAAGGAGAAAACAATTTTGGGGATTCTTTCTTAAGACTTGACAGTAGTGTTTTGTTTCCTACAATAGATTACAAATGGGGAAGAACAAAGTGAAGTGACGCAAATGCCCTTAATGTGAAATAGTTTATATTTTAAGAATATTAAAAATAGGAAAAAACACAGGAGAAGAGAATAAGGGAAAGAAAGGATATTAATAATTAAAGAACTGAAGGTTTGCAGATATTATGTTCTTAGCAAGGTGATTTTTCCCTGTTATCTTTAGCATCTTTTTCTCTTACTTAAAATGTTGGTCTGAGGAAGCAGTATTTCCCAGCTGTTGTATGAAAAATGTGCATATTCATGGCTATATAATTCATTATTTCATCAACAACTCATTAGTGTACAATCACTTTCCTTCAGTCATCTGTTCCTTCTGCATCAGTAAATATTTCAGCATGTGCTTTTACTAAAACATTCGGAAGTTCTAATCACCAATGCAGTAGTATACAAGTATGAAACATTGCAAGCAAAAAATGCTGAAGGTTTAAGTAATGCTTGTTTCATAGAATCTCAGTCATTTGATTAATTTTACTTGTCTGACAAGGCAAAAAGGCTCTGATATATTTGCCCAGCAATGCACAGAGAATTTCAAGTGAAGGATTATGCTGTATAAAATGGGAGCCTTAATTTTTCATTGAAAATCTGAGCAGGTGATATAATCACATTTCTTTCTTCCCATGTTGGAATATTTCACCGCAAATATTGAAGACTTTTCTTTAATGAACTACTTAAGTGTAGCGGTAATTATGTCTTGATCTTTAGCTGTAAGGCTTAGTTACTGATCGATACATTTTAGGTTTCATTAAAATGTATCATTTTCATTGCATCATTGTATTAGGCATCTACTATATGTTGGCGCAGGGTATCATGCTCTTTTAACATATTAACTCCAAATATTTAAAATTATATGCATAGCATAGCAGATATTTTGCACTTTCATAACCATCTTCTTGCATATAGTACTCCTGTCCCTACAACCACACTACTGCTAACACAGTATGCAAAGCACTTTTTTCTTTGTAGCTATATATATTTACTTATCATCTGCATCCATACAGACTTAAGAAGAAAAAATACTTTAAGTGAATGTAGTTTGTATGTTTCCTGATAAAGGCAGCATAGGACTCACTTTTTTTTTTTTAATTATTATTTTTTTATTATTATTATTTTAAAAAAATCTATGCTGCATCAAAACATATAGCCTTGAGTTTAAAGATAAGTTGTCATTCTTAGGCATACTTTTGGCACAAGATGTCTTAGCAGTGTTCATATTTTTACTGATCATGAGTAATGTACGATATAAAGCTATACCTGCTGCTTCCTGATGAGAACCCTGTCTGTCCTGATTAAAAAAAGAAAAAAAAAACAACCAAGGAAACAAAACATATATTTCAATTTTGGTGAATTCTCTGATGAAGTTGTTCAATATCGGTGGTATTTTTTCTGTAATTACATCATTCTGGATATAGATTAATGTCTGCTTTATTTTATTTTCTCCAATTTCCGCCTTCCCCTCATTTTCCCTCTTTCCTTTATCGTTTATCACTTTCCCCCCCTCAACCACCTCTCCTGTACGTAGAGATTAAATTATATGTTATATTCAAGACAGATCTGCTACTTAAATAAATTCGCGTAAAACATCTGAGGATAAATATACATAGGAACATATATACATATGTATGCAGGCAGAAAATTTTCAGAAAAGAAGTTGTGTATTCCCATTTTTTTTAATTTCCATGAATCATCCTTACAGTTTTGGTGTCATTGGGACAACTCAGGGAAGTCTATATGAGTCATATGAATTAGGGCTTGCACAACCAGGACATTCATAATTTTTGGTTTTTGTACATAGACCTAACAAAGGTAGGTCTTGCTGAGAATGTAGCTGGGCTTGGTACAGAGCATCGCTTTCTGTATGAAAACAGTGACCAGATGCAAACAGAAGATATTTATGATGTTTTCTTTTCATGTTTCTACTTTCAGACTTAGAGATTTTGACACCTCTCATATACCTAAAATCTCATTTTTAGCATAAAATCTATGACAGAAGAATGCCAATTTTATTGCTGATGTTAATTAGAAAAGACAGCTGCGTTCATGGATTGTAAAATACCAGGTTCTTTCTCATTTGAAAATTGTTATTTTCCAATCTATTTAAAATTCTTCCTTATTAGGAAAAAAATCATCTGCTGAAGTGTACCTTCCTATCAGTGAATTGGCAAGAAAGCCAAAAGGTGTAATCTACTTAGAATCAGGGAAGGTGCAATATCACCTCTTAGTGTTTTCTCAGCAGCACATGTAGGAATACTGACCATTACGCAAGATGTACAAACTCACTGATATTTTAGAGTATCACTCCTATCCGTTCCTCTAGTAGAAACATACTTCAAGTGGGAAACAGCTTGTTGATTGCTGTTGTTTTCTTTTTGTGAGTGTCTCTGTACGTGTGGTGGTGATAAATGCAAATTACTGGGATCTCACAAAGCATTTTCCTGTTTTGCATATTTTAGATGTAAATTGTGAATGGGTATTATTTTTTATACTGTTATTCTTCTTTTATTTCCCTATCAGACATTTATACTGTGGCCTCAAAATTAGCAAATTCCATAGATTTATGTTTTATTAAGTATGAAAATTCAGCTGAAAATGTCAAAACATACACTGATTATAAGAGACAAAATTCCATGGAAATAAATCAGCATTGTAGAGGTTCTTGCCATCTTTCATCTTGCAGTGATGCTATTTTCAGAAATGCATTGCTCATACCCTGCAAAATGATTTTATCCAAGAATTCAGCTGCTAGAAAGAGAGCTGGAGCTTGGCAGCACATTAGACTGAAATGTATTCATTGTTAAATAGAAGGCCTGTTGTACAGATCTTAAAAATATTTATCTAGCAGAACATTTTAAATTGATGGAAGCGTGGTCAAATTATTATTACTTTAATCTTTTGTAACAAAGAAACAAAATAGACTATAGTTGCCGACTGATAACTGTGATCAGACAGGCTTATGCCTTTATTCTTCCCTTCTATGAGAATCTTTTACCCAAGGTGGTATTATCTTCCAGACTAATGTTTGACTTAAACCTCAGCGAGACAGGGGTTGCAGTTTAGGAGCATTTCAGTAGTTTAGGAGAAAAATGGCTCATTCTCTCTGTTGTTGAACATAGTAGAGGCAGAGCTGGGCCCCAGATGGTTTTGTGCTTCTTTGCAGCAATACAGGGGCTTTTGATCCCTCTATGCTCGGGACGCACATTGTGCTTAGAGAGCTTAAAGACCTTAGTGACAAAAGCTGGTATTATGGACTACTGAAAATATTGGGTTTTTGTGCCCTGTTAAAATATCTGCTTTAACAGAAATGATTTACCCGAACATAACACTGGAATAAAATTTTTGGACCATTCAGTAAATTCAGTAAAGCCAGATGCCATCCTTTATTTATGTCTTTTATGAACACTGAATCAGACTTCTTGGAAGAAGGAATGACAGTTCAGTGTCCTCGGTGTCCAGGCAAAACATATCCAGCACCTTGAAAATACACAGAACTTAAGAAGTACAAAACAATAACTGCATTTCTGCCCCCATCCCTGGGCAGCACCTGCGTGATGTGTCTTAGATGACTCTTAGATCATTCCTGTATCGGCTTTTTCATTCCATCTGCAGCTGCTGCAAGACAGGTGTCAACAAATACTATACTTAAATGATTCGCATTTGAGATTACAGGTCTGGCTTATTTCTCTTGTTGCATCTATTAAATAGCCTGATCCCACTCAACTTCTCTCAAACTTATATTGGGCAATGTTCTGTTCCGTAGGATCTGACCAAGAGTTGAATTTTGCATCAGTTGTGCCATTGCTTACTGTGGTAAATTGGTCATTGCTACTAGAGTGTGCTGAGATTCTTCTTTCCCCCCTGATTTCCAACACTAAAAGAACTGGAATCAATATTGTTTGCAGAATACAATTTGGATGTTGAGTGGTACTGTGTAATGCACACAGTAGTGTGGAGTGGCTCACTTTAAGGTACAAAGAGGTAACACTGATAGTGAGATCACTTGCAACTGAACTCAGACCTCAGTGATGTTCATGGATATTCTCAATTTAAGGCCAGACTATGCTGCTGAAATAAAAGTCCTGTTGAAATTCTCGGAAAAAAAATAATCAGTTTAAGAGTGAAGATTTTCAAAATATATCTCAGCACTTTTTAATGGCGTATGCCTGCAGCTATTCAGCTCAGGAGGGATTTGTCTTCTCCTGTAGTGCTTTCCAGACTATTTTTTGACCTATGCTGTTTCTAGGAAAATTCAACATTCCATGTCTTCTTTCTTGCCAGACTTAATAGGTTTTCAGGGTGAAATGTGAAATATACTCCCTCTTTCACAAGCTCACTCTGACAAGAATATGGCTCACTATTTGGTGATGTTACACTGGTGATCTTAGGGAAAGGACTGTCATTTTTCACTTATGTCCCTCGTTACAACACCGTTCTCTACATGTCAATGGCAAACCTCTGACAAAGAGCCAAATTTCTGTTCCTCGTATAATTTTTGCTATTTATTTACAAAGATTCTAACAAGTTTATGAGAAAGATTGACATTATTTTGCATCAACAAATCAGCAAGCTTTTGCAGTTAATTACAGTAATTCAAAATCAGACTATTTTTTTTTTTTTTTAATCTGAGGCAGGCCTGAAATACCCATAAAATATGAATGTGAAGTCATAATACTGCTGACTAATATAAAAGTGTTTTATTAGATTTTTCACTCTCTTTAAATTACATTCTCACTCCTTCCCATTTGAGAACTGGTCAGGACCAGAACTATAGTCTGACTTTGTAACGGATTTACTACATAGTGATTTAAGCATTTTCTTCATTTTTGAAATGTCTCCTATTTCTCCAGAGCCATAAATACAGAAAGAATAGGATCTTTTTGAAGAATGTGTCCTATGGATAATATGAGCTAAGACTAATTTTTTACACAGTAATTATTATCTTTAACATGGAGCTATATATTGGATCAGTGCTCCTCATGTTTATAAAGCTTCAGATGAAGTCTACGAGCAAAAACTCTCAAATTTATCCATTACATTAAATTCTGATTTGTTTTTGACCTGATTTATGAGGTAAATAAGACCATGAAGGAGTTGCTGAGTCCACAGTCTGGCTGTTTTAGTAATCAGATGACAAATTATGTGAATTTTTATCTAAAGAAGAAAAGCTAAACTTGATTTATCTAAACAACTTCCTAACTCAAGTGCCCCTGTTTCCTCTGTACAGCTCCCCACTAGGCTGGCCTAAAAGCTTTAAACACTTCCAAGCAACATACTTATACTCTCTCCCTCTCTTATCTTTACTGGGATGTTTATTATGTTTTGCTAAGCACGGACTAAATCTTCTTTCCAGTAGGCATAAAAATAAAGTTATATTAGGTCTCTGGGCAAGGGTGGCAGGGCTAAGGCCTAAATCAAAGCATGCCATTTTTCTCAATTGTCACTTTTGATATCATGCTGCGTTTTTCTTTCTGCACTAAGGTAGTCTTAAAGACACCACTAAAAGGGAAGTTTTCTTTGTTCTTGGAATGAGTAGAAATTTGCCACATCTGGGTTGTATTTACTCTTGATTAGAAATTGAAACTTTTTCCATAGGAGAAAATTAAGTCACTGGGGCTGTTCTGTTGATGATTACTAAGTAAAACATTTTGCCCTCTGAGCTGGAAGAAACGTGTTTATCAATAGTACAGGAATAAGGAGAAGAATGAAAGAAAGATGACTAGAAGTATGAATTACAATTTTAGTGTTTTTACTCTTTCTTTCTCATTCTTACAGGTGAACAACTTACTCTGGCACAAGTAGATCCAATATCCCATTAGATCAGTTAAAATGTTGAGTGATAAGTTCAACTGTCCATTAAAAGGCAAGTTTTGATTTATGATATTCTGATGTGGACTAGTGGGAAAAATGACTTAGTTTGTAAATGGCTGAATGAACCCTCAAAGCAATGATTTTCCCTCAGTGTAGATTTGAACACTCTATTTGCTACAGATCTTGTGGATCCTACATACAACTCTGTACTTGGAAGCAGTACTCTTTACTCGCCGAGTGCCCTGTGAGATATGTTGATATCCTGTTTTGTGAATATAACCCAGACATGTGGTGGTTTCACATGCAGACATTAATGTAGATATTGCCTTTCCCGCCCCCACCCCTCCCACCTCTATGTGGCTGATTTATTTTAGTAAATTGAATTAAAATATAACTCCTAGTATACTGCTCTTCCGTAAGTATTTCCCTGAGGTGCTTGGAACATATCTAAACAAGAGCAATGAAGTTGGTGAAGGGTCTGGAGCACAAGTCTTATGAGTAGCAACTGAGGCAACTGTGGGTGTTCAGCCTGGAGTAGAGGAGGCTGAGGGGAGACCTTATTGCTGTCTACAACTACCTGAAAGGAGGTTGTAGCATGGAGGGTGTTGGTCTCTTCTCCCAAGTAACAAGTGATAGGATGAGAGGCAATAGCCTCAAGTTGCAGCAGGAGAGATTTTGGTTGGATATCAGGAAAAATTCCTTCATGGGAAGGGTTGTCAGGCATTGGAACAGGCTGCCCAGGGAAGTGGTCGAGCCACCATCACTGGAAGTGTTTAAAAGACCTGTAGCTGTGGTGCTTAGGGACATGATTGAGTGGTAGACTTGGCAGTGCTAGGTTTATGGTTGGATTTGATATCTTAAAGGATTTTTCCAACCTAAGCAATTCTATGATTCTATTTAGAATGCTTCCTGCAGAATTTATTGAATGTTCATATTTTCTGTTAGCCTCATATGTTATTTTAATCTTTTTACATATGGATGTAACAAGTTCATTAGAATTTTTTTTCAAAGACAGGTTACAGTGAAGAGACACACATATAGGAATGTGTGGTGAGAGATGGTGGAAATTGAGTGAAGTGAGCCATGAGTTTTCCTGCACCATCATCTTCTGTGGAAAGGCATCCTTTGTTAGGGTGCTTAGCTGGGTGTGTATTTCCTAATGCAGCAACTATTTATTGATCTGTGACATTTATCATAAATGAATCCAGGGGCACCAATTTTGGAAAAAAAGACCAAAACAAACAAACAAACAAGAATAGCAATAGAAGAGATAATAGGCTTTTAAATTTACTTTTATTTAATCAGAAATACTCTATTTGTGTTTTCTATGATGTACATCTGGAATTGCATGTATCTTGGCTGAACTCTTTATTATTGTATATTTCTATTAATATCTGCCCTTTACCTCCCTTGCATTATTTCTTAAGTTTTGTATCTTTGTTTTCTACATTAATTTTTCTCAGTAATGTGGGAAACTGCAGTATCTTATCATTTAGTCAGGCCAGGGTTTATTGTCAAGATTAATTTGTTAGCTAATGCCTCTGAAGCCCCATGTAGTTGAAAAATGTTGTTAAGCTGTTAAGCCTTGTTTATTAAGATGTATGTTTCCTATATTCCCATCTTACCTCAGAAATTCGAATGATCAAACTTTTCCTGATTTACCCGATTCTTGATTTTTTTTTTTTTTTTTTTAATAGAATCTTTGTAGAAAAGGCATCATCATATCTGCTTCTTTTGGTAACTTGAGATCTGGGGAGTTAAAAGAACTCTATCTCCATGATCTGTACTTCTCAGATGTACACAGATTGTAAAGCAGAAGCTTAATGACATTTTTAGAAACTAAGAGGAGTCAGCAAAAATCTGCAGACAGTACTGTGAGGAGAAGCCAGCGTATCTGACTCATGCCAGCGCTTTGAGCTGGTTACACCCCTTTGCCACATGGAAAATTGTTGTTCTCACCGTTGAAATCAGTTGGAGATGTAGATGCCCAGTTTACGTGACACTTGCACTGTGAATGTTTTGTACTTTCTAATTAAAATAGAAGCAATACATGGGGATAATGCTAACCAAGGGCTCATGACACTTGAGTTTATTAACCTGCTCTTCTACCGGCTTCTTTTGCAGCACTGGCTACTGCTGATTTTGTTGCTTCTGTTCCCATTTCTAAAATGGGAATGATACCCCACTGCCATCCTGCTTGAATAAATGCATTGCATATTGCAAGTTGTCCCGCTTCTGTAGGAAGAAAGGTCATAAAAGCACATTATTAGTGCTATTTAGGTGGTCCAGCATCAACTTATTTGTGTTTATGGACTTGTAGCATGCCTAAGATTGTCATTAGCAATCACTGCTTACCTGATAATCACCAAGGCTGTCAAGATTTCAAGTAGGAGTAGCATAGTTTTTATTACTATTTGTGGCAAGCCAAAATGATTGTAACAGTAAGTGTGGTCCTTACTAATATTTTTCTCCTTTTGTTATTCACCAAGCCACTTTTCTTGCCTTAGTATCTTCTTGGATTAGATTTTCATTTATTTTGAAGATATTTTAGATTATGCAGGTAAATATATAAGCTGGGAGAGGATCCCTAGTATATGCAGGAACAGGTCTTAAGGAGATTTCTGTATACCTTATGGGGAAAAGCTTTGTGGTAACTGAAAGCAGAATCTGGTCCTTGCAGCCACTTTGAACTGATTAGAAACACATGAAGGAGTAATTAGTTTGTTGTATGACTAAGAGTATGTCTCAGGATATACTCTAAATGTCTTTGGAAATGATTAGGTACCCAATTTCATCCTTCTTTGCACCAGTGTATTTTCAGCAAAATGAATATCAGTCCTGTATCATTTAAATCCTGAGTGCAAGGACAAATCCACATAAGATAATTTCTGATTAAACACATACAGGTTTCATCGCAACAGAATAAGTCATCATTGTCAAGGCCTGATTGTAAAAATTACATGAAATAAAATATAATACATGATCGTATTAGGCTATACAGAGGGGAATAGTAGTATATCACAAAGAAACCATGCGTGATATCAGATGTGGTCATTTGTCTTCCTTTTCAATGATAAGCTCTGACACCACTTCATTGTCCGTGCCCCACTGAGCAAGTGTCCATGTAAAAAACTTCTTAATGTGCCGGAAGGCATTGAAAAATGTTCCCCCAGATTAGGAACAAACACAATTTTATGGAAGTATGGAATTGTAAGAAAGAAATACTTTCCTTCTCAAAATAATGCCATGTCTAATAATGTGCAGGATAACTGCAAGTGGCTTTTGCAAATTTCCTTTTTATTTATTTATTTTTTTAAGCATTTAATTCTAGAGTTCAGCACTGCAATTTGGAATGGTAAGAATCATATAAGTCATTTATTTAACCCCCATTATGCACAACCAAATAATTTGTTGATCTTCTGGTATGAAATCTTGATTTTTTTTGTTCAGGTAATTAGATTTAAGATCAGCAAGAAATTTACAGACAAACTATATTTTTTCTTACAGTGAAGCTGGGTTAACTATGAAAGATGAAGTTGGTATTTTATGGGGACGTGAGGTGGAATTCTGATGTGATAACTGCTCTGCTATTAGAAGGACTCAGCCAGTATCTTTACTTATCTGCTACATAAATATTCCTGGTACAGATACACTCTCCCAGTCTCCAAAATTAGGATTACAAACATCCATCACTTTCTTGCATGGATGGTGAGAGATACAATTAGCAAGTGGCCAAAAAGAATATTGTAGTGGATGTATAGAAAGATACTTTGCTTGCAGATATTTTACTGATAATGATTTTTCCTTTCATAACTAGATTTATTTATAGAATAAAATACCTTTATGGCCAGCAAGGTAGTTTTACACAAAAATGCTCAGTTATTCTTGTAGATGTCCATGCTTTTGTAGATGTCCCTTCCTGTATTCAGTGGTGATTGTTTCACCTTTGCAAGCACATGTTCAATATCTGTGATTAGATGTTTTGTTCCCCATATCTAATTATCTGGGGCTCTACTTCTTTTGGGTGACTAGTTGTCCCATTACTATCCATGAGACTAATCTGTTTATAGAAGAAAGTGCTGACGAGTCTTTAAAAAAATCCAAGAGTAAGTTATACAATTATATAGCTAAACACTTGAAAACTAGGAAATTTAAGATATTGAAATTGCCTTATGGTCTTGAATTGCTGTCTTTATACATCTTCATTGTGATCTTGTCTTCAATTACAAAATCAACCATTATTTTTTCTGCTGGAAACATGTTTCATTGAGGATATGAAATAAATGCGAAAGGGCAGAATTAGGCTTACATATTAAAATGCAGATGAATTTCGGTTATTCGACTTTACAACTTTTATGATATTGACTTAATAAGAGGGTTTTTTTCTATAGCTAATTATTCAAAATGCACTTTCTGTGTAAGACTAACATGACAGGTGGATTTTGTGGGTAACTTTGGTAAAGTTGCAAGGGACATTTGAGGTCTTTGGCAATGAAAACCTGGTAATCACCTCCACTCCAGGGAGGGAGTGCAGGGGCATCTGCCTCTGAGAACTGCACGTGAGCTATTAGCCAAAAGTTATTCTTTGAAACCAAAAGCTATGGCAAAGATAACCTACGCAAAGAGATGTTTTTGAGATATGTTCGGATGTTTTCTATTGCTAGGATATTTTTTCACTGTAAAAAGAGAAATTGCTGCCTGATCTTGTGTTTTTTATGCTATGCAACTTCAATAATTGTACAACTCCTTGCTGAGCAGGAATTATTTCCTAGCTGGGTTTTTTTCTAAAAATTAACAAACAGGAATTGTCAGCAGTATACCATGGAAATACAGGCTGTTTTAGTTACCTGCATGTATAAGAAACTCATGCTTGTGTGTCTACATTTGATCTTATGATTATGGGAGTGACCATATCCAAATTTAAGAGGTTTCACCTATACTTGAAATTTTAGATTTCTGGTGTACAAGATCAAAGTTTCATATATTGACACTTAATGACATGTATTTGGACAAAATTTATTTAAGGCTTTTTTAATGGCCATATAGATAAGCTGCAAACGGGATTGTCTGTACAATGACTCATTCAAAAACTGCTTAAAATAAAGTAGTTCTTCATTACCTACAGTGAAACACCCTTACAATATCTGCAAAGTAATGAAATACCCCTCCCCTTCATTTAACATGCTGTATTATAGGTATGTTTTAGTCCAATGCCCTTAATCAAATATATGATAGACAAATAAAGACTGCATGAGGTTCAAGTTCTGTTTGGTGTGAAATGAAGCTTCTAATTCAGCTTCAATTTAGATAGATTCTAGTTTGTGGTTTGTTACTATGTGATTTGCAATGGACACACACCCTCCATGTGACATTTCTTTCACCTGAGAAAATTGGATAATGAGCTAATGAAGGTTTTCTTGGCTGGTAATGCTGTCTATTTTCATAATGGTGCAATTACACAATCTTTTTAGCACTCAAAGTCTATCTAAACAAAATCAATGCAAAAATAAGGGCTATTTACAGTGAAGTATTGTTACTCTACATTATTTGTATAGTTCTCTAAGAGTCTGAAATTATGCTGAAATGATACAGTAAAAAAAATTCTCAGGAGCTTTGAAACCAGCAGTTTAATGGCCACCTGATTTTTCTCTCAACTGAAGTAATTCACCACGATTTGTCTGCATCCATACAAATGTAATCCCTTATCATTGCTACGCTTACTTTTTTTTTTAGAAGAAAAGCTCATTCTGTGCATCTCAAAACTAGACATGGTTTGAATTCACATGGCTTCAAAGTTGTAAGCTAGGGCTGAATTAAAGGGTCTGAGCTATTTATTTACAAAAATAAAACAGGAGTTTCAGGGTTTGCTTTTTTCTGTTCTTATCCAGTTTTCTCTTTCATCTCTGTATCTTCAGAAGGGCATAGATAATTGTTTGGACAATGCTTTCAAAATGTAATACAGTGTATAGTTGCTGAATTTTACTACTATGTATCAGAGCAGACTAAATGTCTGATTACAAATTAGTATTAGGATTATGGTAAAGATGAAGCTATCAGCTGCTTCACAGACTTTAACCTGCAAATTAAGGTAAGGAAAATGCATATTAAATATACACAGTGCCTTGATCGTACCACTGGGTAGCTGGTGGATTCATTCTCTGAACATGTCCATGATGCCTCTGAACTGTTAAGCTTCTACTGAAGAAAAATCTGAAAGAACAAAAGCTCTCTCCTGTATTATTTGGGAGCTAGAAAGTATTTTTTCATTGCTCAACTGTTTTCTTTCCAACTGTTATGTTACTAAAAAAGAAAAACAGAAACAAAAGCAAATAACAAACAAACAAACCAAAAGACCCCAATCAACAAAAAAACGTCATTTTTAAGTCCACTTTGAAGGTGTAAGTATGGAATGGTGTCATAATATGATGCTCAAGATAACATTTCTTCTGCAGAATTTGACTTTCAGTTTTTGGATCAAGTACTGCATCAGCTGGCTCATCTGAAGGAGTTACCACTAAATGACTCCAATACAACACATTCCCTGGAGACATCCCAGGCCAGGCTGGACAGGGCTCTGAGCAACCTGACCTGGGTGAAGATGTCCCTGCTCACGGCAGATGGGGGCAGACTACATGATCTTGGGAGGTCCCTTCCAACCTAAACTATTCTATGACAAAAGCTTAAGAGACAGAGATCCTTAGACAGAAAGTGTGGCATGGAAACAGCATCCCTAGCAATGATGAAGCAATATAGTTTGTCTCCTGAGGGTTTTTTCTGATAATGCCTGTCAGGGAACAAATAATAGCAGTGGTAATATTATGTATACTAATGTGTGTATACCTCTAACATGATGCAAGCCAAATCCCTTCTATTATTTTTTCTCCTATAAGTTTGTTGCTGTTATCAATGTAGGACAGACATGTAATGTAGGCAGACATTAAATTGTTTTATGGTTTAGAACCCAAGAGAATGGCATAACCTCTGCTATAGGTGACACCATTCATGATGGATAGGACAGAATAGTGGTTTGCCCAATACTTAGTACAAGTCTCTTATTCTTTTGTAAATGTGTGTTGCCACCCTTTAGGACTTCATAACACTTCGCAGGTCTCTCTTATTGTTCTTATCCTGCAGATAATTTTGCCTATGAATATTTCTGGACAGTCCAGTTATGCAACAAACAAAAAATATGTAAGACTGGGCACAGTTAGCTTATTATAGGAGCTAGATGCATTAATTTATTACAGTACACCTAGTATGGCCCCATTCTGTCTTCAGACCGTGGTCAGTTAAGAGACTTAAATTTTTGTATCTTTAATTAATATCTGACAGCTGTTCAGGCTGAGATCCTTTGGATGAGTATACTGAGGTTGCATTGGTTTGGATGAGAGTAGCGTGTACTTTGCCTAATTTCTGTATGCTAGCATTATTGATACTCTACAGCACTATTATACTTTCCCATTATGATGCATGGTAATATCTAGTAGGATATTTTGTAACTGTAGAATTAAAAATCATTGAATATTAATCTACATGACATTCAAACAAAAGAAACCACCTCAGCTTTTCAAAAATATAAGCTATACTTCAAACCTAAATTTATAAAGTCATTTTATAAACTGCTAGTAACTGTGTGACCTTATCACAGGATTATGTTTGCCTTAACTAATGGGTCTGCACTATGCACATCATCACCACTCTACACCACACCAAGCACAACAACTTGCTCTGGATCCAATTTCCAGCAAGTATCGAATCATTTAATCCTCTGTCTTTTAAACTATGAGGAAAATGCTTGGATCTAGATCACAAAATTCATGTTGACATCAGTAAAGCTGTAATTCTGCCTTATACATTTTGAAGTTATTTCTGTGGCATTGAGGTAAATAGAACTACTGCATGCATGTGTTGATGATATACAAATTTCCTCTGCTTGACTTTAGTTCTTTATTGAGCTGAATATATCTTCCACATGTTCTTATATTCATTTGCCTATTACCTCTGTATAGTTAAAGTTAATATCTACATAAACATCAGCTGCATATACTCAGAGATGAGCTAAGAGTAACTACTGACTAGTGGTTAAAACTAGCTGGTAGACAAACAATTAGGGATACTTTTGAGAAGACTCAGAGGTATTTGTGCAGCTGCTCTCTGTGCTTTCTGTCCAAACTGAGACATCCACGTTTATGAGTATTCAACTTCTTTCACAAATACTGAGCATTTTCTTTCAACTGAACATCCACATCATTAAATTTTGACAAATAAAATGCATTTAATCTGCTATCAATGGGAAAAAAGACTTGCTTGTTTGCTTTCTGAGAAAGTAGTAGTTATTGAAAGTTAAATTGAGCTTGGCCAGCAATAGATATAGGTTGTTGAACACTAGGGAATACTTAAAGGCCATTTGGTTTCTTTTTCTGAAAAAGAATGCAGAGAATCTGGTGGTGAATCAGATACTGTTTAAAAGGTTACTTGGATTGCTGATATGAGTCAGGGAAGGTGGAGTGAAATTTGATTTCTTTGTTTAGGAATTGCCATGTAGCATTTAGAAAGACGTGTGTATAAATTTAAATAGCGTGATTTTTCCTTACTTCCCCAGCAGTGCTATTTCTGTCTTTAGTCTGTATAAACCCAAATATTTCTGCTTATTGGGAGATAGAAAATTTGAAAGGAGCGGTGCACCTGCGGTGGGAGGAAAGCAGCATCCCTGTGTTGAAAGCAAGCTCCTGGTAGGGCTGCATGCCCTTCCATTGGAAATGCAGGACTCTGTTCTCTTTAAAACAAAGGAATCTGAAACAAACCTACCAGATTTTTCTTTTCTTACGTTCGCATATGTATCTATGAATCATCACTATAGAAAGAAATGCTATCAGATTAGCAAACAAAGAGCATCCTGGACTCAGACAGGTGCCAATCAAAGCCAGAAAGGCCATTCCCAGTGACATTGCTAAACACAGGGATGAATATTCTCCGGAGTTCACTTTGGAACAAAAACGTTGCCACAAAGGCCTTGTGCTTTCAGCTAAGGAGCTGCAGGGAAGGGGACACACCTGAGGAGCACAGGTTTGACACAGTTGGACTGTATCCAGCTTTGGGTAGCGCTGTGGCTTCCCACAGGAAGCCAGAGTCGCTTAGAACTAATGAGGTCCGTACCGTGCTCGAAGCGCTCGCTGACAGCCTGTCACAGAGCGGCGGGGTAATACAAATAATAAGATTTTACTCTGTTTTCTGTATTGCTCTTTGTTGCCTCTATTTTTAGCTCCTTGCTACAAGAGATGGGTCTCTGGATTGCTTGCTCTGGTGCACACACTTTCTTTTTCACTGGCTGTCTCTCTCTGTCTCTTGACAGGTGTAAGGAGGATCCTAAATATAGAAGCCACCCGTCAGTTGGCTTCAGCAATCAGCAAGCACAGATTTAGCATTTCTCTTAACCAGCTAAGCTCCAGAAAGGGTGTTTCTTTTAAATGTTTAGAAATTTATTCAATTACAAGCTTTCTTTAAAATTATCAGCAAACCAGGTTATCCTATAGTATGAAGAATTCCATAAGCAAGCATGTCTTAGAAATGATAGTTGTCAGGGATGGCTCTTGTGATGGAAAGGAGAGAAAAATGCTCTTTAAAGAACTCCCATATTTTAGCAGTTTAGTTAACACTGCAGTATCCCATTGGGGAAAACACAGACACTAGGTGTAAGTACAGTCTTTGGTTTTCAGATAAGGAACACACTTTCAAACACAAATAACTGTACAATTTCCTACAAGCTTTTTCCTCAAGAGAAGACACTTAACTGCAAGTTTACCAGTTAGCTGGGGTTTATTTGCTATACACAGAAATGAGACACATGGTAAGAAATGCAGTTGCCCTGCTACTGAATGTTTGCACTGCTCAATAAAAGTATTTTAAACACAGAGTAATATTTTTCATGATGTACCTTTATTGATGCTTCTGTTGAGGTCAGCACAACATTGATTCTTAAATATTAATTGGCCAAATTTAATGTTACCAATGCAAATAGTTCTAATTAGGATATTTGGAGAAAAAAGAAAGAACAGCAACAGTATATTAGAGGCAACATACACGCGTTAGTCCATAGGCAAACGTCTCAAATTCTTTCTCTTCATTGTTGCCAGTTAACATTAATATTCATAGAAATTTTTCACAGTCTGCAGTGAAAGAGATCCTAAAATTCAGTATTTAATTGTGAAGAGTTGCATGTGATGAAGAACCTTTTTGATATTGACTTGCTTTGATTTTTCTGTTTTATGATTGTTATACACTAGTAGGATATTGAAGATTGTGGTAAACAGAGGAATGCAAGTGAAGTCAGTGCCTTCATGTGGTTCGAAAAGACAGTAGTACTTTTTTTATGATAGTTGTAGTGGTTACATGTGGCCTGTCTGGTTGTGAAAAATTCTGTAGCAAAATATAGCATGGGTTTGTTTTGCTTATGTAAGGTGTTATTTTTGGTAACCTGTTCTCCCTGTTCTGAGATATGAGAAACAACCTCTTCCCCTATTTCTTTTTCTTATTTTTTTACTGTTTTTAAATTGGTATAATACATCGCAAGCTTCTGCCAGGTCTGGGATGTCTACTTAGGTGGTTGGTGGAGAGTGATTCAAACCTGCAGAAAGAAGCGAGAGGGTCACTAGGTAAAAATAGCAGGACTGGACTTAGAAAAGGAAAAATGGTGTAAGGTGGAGGATGTTTCCAAGAAAAGGATGTGTTCTCAAGTGTGGAATACAGGGATAGGTCTAAGTTTCTTGATACAGATGGTCTCAAGCTTTATACTTGAAAATTCAAACTGTCTCTAACGAATCTGAACCCTCTGAAGCCTGGTGTTTTTAGTTATAAGCTTGAGTTTCTGGGTCCAAGGGAAACTGAATATTCTTCAGTGTGAACTTGTGTGATCTGGCTGTGGCTTATCAAAGGAGCAAACCGGAATTGCCGTAAGCCGATAATGCAGCTACCTGAGCACAGCTTTAGCTGCAACCAGCTACTATTGTGGTGGGCAAATGTATCTCTGCTGAGTTATGAACCACCAGGCTAGAAGGAAAAATGCTTGTGCATCTAATAAATAGAAATTTATTCTCTTCTCAGTCCTCCAGTACTATGTCTCTTCTAGTTGGCTTGAGAACTGGCTAGATTCTGTCTGCCATTGTTTGCAGAATGGAAACAATGGGAAGAACTTTTCTACTGAATTTATTTTACCAGCCTGGCCTTTATTAGGCAGAATAGGTGGTAGTTTCCTCTCACGAGTATTGTGCTTTAGTCACAACGTACAGGAGTGGTGTTGTGGCTGTATGGTTGCATGGTTCAACGTTTATCCAGCATAGAATCCATGTACTCTATCTTCACCTTTGTGTTTTCATAGTCTAGATATATTTTCTAAACAGAATAAAAAAAATAGGTCAGATGTTTTTTTCCATCAACCTCCACAGGCATTAAATCAGGTCCATATTGGGATTATGTGAAAATATGTCCATTTTTGTATCTTACATCATAAAGTTGCATGAAGCAAAAAATAGCGTTTGCTCAGGAAAATTCATACTAAAATAGCTCTTAGCAAAAGATAAGGAAAAAAAATGCATTTAGATTGTGAGAGTTAGGAAACTACCTTCCAAATAAAAACCTTTGTCTGTCTATCTAGCTATCTATTGATCTCTTGATCTATCCATCTATCTACCTATTTAGTGGGATGAAAGTGAGTATAAGAAATAATGCCTATAACTGGATTAAAGATGTAAGAAGGTTACCAAGAGGATACAACAGTACTTTGTGAGAAGAGTTACTAAGATTCTTAATGAAAATAGAATCACCGGTCACATTACATGCTTGGTAATATTGTGGTTGAAGTGGAAATACATGGAACAAAAAGAACCCCAGGGTGTCTGTAGCATTAGTTAGGGGTGGTTTGCAGTGCTGATAGTGATACAAATGTATGTTTGTCCAAATAATGGGAGGAGGACCTCCAGAAGTAGAGTTAGTAGTCTCTTATGCTGAAATAGTTGCTGAAGTAGTTTCTGAAATGGTACTTAGTCTTGTATGCACACATATCAGGTTTTGTCTCCCCTCTCTATGCGAGTCATTAGTGCCCAGCAAAAGCAGTCAGGCTGGATGATGCACAAACCTCGGGCATTTTCAGACAGCCCAATTACAGATAGGAAGTGGAAATCTCAAAAAAAGCACAATCAGTTATGGTCTTCCCACAGAGAGAAGGAGCCCTTCACTGTTTTCAAAACAGACTTGTGACTAACAGCTAGCTGTATAAATAATGGAGATCTTGTATCTTATGTGACACATAGGAATTATCCTCTCAAGATGTGTGGTAGTCCCTTAAGCAAACCAAGTATTTGCTTTTCAAAGGTCTGGATAGTTTTTAAAAGCTTTACTCTTGCTCAATAGTACTTATACTACTGGAATTTGCATTTAAGCAATTTCAGACCTTGTGGGGGACATAAAATATTTTATTTGTTAGAGTGAAAGTAATATTTGTCCTCATTTTCAAATTCCAGTTGCTGCTTTTAAAGGTAAAGGTGAACAAAATCCTCTTATGAAGCATTATTCCCATACTCTTAGTTCAGCAATGTTTTGGGTTTTTATTCTGTGAAACAGGATTCTTCATGGTAAGCGCTTCATGGAAGAAACCAAATTCAGTGCTGTCACAGTAAAAGGTTCAGAAAACAGATGGGCAGGATGGCAGTTTTATTATAAGAAGCAAGGAAGAACTGTGATCCTCATGTCTGAGTGCAAACCTAAGCCGTGGTAATTGCATAGTATCATCTTTTCTGTCATTTCTAGTTTTGGATTTACAGGATCTCAGAACCTGTAGGTTGGACATGTGCCTCCTGTTTTCCTTTCCTTCTTTCTCCACTAACAAAATCAAAGAACTGGTACTTCAGGAAAACAGTTCCTACAAATTAAAGCTATAACCCCTGTCAAGAGAAAACAACAGAGAGCTGTGTACATATAGTCTGTTTCTGTAGGCTTTTTGCAAACACTATGTAGACCTCGAGCTTTGAGTACTTGCCTCCAAATTTATTTAGAACATTTAACCTCATTCTATGACAATGATGTATGTTTGCATAACATTTTTCACCAAACGGTGGTCAGAGGGCAGGATCTACCCAAATATCCCTTATTGCAGCAAAAAATGGCTACACCTGTACCACCCTGCTTGCCAGGCCTGGGGGAGCCAGTACGGATCCAACAGTTGTCCCAGCAGAGAAGATGTCAGTAGTATGTAAGACTTAAGTTGCAAAAGGCATAGCAGGTCTGATATAGGTTCGTAGATTTCTCCTGTGCATCTTCATTCCTTTAGGCCATGAAATCTCAAATACAGTGTAAACTCTGGGATTCTCAGGCAAAAGCCTTCCAGGAAAGACCTTGTCTGTTTTTCAGGGAAGACTTTACTAGAAATGTAGGCATCAGTTGTAATTGATGCCTGCTTGGCTCTGTCCTGGGGAAACTAGTGTCTGCAGGATATGATGGTAAACTGAAATGTGAATGCCATGGCAGCTGTAAATCCATCAGCTGTAGATAGAAATTCAGAACAAACGGAAATACATGTATATTAGCTTAATGTGCTGTGCTCCTATGAGTGAAAGGAAGCCGAGAACGCTGCAGGAAAGTGCTCTTTGTCCTGAGTAGCCATGCACCTTAAACCATTTATAGCCTTTATATTGATTGCCCTGCTTGCAAACTTCCCTGACCGCAGTCATCCCATTTCTAGTTCAAGAGTTAATCCCTTGGTGGCTGAAGCACAGGAGTGGCAAATCCTCAAGTAGCCTGATCCTCTTAAAGGGAAAGTACATATACCGGAGTTGTAGCTCTGCAAAGTGCTTAGTGGGGCACTGACTGAGAGTTTTCCACCCTGGCTTGTCCGAACACATATATATATTGTTTACATACCTTTTAGTGGGGACTAAGTAACTGTGAGGAGAGTTAAAGGCACGCGTGCTAGGAGACTGTTGCCACCTGGCAGTGCAACAGCTTGACAGTCCCAGTTTTGCAATTAGTCTTTTTAAGCAGAGGTTTGCAAGATTATGAATCACATGTGCTCAAACTAATCTTGGGTTGTTTAATTAAGGAATGTAATCTAGTTTTCTGGAACTGCTAGGAATCTAATGATAAAAATATGAGTAACTTTCATACTTTCACAGTTTATATGTTTGGTTTTATTTTTTTTAAAACATTAAGAAGTCAATTTCTTAACACTAATCATACAGTGACATAAATACTGCTTCTTATACACATCCTTTGTGGTAGATTTACTCCCTGTATGTGATTATGTTGCAGCAGGCAACACACAGTTAATGTATTTCTCCCAGTTTACGGCTTGTATAAGGACTTCAGCCCTTGCAACCCAGAACTGCATAGCTCTCAAAGGACAGCTGGAAAGGGGTGTCAAGACAGCACAGCTTTGTGTTCACTGCACTTTACATGTTAGCTTTTGGTATTGCACATTCAACTTTTTAAAGAGGTGTCATAGATTTTTCTATTCTTAGTTTCAATGAAAGCCCCAAAGAGGATCTCTTTTGGAGCAGTGTTGGTACAGTTTGGCTTAGGGGGACATGCTAAAACATAACACTTTGTAAACAGTCCCCAGGTTTGAATGGTTTTCATCATGAGACATTCACCACTTGTCAAAGTGTCAGCCTGACGACGGGAGGGGCTGAAATACCCACCAGAAAACAGCAGCATGGGCAGGGCTTGGGCTGACTCCCTCAGTTAGCTGTTTCCATCTCTGCTGTCTGGCATTGATAAAAAGTATCAATTTTAGTGGCCCCCAGCCCCACTGTAATTCTGAAGTCTTTCAAGAGCCAAGTGTCAGTCTCAGATATGGTGAAGGTGTTGTTAGTGTTGCTGGAGAGCCATCCCAGCCCAGCTGTGAGGAGCAACTGCAAAGCATCTGACATACACGTGACTGCCTTTGAAGGATGGCTGGAGGCATTCCAAAATACTTGCTGGAGGATGTCACTAGCTGTCTGTCCCTTTCTTCTTCCTTCTTTTTAATGTTCTCTGTCACCTCTTGTAGATGTTGTCTAACTCCATCTAGGCAGACTGCTGCTGCAGTGGGCTCTGTGTCCCTCCCTGTGCTGCTCACTTCTCCTGCACAAGGGACGTAACCCAGTGGAGGTGTGAGGCGGGACAAACCTTGGCTGTGTCCTCGGTGCATTTGCAGCACAGCTTAGCTAGTAAAGGAAGCTGGCAGATACAATTCATTCCTGAACTAGCGTGTGACATAAAGCTGAATTTCTGAGCTACTGCTCTCGCCCAGCTCTGACAGCAGGCATCATGACAAAAAGCCAATGTACTTCTTTGCGCTGTCAGGACATATTTCTCCTCTCTGTCCGCAAGGGAGAGGGTAATGGCAACAGCCTGAATCTGCAGAGATCCAAGAACCAAATGCTTCTTCTGCAGCCTTAGACTGATGCTTGGTTTCCTTGAGTCTCCTGAACTGCAAGGGGTTGTCACCTTTTACGACAGAGGGATGCTGAATTAATTTCAGATCATAATGCACTGAGATTTTAAAGGAGTAGGCACTATGTAAATACATTTCATAGACTAGTATCTGTATTATATATATATGTTTATCCTCTCCAACTCCATCATAACAAACATTAAAAAAAAAATTCACTACAAACTGTATTTACATGACACAAGCTTTCCCTTGCAGAAAATAAAATCAATCACCCTAGCAGGAACAGGATGATACAGGTGTTACCAAACATAGAGATTCCCATTCAAGCTACCACATTTTCTCTGAAACCTCTCCTTGTCTTTCAGCAACTGGAAAGATTAAGCACCTTTTCTGCACAGATAAATAAAAGGAAGAAGCAGCACTCTGCTCCATTTACACTGGAAGACAGTTGATCATAAAACTAGTGTTCTGGTACCTGGTTCTGGATCTATTCACTCTCAGCTTGTCATCTTCCTTAGGCATGCAGTGGTCCTGGCAATTCTTCTTCTACTGTGCTACTGCTGCTAAATTCATGACAGTCTCTCATGGATCAAGACTGATATCTGGCTACAAAGTCCAGTCAAGAGAACATGGAGGCTGATTTTTTAACAAAAAGGTTGTAGATATAATGAGATTAGTGGCGAACTATTAAAATAGCATCTCATCTGATCTGCTTGCAATTTGAGTCTGAATCTAGTAATTAATTTACATATCAAAATATTTCTCTTGAAAGTAAAATTCCACACAGAAAATGTGGCAGGAACTTTAGCAGACTAAAATCCTACCTGGATAGACTTAATTGAAGACTTAATTTGGATTTTTTTTGTAGTACAAAATTGAAGAGGTTTTTCTTATATGAATGTGTTGTTATGGCAGAAATCATTAAAAAATCATGCTCCTTGTATGACTGATCAATAAAGACAACTCTTTTTTTTGGTTGTTGTTGTTTTATATCCATTTTCTTTCTCTGGATTTGTAAATTTATCCTAAAGGCCACATTTATCATGCAGATTTTAATAGTCAATAAGATTTTAAAAAGGGTAGAGCTTACAGTTGCACATGTCTGAAAGATGAGTGTCTCAAAAGACTGTACAGAGAAAAGTATAAGAAATGGGAAAAAAGGAGGAAGTAGGAAAAAGGGTTAACAGGACATTATCACAGCAGTGGAGGCACACAAAAGGCTTCAGATTCTGTACTTGGAAAATGTCAAAGTAATAGTAAAATAGGATAAAAAGAGGAGAGTACAGGACCTACAGTAGCAAAACTTAAAAAAAGACTTATTCAAGCAACATCCTGCAAGACTAAATGCAAATTCCAGCTCTATTGATTTAAGTATTTTGAGGTGCATCTTGAAGACTGTTGGTTAATGGAAAAGATGACTACTCAATTTTCATCAGCCAAAATCCATATCCCCAACCTCAAAAGTGTTGAACTTCATTATCCCCAAGTAGTTATCAAACTGTCACCTTTGCAAATCCCCAAAGAAGCATAACCAAGTATATTTAGTTAGACTTGTATAGTCTGTACATGTGCAGCTCTGGACAACATACAGTTTAGAGCTCTAAAGGGGCAGCCTCTGAATCTGTGAAAATTATCTCCCATAAATCCTATGTGTCAGAAAAAAAAGATTTGATATTTGAAAGAGGAAAAAAAAACGAACAGAGACTGACCTAGGGAGATACCAAGCAATTACTCTGTTCTTGAAAAATATGTAAACAGTGTCAGGAGTTATTACAGCATACTTCAGATGACATTATGGAATTAACCAGAAATACTGTTAAACAAACATTTTTTTATTAAATTTAGTCATTTTTAGCAAAAGAAAATTGAAGTGGGAATTGATATGAAGATGCCTAATAAAAGTCTGAAGTCATCCATTTAAACAACATTGAGGTACTGTGGGCATTCAGAAAGCAGCAAGTGAAGAAACCTGACCTTGCTGCACAATGTCTTGGAAAGTTTAGAAAAAGATCTTTACAGTGTTCTCATTGTTAATTCATTAAAAAAATCACTTTGAGGGAGAAGATAAAAGGATGCATTATATAAAAATGTTTTGGGAGAAGAGCTATTTGGAAACTATTGAGAGACAAAAAAAAGGCGGCAGCTGATACAGTACCATTGAATAGTTTTGGTTGGAAAAGACCTTTAAGATCATCAAGTCCAACTGTTAACTAACCTTGCCACGTGCACCTCTTTACCACATCCCTCGAAATCACATCTACATATCTTTTAAACTCCTCCAGGGCTGGTGACTCAAGCACTTCCCTGGGCAGTGAGGTAGAAGAATGGCCACATTATAGGATACAACACTTTCCCAGCAAGAAAGAAAATAAAAAGTCTCTTAAATGAGAAGAGACATATATGAGCATCTATACATTTTCCAAAGGCACTCTATACTTCCATATTTGAGGTTAGATTTTTGTAAAAGTAACAATTCAGCAAGTTTGGAAAGTCAATGTACTTTACTATGTCTTGCACACCTGTGCAGAAGCTTTAGCCACCTATAAAAGCCTTGATCATATAACCTGCAAATTTAAGGTATTACTTGTAGTCTTGTAGACAGTTCCTTGTGTCTTGCATGTGATTTCTCTCTGGAATTTCTTGGGAAGGATGTGAGTATGAAAGAACTGGAGAAAATACAACGGATTTATTTTTAAGGATCTAGAAATGTGACTATAAGTCTTTGGAAGATGTTAAAACACTTGAGTGTATACAGTTCAGAAAAGAGAAGTGTTTTATCATTTGTTGTCCTTACTGGCCAGTGTTTCTTTTTCCTCTTCATGTTTGTCTTTAACCTTTTCATTTGCACTGATTCACCAGCAAACTTGACAGCAGTTAGTCTGGTTATGTACTGGGAGGTTTGTCTGGTACACAGAGGAATATTGCCTTCCCATTTTATTAAACTCTCTTATTCACCTGTATTATCTTTGAGTTTGTATTTTGTAAGTTGCTTGCGAAATGGGACACTCTGGACACAACTCAAATGTGCCATAACTGTGTGCAGAGGATGGCCCATGAGGGTGACTTTGTCACAAAACAACAGTAACATCCTTAGTGTGCAAATAACTATTATCAGATTGTGCCATGTCTTCTATGTGAGCTCAACAGGATAAGAACCAATTATAGGTAAAGATTTGTGCTACGCATATTGCATGAGAGACTATACTGTCATCATTATGACCCTATAATAACTTTCTTGGAGGATGGGATGAAATTCATTCATGATGTATTTATGGTGCAATGATGAAATGTGGCAAAGTAGATTCTGTATGCAGGAGATATGTGCCCTAGAGTTCATAGTCATATGACCTTACTTTTCTCCTTTCCTGGAAAAATGATAAAGAACTCAAAATATGAGTACCAGCAGGCTATTAAGACTTGTGGCAGGCAGTGTAGTGACCTAGACCATAGATTAGCATGATCATCTAGTTTGACCTTCTGGTTAATGTGACACCTCACTCAGTAATTCCCCCAGTTAGCAGATGACCTCTCCTCCAGCTCTGGGATTACATATCATTAGAGAATGTCCTGACCAGTTGAAGGACAGAATTCAGTAAGGACTCAGCCTCAAAGGATGAAGAGAGCAGTGATTAGCCTCGTGGAGTAGGCATTTTATTTCCATTCATCCTCTTTAAATAAGAACAGTTTTTCAAGCCAGTCTTGTGTTCAAGAGGCTGAAAGAAAAGAGACCAATAATCTTGCCTGATTGTTCTTCAGGCTGTTGGAGCACGAGCACCGCGATGCCCCTATTTATTCCCTCTTTTATTTCTGTCTCTATTTTATTAGCAGATTTCCTTTAGTCTATTGCTCAGTCTTACAGAAGGTTCTTATAAATGTCATTTTCAGAAACATGACACAAGTTTTTAGTATCCTGGGATTCAGAAATACCTGCCTTGTGAATGTGTCCTGACTTTGACCATAGAATTCTATAGAAGAGATGCATTAAATGTATAAGACACAAAGCTCTATATGGCAGACTCCAACAAAAAAGAACTATTAATTCTGGGAATCAGAAATCACAGTAACAATTGAAACTTTTCCAGCCAGAAAGGTGAATAATTTCCATGTCATGGAATTATAGAATGTAAATAAGCAGAAAAAATACGTCTTTTCTGGTGATGTAATGAAATCTGTATCTTTTGTAGCAATGGGCATAGTTGTTAAACTGTTATGTAATAGTAAATTGAAAAAAATACTTTGTTATGCAAATAACTTCTTTGCATTTTTGTCTGTCCCTCCCAATTCAGTTTTCAGGTTCATTTCCTTAGCTAAGAAAGGAAAAGAAACAAAACAAAACAGAAACAAACACAACAACAACAACAACAAAACAGAGAAAAAAACAACCAATCAAACAAAAGCCACAAGAACGATCAGTCTATGATGACATTTGAAGATCAACAGATACATGTTTAAAAATGATAAACAGGAAAAGGTCACTTTTGTCAAATCTCTCAAAAAATATTAAACTGCTCTTAAAAGTGATACATTCTACTTTGCATTGCATATAGTAGGTCATAACTGGGGGGGACAAATGAAAATGCAGTAAGGCTGGAAAGGGATTAACAGAAACTTTTAAAAGAAAGTCTAAGATTTTAAAACATAACAGAATTACTTCAAAATTTTTTAAATCTATGACATTCTATTTTTCATGCTTTCTCATGCTCTTAAATTAATAAATATTATTTGTATATGAAGGCCTTCACAATAAATTGTTAAACCAAACTTACTGTCAGAAGTGTCTCTTTGCAAGAGCTTTCAAGAAATCAATGTCCAGATATTGAATGTTTTTTACAATGTGCTAATGAATTTTTGTGGCATTTTCCCAAGCAAACTCATTTGTCACTTGCAAAAGAATTCCTGTACGTGACTGCCTGAAAGCAGAAAAGTTCAGAGCAGTCCCCTATATGCAGTAGAGAACACGTTATTATTCTGGATGCGATAAGGATGGAAGATTTGGCTGTATCATATGGCTTGGAGGCATTTTCTTCCTCGGAACCACAACCCCATTAGTCTTTGTGCTGGATCTCTGCTTGATCCCACCCAGCAGCAGTGATAACTGGCAGGTCTGCATTAACTCCATCCATCCATCCACCCTATCCCACAATGGATGCCACTAGACCTGGGGACATAGCACAGTTGTCTCCACAGATAGACTAAGGAGTGAACAGCACTGTAATCTGAATGTCCCTTTACCTTTAGAAATGATTTCTCAGGCCACAGGTTATGGGATATTGGCAGGACAGATTGCTAGAGAAATGCTCTGTCACCCTTCACTGATAAAGAAGCTGTCGGCTTCTGAGCTGGTTGAACTACAAGCCCTTTGGAATTGATGCCAGAAAGACAAAACTAGATGAATAGAAGGTGATGTTCACACTTATTCTCCTGTGACAAGTGAAACATCGGCACAGGTTCTACAAACAAAGAAAAAAACCCATAATATTCTTGAAGTTTCATCATTCTTTCCTCTGTAATGTTTCAGTCTCAGGACCCTGGCTTGCCAAGGGAGTTGAACAGCACTCTGCATGACAGTGAGTGCATGTGCCAGGCAATTTGCTTGAAGGTCACTTTCTTAAATGTGATCTTTAAAAAAAGGTTTACACCTCTGCTGCAGCATTGAGATTCTCTAAAACTTCTCTGCTGCTGCCTGAAGCCTAAATACCAACAGGTTCAGTGCAAGCAACATATGGTGAGAGTGCTGTGGAGTAATTTGTTAGCAGAGTGATTGTTATCTTGCTTTGAGGTGCAGGTTTCTGGCAGGATACTTTCCCCTCCCCCCCCTCCCTTTATACTCTAACACACTATTCCAAAAAAGCCTGCCAGGTTTCAGATATTAGTAACACCAGGAATGGATAAAATATCCTCACTAAAGCAGGCATCACTTCTCAAGATAGACAATGCTTGTAAGAATTAAAATAACTGTGAGCCTAAAAGCCAATCTCTGCTTTCAGTTAACCCTTTGCAAGCATTAGAACTTGGGTTTTGGTTTGTTGTTGTGTTTTGTTTAGTTTTCTTGTTTTCCTACCTTCTTCACATCTACCTCACTGCTGATATCTGCTAGTTTGATCCTTTTGTCTTGTTAAGTGTCCAAAATCTTCTGCTGAGAGGCTGAAATGATGTGAGACAATTGTATTTCTAGAGCCCCTCAGGTATTCACCTGTAAGGATACGGCCTGTCAGTGTGGATTGCACGTCCATGCTTGATACATGGCATTGCTGTTCTACACCCGAAGTGTAAAAAGCTGATGGAAACATGAGAGTTTTGCATATGGCTGAGGTGTTCCTTAGGCTATGACTATATATGTTGGCAAATCCAAGCTGTCTTTGCTGTAACACTGAGCTGCCTGGCAGCCGGAGCATCCGTGGCTTTGTCAGCAGCAGCGCTGTGCTGCTGAACAGGCCGTGTGGGGGAACAGGCTGCGGCTGCCTGGCCATAACACAGGGCTAACAGAGGTTCTAGGGTGGAAATGGCTCTTCTCCAGCCAGCTGGAAACAGGCACAGAACACAGAATTTTTCTAGAAGATACACATTTTGCTGATAATTTGTTGCTGCAGAAGACTCCCTGTTTTTATATCCAAAGGGTATGATCTGTGGGTTCCTGCATGTTACTGCAAAGGAAATTATTATTTACAATAAAATTCAGTACTTGGTGCTCTAGTACTCTCTGCAACTCCAGAGCCACAGCTTTCCAATGCAGCAAGCTGCTTTTTACAACCCATGTGTGCCATATTCATCCAGTCCTCCTTCCTCAAGCTTGTCTGCCATTTATTTCTTCAGATAATCTTGAATCTCTGCGTAATACTTAGGCCTCTGTTCTTATAAGTAGCCAGCCTTCCTGTGCTGTACCTTATCTGCCTCATTATCTCATTTTGATAATCTTATAAGATGTCAATCTTTTTATTGCTACTTTGCTGACATGGAGATTAAGTCAGTTCTTCATGTTCTTAAGTTCTTCACATGAAAATCAGCTATGAGTTCTTGTAACTACTAGATGTGGGAGATTCTGATAATGCTTAAAACTCCCTGTATTGATTTAAAGGGCCCTCCTGGCCGTAGAGTGTCCTTTTTCTTTTCAGAAGGCAAATTAAGAAAAATCACAACAAATTATAGTTTATAGGTTCTTTCCTATCTGGCAAAGCTTTATCAGCTACAATAAGAATGGAACCTATTCTGACTTTTTGGAGCACCACTCCTAATTTCTTATATAGATATAATTTTTATAATAGCGTCTTAGAGATTGCCTTAGCAATTTTTTTTTTTATAGCACAAGTAATTTTATGCATGCTTCAACACCTTTGTACAGCTAGTCCTTTTAAAGTCTGTTAGAGCTCTTCCCTTTTCTTCTTTAAGCTGGTGTATCACAGCTCAAACTGTGCTCCAAGATGACACTGTTGCTAATCAGAATAATCTGTATCCACATAAGAAAGCGCAGGCTGAAATAGTAGCAAAAATCTATTCTCCTGTCTGCATTGCAGATCTCTAATGCCTGCTACATAGCTCATCTTTGTATTGGATTCCTAATGCCTTGGGTGGAAATTGTGTATGGGATGAGAGAGAAATACGCAGCGGTAACCTGATGGGTAGATACACGCACTGCAGACAGGAGGAGCAGAAAATTGGGCATTTTATTGGCTTGTGCAAGGGAGCCGATGCTGCCATACTTGCTCTTCTTTGCTTTATTAATTGTAGATTAAATCAGCAGTTCTGTAATCAGTTCCACATGGGAAGGTGCAAGTTAATTTTTCTTGTTACCTTTTGTGGTTTTGATGCAGGCTTTCACATGGGGCTTCTTATGCAGAAGAGTTTGCAGAACTAAGGACTAAGTTAAGGACATGGAAATATTAAAATGGATTTTAAATATTGTAATAAAAAAAAAAATCACATCCTTTTTCTCTAATAGATTGATGTGTTGGAAGATGTATATATGTAAATTCCCCCAAATACATGTTAATACATGTTTGTTTACAGCAGAGGCTTGACACACATTTAAAAAGGAAATAAAGATATCAATTCACTAAATAACTTTTAATATGTGCATAGAGAAAAACTCTTCCATTAAAAGTAGTGAGGAATAGTGATATACCCATTAACTACTAATATTTTTTTTCTAAACAGTTTCCAGGATAACTATGAATATGAGCTGTGCAAATGTTACATTTTTCTGTTACTGTTAAAATGTATTTGGAATTCATCATTTGATGTATTCATGAATCATTGCAAAAGACTTCTGTGTAAAGTTATGGGGTTTTTTTGTGTATATACAGATGTTTACATATATATACATATGCACACATTCAAAGAAATAGATGATCTGTTTAAAACTGCTGTAAAATAAAATTTCTTGTGTGGTATTTTTTAGTTACTGGAGGCTAAAATTTAAAATATTTTATTATTTTTCTGCAATAATTACAATACATTGAAAATATCTATAAAAAACCAACTGTAAGAAGTATTTTATAATTTTGCAATGAGCTACTGTTCTGCTGAATTCTTATACCCAGTGGCCAGCATCTCATATGATCACTTAAGCGCAGATGTGATCCATCACTACAAATTATCTCAAAGTGCATACAAAACATCCCTTAGCTGTCTTACTTAAATACAAGAGGCTGTCCTACATGACCATTCTTTCACCTACAGGACCAGTTTCTGCTGAATGTTTAAAAATAACTTATCAATGTCCAATTTAGTTAATGCAGCAGCCAAAACCAGCTAAGAGAGTGTCTGGCCAGATTCACTCTAAAGGCTGTTGATCAGTGCAGTGATATGAGGATATTAGGAAAAAAGTCTTCACAGAAAGGGTTGTCAGGCATTGGAACAGGCTGTCCAGGGAAGCAGCGGAGTCACCATCCCTAGAAGTGTTTAAAAGGCATTTAGATGAGGTTCTTAGGGACATGGTTTAGTGCTAGAATTAGGTTATGGCTGGACTTGATGATTCTGAGGGTCTCTTCCAACTGAAATGATTCTATGAGATGTCCAAATCAGTCCAGATACAGCAGGAGCTTCCTGAGGGAATCTTCAGGACTGGCCAAAATTCCCACTTGGAAAGCTCCTGTACCAAATAGTGATTTTGCTGTGGAAGTCCCTGGGATTCACCCAGGCTAAAGTAAGTCCTTGAACCCAGATCAGTCCATGGTCTTGTCTGCATAGGAATTCCTGGCCCACTCAGGGAATTGATGGTCCAAGTACACTGGATGGGCACACAGGCACAGACCTGATGCCCAGGTGCACCACAGCTGGAACACTGAGAACTGGGTTGAAATTCACTCTGTATCACACTTGCATGAAAATCTCCATTGCTTTTGCACATTTTCTCAGCTGTGGTGAGGCTGAACCTGGAGAGCAACATCCAGCTCAGGCCTCTCAGTTCAAGGATGATGTTGAGAAAGAAAAGGAATCTAAGGATAATGTGTTTTCCACACATACTGGCTGATAAAAAGAAAAAAAAAAATTAGCTGTCTATATAAATACTTACATAAATGAACTTTCCCTTTTAGATTGATAATGTGTATTAAGAATATGAATTGTAAAATTATTTTCACAGCGTTTGATGTATTGACAAAGTAGGCAATGCACCCTCATCCTCAACTGTTGTGTCAGTACCTCAGAACTATGCAGCAATTCTGGCACTTGAGACAAACCTTTCTGATCTTTCATCTTCTTATCAGCAGTTGAATGTGTTTTGATTTACTAATGATTTGATGGAATGATTGCAGTGAAGGTCATCATTATGAAAATGAGGGATAGAGGGATAAAATGAGCATAAAAATCAAATCTTTATGTTGTAAACTATTTTGCAGTGGTCTCAGTTAAAACAAACCAACAACGTTCTTTATAAGTGAAGAAGGAATAGTATTGGAAATGTGAGACTGTGAGAAGGACGATAAAAATATTATTGCAAAAGCTCACCAAGTCTGGCTGTAGATTTTGGTGTGTTGAGCATTTTAGTTCAAATGCAGAATATACATACTTGGTTCATGTTGCAGAGTGATCTTGGTGCACACAATTTTTATTCCAGGTGAAAAGTAACTGGAAGTTGTGCTTCAAGACCACGACTAATTGCTCACAGGCATTCAGTCCACAGGATCAAACTACAGTCAGTCCAAAGAAAAATGCCCCAAGTGCACCTGGTTTGGGCATTTGGTCCTCAACATAACTGCTTTCCTCTCCAGAATTGCTCCTGATGTGCATCAGTGTTTGCTAATATGAGCGTAGCTTCTGTTTCAGTGATGTTATCAAGGACATTTTCTAACTCCACTGTTTTCCTTGGGAAAATCCTGACACAACTGACATCAGTGAGCATTTTGAAAGTGATGAAAGGACCCAGCAAGGTTTCATTGCCTTTCCTCTCTTCACCCATCTACTTTGTGTTTCTTTGAATTTGTTATGATTTGAAGAGATTCATCATTTTATAGCAGACACTTGCTGTTTGTAGAGCAGCAGTCCCACAATAAAGAATGAAAAAAGCAAGTCCTCTGAAACCTTTTCTTTCATTACTTCATTATTCCATTCCCCTGTCTATTCTTAAAGTATCAATTTTTCATTGTGGTACTGAAACTGGAGCTCATCAAATTCCCAAAAAGAATTTCAAGTAGAAGCTGCAATTATTGTTGTTCAGATGCTTCCAGCATGTCATGCTTCATATTTACGGATGCCATTACGCTGTGCTGTAAAGCGTTCATTCTGCTGCAAGGAATTCTGGCTGATGGTACTAACACCCAAAGGCCATGCTGAACATTTTAGGTATGTGCTGTGATTTTCCTCTGCTGCTTCCTTATGAAGTGGTGCAATTTTAGCGTGTTCATGTCATAAGGTAGGGTGGCTTTTTACTTAAAGGAATTGGTTATATAGAATCACGGAAGAAGTCACGATCGTGAAGACGGTAGATAACTGATAAAAGTGGACAGTCGGTGAAACTATTTTATATCTGCTCACTATCTTTTGGAAACAGAGCTGTGTGAAATAAAATCACATTAAAGACAACACAGAAATGATATGCTTTCTGTCAGCAACAGCTTTGTGTTTCTTTCCTACCAGTTTTTGTTTTGTTTTGGTTTTGGTTTTTTGTGTGTGTAATTCATCTACCTTTCACTTTGTTTAAAACACTTTTCTTCGGGGGAATGAAAATGGACACGTTTTGCCCACAGCACATGTGTGAATTTGCTTTAACCTTTTCAAAATGATTTTTTAAAAAACAAAAATAACTTCTTGAAGTACCTACTGATAACACTTAATTTTTTTTCCCCTCCCTGTTTGGATGGGCTTCATTGAATTCAGTGAAAAGGATTATATTTGAGTCCTTAAACAGTGAAATTATTTACAGTACAGATTTTACTGGATTGTAAGAGT
Source organism: Nesoenas mayeri (assembly GCF_963082525.1). Lineage (NCBI taxonomy): Eukaryota > Metazoa > Chordata > Aves > Columbiformes > Columbidae > Nesoenas > Nesoenas mayeri. The sequence goes on from NC_137541.1 coordinate 11,208,545, forward strand.
TTGCCTGAAAGGAACATATCATAACATCCTTTTTTTCTTTGCTTATGGCTAAAGCAGTGTTACATGAGTCTGAAAAATACTAAGTCTACTCTATGCATGTCTCTTAAGTAATAAGAGCTTGAGTATATGGCTGATAAGTGAAACACTTACCTCTTGAGTAGGATGTGCATAGTCACAGAAGTGACTACCGAAGGACTGACAGAAGTCGCACAAACCACCTGTAGCAGAAGATGTGCAGGGCAAGAAACATCCGAAGAGGCAGTCGAAAATACATAGCACAAATAAAACACGTGCTGTTTGCTAGTAACTGGAGTTTGAGAGTGTGTTTAGCAAATGGCTAAAACAATGAACTAAATGGGATGTATGTGATAGAAGATGAGACCTACTGGAAGAATGCATGAGCTAATGCATGAAGAACTTGGTAAATGTATATAAAATAGATCCATAGTTTGGATTCTTTGGATTCAAGCTACAAGACAGCTGCCCTCAGAACTTGGTTTGTTGTTAGGTTTGCTAGCATGATGCCATGAGTGAAAAGGACCCTATGTGAGAAATCCAGTATTAAAATTTAGGGCTGTGCAAGGTGACTCATTGTGTCCCTTGGAGGAGGTGGAGGAACTCTGGAGGAATCAGTTGTGACCAGTACATGAGACCCTCTGGCCTGGAGTGCCTGAAAGTGACATGACACCTGGGAAGCCAGAGACCTGCTTGTCCTGCAGTGGTTGTCCTGTGCTTGTGGGAGCGGCAACCTTGGAAGGAGGGAGTAGCATCTTGTTTAATCAATTTCCAGGTAGCTTTAGAAAGAACCAATGGTTTATTATTTAGCCGTAGCCACATACAAAGCTGTTAGTTGGCTTTTCCTTTGAAATTTTAAATGCCTTGTTGGGTAATAGCAATTTTTCACAATGGTAAACTAGTTTTGTCATGTCAGTCTTCCTTTGGAAGCTGCTAAACCAAATCAACTTAAACCAGCATAAAAGTAGTGTCAAGTAGTGTAGATACCTCTTTTACTGCATCAGGTGAGTGCTGAGGATTTGAATGGATGTGAAGAGGTATGACTGCTCTGAATAGTTTTACTTGCTGCTTCTCCTTGAATATTAGGAAGTCGGAGAGGTTAGAGGTTTGCAGAATGAAGTTATTTCTGCTCACACTTTCTTGCCCAAAAGTCTAGCGAACCAATGACAAGGGTGATGATTCTTTTCATGGTTCTACCATTATTCCCTTTATGATTCAGCAGGTCACTTGTAATTTATTTGGCCTTTCAGGAAATACCAATTTGGAGCCTGTAGTGTTGACAAAAGCCCAATAAACATAACAAAGAGGGTGGTCCCTGTTACTTGTCCAGAAGACTGGTAACAAATAGAAGGTCAGCTTTGCATTTCATAGGTCACTTACTTTTTTCTTGTGGGAATAAAATCAATCTGCCCACTTTCCCTCCCCAAGACTACTGCCAATGGACTGTGTGAATGATGATGTGACTCTAGTTGTGCTGACACGCTTTTTGGATTGGCATTTGAAAGGAGATGGTAAAAAGTCAAAAGTCGTTGCAGTAAATGCGCACTTGCTAAGGGATGATACACAATTTTAGGTAGAGCAAGAGACTATTTCAAAGTATCCCATCAGAAGTGGAGAAGAGAGAATTCTGCAATGGCAGTGAATAGCAACGGGTTTTACAGCTTACTAGTCCAGAACATGCTACTTGATTATTTTCTATTTAGCAGTTGTCAATATGGTGACTGAGCTGTCAATACCTTGCTTGTATAGGCTAACAGGTACATGTACAGTACATTTTGATGCACATTGTCAATATCTCACTATGTTGTATGCTATAAAAAGAGAGTCTGTATGGAGAAAAGCCTTGTATTTCAATATTAAAGTTTATATACATAGAGTTTCATCTCACGTAACACTACCTACTTAGGATGTAGATATTCAAATGGACAATGTTGTTAAGAATTTTGGAGCTTTTGTGCATAAATCTATTATTTTTTTCTTCTTTGGCCTTTTCGTGGCACATCATAGTTTTGCCTTCATTTTGTTTTATCAAAAACTGCTTTCAGCTGTCTCAAGAAAGGATTTCTACAGAGATGAAGAATGTGACATTAGTTCTGTATTGTGTGTGGACTAATGCTTCTGATGTCTGATACCAGTGCTGTTTCTGTACTGGAAATGAGGAGAAGATAGTGTTTTATGATGGGTGCTTATCATAAACCACACTTAAGAAATACCTGATTTTGTGTTTGCAATATGAAAGTAATTTATTCAGAGAAACAGAAGAACTATAAAAGATTTATGCACAATTAGGAGTTTAACTTGAGTAGCAATGTCAACATATTTCTCCCCAAATGCTCTTCTGTGAAAGTACTCTCCACTTTCCCTTGGAGGATATACAGTAGCCTACATAAATCAAAGTATTAAGTTGATTAAATATTAAACACAAATTCTAAACTTTCATTAAAGTGGTCTGTTACCTTTGTAAGACTGAAAGCGATCGCATCCTTATCTAAAGTATCATCAGTTGTAGTGCAGGCAGCAGATCTCACATAGCACTGCACTCTCATATTCTAACTGAAAAGAGATTATATTTCAGTGACACGTTTAGAAAGGGATATAAATGGATCGAATTTTGATTGTGCTCCTTTGTTGTGCACTAAGGGCTTTTAAACATCAGTTATCTCAGCATGCATTCCAGATAGCCTTCAGCAGTCATGGTTGCTAGTAGAAAAAAGGACATGCTAATTCTGCAAATGGGGCTAGTCAGATGTCTCTGCCTTTGTTTACCTTCTATACCCACAGAGACCAGGTGGTTGGTTATAGATGTGATAGACTGGCCCATTCTCAAACTCTCACTTGAATTTGAGAGGGTAATTTTCTTGATAGAGGCAGGTTGACAATTTTGCAAAGGCACATTTTCTTTGGCAAAACAACCATGGGGATTTAGACACTTGTGAAAGCTCCTGTACTGTTTACCCCACAATACAATTCTTAGGTGCAGCTCAGAAAGCCCAGGTCAGGCTTCCCACATGTGTCAATGGTAAGAGGCAGAAACTTCCAAATAGGCAATTAAGAAAATCTCCAGCGAGAACCTGAAGCAGATCATACAAATACCCCTCAGATTTTCATTAATGTAATGGAGATTTAGTACACAGATCCTTTAGGCATCGAAAAATCTCAGCCTTCTACTAGGAGAACATTCAGAGACTTCATTTATACTCCCAAGCACTAAACACTGTGTAAAAGTACAGTAAGGATGTAGTATTTATCTAGGGATTTATCACAGAACACTAACGGTGTACGTGTCAAATTAGGCCCTCATATTTACTGCCAGATAAATATACTTTGACTGTCTGCACATAAAGCACATACAGCACCTGACTGCTACTGCCTGTTAACCTACAGACAGCAAAATCAGCCTGTTGCCTCTGCTACCTCCTGAAGCAGGCCTAATATTTAAAGGGCCATTGTAAGCTCTCTCAAATAACCCAGATAAAACCTAAGTAAGGTAAATTGGTTCTTAATATTACATTTCAGCACAAATGCATTTTAAATCACACTCTTAACTTGAGGCTTGATTCATGATTTCTGAATGCAGTCCTTTAATATCCTGTTAAATAAATGACATTAGTGAAAATGATTGCAGGAGGGAAATACAACTATATGTATCTAGAAAAAACTCAACCCAGTGAAACGTAGTTCTTAGTACATGGAAATGGCTTAAAGGATGTTGATCATGTTGTGATCATTCAAATCACACTTGAGAAACTGGTCCCATTTGGATCCCATCTGCTGTGCTCATCTAATGTGATGCCTGTAATCCACAGAGAAAGAAAATCGAGGACCTTCTGATGCACCTCTGAATCATTAATCACTAATTAGGATGTAAGAAGTGGGCAATGGCACAGGCATTACATTTAAGGCTGGCTTCATGATCACAGTGTAACAATTCTGATTTTATCTGGAGAAGACTGTGACCTTTATTTTGTGCAAGCTAGCTAGAATCTTTGACAAAATATAGGTAATCGGTTAGTGCTTGTTGCAGGTGATTTTATTTGACTTACTGTGTAGGGTGTGTCAGGTACTACTAATTCATCAGAAATACCTCTATGTAAGAGAGTATTTTGAAATAAGCAAATGGCATGCACATTACAATGCTATGAAGTTTATTTTAGCATGCATGCAATGGAGCATGCAAGAAAGAACTTTGATATAGAAACTACTAGCCTATTTATTCTTCTATTTAACCCCCTATTTTCTTTTATTTTTTTATTCCTATCATGGAAAGACTTAAATAGACTCCATCCTGAACAGACACGAGATGTTTCTCTCACTGGGCAAGAGTGACCAAGGTGTTGTCTGATAAGTCTAAAGTCCAAAGTGCAAGTACATATAGACAGAGATTTGCAAACTGAGCACAGACCATTTTCTGTACTGTTTCAACATGTCAGATGCAGACAAAAGAAGAAGAAAATTATGAAAAATACGCTTATGAAGAAGAAAATTGTACAGATTGTAACACTTAGTGAATGTCTGGCAAAGGTATGACTGCTGTTTCAGAACTATCTTTATGGTGAACACGAGAACAGGGTTGTACCACAGTTTTTGCCTTTCATTCTGTCTGGGGGATGTTACATAGTCAGAGCTGTCGAGGCTTTCAACGTACCCTTGGAATCTGGTATGTTGTCACAGCAAAATTGCATTACAGTCATGACAATGAAGAGAAATGCAGAAACTGCACCTAGTTTAAAAGGCTCCTTCATCTTCCTCTAATGATATTGACAGCCTTTTACTGAGCAATTTGGAAACTGCCTGAAGTAGTGTTATATAAATATAATATTTTTTTTAAAGTTGAAATGCCCTTGTTCATAGACATTTGTCTAAATTAAGCAATTCAATATTTTAGTTTGTGCTTTTGCAGTATAAGAGCTGCCCATTCCCACTTCCCATCCCTTCCAGCCATTGCTCTCTTCCACTTACTGACACCCATCCAGGCCTATATAAATGCAACATGAGCCTCCAAGAGTTGACATTTTCCTTGCTTACCAGACTCTTTCTTATTTTCCTCTTTTCTGTTGCCTAAATAGTTCATGTCTTTTAAATGCTCTTTAGTTATTTCCGATAGCCCAGGTTGGAACCAAGGCATCTCTTTCCTTGCCACAGTGCAGATCACAGCAGAGGGAGAGGAAGCTTGAGGGGGAGAGAGGGTTGTGTTCTTTGCATGATCAGATTCAAATTAGTGTTGTTGTTTCCATTTGAATACATTCTTTTTCTTTTTGGGAAAAAACAAAAAAAAAAAAAAGAAAATAAGATAAAATCAATCCTTTCCTACATCAATATCAGTGAATTTGTTTTGCAATTGTTTATTAAATTGTTGGTAGTGCAATCCCTTCAGATCAACTATCACCACAGCTCTGGATTAACACTTCTCTTAATTAAATACTGTTTATGACTCCGTAACTTAAAACCACAGTACTTTATACTGGGAAATGGAAACGGCGAGCAAGGTGCTGGAAAAGCAAATGTAATGCACTCTTGTGATTTATCCATTTTGCATAACACAGAGGGGCATTACTTTACCAACTGATTTTTTTTTTTTCTTTGCTCAGTGTAATGACTGCTAGAGATACTAATTTAATCAACCAACCATGCAAGTGCAATGATTGTGAACCAGATCGTTGTGAAGCAAACAAATGTTTCACAGTAAATTGCCAAGGGATACCAGCTACCCTGCTCTGTTTTTACTCAAATAGATTGTCTTTTAAGCAGCTGCCTCATAAAAAGCCTTCCCTGTGTATGGACCTTTAATCAAAATGTCACTAACGCCTGCATTCTGGTATGCTTCATTTGAAACACATCCAATGCCCTTATTTATTAAATTGTCCGGCATTGGCTCCAACCGCCATTAACCCTAGTAAGCAAAGATGGATGAGGGAGTGACAAAAAGCTTGTGTCAGAGCTGAGATCAGTTGTGCGTGTGTGATGTCTTGATCTATTTGTACATCCCTCTTGGGGACCGTCAGGCAATTAAGTTCACCCATTTCAAACACAGCCCTTTCTGTGCACTCTGATGCGATAGGAGAATGGGTAATTCCTGGTAATGACTACTACATCTGTTCAATTATATTGCATTGTATTGATGCTTAATTAGAGAATGTGTTGAAATTGGGGAAGGGGACAAGAGGAAGAGGGGAGAGTTGGCTCCTAAGTAAATGTCAGAGACTCTTCCTTAATAGTCTGTCTTTTTAATGTGCATTGAATGCCCTGACAAGCATTGAGGCCTCCTGACCTTCAAGCATTTACCCCAGCCTGGGAAAGGAGAGCGGAGCCTCTTTGAGAAGGCATTGTTTTAAAGCTGAATTACATTTAATGTCATTCTTGTTCAGCTTTACTGGGAACTGACCCTTACAGCCCTTTGGCCCGTGTGCTCAGTTGGAAACCGTTTCTGTGCCTGAGCTTTCTGAATCAAACACTTGCAGTCTCATCAAACAGGCTTTCAAAAGTGAAGCCAAAACATCACTAGTACGTACTCTTATTTTTCTAACAGTAAGTAATTTGTGAGCTATCTGTAAGAGTTCTTTTTCTTTTAAGGAATGAAGCTGAGAATTTCATATCACTCCAATAACAACATTTAGCATTATCCTTCAATCTCCAGTTTCTGCAGATTTAAGAAAAATACTGTATATATCACTGTTGGAGGATTACAACAGAAATATAAGACCTGCACAGCTATTCACGACTGAACTGGCCTGTGAAGCCTGACAGCAGCCATTACAAAAGGTTAATTTTGTAAAGGGGAAGATTGAAATATGGTTTTAGTTGCTGCTGGTTCTTTACAGGGTAATTATATCAATTTTTTTCTGTTAGCACTTCTGATACACAGCTGGTCTATCTAACACCCTGGAGAAACTTAATCATGATTTTAATATGTCTAAGGTCCACCTACATCAGGCTGTGTGGATGCTGTACTGATCCTGTGATCAGGAATTTTGACCTCCCCCTGGTTTGCTAATATACAAAGAGTTACGGGATTTGGGCCTCGTATTGGAATGGACAGTTATCAAAAGTGTTTTTGAGATAGAAAACTGGAGTGTTTGTGGGAACAGATTGTTAACCTCTTGAACAGGAGGAAAATAATGCATTGATTATTTTATTGCATACTATTATCCTTTTCAAATAGACATTAATATGCATTTGCATCCCAGGAACCACAACATGCCAGCTGCGCCTTTAGGAAAAACTCAGTGTAATTCAGCATGACTTTGTGAAATGGAAAGGATTTAAAGACAGCATGGCTATGCTAATTTTGATGTTAATTTCAGTAGAAACTTAATATTCTATGCCAGTCCTTTGCTTGTATGATAATCTCTGCCTTGCATCTTTTGCGTCTTTTGCCGTGATATTTTACTTTTTGTTTTAAATGGCAGAACTGAATGCAGATAGTGCCTGTCTTTCAGAAGATGGAGTCTATTTAGGTCTTTCCAAAAAAATGTCTCTTCATTACTATAAATGCTATTACTACATGTGCCACAGTAGTGGCACGTCAGGGAGGTGACAGCTTTGCACATTGGAAGTCAGTCCTTGAAAGGAAGAATATATTTGCAAATGAAACAGCTGATTAATTTGGATGTGCAGCTTTCAAGTAATATTCTTAGGAGAGCACTGTACAACAAAAAATTCTTAAAATATATTATAATTTGAAAAAAATATAAATTAGAAGAAGAGTAGCATTACATTGATGGAGTATAGTTGGAGTTGGTGGTTTGTTTTTTTCTTAAACTATATAGGTGTATCAGAAGGTGGCATTCTGCTATCCAATGTAATAGATGTTTTATTTATGAATCATTGTCATTATTAAACAAGAGGGATCAATGTCACAGAAAACTGCGTTTTAAAGGAGGTTTCAAAATTTGAAGCTTGGTAGAGAACAGCTCATAGCTGCATAAAAAGATGCTACACTTTTTTTGCCAACCTTTGTTTCTTTTTTCAGTGCATAAAAGATTATAGAATGTTTTCAAGATGAGTTTCATATTACATGGCCATTACAAATAATTTATCTTAATAATTATAATAATAATTTCATATGAAGTTATAAGGAAGATAGTTCCTATACAATCAAGTCCTGTCTCCCAGAGTGCATAAACACTTGCTCATCTTTAAGCGTACCTCTGTTTTTACATTTAACTCTTACATTTAGGCAAGTGGCAGATGCAGAAAAGGCAGACCTGCTGTACAGGTCTGAGGGCAGACTCCCAGTTTAGCTGTGTCCTTAAATTATACAACTAGTGCCAGATGCACAGGTGGGTTTGTGGTCCTGCTGATGGACCTCACTGCAGCAAAGGCTCCTGCTCAGGGCACATCCCTGGGTTGCTGGTGCTGCTGGCAGCCCTGAGGGCTGGACGTCCTGCTGCTGCAACCAAAACCCACATCAGACCTCAGATGAATATAGAGAAGTGAGTAACTGAACTCCCTGCTGACACAATGTCATTGCCTTAGTTACACTTACCTAATATGTTCTATGAGAGGTGAAGTACTTTAATACCCATTTTCTCATTGAAAACAAGAAAAAATCCTTAATTTTTAATATGGGTGCAGATTTATACCTCAGTTCCCTGAAAGACAGTGACATACACTGATTCAAGGATGCATTTCTGTGTTGCTAAACTCAAGGGAGGTTTTGCCATTCACTTTCTCAGAAGTGCAGGTGGGGACAAAATGGGATGGACACGTGGTCATTTCTCTGAAAGCTTATATTAGCATTGCTGTGATATACATTCAATGCTGCGTAACCTAAACCATAATAGGTTACTCTGCATACAGTCAATGATAGATAAGCTAGAAAAAGAAAGGTTAAAATTTGATTGTTTTTAATCTGAATTACTGTATCATTTGTTTTGTTTTGGTTTGGTTTGGTTTGGTTTGGTTTGGTTTTTCATTTCATTCTCAGGTCTGATCCTGTATTTCTTTGTCAGGCTGGGGCAGGCTTTGAATTCATTATGATCATACCATCTCACAATACAGTGATAATATTGTGCTGTGTTATGCAGACATGATGTGATCTCTATTTTCACACAGTTATACCTAGATACTAGGGTTTCTTCATGTATATTATGAAAAAAATGTAAATCTCCTACCACAAACAGCAGATCAAACTAATCACATGCTTTATGGAAATAAATGTATGTGTGTTAATGTGCTGGCCTAGATAGTTTAGTCAGTATAATGAGCACCCACGTCTGTCCATATGTGTAACTTGTGCATTCTAGATCCATGAAAATAAGATACTGCAATGATAATGGCACAAATTTGGTGGCTCAGATAAAGTTCTCAATGAGTTGAATTGGTGAACATATATGTAGATGCACAAGTGTGAGTTTCTGAATATGGTCCTGGTTTGTATGAAACTTTCTTTTTACCCTTCAGTCTCTTCTTTACTAGTATCCAATATGCCATGTTTTAATTTCCTTGTGCTTTTTTTTTCTGAGGCTAAAATGTCATGCTTATTAGTTCTGTGAAAAAGTAATTTCAGTATAAATTATGCTTAAAGTATGAGTGTGATATGTTAAACGCAACTGATAAAATCATTTTTTGCCTGAAATGCCTTAGCAAAATTGTGTGGTTAAGCATTTTGTAAAGTTCCATTGCACTGAGATTGATTTTTCAATCATTTTTTTAAGACATGCTTTTTTATTCTCCAAAGGCATTATACCATTAGCAGACTTACTGTATAATATAAAAAACACCAAAAAATGATAGCATTTACGTATTCCTTTGCATAGCGATCAGCTTCTAATCCAGATTCTGCTGCTACGGTACTGGAATAACTGTAGTGATGTGGTCTCCTTTTTACCAAACTGAATGTATGATTTTAGTGGAATATATGTGTTTGTACTGATGAACTTACTCCAGAATGTATTTAACACTCTTTAAATACTAGTCATCAGAACTGAAGCAAAGAGAGGATAAGAGGCATTTTAGGCAATGTTCTAGGGGAACTCTAGTGGGGGAAAATACATGCAGGCCTCTCTAGTGGCTGCTCCTTCACAAGATCTATATGCTAGGCCGTATGTTAAACCATTGCAATTTAGAACAAAATGGTTCTGTTTCATCTAATAGAGATCAGAAACAAATTAAGGATTCTTCATTTTGAATTTATATTCCTCTGCTACAGGAAAGGAAACTGGATTTTGAGTGATTGTTTTTCAGTGCTAAGCAATAAATGGTATTAGATGTACATCTGATAATGAAACACATCTGAGGACTACTGACAGTCATTTGAGCTGCAAATTTGTGATGTCTTTTCTGTTGAGCTGTTTTAGTACTCTAATCTTTGAGAATTAAAACAATAATTTTTAAGAGGTTCTTTTTTACAGCTTATAGTAATTTTGCAGTTATCTCTATTTGTCAGGCTTACATTATTAAATGTAAGCTTAAATTATTAAATGATATTTTGTGCAACAGTAATCTCCATAAGAGTATAGTTTTCATGTTATTTGCTAGGAAGCTTTAAACTCCAAAAGAACACTTTTAGCAAAGTGAAGGGAAACATTTGTAAAGCAAAATCTGTAATTATGAACATGGTTGACTAAACACCTGTCAGCCACTTTTTTTATACTGAACAAACTTATAAAATAACATGACCATGCCTGATGCGGGATTTTGAAAGTCAACACAATTTTTGATGAATTACTTGGTCACTCCTGTTTAACATTTGGATGCTTTGGAGAATCTACCACACACTTATTGAAGTGGAAAGTGCAGTTCCAGATAAAGAACTGAACTGAAACATGAGGAGAGGGTATTTAGATGAGAGTGAGTAGCGGGTCCATCTGCATTTCCAGATCCATCCTTGAAGCCTTCTGATGAGATATTTAGGCAGGGTTTTGTTGGAAGCTGGACCAAAGCAGCCATTCAAGCTGTGTTCCAGGGCTACACAAGCCATGACAGGGTGAAGTGGTTAGTTGGACCTAGAAGTTCTGCGTGAAGACAGCGAGGGGTTTCTGCTTTCTTGAGCACTGAAGCAAACACTGAGCAGCCCATGGGGCCATCTGCCTTGACTGTTTCCATTCTGGAACCTGCCACTGGAGCTCAATGTTAAGAAGCAAACCAAACTGAGATTGGACATGGCACTTAGTGCCATGATCTAGTAAACGGACTAGAGTTGGACGAAGGGTTGGACTCGATGATCTCTGAGGTCTTTTCCAACCCAGTTGATTCTGTGATTCTGTGTGATTTAACCATTTGTTTGGATATAAGCAGTCACTGAGGTGTGACAGATGTGCCCTTCATATGCTGTGAGCCATTGACTTGCCACTGATTTTGTCCTTGAAGTCAATGGTGGAACTTAAATCTCCTGACCTGCTGGCCCATTCCTTTTCTTTCTGTTTCTATCAGGGCTTCATGACTGGGTTTCTAGTGCCCCATTTATCTGTGATGCCGAGGGATTCCTTGCAAGAGCGGTTAGTAAATCAGTCATTAGCAAGTGCTACTGCGTGCTTGTCCTGTGAAGACTATGACAGAGAACAGCTGTATTTATATAGAGAATGGGTGTATAATATCTTCTGTGACTGGAAGGCTTAAACTTGTGACATAAGAGCATAAAAACCCCAAGTCTAAAAATTAAAATGTCTGCTACTAAAAATCAAGCGTATCCTGAAGAGTTTTCTATCTACATTGACCCTTCCTACGCAATGAGAGATATGACACAGAAGTTTTGTCTTATCCTCAAATGTCTCAATGTGACGAATGGAAAATAACGATTCCAAGCGAGGATTTTACATTTTGAAAACTGGAAAGAGTAAGAGGGACCCTCTGGTCTTAGCTGTTGTGACTGTATTATATCTGGAAAGTCCTTGCAGACTGCATGGGCAGCAGCTTTGCCATGTTTGGACAGATAAGACAGTCAAATAGGGCAGAAAAAAAAGTACTATTTTTTCTTCTTGCCAACAGAGGAAATACCTTTTCCTATGGAGCAGATAATTCATTTTGTGCATCCATTTGCATGCATAGAGACAGCATATCTTCTGTATTTTCCTCACTTAGTGTGGTAGCTAAATGCCATGAATTAACCTGTGTTTTGCTTTTATTACACAAAAGTTCTTTCAGACATTTCTACAAAATTGCAGGGTATTTTTTTTTTCAACAGATAGCTGGCAGTGCATACACATGCCTGTATCAATATCACACTGAAATTAAGTGGGATTTCCTAACACTTGTAGTTTAGATTGGATATTAGGAAAAATTCCTCACAGAAAAGGTTGTCTGGCATTGGAACAGGCTGCCCAAGGAAGTGGTGGAATCACCATCCCTGGAGGGGTTGAAAAGGCATTTAGACAAGGTTCTTAGGGACATGACTTAGTGCTAGAGTTAGGTTAGATTATGACTGGATTTGATGATCTTGAGGGTGTCTTCCAACTGAAATGATTCTATGATTCTATGCCCCTTTTCACTTAAATTACCGAATCCTTAACTTCCTTGCAAATTGTTATTTGCTATATATAGTATTTCTACTATACTGGCCGTCATACCTTCACATAGTCCATCAGCCAATTTCCAGACAATAGAAAGAAGAGTATAAGAGGGCTGTGCAGCACCCTGAGGGGTTCATAGCCATAGAAGTTATAGAATGAAGTGAGCATGTCTCTTGATTATGAACTTATATCTCCTCTACTCTGTGGCCCCTAATCAGACTGTTACCTACCCTATAATGAGATCTGGAAAATTTGCAAATGCTTATTATGGACTACTTTGACTTTATTTTTATATCACATCTAAATTATATAACTCTCTTTTATTCATTTTCTGGCAGTGCAGTGGAGATTCAAGAGTTTAGTCTAATAACCATGGAATTTTAGTGAACTTTGCATCAGTCTCTCCATATCAAACCCTTTTCATTCCCTGATTTAGAATCAGTGAGATTTTAGCACACTATGACAATTTGTTCAGTATTTCACAAAACCTGCCTTTATTACTCCTTCCAAAGTGTGGTTCTCTATATATCTATGCATCCACCCACCCACATACCTGAAATACGAGTATTGTCAGCTTAATAGGTCATCAAAATATATAGTGTATTAAAACTCAGTAGTTTTGCAGTAGGAGGTATAAATGCAGCAACACGGGTAATTTCTGTGTAGAAGTTTAGTAATTCCATTATAACATATGTTCTTCTTTTATGCACCTTCTATAAATTACAATAACAGTTTCTGTTTGCCCTTTAATTTTGCCTAAGAGGCAAAAAGAATGGTCGAGAATCCTGGCCTTTCCCCCCTACTTCACTGGCAGCAAATGTTCTGAAAAACATCTGATTCCCAAAGTGAAGGTTTTTCTGAGCAAGAAAATAGCGTAGGGTTAGCTTGGGAAAATGTAACAAGGCTTGCTTCCTCACTTTTCCTGAGTCTGATCTCATCTATCCTAATTTTTCAAATACCACTTTTCTACTGAATTAGGAGTAATGTGTTACATATTTATTATCTCAGAAATATTGACCTATTTTGAAAACACTTCTTCCTCTTGCTACTTTCAGCTTTCTCCTCTCCTCTCCTCTCCTCTCCTCTCCTCTCCTCTCCTCTCCTCTCCTCTCCTCTCCTCTCCTCTCCTCTCCTCTCCTCTCCATCTCCTCTCCTCCCTTCCCTTCCCTTCCCTTCCCTTCCCTTCCCTTCCCTTCCCTTCCCTTCCCTTCCCTTCCCTTCCCTTCCCTTCCCTTCCCTTCCCTTCCCTTCCCTTCCCTTCCCTTCCCTTCCCTTCCCTTCCCTTCCTTTCCCTTTTTTTTTTTTTTTTCCTTTTTCTGATATGCAAGAGTTATTCAGAAACTTGAACAAAATGTAATCTTAACTGAGGAGAGCTGGATGTGGATCTCCAACATACCAAGTGACTTCAATTGGCTGAGTTAACTTATATGTCTGCCTCTTCAGATTATAAGACATTATTCAAGCAGAAGTCAGCTAATGGACCTGAAGTTAGTGTGAGTGGTCTGCAAGCTATGGCATATAATTACATGAATCTGCTTTCCTTGAAGTTAGTAGAAAAATGTGCATTGGTTTCAGCAGGAAAAAGTCTATAGCCAAGCTATTCTACGTGTAGATGTCTTGGTTTCTTTAAGCCTTGTAGTTGAGAACTGCTCTGTTCTGAAAGTACAGTTTGATATACAGGTTTAACACCAAAATAGGTTTAAATGAAATTAGAAGATTTCTTAGTCTGGCACCTGCTACAACATGACTAAGGGTGTACTTCTGAAAATCCTCTGACTTCAGGAAATATAATTGCCCTACTTAAAAAAAAAAAAAAAAAAAAGGAAAATAAAGAAGATGAAAAAAGGTGTTTCTTTCATTTTGTTCTATATATAAGCTTTCTCTGCTGTCTAAAGAGTTGTTATGCTGCATTGTCTAATAGTGTAATGTGGATGGATGGCTCTGTAGTGTTCCGGCTGCTTCGTCATCAATCTGGTCACAGCCCGGGGACAGCAGCAGAGTTGTACCTTCCAGTTCTCCAGTAAATGACCTGTGTCTGTCAGTCTTTAATCAGACAGTCCCCTTCACCATTCAAATCTTGTAGAAGTTACTGTGCAAATGCATGTGCACACTCCTTTTCTCATTGCTTCATGTGGGGAAAACCTGTGTGTGGGAGGAGGTGCTTAAAATCAATTGTACTGCAAAATGTAATCACCTTTCAGTGGAACATCCATTACAATTTTCATGCCAAACTAATAATGATAGGAACAAACTAACCTTTTGTACAGGCTTTCTGTTGGTGCCCTTTGCAGAAAGATTGTTGCTTCTTTAAGTCATGGGAGCTCACGTTTGCTGTGACAGCTTTTCAATTGTTAAATAAACTCTGACCATGAGCAGCTGTCAGACAGATATTGCACTACAGGCTTCAGTTAAAAGGAGCACCAGACAAGCATTTCAATGCCTAAAGGCTCTTGTTACATTTTTTGAGACACACATTTAAAACCAAAATACAACAAGATAATATGATTCCTTAAGTGAGGGGAAAAAAAAAAAAATATTTATAAATTCTGCCAAATTTTGCCGTGAAAGTTATAGGATGTGATTGTGCCCCTTTCTGAAAAACACTCTATGAGGAGCATGAAATACCTCAAATGTGCACTTTTGTCTGGTGGCAAGATGGGAGAACTGCTATGCAGAAATAATGATGTTAGACCTTATAAATAATACTAACGATGTCATTTAAATTCTTGTGGGAAGGCAAGACTAATTATACCAAACAACCTCAGAGTTGTGAAATGCCATTTTATCATTTATACTTTCGATATCCTTCTATAAAAACCTTTCTGAAGCTATAACTTTTTAGGATGTTGGATCCTGCCCTACTAGCTGTTGTATAGGCAAGTAAGAAAAGGACAGTTTCCACTACAAAATGTATAATAAGCTAAAATGAATATGCAAGAAAATTATTTTTTAAGGTAAATATGCAGTCAGTACTGGAAGAAGCATTATTATTTACATTGAAGTTACAGCTGGGGAGGGAAATTGCAATTAAATTAGAATGAAGGTGGACTGATATTGTCTACCCTAATCTGTCTAAAAGACAAGTATGTAGCTTAGCTAGGCTGGAGAACCTAGACCAGGAATCACAGTTGTCCTGGGCTGTGCTAAAGACAATGCAGGAGATGGGTAGTTCACCTCAGCCTCCTGATAATAGAAAGGATCAGCTCCGGAGGTGCCTCTTGCCATTGACTGAAGCAGAAGGGTAGTTCAATTGAAAATAAAACCAAAGCAAAACAAAAACAACCACCAAAATCAGCCTGGGTGACAAATTTCAAAAGGCAGGTGTGGGCTAATTGTGTGGAGGCAGGAATTCTAGACAATATATGTGTATTTATTAAAAAATCAAAAATATTTTTGCAAGTTAAGAGGAAAATACTCATTTACGAGTAATAGTAGTTATAAGTAATTCATGTCTTTAAGGATAACTTCTGCCAAAATATCAAGTTTAACTAACTAATATATGTTCTCTCCATTACAGTTTCCTCTTTAGGACAGAGGCAAATATATCCAGTAAAAATACAAAGCAGTGGGAAATGGAAAAAGTCAATTTAAAAATCAATCCTCCCTGTTTTTTTCTATCGACTCCTCTTAGAAATAACTTCTAGAATGTTTATAACTGAAATGGATCAGAAAAAAATCTCAGCGTGTTCAATTATTTATTTTATGCTTTTGAAAACAATTTTGGGTAATGGGTTTCAGTTTTTTTTACCTTTCATATACCTCATTCTTTCACACAGAAAAAATAGAAACCATTCAGAAATGGCAGATGATTGCAGGTTTTTTGTTGTTCATACTTGTGCTCATGAGTTGCGACTGTTCTCACAGATACACATGATGGGCTTAAAGCCACGGTAAACATAATACAGTGTAGAGGTGATTTTTAACTGATTTCTCTACAAAGCTAAATATTTATATAATGTAAGGGCTTTATGGGGATTTAAACCAGGAAGTTAATTTATTTTGCATCAGATTTTGGAAAGCAAAGTATAGAAGGGAAGGTTTGGGAGCATTAAAACAACAACGGAATCAGTTGTAATAGTCAATGAAAATGTAATTGGTCCCTAAATCCCCACATATATTGCTTTTGTGTGGCCAAGTTGGAGACGTAGGATGTGAATGAGCAAAGAAATAAGGCAGTAAGAGTACTCTTGGTGATATGGTGCAAAAGTAGAAAACAAATACAGACCATGACTCTGTTGACCTGTTGCACTTATTAGTCTCTGTTGAACATCCATGGAAAAACATCAACACTAACCTGAAAGACTCTACTTGTTATTTGGCTTGGAGATGGGCAGAAAAGTGACTCAAATCACCACAGAATGGCAAAAATAGCCTAAATATTAGTCAAATCACACAAAGGGTAAGGAGGGTCAAGAAAAATCTAGAAAAAGGGCTGCGTAGTTCCAGTGGATAAAAGGAGCCTTTGGACACCTGTTAAAATAGTGTGTCCGTCTGGAGGTCTGTCCTGTAGCACTCTGTGTGTTGTAAACATTTAGGGAGATGTTAATTCCTGCAGCAGAGAGTTCTGGTGGGGCACTGGAGGACAAACTCATAGAGTTTCCAGTCTTTTTAGTCGTTCTACTGCCACCCCATGACTTTCTTAGGATTTATGAAAAGAGCAGGGGATATATCAAGTTAAGAAGTAGGCCTGTTTTGAGGTAAATCCTCTTTACATGCAACAATATGGAGAGAGTACCTCTGGGAATTATGTATCAGTAAGACTTCTATTGAAGACACTTGTTCAAACCCTACAGTTTCCCACTAAAATGAGGAAGTTTGCTCTTCCCAATTTATTAGCAGTTTATTACTAATCTACTATCAGATGACTGGAATCTTAACAACTGTTCTAATTCCCATCAATTCCTTTTTAAGTGTCAATGGGTTTGTCACAGTAAGCACTTCTTACATTCCATGTTACACGTTTATTTTTTTCTTTTAACAATTTTCACAATTTTCTGTACTTGCTTTTTCCTCTTGGAGAACCCACTGAGTATTTTATAGAGTAGGACTCCTCCTGTCAAGACAAGAAGTACTTGTTTACTATGTCAGAATATTCCACTTGTGGATAAGTGTATTCAAATAGGATTCATGGCAGACAGGATATTGACCAGGGAGCTGCCCAATGTGGATTAAGAAGAGTGTTTTGTCTTAAATATGGCACTTTGGTAGAACTCAGTACCTTTCTGTCCAGATAGTTCCTATTCCTATTTGTACACATATTATTTTGGGCTACCAGAAGGTCCTTCATGTTAAGATGTCATAGCCCTAAATCTTCTGCGATTGTATGACTAATTGCTTTCTTCTAAAGCATGGAGAAGAATCCTTTCATAAAAGTAGCAAAGTCACAACTCCATAATAGAGATTTTGCTCTTTTAGGATATTGATTGTGGTTTAACACACAAAGATCATGGAAAGGAGTAAAACCAGTTCCCCATATTCTTTCTTAGTCTTCCAAATTTTCCATATTGCAGCAAAAACGGAGTCTGTCTATTTTTCCCATCTTTCCCACTTTTATGAATAATCTAAGCAGTCATTCCTTGGGTATGAGATTAGTATAGATATATGTATCTGTTCCATGATTCAGAAGAGGGAGCTGTGATAATGACAGGGGTGCTCTGACAGACAAACTGTAGATTAAACTTTCTGCCTAGGCAAGCAGTACAACCTTCTTTGGTTACGGGAGTGAACGTGGACTTCACTGGAATAAACCGGTAGCATGGCTCCTTTCCTGCTGCAAAACGTGACATGGCATAGAAATCTAAACACTGTATTGGATTCAAAGCTTTTCCAAAGAGTCAGGTTCACTGGGCACAGGGAGCTGAGCATGCACAGCAATAAATCACTGCCTGTTCCCCAGTGAAGAACATCAGCCAGGAGCAGCCGCGTTTTGCCAAAATCACTCATACCACCTATGGCTGCTGCTGCTGGTCCCACTGCTGCTTTCTCGGTGTGTCCAGAGAGGGGCTGCAGGGCAGAAGGTTTATTCTGCTTTGTCAGCCTGCTTTCAGCTGTGTTTTTTCCCTTATGCTATCTGCTGGGAGTGTGGCCTCAAGTGTCTCAGGAAAGACCTTGGTGGGAGTGAGCTGCAGGCCAAGCAGTTTGTTCTGGCAGGGAGTGCACCAGCTTTTTGTGCTGATCTTTGCTATAGCTTGTGATAGCTACAATGAAATCCTTAGTTTACAGCTGAGTTGGTGTGGTGACCACCTCAGAAAAATGTATGAGAAGAATTAGGTCATTAAGGCTGGGTAGAGGGTCTTCTGAAAATAATAATAATAATAATAATAAGTGTGTATATATATATATATATATATACACATAAGTTAGGCTCTATCACATTTGGAAAAGACCTTGGTACCTGTCAACAAGAGGCAGCAATATATTTGATGGTGAAGACAGTGTCTGTCCTGGAGAGCACCAGGCAAACTTCAGCTGATAAGAAGTAAAAGAAAGAAAAAAACAAGTGTGTAGCCTGAGTATTTTGACCCATTCTAAGCTTAATATTTTTAACAAAGACAGGTCTTGTTGATTTTGTTTTCAATTTTATCAGTGTATTCTGACTTTAAGCCCTTTTTCTGTGCTATATAATTGTGTGTAAGTTCCATTTGACAGTGATCTGATTGGATGTCTCTCTTATCTTTTTGGTTTTTGTAGGATAAAATCATGGGTAGATAAGATGCAAGAAGATCTTGTAACATTAGCACGAACTGCGAGTGGAGTGGACGAGCTTGCTCGTGTAAGTAAGAAGACACCCTTTAGACTGCAGTAACTAGAAATTGAAGTGACATTATGATCATTTCATCCCAACATAGTGAATTAAAGAGAATTAAACTCTGCAGTGATTGCTGAGAGAGAAATGAACAACTCAGACATCCATCAATTCAATCTCTTAATGCTGCAGCACTTGCTTACTGCTAATATTTAATCAACTTTGCAGTATCAGACATAAGCCTTACCATTGTTGCAACACTTCTACCTGAAGCAAGCGCTTTTAATGTTTGTCAAATACAATATCCAGGAAGCAACCATTCATGACAGTGGAAAATTCTGCTCTCTGTTAACAAGGGAGACTATTTTTCTGACACATACTTCCTGAAATGAGGTAGCTTTGGGTTAGAAGAAAAGTAGACGAGAATGAAATCTACTTTTATTCAGCTGTTTCAATCTAACCCAAAGTGTGTTTTAGGCAACAACTTACAATTCTTCTGGCATTGAGACGAAACTTTTGTGCTATATTCTATTCATAGAAGGTAGAAACACAACTGTAATTGCAGCAAAATGAAGCAAAAATGCAGAAAATTTCAGGATTATGCTGCCTGTATGACTTCGTCTGTATATAACATGATCCAGTATGCAACTGCAGGATCATATATTTCCCTCTTTCTGTCCCCGCACAAGTCCCATGGCTCCTTCTGTGAACCGATAGATATCTGGGTTGATGTAGGACTTTATACTGAAGGGAAATGTTGCTGGTATATCAGGAAGGTTATTCTGTCAGCCAACAAAAGCCCTTGGTGATTTGGTTTTCAGAAGTCATAACGTCCCCAAATGATCCCTGAAATGAATAGTAACTGTGTTTCAAAGCCAAAAAGAAACACATTGAAAAAATCAGGTGTGAAGTTTCTCAGATTTAAACTGTATTAATGTATTCCTTTGATCTTAATGACTTTTTACCCAAACATCCACATGTCTCACGTGAATCCTGTCCCAGAAGGACATTTTCCCTTAACTGACTATAAGGCAAGGCTAGATGACTAGCTCAGATGTCCACGTTTACCCTGTGGAATTTTCAATTTAGATGACATCATTGTCCTATAGAAGGAAGGGCTGTGTCACCTCATGTACATGAGGAACACAAAAGAAGATTACAGAGATTTACTTCTGGCCTTTCCTAGTATTTAAGTGCTTCATATGGCAACACAATTTAAGGTAGATGCTTTAGATGCACTTTTTAATCTTGGAAACCCCAAACGAACTAAAGACAGAATCACGAGATCCTAACACAAAGCATCAGATTGATACACACATGGGTTTCCAGCACAGGATCTCGACAACACAGAAATGTGTATCACTTGAGCTTTCTGAGGAACTGTGAGGTTTACCCAGCGTGGAAAACTGACGAGAATTTTTGTAGGTGGATTTCACATGTATCTGCTGACAGAGAGCAACGAAGCTTGTGAATCATGTCTCTCCAGGTTTTGGTGAGGAGTTTCAGCTAAAAGGAGGGAACGCCCTTCTTGTTCACCTGATTTTCGTGTAATCTGTTCTCTTCTGCACTTGCCATGTCTCTTTTTTCCCTACCATCTCCTCCTTCAGCATCATACCTCTGATCCACCATTGGACTTTCCATTCCATCCCTGCTGTATGGCCATGCTGTACTGCATGGCCTTTCATCTATCCTGAACATATTCTATGTTTCTGCCTTAGTCTGTGCATTTGCTGTCTGGCCAGTCTGCCTTTCTCCCTTACACTGGCTTCTTAGCCCTATTTTAGGATATCTCTCTTCATTTTTTTCCAGTTCAGCACCTTTCTCTGGACTCTTCATTTTGCCTTACTTTTTCCTGAACATTCTGTCCAGGTTTGTGTGGCCAGCCTGCCCAAATACTCCTGTTGCATCTCTTCCCTGGGTATTTTTCTTCCCC
This sequence comes from Nesoenas mayeri, assembly GCF_963082525.1. Taxonomy (NCBI): domain Eukaryota; kingdom Metazoa; phylum Chordata; class Aves; order Columbiformes; family Columbidae; genus Nesoenas; species Nesoenas mayeri. Next base: position 11,229,687 of record NC_137541.1, read on the forward strand.
CTTTTAACCTTTCCCTTCTCACTAGTTCTTAGTCCCAGATCTGTGGTTTTCTCCAGTATATTTTTTCTATTTCTTCTCCTCTTCTACATTCTCTTCTCCTTATTCTTTGCCTGCCATTTTCCAAGCTGGTATCTCCTACTTCCATATCCCAATCTCTTAATCTTTATTCTTCATTCAGTTCTCACTTTCTTTTTCTCCCACTACTTAGACCACAAGGGTGTAGAGATCACCTGAGAGACCACAACAAGTCTGAGCTTTAGCTTCTGAGGAGATGTGATGTTCTCTAGGAGGGATGCTTTTTGAGTTGGAAAACACCTGCATGTAGGATCTCGGGGATTTAGCTGATAAAATCTCTGCAGTGACCTGCAGGTGCTTTTCGGACTAAAATTAATTAAACACCAAAGAGTAAAAAGTGTATCTTTGAATACATGTGTTGAGTTTTTAATCTATGCAGGGACCATGGAGTATTTCAAAGGGAAATGAGTTAGAGAGGATTTCTAACAAGAAAAAAAAGAGTTTTTGTCTCAACTGTTTTGCTTGGCATTTCCATGTAGAGACCACATAGTAAAATCCATAATGAAAAGCCAAGAGATTGACGTTGTCACTTTTTTCCCTGAGGAAAATGTTAGTTTAGGTAGTTAATATTCAGCAAACTTACAAACTGCTAAAACAGTCTTATACTGAGAATTGCTGGGCAAGCATAATAATATGTGGTGCTACCAGCTATACTTCAAGTATAGCACAGTGACATTCATGTTGAAAAAAAAATCGTCTCTGGATACTGTAGGTAAGTTTCTTTCTGAAAGCCAAAATTTATAGCACACTTCAAGCAAATAATAAGGTATCTCAGAGAGTATCCAGCAAGTGGTCAATATGTGCTTGTAATCCTAAGATTAAAAGCATGAAATGGGGATGTTTCCATGTAAAATATTCTTCTGTATCAAAGCCCTTTGTTTGACCTAAATAGTATGATGTCTTTCTCTAGCCACAGGGTTTTAATTAGCTCTTTTCTCTGCAAGGGAGAATGCAAAGCCCTGCGAGGTGTGAGCCAGTCTCTCCCTCTCTCCCTCTTTCCTCTTGTTTACAGGCTATTGTCACTTTCCCATTTTTGAAAGACTTTTTATTTACTTATTTATTTATTTTCTGCACTGCCTAATAACATTTAATTGGTTCTCTTCTGAAATGAACCACAATCTTGGAAAAATGGAGACTACGAGACACTAAAACCAGCGTTCTTGCATGCCTTGCTCAAGCTTTAAAAACACTTAACAGTCAGATTGAATTTTCAGCTTTGTTTCTGACTCATTACTTCTTCCAACTCCAGAATTGTTTAGACTAAGACTATAGTCATCATGTTGTTGGAAAACTTCAACGAAGAAATAAATTCCTTTGTTTTATCTATCCCTCCTCTCTCCATAATAGAATGATTAATTAAAGGGGAAAAAAAAGGGAGCAGACTGCTCTTATTATAAAATAATAGCAGACATGACTTTCTGTGAACAGCTGTAGTAGCAGAGTGTGTAGGGTTGCAAAGCTGCATTTTGGTCAGACAGATTTTTGGTAGGAGAAATGTCTTTCCTTTTTCTAGGGAAAATCAATTTTGATTTGGCCAAGTGCTGAGGTTAAAGCTCATAGCAAGGACATGGAACAGATTATAAACATTTCACAGTCTGGTCAGCATCTCCCTGGACTCAGTCCCACTGGTTCAGCTGGAGTTTCATTCTGTGTCTGCTTCACACAGTTGAGTCTTCGGTGAAGTTTCCGTAAGTGACCAAGACAGCTCTCGAAGAAGCACAATTACTGTGTTCTCAGCTGGAGTGAATTAGTTCTTCAAAAAACAGGGCTTTTCAATTAGCTGCTGTGTCATGTAAGTTTGCTGTGTTTTCATAACTCGTTGAAGATATCTCAGGGTCCATCAGTGCTATACGTGCTTGTATGTGTGTTGGATGACTGTGGGTCTTTGTGCTGCAAGAAATTTTATTACACAATGTTCTCTTCTGGAGAACTCAGAAATATTTTCTTCTGGCCAACACAGAAAGGTGTAGGAACACTGCCTGAACACTCACAGAATCACAGTATGGTTAAGGTTGGAAGGGGTTTCTGGAGATCATATAGTCCAACCCACCTGCTGAAGAAGGTTTACCTAGAGTAGATTGCACAGGTTTATGTCCAGGTGGGTCTGAATGTCTCCAGAGAAGGAGACTCCATAGCCTCTCTGGGCAGCCTGTTCCAGTGCTCTGGAACCCTCTAAGTAAAGAAGTTTCTCCTCATTTTCAGATGGAACCTCCTGTGCTTCAGTCTACGTCCATCGCCCCTCATCCTAACGTTGGGCACCACTTAAAAGAGTCTGGTCCCATCCTCTTGACACCCACCCTTGAGATATTTATAAACATTGATGAGGTCCCCTCTCAGCCTTCTCTTCTCCGGGCTGAACAGACCCAGCTCTCTCAGTCTCTCTTCATTAGAAAGATGCTCCAGACCCCTCATCATCTTTGTAGCTCTCTGCTGCATTCCCTCCAGTAGTTCCTTGTTCTTCTTAAAGTGGGAAGCCCAGAACCGGATGCATTTCTCCAAATGCAGCCTCACCAGGGCAGAGCAGAGAGAGAGGATTACTTTGATTTTAGACTAGGAGAGCTTTTGACCGGAGAGAATGTAAAATAGAGTATAATAAGTACTTCCAAAGGAATAAAGACATTCAAACCTAAAACATCATTGAACTCAAGTGATGGACTTGTTAGGTGGATAGTAGACATTTTGTGATCAGAACCTACATAAAAAACTGATTTATTCTGCAGTGTTGACATAGATATCCAGTGTTTACATTCAACATACGCTCAATTTAATGGAATCATGTTTAGAGAGAGTAATCTCCTCAAAGCATTTGCTTTTCTTTGTTCATTGACAAATTTCTTAGAGTGACCTGGAAGCACAGTCTTGTCCTGGTAACTAACAACTCTTCGTCTTGCTTTTGCACATGCAGTAGAGCCGTTGTAAACCATTGCAACTTTCATTAATCACAACTTTTGAAAATATCTGAGTAGTGGGGATACACTATGATATACTCACGAGTACTCCACATATAGTTAAAAACGAGAAAATATTTGTGATCTGATTTAGTGAATTACTTCAGTGGTGACTATATTTCTGAAAATACGAATCTGTTTATGCCAATGGACATTTCATACACCTTTTCTCTTAGTAGCAATGAGAACAACAATATAATGCTCATAGGAAGCAAAATTGTGAAAGAAAACTTGGAAGCCATTAAATTAAGAGCTCTCCATTGAGGCTACACTTATCCATAGCCTTAACGAAGCAAACCAATATATCTAGAGTAGAAGGAACAGACAAAACGAATATGTGTAAGAGATGGAGAGGCAGGAAAGAGCTGAGGTTTATTATGATGTACAGAAGAACCATGATCTTTAATTTATAGATGTGCCTTTACTCATTAATTGATATTTGCCATGCGGAGAGAATCCTGATCCAACCAAGAATTGAACTCAGATTTTCATTTTTCCCATTTAGAGCTTTAACTCCAGATCACTCTTCCTCTGAATTAGTTGTGGTAAATTAATACTTTGGTGGTATGAATCAACATGAATACTAGAAACATCTAAATGTGAGTTCTGTTATCAGTAAGACTGATTGTATTTAAAGTGTAATTCCTCCTTGTGTCCTTTAAGTCTTAATTATACTATCTGGGAACGGTCTTAAAATGGTCTACCAAAAATAGTTTTAAAGCACATTTTTAAATACTGCTTTTTTGACCTTTATTAGGAGTTTAGGCAAGATCAGGGAGAACTCCAACTTGGATTTAATACCAGTGTAATATCCTCCTTAGAGTAATGCAAAGGTTGGTTCAACAAGGCAGGAAGTCAGAATTAGAGATGCTAAGATACTCAGCTGATTGAAAACTGGCACAGTTCCACTGACTTCAGTGGATTACACTGATTTACATATGCTAAGAATCATGCCTAACAACGGTTAATTTACAATTCAAGAAGGTAAAAAGGACTTTGAAACAAAAAAACAAACAAACATTTTTACATAAGAAACAGAGGCTATAGCTTGATATTATGCCTGCTGTAGATTCCCTGCTGAACAGGGTATTTTTGGGTCCTTTATATGATTTAACAGACTTTTTTTCCCCTGGAAGAACAAAGGGAATGTTTATAAGACAGTGTTGTAAATACAACTTGAGACTTAAAAGCAGGTAGATGGGATACAAAGGAAAATTTGTGTTAAGGAGGTATAAGATGTCCAATGTGCTTTTTAAAATATCTCTCAACTAAGACACAGCTTAGTATATGCTATTTACTGTTATAAGTATCGTGTATAAATAAAACCAAACAGTCATATAATTGTCAGTTAAACTTAAAAAGGTTAATGTAACTTTGTCTTACTCATGAACTCTCTGTGCTGTCAGGCATTATGAAGCTGCTGTGGTGTGAATGATAAGCAGTTTTTACAGAGCTTTTTACAGACTTTAAAAAGGTAAGAAGGAATAGACAGCAGCTTAATAAAATTTGAAAACCCGTATAGCAAAATAAATGTTGAGGATGTATCTCATCTCACTAGCTTCATTTATCAGGCATTTTGTCTTAGTAAAGACAAAAAAATGCATATAGAGTTTCAAGTCACATTCTATACATATGAATAGTTAGCAGGTGGGAAAAATAGGTGAATAACCTACTGAACTACAGAATTGAGTAAATACACAGACCTGTTTTGATTGAAGTAAGCTCAACTTCTGTTTTTACATAGACCTTTCACAGCAAAGGCCTATGACTAAGCTAATTGACAGCTCTTTTAATCTAATAAACTACAACAACTATACTTTTGATTTCCAGCTCCCAAAACACCTCTAGGGAGAGGAGAGAGGAGGGAGGGATCCCTGCAGTACACAGAAAGGGAGACCTGAGTGGAGAACATCCCTTAGAGCAACACACGAGCCTGTCTGCCCCAAGCTGATTGAAGAGAATTCTCTTCCACATAAACACTATATTATAAATGTGGGTCTGTGTTAAGAGCTTTGACGTGACAAAACATACTGAAGCTTCACTATGACTGCTACGGCAAAAAAATGCCATGTTGTACAGTGTAACCTTTTCAAGCAGTGGCATAATTGAACAAAGCAGCAGATAGAGAGGCAGTTCCAAGGAAATCTAGTCTCTGAATCTGTTTTCTTTTTGATACATCGCTGCGGAAACAACCCATGCATGATGCTCATAAGGCATGCTGTTATTACAGTCCCAGGAGCTGTAGAGTGAACCCATATACACTGACTTGGCCTTTAAATGATATTCATACTTAGATAGAAATACCGTTTTTTCCTCCGAAGTGAGAGCTACATGCAGATATTTGATACGTGGCAATGAGTTCCATTCACAGAAGGTGTCCACCAGCAACTGTTAGAATTTTTTATTTATTTATTTTATCTCTGGAATGCTGTTTTATAATAATTAGCTCTTTCTTGCTGAACACCCAGTCAAGGTTCTGCATGAGCACATTTCATCCACTGCTCAGTGTGAGGTCTCTGTGCCTCATGCACAGATGGTGCGAGGCTGCTGAAGCGCTCAGGTTGGCAGCGGATTCCCCATCCATCCTTTTAGCTTTTCAGGTCTTGGATCAGCATCTAGAGTTGAACTGAGATGAGTGACTTGTAAAAGAGATGTTGGTCTCACATTTGAACTGCCCTGGGGCAGGGATATTCAGGAAAGCTTCTGCTGCCAAAAAAATTTGTGACCTGGGGGTAATTTTCTATTGGACTCATTAAAGGTTTTTGCTACATTAGTGTTATGTTCTAGAGATTTTACAGATAAAGTCATGACACTAATACATTACCTATAGAAGCTGCCATATATAGCTGGCCTTGTTCTCTTCATTACCTGTATAGAGGTCTGTGCAAAGGGAGGCTTTAACACGTTGCTTGAACTCAATATAAAATTTGCATCTGTATGACTTCTCCCTACTTCCATAGGTCGTCTGGAATTCCTGCTTCAAAAGCTGGTTTGACAGATAAGTTAACAGTAAAAGTTTTCATCATTACTATTTTTCTCTATGATTGGTATGATACTTATGTAGTTCTTTCTCTAAAATCACCAAGTCAATGGAGATGAATTAACCAAAGTTCGATATAAATCTGAAATTATCTATTAAAAAATAAAGATGATCCATAAAACTGAAATTCCATTTATTTTTACCATTTTTTTTAATACTCTATTTATCAGATTGGATTCTGTTTGAATATGCTTTAGCCAAAGGAAGAGTATTGTACCTCATTCTGTTCTCTGATAAACTACTAGATCCACCTGTGCTATATATGACCATGTTCCAGAATATATTACATTTGCCCTTGTTAAGGCTGAGGTAGTGGAGAGCCTTATGATTAAGAAAAATATAAAGAAGAAATGTGAGAATTGATTATTTTTTTAAAAAATGGTTTGATTTTAAGAAGAACAACACAAACGTTTGGTTTACATTTCTCTATCTATGGAAGAATTTCATTTGAATGTTCTGATTGCTATAGATTCTGATGAGCTTGTCACTGTTTTGACCCTGAATTATAAGACACTTCTGTATTAATATATTGGTCTGCACTCTTTATCCTTCTTCACTCCTGAAAAAGGGAAACATAACCAATAGCACAACACATGTAGGTATAATTCGCGTAGTTGTAAAGCTATTCACCATGTGCCCTGGGTGTACTCTGCAGTGCTTCAAGAAAGGAGATAATGTGCTTAAATGTGGGAATTAATGAAACTTTTGTATCCAGTGAATAAATTTTGCCACCCACTAAGGTTCACTGTGGCTGTTATCAAAAGCCAGAAAAATATTGTGTCCCTTTTTCCCCTTTTTTTTCTCTTTTTGTTATTCTCCGTGGAACACAAGACTAAAACACCTTTTTTTAGCATCAAATAAAACAGAGAGGAATTTTTAACTATAGAAGCCAAATGGAATTAAATTTTGAAGAGTCATTTTGAAATTAAAATTTAAAAAAACCCTCAAGTGTTTTGAAGTTGTTGAAGCACTTTTTGTGTCCTCATTGGGTTGCTGAAACTTCCCTGAGTTCAGGGCACTTTTATGAGTGGTGCTGGTAGGTCTAGAACTGCAGTTTTCCATGAAAGTGCACTTTAGTACATTGTTTTTCTAAGGAGCAGAATGATAAAAATCTGAAAGCAAGGAGACAACTCCTTCAATAATGTGTAATAAAATAGTTCATCGTAAGTGGGATTGGTTGAGTGGGCAAGTATGAGGTCAGTGCTCTTAAAACCCGAATCCTTTCCAAGCATAAGTTGGCTGTTGTACACTCTTTACATTTATGCCTTTTCCCTCTTCCCTAAGGTGAGGACACCAGTTTGCTATCTGAGCGGGTTGTGGCAAAGGGAAGTGAGGTCAAAGTCACTTTTAGAATGGAATTATGAAGGGGCTGGTGCAGCAAAACATGGACATTTTGGGTATTCATTGGGAGGTCAGAGTCCATTTACAAGAATTAAAGTAATGTATGAGATGGGTTAGACTGGTTAGAGATTCCCAAAATACAGTAACAGTCTTTTTGTAATACAGTATTTAGAAAGATACATCCCATTTGGGATATACCACTGCCACTGCTACGTTCTGTGTGCAACCAAATCCCAAATCTGCAGACATTAAATATAGAATCCTCCAAACTCACTTCTGTTGAGTTTACACATTGCTAACCAATGTCGAGATGTCAGGAAAATTAAATCACTTTTAAAAATGCAGGCTGGGAAATTTGAAGACACATCTGCAAGTTCCTTTGTAATCCAAATGGAAATTAAGAGATTGTCAAAACACAGGGAGCCTCATTTATTTTTTGCAGATGCTTCTCCCCCTCTGCTCCCTTAGCAATAAACTGGCATTTTGAAGAGTTCCTTCTTCCAGCAAACAAAATCAGCTGGAAGTCTCTAAGAATGGGTGGCTGCATTAACAAAGCTTGCTCAGGCTCAAGGGAAGGGGTGGCCTAATATTACCATAGTTTTAATTACTATTTGATGATGTGGATAATCTTTGAACAAAGCATTGTTCTTGATTCATTTATAACTTTCCATTGGCTTTAACACTAATAAAATCTGTCCTATTGTTGCTTATGTTCAGATGTTTCTCATAGAAGCTGAGAGCAAATTAAAGATTTTCCTTAAAAAAAAAAAACACCACCACACACCAAAACCAAAAATAAGTCAAACATTATAGTTAATCTGTTTCCAAGTCCCGCGGTTAGTAAAACACACAAAAAAAGACTCTGATAGTTTCCTGCAACTTAAAATTACCTTTGGGGAGTGAGTCAGTGGGTGTTAAATTGCATTAAGAGCAGCTGAGACAGGGCAAAATTTCCTATGAATAAGTGAGCTTGAAAAATTATATAAGTGCCCACCTCAAAATATGCCAGAAATGCAGAAGAAATCTGAAACACTTTCTTCTTATTGTTCTTCTGTTACAAAAAGGATTCACTTCTTGTACATGTTGTACTCATCATGAGTTGGGATTTTTGGGTTCTCATCCAGTCTCAGCTAAGAGCCTGAGCTAAAGCTGCTGTGAAACCACTAAATGATGTAGTCTTGTTATTTAATACTGTATTGCTATCACTATGAAACAAAATTGGATGCCTTAAAATATATTTTACTTAATAACAGGGGATTTTTTAGATCTGTTTTTTATGTTTGTACAATAGCAGGGGTACAAATCTGAACTCATGTTTTATGGATTGAACACAATGTGACAATTACGAAAATTACTTCTTGATTTTAAAGTCCTCTAGAGTACTTTGTTAATTATCAACTGTCAAAAGTGTCTGGTTTTTCCATCCTACAAAGCATCCCTTATTATCTACTTTCCTATGAGTAGACATCTGAGTGAACCAGTTGACTCTGGCGCTGTTATACTTTGTGATGCTAACTGAGGCATAAGCATTCCCAACATCTTGCAGAATTCAGCCTGAATGTTCTACTTAACAATGAACTAGTTCTGATATTTTTTTTTTCCTAATGTGCACACAGCTACTATGATATATCAGAGTTTTCAACGTGTCAGCTGCCCTGTGACTTGTCATCCCAGACCTTTACAGCACTCAGTGATCCGGCGAGTGATTCTGAAAAGCAACAGCTACAGTAAACTATTGAGGTGTTTTTTTCCTTTGTGTTGTTGCCATGAATTTCAAGAATGAAGGCATCTGTGAGTTGCTAGGGAGCAGCTGTAATCTTATTTATACACTATGTGTAACAGAGAGTAAGACATATTTAAAATACTCAGCCTGATTTCTTTGAACATACAGAATGCTTCTTGGGAAGAAGCATTTTTCAGTGTGTTCCACAATGGATCACTTGTGATTCAAAGACTATAAATGTCTTGTGAGAAAAAAAAAATCTCTGGCACAGAAATAGAAAGTGTTAGTATAACTTTGGAAATAGGATATGGTAGTAAGAAGATAGAATTTACTGCCTCTGGGAAGATTATATAGTTGTTTGTGACTACTAAAAATTTGAGTTAAATGAAAATATCTACAGTAATAAAAGGTTAGCAATAATAATGACTCACATGGATTGGAGTAGTTATTTCTGTTTTCTGACTTTTTCTGCTCCCAAACTCTCTTCATATGTTTGCATGGCTGTCAAACAGCCCCCCTTCTCCGCTTTTCTCACATAAATGAGATCATGACACGTAACTTCATGGCATTCATAATGCCAACAAAGAAAATTAGTGAATATGTGGGTGTTAGTTGATATTTAGTTAGCTAAACAAAGTTATTAAAACTGAAGCTGTTTGTGATTCTGTAAATACATTGAATATTGCTGATAAAACAATATCATTTCATCAAAATATTTGTTTTGAAAATTTTAACATTATTCAAGGCTTCAATAAGCAGTGTGCTTTTTTTTTCAACGAGATGACTTTTTTTCTATTAAACTTGTGGAGGAGTCAGTCTGTATGATTTTATTTTGGATGGGAAGAGGGAGGAAGGAGAGCAATGAATGAGCTCAGACTGACCAACATCTTGGGCCAAGCTGCAGTAGATGTATAAATTAGAAAAACCCTCTAAGTTATCCCATTAGCTATTTTTTTATTTAATATTTCGATACATTTTATTAAGAAAGATTTTTTCTTCAATCAAGAATTGAAAGGTAAGTATCTTTTGTCTAGATAAGGAACAGATAGAAATACTCTGTATTGGAATGAATAAACCACTGGAAGTGTCTGTTCCTTTCAGTGACTGTAAATGTGACTTGGGTGCTTGCTCAGCCTTAGGTTTAGAAATCTCTAAGTTACATAAATCCTCGACTGTTTGCAAAGAACCAACATAATTTTTCAATTGTTATTGGTTTTAGCAGGGAACGACACAGTGCACAGAACCAGCTTTGGTGTGGAGTGGCACCCAAAGTGTACACGCTGGATGGGACTTCAGAAGTTGGCCTGAACCTGTTGGGATATTTCTGCATCTTACTCCCCAGCAATCATGGCTCTAAATGCTCTTTTAGTGTGAGGTCAGCTCTGTACCTGAGCTACTTCTCTGCATTTGTGACATACCGTGCCACAGCTAATAAGTAATCTGGGGTTGCTGGTGCATGAGGTGTCTGTTGCAGAAATGCTGGCTCTGAATGTGGTGTCAGATTAGCTCTTTCACAACCACAGGTAGTAAATCTGTAGTTGCTCCACGAAGAAATGTGCAAACATCCATGAAAAGTGTTCTACAGTTTTTCTAGTTCCATCTTCTAGTTCCCGGCAGTTAATGCTGAGGTAAGGTAGTTTCCTCTCTGTAGCTCCAGCCTGAGTCAGGGAGGGAGGATAGTGTTTAGCTCTGACTGCAGGTTTAAAGGAGTTGGTGACAGGGTCTGTCAGCAGTCTCAGACAATGACAAGCAATGGACGAAGTCCAGGATTCAATTGGGGCCTCCAGTCATGAGTAAAAGGAGATAGGGTGAGGAACAAGTTGGAGACAAGCTTACAACATAGGTCAAATGTCCATCCAAGAGACAGGACTAGAGAAAAGTTTTGACATACATCTGAAAGGTCCACCTAGGAGATGGGCTAACTACAGGATAGGACCAAAACCCATCCAGAGGGTAGGGCTGGAGACAGGCTCACCTACACCATAGCCCAGGACTGGGCTGAAATAGAGCCTGTGGACAGGGGTGCAGGTGGAGGTTTCCAGTGAGGCAGGTCATGGTCATCGAGGCCTATTAGTGCCCCAGGGTGGTAGAAAGCAAGAGACTTTTTGGAGGGACCAGGGGGAGCTGGCCATGGGAGGCCCACTCCAAAAGCAGGGACCAGGCAGGAAGAGAATCATTTACAAACCCTTTATTTAACATTTGTTCTGTTCTGAGTTTTGTTTGCTTGTTTTTCCTATGTATTTAATAAGTCATTTGTCATATAAGCTTGTAAAACCTAGCTCAAGATTTCACAAGCACTCTTGGTATTTTCATGCAGTCACTTTCAAAAATTATGGAGGAAGAACCTCCACAAAGTTTTGGTTGATTTGGGGTCCCAAGCTCAGTAGTATCTTTGAGCAGTAATTTTACCACCATGGTACTCTCTAGCTGATCTAGACTGATGATAAACCATTGATTGTTGACAGAGGAGTACCATCAGCCTAGCTGAGCCGAGTGGTCTTGAAAATAGTGTTAAAATAATAAAAGCATCAATATATTTACCATCTATAGACAGGTATTGCTGGAATTGTTGAGTTATTTTGTTTTTCTATTCCAAAGCATATTTAAATATAAGAAAAGATACAGCATTTTAGGTTAACTTGAAATTCTGGGTTTGAACTTCTGAAGATCTTGTCTCATAAAACATCTGTTAAATGTTCATGAAAGTATCAGCGCTGGAACTGAGATCGCCATGTTCATGTCCCACCCTTGCGCCCTCGGCCAGGTTACCTGTTGAAAAAGGTCCATTTTTTCTTAAATGGGGAGACTGCCAGTTTCAAAACAAACAGACAAACTAACAAAGAGGCAAAGGAGTTCTATTGTAGTTTAGAACAATTTAGTGTGAATTATTATCCCTTGTTACTTGGGTAGTCTGTAAACAGTGCCAAGACCACAGAGCCAAAGCACAGATAATTTGTCACTCTCAGGAACTTTTTCTTAGGGTAATAAAGCATGAGGGCCATTTAAATAAAATTTCAATGTTAGAGGGGGCCCCAATGCCTGCCACAATGTAACAAGAGCTGTGCAATGAAGGCACATCTTTCATTCTCTCTCAATTGGTACAGAAATGTTTTCCTTTCCCTCCCAAGTCTTATAGAAAGCAAGGAGAATGTCTCTTTGTGAGAGGTTTATAAAGGTGTCCTTAAAGACTGAGTGGAGAGGGGCATGTTCTGCCAAGGACCTGGCTGTATTTTATCATCTTTACCACATACAACTATTGTCCTTCTTTTTGTGTTGTTTGACACCAGTGTGACTCTCTCCACCATATTCTCTCCCCTAAAACCTTGCAGTTCATTATACCAGAATAAATACTCCGCATTTAGAAAGCAATTTTAATACGTTCTTGCCTGAAAAGTACGTGACTATAGACTTCAGAGAAAAATTATTTCTTGTGCTATGACCTTGCAGATTTCACTTAGTCATGCAATGAGACTTTATTCTGTGAGAACTGGTAGGATTTTACTGACAATTTTGAGAGCTTTTAGCACAACATAAATGATTAAAGTACTAAAAATGATTTTAGATGTAAAAGCCAACCCAAACTTGCATTCACTTGGTCAAAGCAATTTAATAAAATATATTCAAATTAGCTCTTCTTAACAAGCCACAGAGCCTGCCAAATTGCATTTTGAAAGACAAATGAGCACACCTTTGCTGATAAGAGCCTTTATGGCTATTTGAGATGAGCTTTTGCTAATTGTATTTGACTGCTAGGCGGGAGTCTTGGAGAAGGCAAAGTTTGTCCCAGGGTGCCAAATCCTGAAGCGTGCGTTATTTCCTCATGTGTTGTTGTGCTGAACTGCTGCAGTGCTACATCTGAATTAAAGAAAAGGGGAGCAGGCAACAAATAAATTATGTACGCACCTCTTAAATAATTAGTGAAGATTTCTTACAGTGTGCCATGGTAGTAGTGAGAGGTATCATGCTTCAGGAAAACAAAGAAGTGTGTGAAGTTCCCAGTTATTTCTGATACCTTTTGTGTGGGAACCTGTGGGATAAACCTTTCACCGGTGGCAGAAGCAGGGAGATGTGTGCTCTGAGCCCTGACGTAGGATAAAGTGAAGAGGAGGACAAAGAGTCACCAACTCAACTCTATGTGGGATGTTGTGCAAAACCCAGTGGGGTTTTTTGGGGTGGATGGGTTGATTATTCATTCATTTATTTATTTATTCATCTATCTATCTATCTATCTATCTATCTATCTATCTATCTATCTATCTATTTGTCTGTCTATCTACTTGAATCATAGACAGGTAACAGCTTGTGAAGCCAGCCTTGGAGTCAGGCTTTCTCAGTGGTAGGACCCACAATCCTTGTTATAAAGGTTTTAAGTTGAAGTATGGTGACCTTATTAATGGTGACCTTATTAATGTTTATAAATATATAAAGGGTGAGTGCCATGAGGATGGAGCCAGGCTCTTCTCGTTGGCAAACAATGATAGGACAAGGGGCAATGGGATCAAGCTGGAACACAAGAGGTTCCACTTAAATTTGAGAAAAAACTTCTTCTCAGTAAGGGTGACAGAGCAATGGAACAGGCTGCCCAGGGGGGTTGTGGAGTCTCCTTCTCTGGAGACATTCAAGACCCACCTGGACATGTTCCTGTGCAACCTCACCTAGGCGTTCCTGCTCCAGCAGGGGGATTGGACTAGATGATCTTTTGAGGTCCCTTCCAATCCCAAACATACTGTGATACTGTGATACTGTATGGATAGGACTGTCTCTTCTGATGGTGATGTGAGGGAACTGAGGGGAGAGGGGATTAACGATGTATCTGCCATGGTTTTATTGTCACCCCACAATCAAACCTCAACAACTCACTAGACCATGCTTTGATAGCCTGCAGCTTTCAAACCATTCAAGCTTGGAGGTACAGGAACAACTTCCCTATAGGAATGGGATGTGGGAAAAAATTGCGTGCTTTCAAACTGGGGTTTATAGGATCATGTGTTTGGTATAAGAATGAATTACATATGGGAATGAAAGTGCAAATTTTACATCCAGATTCCTAAATCCTCATCAGTATGACTTACTGTGTCTTTGCTTTATATTAAAATATTAAGTCCAGTGAATTATTTTTACTTGTTTCTGGTTGGTGGAGAGCAAAATCGTGGTTGTGTGGCTGCAGTGCACCATCACCTTAACTTCTGCTGAGGCTGTTAGATCACAGCCTGTCAGAAAATGTATTTCACTAAGTGCTTAAAGACATCACAAAACCAGCAATATAGTCTTTGCACTTATGTAGCTGGTCAGCACAGTCTCCAAGTCACCAAGATCATTGGTCTGCTCCAAACCTGCATTACTTGAATTGCCTGTGCCCCTACTGTGTTTTTTCTTTGCTTGTGGCCTCCTTAATGTTTATTTGTAATATTGACTGAAAAACATAATTACAATGAAATGCCATTTTTGCAATGTTCTACTGCTTGCTTCAAATTTTATGATGTTTTTGCCTAACTGAAATTCCAAAATGAAAAGGGATTATATTTATATTTTCTAATTGCTTTCACCATTGAGCAAATAAAAAGCAATTGCATGAAGAAACTTGCAAAAAGAAAAAAACAGTAAAAAAATGAACAAAGCAAAACATTTTTACAAGTAAAATACATGAATGCTTTAAAATGATTTTGTAAATTATTATTTTAAAATTCCCATGAAGTTTATTTTACATTTTTCTAGCCTATTTGCAATATCTTGTGACCATTCTTCTATAAGTTCAGTAACTTTTCTTCACACAGTCACAAATGAAGTTTAAAGAATTTGGCACTACATTTCTCTTCAAAGAATAAGACATGAACACCTGGTACCACCCATATTCCAGTGTCTGTTCCTTACGTGATCTGGGTGAATATTTCCTGATGATGGGAAAACTGCAGAGTTTTGCCAGATTTGGAGGTGACTCCAATTTAGATGCTCCTCTGAAACTTCCATTATTCAGACCATCTGGGTCTATAAAACTGATTTCTACTCTTGCCTTGCCTGTAGGACTCTAAGGCTCTTCTGGTCACTATAGTCAATTAAGCTCCAAATGCCACTGCTGAATGTGCAAATTTAATGTGCTTCGAAGAACAATGTAAGAAATTCCATAGTGATCAATTGCAGGACAAAATGTCTTTATTTCCAATTTTGTTGATTAATAATTGACCTATGGAGCATTTCTACTATTAAGATAAGTCCTCAAAAAAAAAAAAAAAAGAAGAAAGATAATTTGGGTTAAACGTTGTGTGACAATTTTGAAGTCAAACACTTAAAAAATATCCAAACAATAATCTGAGCTCATTAAAAATGGTCTTTTGTAGTGGCTTTCTGCTCATGATGCACTGATTTTTTAAAATAGTTGCTACTATATGAAGAATTAAAGAATATTCTAATTATTCAGTTACTGGTGGAAAGACTGTACGTCCGATGAAAACAAAACCACAAACCCAGCATAAGTGTTGTGAAATTCAAAAGTGATGAAAACATATGACAGTTTATGAGACATGCATGATAAAAATTTGCAGCTATAACTGTAGTTGTCAGAACTTTATTTGTGATAAATACCCTTCCAAGCATCAGAGACGTATTTTGGGGAGTTTCTTCAAGGTCTCCAGAGCTTTAACCTGAGAAACCTGGTGGGAATCGCTCCCTCAGAGATGTGGTTGGTGCTACATTAGTTTTCCCCGTTTGCCGATCTAGCCATAAGGTATCCATCTTTTTTTCTCTTCTTTCTTTTTTCCCCCAAATAATGTTTCTTCACCTAGTTCTAGTAGAACAGAGATAGGCAAGTAGATTTCTTGCTACTCTTTTCTTTCTTTACATCTTGTGGTTGCATGCATTTCATTGTAGTGGCTTTGTTTAACAAATCAAGTTATATCCTTTATATACATATTCTGCTTTGGAAACAGTCAATGTTCCCTCACCAGAGATAAACTATTCACAATAGAGAAGAAACATGATTATAGTTCCTTTCCCTTTATGTCTCATCTTTTCTCCTTCCTTTTTCCCCCATTCCCTCTTTTTTCCCTCTTTTCTTATATTTTTTCTTCCTTTTCCTCTTCCTTCCTCATAAATACTAACACTATAATATGAATAAATAGGTAAGGGACTAAATTGATTACATTAGCATAACTTAAGTGGCTTACTTCAAATGGCATGTTTGTTGTTCAGCGTTCAAGGAAGAAGTAAATTCGACAATAATTATTTGATTTCAACCTCAGTCATTTCAAAGCATCTTCATTTTACTTTTCTCTCAGCATTGTATGGAAATTCAATTCCTTGAACACGTAGCAGTTGGATAGTCCATCACTAGAAACAATCTGTTTTTAAGATGTATTAAATTATTTTTAGTGGCACCTTCTGCTTCTCAGTCAAAAAAGTGAAGTGTTTCTTCATTTCTTTCCTGAAACATGTTTGGATTTTCCTAGCAATAGCTTATCTCAAGCTCTCCAGTAAGAAGAGAGGACATCTTGATGCCTCTTCTGACAAGTCACTTTGCTTACTTTGTATGTCTTTTGCCGTTTTGATTTATTTCAATTTTTTCCTCTTGCAGATTTATTCCAGAAACAATCACTTGTATACTGTAGAAGCCAACAACCCTCGTCAGCTAGTGGAAATTGCAGCCAGAGACATCGAAAAGCTTCTGAGTAATAGGTCTAAAGCCCTGGTGGTGAGTACTAATGGGTTATATTTCCTATTTTCTATTTAGCTTTTAAAAACAATCTTTATTCATTGTTGAAACATGGGTTTTGTTGCTTTTGCTGCCTATACACTTACGGGTAGCGTCAGCCTGATGTGTACAGGACATGACATGTAGATGGATGGCTCCTGACATCATGGTAGAAAATGAACTCATTAGTTCTTTGGCATAGGGCAGATGCTTATAATATTGACAGACAGATTAGGAACCATAGCCAAGTAACAAATCAAGTTATAAATAGATTGGAAAATATTCCTTTAAGTGACGCACATGAATTCTTATGACTTGAAGATCACTGTACTCTACAGCCACTAGTGATCTTGTGGAAACAAGAAGTAGAGTTTTTTAAAATGTGATTTTAAAATAACGGTATCTTTGAAGTCATGATGTTCATTTTAGTATTATTGCTAACTACATCTGTTGCTATTTGGTCTCCATCTTTTCAGTTACTCAGTCTTTTTTCATGGTAGCAACTAATTCTTCTTCAACAAATGTAGCCATGTGTGAATCAGATTAATTTCCATAAATATTCTATTTCTGACTTGTTAATTTAATCAGTATTTCAATCATGTTTCATATCAGCAAAGATAATTCTGAACTATTATTGTGAGCACCATGCTGCATTGTAACATCATGGTTCTTTATGCTTTAAATAAGGAGTAGCTATTTCTTTAAAGTGCTTTTTGCCAGCAATACTGTTCTGTTTTATAAAACCCAAACCTGAGTAATTGCTTCTTACAATTCCAACTCACATTGCTCTGACTTGTGTCAGAGTGTAGAGTGCTTTTCAGAAGGTACTGACCAAAGACGTGCAAGGAGGGTCTGGATGAATTAATAAACAAGCTTTTTACATAATAGAGCTATTAGAAATAGGCTTAAAAGGATGGAACAGGAGACTGGGATTCCCGGAGCAAATATATATCCACACAGACTTGCAGATTAATTCGGACAAGTGAAAGTTCTTTTAAAGCGAAAGAGAGAAGAAAAAGAGGTTAATTCACATTACTGTAGACATCTACTCAGCTGGTTGTCCTAAGCTCTCGTTTTGTTCAATAGAACAAAATGGACATTTCTCAGTCAGGATTGACCTGACACGTTCTGAATATGACTTTAAAATGGGATGAACTACAACCCTGAAGTACTGACTTCTTTCTCTGTCAGAGGAGCCTCAATGTAAATGTCTATACTGTAGGTTTGCAAAGCTGGGGGAGATGAGTCCCACCCAAGCAGTCCTTTTGTCAGTACCGTTCCGCACAGCTAAAGAATCAGACCAAGAGTAAAACTTCTGCTGCACACTATCCTGAATACTGTCCTCATAGGCAATGAGATGTTGTGTAGTCAGCTGTCTGTGCATCGCTCCCACAGGAGGGACCCATTTTCCCACCTTTGGTCTTAGGAGGAGTTCACTCCTTCAGTTCCAGAGCTTCCCTGCCATGTACATCAATCTTACCTGGGCCAAAGCTTCTTTGTTTCAGTCTACTGAGTGTAAATAGATATGAGTTTTCTTTGTTTTCCTGTTTTAACTCAGTGGGCACGAGTTTATGTAGCACTCTGTTGACTTTGTATTGTGGCAACAAATTATAAGTCATTTGCAGACCTTTGTGAACATACCAGTTTTTCCACCATTTTCCCATCAACCCTATTAAGTCACGTGTTTCCAAGTTATGACAGCCATATCTTATATTTTCTTGAGATTTAAGGTTAATGTAGGGGTTTGTGTGTTTCTGCAGTGGTTTGATCTTGAAACTTTAAGATAATTAAGTAAGTAAGCATCCTGTGCTTAATTAGATCCCAGACCAGTTTCTCTCAGAATGTAGAAGAAGAAAGGTGCCTACCTCATTTTAGGCAAGACTATGGCCATTTTTTGAACAGGGTAATATAATTCAGTTCCCTGATGTAAAAGAAGATTAAATTAGGGAAAGGATGTTCCTTCAGGCTAGTTTCTCTCTCTTTTTTTTTTTTTTTAAGAAGTTTTTTAGTCTTCAGAAATTTTCCGATAATTTCAAAAGATCAGGTTGATGCATCTTGAAGGCAAATAAAAAGTCCTGCAGATGTATTAGTGGATAAAGACTTATGACTTCAAATACCCATTTTAATATTTTGGTGGATGTGACTCATGGTGTCTTTAGACCTTGAGGTTGCCATTACTGTTAGTTCTGCAGTGGATGTACAATAATTACTCTTTTTAGCTGCATGCCATCATTTTGGAATGCATATCAGCAAGACTTCTGCATGACACCTTTATCAATCTTGCCACTTCATGCAGAGTGCAATTCATCCCCAAAGAGATGGAAATAGCTTAGCTTCCCCCACACACTTCACTCAACTGAATTTGATTTGTCATCCTTTAAATACTGATCAATGATGCTTCTCTTTAGTGTTGGGATATCTCTAATTTTTCTTTTAATTACTTTTTTTTTTTTTTTTAATTGCCAAGGAAACACCAGAATTTACAAACACTAATTACATGCTTACAACACATAAGTAAGATCCTTTTTGTAGCTAAAATGATTGAAATGACCTGTTGAAACATTCCCCCACTCCAGTTCAAGAAGGACAGAGATGGCTTAAGAAGGTTGTCAGGTTTCGGATGTTTGCCTTGCCAAAATGTTCTGTCAACTTTATATACTTTTAATGTGCTAAATATATATATGTGTGTGCATATATATGTCTCTTAGTATTTATACATAAAAATAAATATAGATACTTGGTAATCTACTCTGCTTTTTTTAAACAAGTGAGCAAGTGATATTTATGGTCTCTCTCTATATATACTAGTTTGTTCTTTTACTTTTTTTTTCCTTTTTTTTAATGTCTACACACATTTTAAAAATAAAAAAATATGCAAATTGCTTTCTTCAGAACAGCTTTCTAGAGGCGGTTGGCCATAGATTGTTCCTGAGAAAACTTACTTTTCCTTTTGTATCAAATGCCAGACACAACCAAAGCCAATGCATTAAAAATGAGTATAACCTCTCGAATTAGTAAAAATGACTCAGTGTTGATAAAGGTTTTAAATATTATTTTCATTGTTTGGTTTAGCTTCTGATTTCTGATTCAGATGTTTTTCTCAACTGTTATCAGTGTTAACTGGTCTGGTGATTCTGCTGTATTTCTGATGTGTATTCATGTACCCAGGGGCTTAGTTGGACTACAAAAAAAGAAGAGAGGAAAAGGCCTAAAAAGTATTACTTAAGGGAAAAAATACCCTTTTATTAATCTCAGTCCTAGTCAGATCTCTTTGCTGACTCATATTCTACATGCTTATTAATTTTGGATCACTTCATGTTGCTTTTTCTTCGGCTATCACCTGACCTTAAAAACTCCTAACAGCTCAGATATTTATACTGGCCTTTCTATTTCTAGTTAACCCGATTTATATCAGAGCTTCCAATGACTTCTGATTTTAAACCTTCCTCTAGATTACCTTTATACGCAGGAGACACTATCTCAGACATCTGAACTATTACTTTCTGCTAAGAG
Source organism: Nesoenas mayeri (assembly GCF_963082525.1). NCBI lineage: Eukaryota > Metazoa > Chordata > Aves > Columbiformes > Columbidae > Nesoenas > Nesoenas mayeri. The sequence continues at coordinate 11,250,011 of NC_137541.1, forward strand.
AATTTCTTCAGTTTCCATATGTATTTCTCTTTCTTATTTTTTTTTTTTTCAGTAACTATCTTTATACTGCCATTTTGTAAACTTTATGTAGTGAAGCTGAATTATTTAGGTGAAATGTAAGTCTTAAATCTGCTGGGTCACATTCTCTCTGAAATCAGGAGTGGAGTTGGATGGAACTGTTACTAATGATTGCGCAGAGGGTTTTACCGTTGGGGCTAATATGACTCACATTGTTAATTAAGACCTGAATCCTGAAAAGAGTATGATGCAAGAGGATTATACATCCTCCAGTGATGCCATGAGGAAGGTGCCAGTGAATGACATCAACAGTGTCATTGTTCAGAGACAAGCATACCCCAGGGATGCCATGATTTTCTCTAGGCTGGCTACACAAACAATCTTTGGGCAAGGTTGTAATAAGCAAATATTAGTGTTGACTTTTCTAATAATAAGCTGGCTTCCCTTGAGCTGCAAGTGCACCTTTAAATGAGAAATAACTCCTGCATTCCAAATTATTTATCTCTTCATGTAACTTTGTGCTGGAAAACTCTGTAGCTATGACTTCAAGGTAAAATTACTTAGTGGTTCTGTAAAGTACATAGAAAAAGCTTGAGTGATATGGAAAAGCTTTGTGATTTCATTTCTATTTTGTATGAGAAAAGATTATAAGAAAAATCTGGATGTAGATGACTTGGCTCACTGTAAGGAAAGAAAGTGTATTCTTATTTTTTCATGTGTATGAATTTATGCCTGGGAGCAGCTTAAAAAAGGTGGTTGAAATAGGTACCTAGCTGTGAAGGAAGAAAGGAGAAAGTCCTGATCTGAACTCAGAGAGCTTTCCTAGGTAGCTACTACCAGAAAATTGTGGCCATACAAGAAAAAGTTAGGATGAAAAGAAAACGGAGTTTTGCTCATAGTTGCCGCAGGATAGGTTTACAATGAAAATTTGCTTTGCAAAAATCTGCTCTGGGATTGTGTTCTGTATTTATGATTGTGTCATGAGAGAAATGAAGCGTGACATATCTTGAAGTGACGTTTGATCTCGTGCTGCACACTGAGCCAAAGGCCTCGCCGCTGCACGGTGTGGAGTCGGGAGTTGTGCAGCCCTGGGCCTTCCTCTGCCTGTGTGAGCGACCTGGAACTCATTACATATCAGGAACATCCTCAGTCCTCTACAGCAGGAAAATCTGCAGTTTTACCCCCTTGCTCATTTTTGTTCTTATATGTTAATTGAAAGGAGTAAGCAAGTTTGGCTCTCTTAGGTAAGAGAAAATTAAAGTTAAGAGAGAAAATGATAAATAAAGAACACCTACTAACACTCTTTGCAAGCAGAGGCTGGAGAAAGTTTTGAAAATAGGATCAAAATGTTCTATTTCTTGCTTAAATACTATCCCTTTCTGAATTCCCAAATTATTAACTGTTGGTTACTTGTTTGCATAATACTTCGAGATGAATCCTGCTGGTCGTCTTCTATCCAAAATGAAGAATTCTACAAATTCTCCTGCAAATCTACTTTTCCATAATGAATTATCTCTTTCTGGAAAGCCTTGGTGTCAGTACCTTATTGTCAACACTATGTTGTACATTCAGAGTGTGTTTATTATTAAACTTTTCTCCTATTACTGCCCATATTCTAAGGTAACAACATAACCGTTTGTGTAAAGTAAATGCTCAAGTTCTAATAAAATACATTTCCCTTGAGAATAAGAGATTTCCATATTTTCACTGCCAAATTCCTGCTTAATATTTCTCTGTTTTGCTCTGGGGTTATTTGTTGTTGCCTTCAGCTATTAAACTCTTAGAGGAAGGCCATTCATGGGAAGGTACTCGTCAATACCTTTGGCTTCTTGGGCTGTATGTAGAGAGAGTTAAATGTAGATTTGTACCTTATTGTCCAGATTTCTTCAGACATCTCAGCCAGAGGCATCATATCTTCATTCCAGTCTTTATGCTTTGGTTCCTTCTGAAAACTGAGGCAACTCAGTTTCCATGGAAACTGAGGCACAGATCGTATGCTAGGAGACAAGTTCCCTCTACGCGCTGCTGGGCAATGTCCAAGGTGCACAACTGTGTCTGGGAATGAGGAGCTGCGAATGTTTATCTGCTAGTTTAGATGCAATTTCAACACAGCTGTGTAAGTGTGTCCAGATCCCTTAGTATTGCCCTGCCCACCTCAAATAAGGCTTCAGTGTCTCACAATACAACTGGGAAGCTTAAATAAACATGTGTTGTAGCATATTTTAAGATTCCTGGGCAGAGAGGCTGTGCACTTTAAATAAGGTTGGGAATTTTTCTGAAGGCTGAAATACCTATAATACTGAAATAAATTTTGTAGCTGTGCTTGACACTACTGTTTTTTGGAAGGCATCCAAAAGTCTAGCCTGAGTTTTAATTAGATGCTTAAAACCCACCTGACATCCTTGAAAACACTCTAGGACAGCTACTTTCTGGTCTGCTAATCTTAAATTGCCTATACTAACAAGATATCTTTCCACTCTTCATAGTACTCTATAGATAAATGGAAGTTATTCACTCATGTAGCAAAACATGCACTAGGCAGCATCTCTGGCTTTGGGCTCCATTGCAACTCAGCCACCGGTCTCCTAAGCTCCCCTAGAAATTCTGAATAAGCCTAAAAAGTCCCACCTGATAGTGGAGTCCACCGCTTTTGCACAGTAATCTAAAGGTTAGAGCTAATCACTACATGAGGGCTTAGGTTAGGTCTCTGAGATGAAAGTATCTGTGTGTACATATGGATACATATCTTGATCTGGACACAGCCAGATGGGTATATTGAAGTTCGGCTAAACAATATTCCAGTGAGCATACCATAAATAAATATCTTTCCAGTTATCTTCTAATCTAAAAGATAAATAGACAAAATATCTGACCAGGGAGAAGGATCTGCAACTCACTTCTTCTGCTTCCCACTTAAGTTCTCTCATCACACAGCTAAAGTCCTCCAATTTGTAGTATAAACTGTGCAGTAATAACATTTTGATGTTAACAATTGCCCTGCACCTTTGTTATGCCTTCAAATATGTTAAATACATTTATTCTCAGTCTCAGGCTGTGAATGCCAGAGTCCTTGGCCTTTAACCTGAAAATGTGGTCATTCTCCAGAGGTCTAGTTTGGATGTCAAAGACAATCTGTGATTCTGACTTCCCTCATTATTTTGAAAATGATGACATGGTAAAGACTGTGATTTTGTTGCTAGAGGACACTGATGAACTAGGTCTTGAGATGATGAATGCACCTGATGTTTCCTATTAGTTCCTTATGCACAGTGGTGATGTACCATAGAATCTGCAGAGAAAGGGAGAGGTTTTACTGTTGAGTTGTGGTAGCATCATAAGGTTCATCAAGATAAAATGTCTTTCCCTTCCTCTCTTCCCTAGCTGATTTTAAGAATGTAAGCTTTGTTGAGAATTCTTTTCAAAGCTCATGGGTTCAGGGAAACGAAGATGATTAAGGGAGTGGAGCATCTCCCTTATGAGGAAAGGCTGAGGGAGCTGGGTCTCTTTAGCTTGGAAGAGACTGAGGGATGACCTCATTAATGTTTACAGATATACAAAGGGTGAGTGTCATGAGGATGGATCCAGGCACTTCTCGGTGACAAACAATGATAGGACAAAGGGCAATGGTTTCAAACTGGAACGCAAGAGGTTCCACTTAAATTTGAGAAGAAACTTCTCAGTGAGTGTGACAGACACTGGAACAGGCTGCCCAGGGGGGTTGTGGAGTCTCCTACTCTGGAGACTTTCAAAACCTGCCTGTACAGCTTCCTGTGTAACCTCAATTGGGTGTTCCTGCTCCAGCAGCGGGATTGGACTGGATGATCTTTTGAGTTCCCTTCCAATCCCTGACATTCTGTGATTCTGTGAAATTCATTTCAGTGCACAAGAGAAGCATCACTCATGTCTTGATATATTTGCTGCTATTTTTTGTTTGTTTGTTTGTTTGTTTGTTTTTGTTTGGTTGGTTGGTTTTTCTTTTTTTTTTAATTTTCAGATGTTTCTGTCCTTTGATTCACTTGCCAGTTATAGGCAGTGTTGAACAATTGTATTGAAAAGGGCCCAAGTTGGAGAAATTCAGAGAAAGAAAATAGCTTGAATTGTGTCTAGTCTTCCACCAAGCCACACTTCCCCACATTTTACTCGTATTTTTTATTAGTTATTATGTAAGTAGTCAGCCATCATAAGGAAGCTGGCAGTGGACTTAGTGTGCTCAGTTGTTTACCAAAATAATTTCAGGTCTGACTTCTACGTGGATGGAAAAGAGCAAATTAACTAGAGGAAATTACTGGTCAAACAGATGAACAAAGTGTGTCTACACATGTTTTTGTGTAATATACACAGGTTATGTGTTAGTTTTCACTCTAACATGTTCATTTTCCCCTTGGAATTGCTAGGCTGTGGTTGTGTCTTCTTTGTAATATTGCAGAATATTTTATTCTTTTATTTTAACTTGTCACTTCAAGCTGGAGAAGTCTCTTGGGCTATAGGAAAAGGCATTTAGTGAAAAGATTAAAGAAAGTGTGTACCAGCATCACAAAGCAAATAGCTTTAATTGTGGCAGTATCTTGCCAGAAAAATCCTGATGTTGTGGAAAACTACAAATAAAAGAATCTTTTCTCTGTATAAGGACAGTAAGATCATGCATACCATATGTTATTACATGACAGTATGTCTTGGTTCTTTAAGTCTTTTCCATTATGTGTTGGGTAGAATTTTACAGTTAGGACTGTAGGTCTATTTATATGTTTACTTTTTATATCTCCATCAATTCTCTACATACTGACTAATTCACCGAGGTGGAAAATTTCAGAATTTTATTTCTGGATGCTTCCTGCAAGTACTCAGAATAGACATTGTCATCTCCTTTTTACAGCATTAGATTTACATTTCAGTCCATGACTAGAGCTGGTCCAACTAGCAGAAATAGATCCTTCAGGTATGGCAGAAACTTTGCAGGTAAGTTAAAGGCAGATACTGCTCTTTTATAACTGGCTTCGGTGGAAAATCTGCACACTAGGAAAAATGTTTTACTTGTGCTTTTTTAGGCTACTCTACTGAGTCCACTGGCCTGTATGAACATCTCCTGATGCAAATATAGCCTATTTTGAAAGTCAGTTGTAGTTGCTGAAGCAAATGTGCTTTGGAATGACAGCTAGCAAGATGTGACACTTATGAAGTCAAACATTTGTCAGCTTGTCCACATGTCAGATGTTTGAATTTGTTTTTACTTGTCTTGCCTTGAGTCTTATTTTATTAAGCAAAATCCAGGTTGTATAAATGCAACGTTATGCCTCAGAGGACAGATTCGTGTAACTCACATACCTTACAAGGCATCATAAAAATCTGGAAAAATAAATCAGAGGGCTTGCAATGAGAGTTGTTACAAATATCACCTGTTTCCATGTTTTTTCTTTCACAGTGTACTTGATTTTTCTTCTGCAGATCTTGTTTTCTTGTTGACAGATAAGAGGGGGTCGTCTCTCCCACTTCTCCTGCCCTCATAGAGAGCCATGAGTCATCATTTGGATTTTTGTGGACGGGCACTGTACAGAATGCTGGAATGGCATCTAGTGCATTAGCTTAGAGAGACACCTGCTGAATGTCGGTCCTGCCAGCACAGTGGATTGCAGTTAGAGCTTATAAGTGTAGCTGGGGTGATGAAAGCTCAAAAGAGCTTGTGGCAAATAATATTACTGGATGATCAGCTTCACAATTTGACTTTTCTCTCTCTTTACAGAGCAGGTTGTCATTAATAGCACAGCTTCTTTGTTGCTTTTGCATTTGGCATGGAGAAAAATAAGGAGCACTGATAGCTGTAGCAGTGCTTTCCCATTCACTCCCCTTTATTTATTCATTTGAGAAAATTCCCTTACAAAATAAACGGCTGTGGCTAATTTTCCAGAGGTTGCATTGTTGTTGTTTTTTAAAATCTCTGTGGGGGGTTTTCTGTGTGTTTGTTACAAGCAGGTTTCTTTGTCCGGCTTTATGGATACTGAAATTCATGGGTGAAAGATGTTCTGCAGGTGCATAGAGTCATTAAAGCGAGCATTGCCCTGAGCTGGGGGTGGGTGGAACAGCTGTGGAAGGTGAAATCTTGCTCCAGAGAGCTCTTTTGGTTTCCTTTCATTCTAAAGTTACTTTTCCAGCTTCAGAAGCTCAGATTTAAAACAAAACAATGCAACCCAAATCTTTGTTGTTACTTTTCTTGGATTTGTCCCAGTTTTTGTCTCCAGGGCTTTACTACCCTTCTTAGCTGAGCTTTACCCTCAGGCAGCTGCTTCTCCTGCAGGTATTTTTGTTTTCCTTGTATGTGCTTCTGCCTGAAAGGCAAAAAGAACTATTTTCTTGCTTATTTCTTGGTCTGATGACTTCCATTCAGACTGTCTGCCCAAGAAACATGCTGATGCATTTATTGGTGTGAGACTGTTTTCCACCATGGCTGGTTGGAAATTTTACGGGAGAATGATTTTCCCTGGTAAAACAGGCATTTTTCAAAATCACAATATTGTATGCTAGTAGCTTAATTTGCTCAAATTTATCTGGCTTAATGGAATGTTACCTATCTAAACAGGTAACTGAAGAAGAATATAAGAGTTTTTGAGCATTTGACTCTAATGCTGCTTATCCAGCCCTCCCAAAGCTCCTAATTTTTCCTGCAACCACTGAATTTACTTTTCCAACCACAACAAAAGTGAACATTAAAATTTTCAAACCCTCTGTGACATGAAAACTCTACTTATTTGTTGAAAGCTCTATTAAACATTACTGTGAAGAAGCGAATATAAGTGGTGTTTTCTGTGGTCCAAACTGGCACATACGAGTTATCCATAAACTGTTGTACAGTAGTTGGGTATGGCACACAACTCTCTGGGCTTAGATTCTGCTTTCTGAACCCTTTTTGCCACATCTAGGATAACTGAGGACTATTTCCTGCATCTTCCCTTGTCTTTCAGTATCTTTGGGAGCATTGATACCTGAATGTATGCACAATTTCACTATTTTTGTCAGTAGAATGCTTTGTACCCTTTGCTTCTCATTTTCCTCATTCCCCATATTAAAAGTTCCAATTAGGCTGTGTTGCTATAGCATCACACTAACTCATGTTGAATTGTTCACCCACTTCACCTCTTAAATACTTTTCAGAGTATCTGTGTCCAAGATACCGTCATTATTTTCTAAATATGCTCTGAAATCTATGAGTTTCTGATTCTGTTTCTAATGATGATACATTCACCAGTATAAATACACATTGTGTTTGAATTAGATAATTTTAACCTATGTGTCCTAGTCTACTTTGTATAAAAATTGCACAGTAAATAATGAGGTTTTCTACAAAGTATGTTTTCGTATCATATTGCAGTTGACATATAGTGTTTCTACAGGTTTCCTTAACCAATTATGGCTTTTAGGGAACGTGGTTTCCCATACTTGTAGCAGCCTTAAAAGCCAATGTTGCAACAAAGACATCTTTTTTGGTTTTAGTACACAGAATTCATTAGCAATATAAACACTTTTTAAAATAAAGCTAAATTATTTAAAATGGAACTCTTCCTAATGGTTGTGTACAAAATTATCTAGGAGTTTTGGGTCTCCAGGCTTACCCTTTCACTACCCTGTGCTCATGCTAATGTTCACTTTAGCAATCAGTGTGTCATGTTGGAAATAGATGTTTTGGGGCAAGGCAGAGATTTTAATAAGGGAACAGCAGAAAGAATTATCTGCCATGCCCTCTGTTTTTCTTCGCCTTTGTTACATGTTTGTATTTCTTGTTGCTCCTTTTCCTTCCTTCTCTGCTAGTAAGTATGTGGAAGGCAGGAATTACAGATATACCACAGCTCTGCTCTGCGTTGAATGGGGTCGGTGATACTTGGTTTTGTTTAACTATATGAGAAAACAAATAACATTTATTCATTAAAGTGGAACGACTGTGGATCCCTGCTAGCTGAAGCTGCAAGTTACATTTATCACCAGTTTCAAGGTCTACAAAGATTTTTCTTTCCTTCAGCAAAATACTAAGACCTCATTTTTTTAGTGAAACCAGAGGGCAGCCTCCGGAATAAGAGCACAGCAAATGCCCTGCTGGTAGAGGTAGCCTGTGGAGTCAATATTCTGTCTTGGTGTTGGTATGGAAAGGTGCTGGGTAAGGAAACATACAAACAGCCTGTATCCATGGTTCACTATGCATGTAATCCTTCACTGTTCACAGGTTTTGGCTTTGAGATTTTGAAGAGGGTATCTCTGCCTGTTCCCTTTGAATTTACCCTTAAGTTGACCGAGTTCCTCACCTGCCTGCACAACCTACCTCTGTGACACCTGTAGGAAATGCTTCCCAGACCTCACTATTTATGGATCAAAAACTATTCTCTCCTATCTGTTCTAAAGAGATCTCTGAGTAGTTGCAGTGAGTCCTTCCTGGTCCAGTATTGCCACATTTGCTATCTAACAGTTTTGGCATTTGGTGTGTAACGTCAGCCATATCAGCTCTCAGCCTTCTTGTCTACCAAAAAGAGTCTCAGTTTTTCTAGTCTCTCCTTAGCACAGTATCTTACAGAGACTGCATAACTGCTTTATAGCAGCTACTTCCATCCCATTAATCATTTTGTAGAAGTATTTGGAAGAGAAGAGGCTTAGGGATAGTGCAGGAGGTTCTTATACTATGTCTGGGGTGTCTGCATCATCCTCCAAGTCCTCTTCTAGAACATGACTGGTAACAGTAGGAGAGGAACGGGCATTTCCCACATTTCAGACTTTACACATCATTCTTTGCCAGGTCTAAGACCGGAAGATCATTACAAAATGCTCAGATACTGCAAATACATAAGTAGTGGTAGGTTTTCAGACTAGCACTTCTCGACAAAAAAAATCAACACTAAGCCGCTATCAGAAAGACAAAATATTTTAAATCAAAAAAATAAAGTAAATTTAGATCTAAATAAGTGTTATCCAAATAAAAAATGTTTTAATTATTTTGGTGTATTTTTAAATTGGAAGAGAAGTGTACTTAAATCTTTTTCTTCCCCCTTAGTGAGAAATTGAAATACATTCTTGGAATGAAACTACCATTTTCTCTAGATTTTTCTCCACCTTTTTCTTCATTGTTGCTGAATGCAAGGAACTGTTACTGTGGAGCCAGAGGAAGATTAAATCTAAAAATGCCGTTTTTGACTGATGAAATATGTCCATGCATCAGACTAACTTTCAACTTCAGTAGAACCCTTGCAGCAATAAGGATCTATTGAATTAGAGGAAGGGAATCAGTTTATGATTTTAAACTCATTGCAGTGTTGTTCTTTGCACAAGTAAACAATAAAGTCTCCACATTCAGGTTGGCTGGTGGTCATACATTTCAATAATCTAATAGTCAACAGTGGGTAGTTGATTAGTCTTTCCTTTCAGTCTTCCTAACTTTTTTCCCTTTCCATAAAGGATTTGGTTTTCTGAGTGTTGTGCCTGCCATCCCAGCATGACCATAATGCTTATTATATAGCTGCAGTATCCTTAAATGCACTGGCAGACTGGATAATAGCATGGGTTCAGTAGTGAAAGAAATTGTTTCCTGGAAGATTTGAGTTTTTCCTCGAGCATGTTGGTAGCAGGCTCTGTGCCAGCATTTCAGGCACACAGCTAATTGGGACCTTTGGGAAAAAATGCAGGTAAATCTGACGGTCTTCCAAGCAAGATTTAAAAGAATCAGATCAGCAGGGCTTGAATCCTTGGAAACACTCTGCTGCAGAGCTAGTTAAGAAGAAATACTGAATTTCTGTCTTCATGAAAATATGAAGCAGATTCAGGCAGCATGTTCACCTGGCATCTTTCTTTTGTAAGTTTTTTCTCCCTTATCAGCTTAAGGTGTCTACCTGCCACCTTTATCACACCTTTCAGGCTTTCTAGTGGAATTTCCATGTTAAAACTTTCCTTGAGGGAGCTCCTGTCAGCTTGCTTTGCAACATTGACCTTTGATGTGCTTGTTATTACAAAAGGTAAAATTCCCCAGGATCTCAGCAATTGCCTTGCACTGTAAGTCTCTGTGGAAGAGCTCACAAAGCAGGATATGCTGAAGGAAAGTGGTGTAATAAACTGTTTTGTGCTATTTCCTGAAGGTCTAAATTGCAATTTCTAGCTTTCTGTGATCTAACTGTGAATTTGCTGATAAACAAATATAAACTTCACCTGTAGAAAGGTTTATTGATAATTGGAGGCTGAGGTACATTACATGTTTTTTATGTTAATCTTTTTGTTGAATTAAAAGATTGCCTTTGATAGGGAAGCTTCAAGAAACAAGGTGATGACACATCTTATGATGTGTCAATGTGATGAAAATATGTTTTCTTCAAAGTCCAGGAACATTTTTCACTCCCTCCTATGCAGCTGCTTAGCAGATCCAGACTGATGCTCATCAACTAGACTCCTTAAAGGGCTCAAATGTGCTATATATTTGGATTTGATTTATGGCCTTATGTGGAGGTGGAATTTATCCCCAGTGGCCTCTCTATGAAAGTATGTTCCTAGTGTTCAGAGGGAAGGGGATTCCTGCTGCAGCAGCTCCAAACACTGAAAAGTCTCTGAAGTCTTGAAGTCTCTGCTAATGTTCCCTCAACCTTTCATGCCAGTGAAGTTAGTAAATAAAGTTTTTCCTGTTAGTGTTTTCTGGCTACCTTCTCTTTAGTCTTGTTCTAGGATCTTAACTTCTATTTTTTGAAAAATGCTATTTTAGATTTGCCCTTTATAAATTACGACTTTGGTACCTTCCACACTGTATTTACAAAATTCTGCTGGTATTTTACAAACTATGCCTGATTTTAACACCCCGGACTGTCCTGATGGAATCGGACACACAGAGTCACCTAAGTCCAAATTTCACCTTTGGCATATGGACATGATGAACACAGCTGAAGGACAGATATATACGTGCTAAGCACAAGATGGCTTACATAGATGCAGCTGAAATCCTTTGTCTGGAGCATTGCCAGTTGGGTCGATGTTGAGAGATGATACCTCAATTTCTTTCAGATCAGAGACTGAAATTTCCTACTTAGGCTGGGTAGCTGCAGAGATGTGGGGTTTGGTTTGGTGTGTTTTGTTTCATTGTAGGTTTTTTTTGGTAGGTTTTTTGTTTGATTGGTTGGTTTGTTGGTTTGTTTTGTTTGGTAAGGTTTTCTCTTTTAATACATTTGGGGGAAGATGCCATAACTCAAATGACTGTCTAGGAAATTAGGGATCTGAGATCAAATTTGTTGTCAGTCTAACAAGGCTCATGTTTGTCTTCCACTCCTGAAAGACTTCTCTGATTACTTAATTACAAGTTGAACTGATTGGAAATGCACTGTTCTCCCTTGGTTCTTCCTTCATCCTTCCAGTGCTGAGTTGTTGTGTGAGGAAGAGAGGATTCATGGAATCAGGAGGGAGAATAACAAAGGAGGGCTTGGATCTTAGTTTTTGTAGCACTCAGACAGATAAGGGTAAAATCCTTTTCCATTGATCTTTGTATAAATTTAAACATGATCACCTTCTTTACATTGGAAGACATCTTAAAAAACTATGGCAGTAGGTCGGAACATGTCCTAGGCATGACACTTCTGAATTAAGCACTGTAGCTGGATATTTGGAGTCTAAGTAGCTGTTGCTGCACTTCTGCTAATGCTCAAAAGTCACACCATTATCTAGAGAAGTCTCTGCTAATGTTCCCTCAACCTTTCATGCCAGTGAAGTTAGTAAATAAAGTTTTTCCTGTTAGTGTTTTCTGGCTACCTTCTCTTTAGTCTTGTTCTAGGATCTTAACTTCTATTTTTTGAAAAATGCGATTTTAGATTTGCCCTTTATAAATTATGACTTTGGTACCTTCCACACTGTATTTACAAAATTCTGCTGCTATTTTACAAACACAAAACCAGTCAGTTTACTCTTCCAAGTAGATGGGCATGATCTTCATCAAACAAAATCACCATGTAGAGCCTCAGTTCCAGAGGGAGTGGAATGAATTCACAAGTATGTTTCAGCACTTTGCATTGGATTATAACTGGAAGAGCAATTAATTTTCATTTAATATTCTTTTTTTAAAATAGTTAAAAACCATCAATATTGATTTGGAAGTTGTCTCACAAATGGAAATCATTTAGAAGCCACTTTTATAGGCGAATACAGAGTATAGCACATTCAGACAAAGCCTGGTATGTCTAGTTTAGCTATGAGAAAATATATACTTTCCATTAAAATGTTTGTTGTTGTTGTTTCTTGTTTTTTCATTTTTTAAGGTTCAGTACACCCTGAGATAAAGTGGTTTTTTTAATAGAATTGTTTGGGGATTTAATATATTTTCAATTCTTTATTTCTTATTAAAACTTCAATCACCCACCACTTGATTGTAATTAAAACTTCCCCTAGGCAATACATTTTGTTCTATGCAAATATGACAGGTATAATTATAGAAAATCTAATTGTTCATATATTGCTATTTTTCATGTGATGTTAAAATAAGTGACAAAGTAATTCAACTTTTTTTTTCTCCTTTAAATACTAGAACAAAACCAAACAGAGTTTGTACTTTTCCTTGAGCCTGGGTCTGTAGTGCATTCTCCTGACTCAATGAATTCTGAAATTATATCCAGACCAAAGATACAAAGTTGTTGATTTGTGCCCTATTGAACATCGCTCATAGAAAAATAATAAATCAGAGCACGCAGTCAAGCATCCTGCAAAAGCACATCTCATTCCCACATCTCTCTCACCTCATATCTGTCCTGTTTTCAGCTGGAATAGAGTTAATTTCCTTCATAATAGCCGAGGAAAGTGTTTCTGTGCGGTGGCGAATGTCCTTGGCCAGGCTGGTGAAGAGCAAAGGGAGATAGGTTCCTCTCCCGGGGTTACATGGTCACTACAGTGTTCAGTGGGTCACATGTGGATGGGACACTGGTGGTCCCCTCTAGTTTCTTCCATTAACATCTTCAGCACATCTAGCTCTGACACTGCTAAGGAAAAGGATGTATTTCTTTACCTGAAGTTACCCAACCTGAAATCTACCCGTATGTTTCAAGAGTATTTCCTCAGGTGTTTCTCTGGCGGAACCTGTTACAGATCTCAGCAGGTTGCACTTTCATTATGAAGAGGATTTTTTCACCCCCCACCAAGGAGCTGGTAGGGAACACTTGCCAAAACAAAAAAGATCATGCTGATGCTTCTGGTCTTGCTCTCATGTACAGAAAAACCTTACATAACCCTTCAGCTTCAATTTTTGCTTGCACACTGGCTATGGCCGGGTTTCTTCTCTTTCTGCTGTCTCCAAGTTGGTTTGTGTTACAGCAGCAGTGAGTCACTAATGCTCAGCCCAGTGTGAAGTACTAAGCAGACAGTCTCTGCTGCTAAATTCAGTGGCTATTCCCCAAGTACCTTGGCTGAGTCAAAGCACCATGGAGCAGTAATTTTGTTTGTTTGTTTTTTTTCTGGCTGTGTTTGGGTGGATGATGCAGGAGTGGGCAGCTGTAACGCTCCTGTTGCTGAGCAGGCAGTGAACAGTCCTCCTTGACATTTGTTTTGGCTTTTTATTTTATTTTTTTTTATTTTTTAAGGGTTTACATGTACTCTGGAGTTGTCAGGACATATTTATGTTTAACCAAGTCTTTAAAAATATTAATGTGGATGAACAGAAAATGCTAGAGGAGCATGTTTACCTGTTCCCAAGGTGATAAAAGTAGATTGAGTGGAAATCCCAGGGGTGAATATTTTCAGGTAGATTTCAAACAGAATCAGCCTTTAGTGACATAGAAGATACTGACGTGTGTAAACCATGCGATTCTACCAGGTACTTCCTCAGCATTTCCAAACCGTCTTCCCTTTGCCAGAATTACTGACCAGCCAGACCTTCCTCTGGGTCAGCAAGAGTCCTTCTCTCCCAGCCCCTCAACAATACTAATTGTTTTCTTTTTTCCCTGAAAGCCTGTATACATTGTAATGACTATAGGCAAGGAGAAGTAATCACAGAAGAGCATCTTAAGGACATTTCTTCCATGAGTAATGGAGGGGAATGGGTATCAAAGGACTAGTCCCTGGCATTTGGCAATTCTAGGAAGAGCATTTCATCTCATGACACATCTCATGGGCTTCGAGTCCTTGTAAAAATATGGTAACGTATCTAAATGTGGTCCTGTCTTCTTTGGTATATTAAAACTACAAAAATCTCATGTATAAACATAAGTGTGTAGTGAAAAGACACTCTAGTAACTTCAAATTTAAGGCTATAACCTGAGAAACAGATTTTTTTTTCTTTTCATTACTTAGTTATACTCTGGATAGACTTGTAAATTTTTATTAAAATTCTTAGTTATGCTGTTTAAATGAAATACTTCTGTAAATAAGTCTTCACTGTGGTCTTAGCTACAACTACAGCTGCATCAACTATTGGCCATGGATTAGAATTTGTAGGAAGGATGTTGCGGTTTAACCCCAGCCAACAACTAAGCCCCACGCAGCCACTCGCTCACTCCCCTCATGGTGGGATGGGGAAGAGAACAGAAAGAGTAAAAGTGAGTAAACTTATGAGTCGAAATAAAGACAGTTGAATAAGTAAAGCAAAAGCCACACACAAAAGCAAAGCAGAACAAGGAATTAATTCACCACTTCCCATGGGTAGGCAGGTGTTCCGCCATCTCCAGGAAAGATGGCCTCCGTCACATATGATGATTACTTAGGAAGACAAATGCCATAACTCCAAACATCCCCCATTCCTTCTTTCTCCCTCCGTGATATGGCAGTGAATGCCCTTTTGGTCAGCTGGGGTCAGCTGTCCTGGCTGTGTCCCCTCCCAGCCTTTTGTGCGCTCCTTACTCTGTCATTGGCACTCCAGGATGAGAAGCTAAAAGGTCCTTGACTGCTCAGCAACAACTAAAAACATCAGTGTGTTATCAACATTATTCTCATACTAGATCCAAAACCCAGCACTATACCAGCTACTATGAAGAACATTAACTCTATCCCAGCCAAACCCAGGACAGCCATGAAGAGACAGAGATGTGGGAATGAGATGTGCTTTGGCAGGATGCTTGACTACATGCTCTGATTTATTATTTAGCTGAGAGCCGTGTTCAGTTCAGCAGGGGAGCTTTTCTTCTTGCAGTTCCATTGAGACCTCTATGTAAAGTTACTCTTGTGCAGTGACTCGGACATTGTTCCTACTCACATGCTGTTACTGCAAGCTTTCAACAGAATGCATTTTCACAGTGGCCTCAATGCTACAAAAGACTATTTTACACTTGTTTCTATACTCTCTGATACTCATCCTGTACATTATACTAACATTATACTAATTGCTTCTTTCCTGACAACCATTTATCAGCTTGGAAACTAAAGAATTCCACTCCATTATATAAAATTGTTATTAATGATAGCAAACAGCTGCATAATTAGAAGCTCCCTTATCATGTCAGAGTAAACTCCCATCTTTTCAAATTACATCTAATCTCAGCAAAGATTTCTGATATATTTTTGATATGGTTGGGTAAAGATCAGGCAAGCAAGTTGGGAAGGTGATACATGTTGATGGAACTGAGATTTATTTTAGTTGCTGTAAGCAACATGTTTGGATGAAATGATATTTGTATCATAGAATAATGGAAAGGTTTGGGTTGGAAGAGACCTTGAAGATCATCTAGTTCCAATCCTCCTGCCGTGGGCAGGGACACCTCCCACTAGACCAGGTTGCTCAACATGTCATACATCAACATATTAACATATGCGAAAGGGATTTCTACATCTGCAAAAGTCTCCTGTGTTATAAATTAAAAAATTTAATAGTAATCTAGCTAACTCTGTAAATTGCTAAACGCAAGAGAAAATTCTGCTGTCTGAAAAGGATGGACAGAGAAAGTTTAACAAGTATTGAAGTTAAACTTTTTTTGATCTTCAATGAGAATTGTTGCAATATCTACTCTTTATAATAATGGAATAAAAGTCTAGGCTGTGGTATTTTTTCAAGCATTTTTTTTTATATCTGCAGTTGTAATGTCTGTGATAAAAATGGAGCACTACAGTAAAAGCCACCGGGAAACATTTGTGATCAGCAAATAAATTCCATAGGCAAGGGCTTGGCAATTGCTCAGAAACTGTCTGTAGCTGCTTTTTCAGCCCTGTGAGCAGTTTTGTGAGGAAGCAGCCCACAGCATATTAAAGGTAGGGGACTCAGATAACCTGACATAGATAGGAAGATTACAGATACTTTTCAATTTTTCATAGCTTTTCAAAATGAAGACTGATATGCCAGCTGTATCACTACTTGTGCTCCCGCTGAACCATTGCTATGTCATGGAGTCCAAGTGAACCGTGTGTCATATATATTAAATATTGCCTCTGCAATACATATGAGAGCTGCGTGCAAGGAAGTATAAATCCCTGACACAAGACATGTCAGTAACTGACTCCTTTTTACAGAATTCCCTATAGGCGATCCTTGAGGTCACTGTTTATGCTATCTATCACATGCTGAATATAACATGAAAAAAACATGATGTATGATTCGTCTTGCTTAAATTGAGCTTTATAAAAGAATGTTGTCTAGTCTAAGCTCAGAATGTGGGCTGGAAAACAGGCAGTGCCAGTGTGTAGTGGAGGATTCATTTCACACTCAGTCTCTTCAGTGCTATTTCCTCAATAGAGAAACACATACTATCTGTTTAAAATTCTTTACAGTTTAGCTCCTTCTTGCTCATCTACCTTGTGGATATTTTTTGTTTAGTGCCAGCAGTGACCTGCAATCTTCTTGCAAGACTTACAAGTCTTTGTTCTCTGAGTAGATCAGGTTCTGGTATGTTTAAGTATAAATACTAATTCTTTCATGTATTTGACAGATTTTCCAAATGGACAAGCATTTAAAAACTGAACAGATAGAAAGAGCAGGCTTCTATCTGACCTGCAAAAGACAGTATTAGTTTTCATTAATATCTAGATACCTGGTGGGCATCATTTGTAGCTGTGTAACCTCCCTAGGCTCAATAGGTTTTCCAGAAATGTATTTTCCCCTATCGACTGAGAATCGGAGCTGTAAAATCCTGTCTGTCGGATATCATTTTTTTCACTGGTAGAATCAAGGGAAGTGTTCTCTTGCCCATCCTTGCTGACTAATAAAGATGGTGCCAATTACAATAGATCTGTTGTTGACTCAACTTGAATGTTCTACTTATTTGGAGGTCTGGCTCAAGGCACTTCTATGATGAGATCTTTGGACTTCCTGGAAGGCTGTTTTTTGGGGTTTTTTTTGTATTTATTTATTTGAAGTCAACCATTTGAGCTGAATTTAGGAGATGAAAAAGGTACCTCAAATCTAGTTATCTTCCCGGTAAACTGCTAAAGTGTTGAAGAGTGATGAAGAATGGGGAGGCTGATTTCAGAGAACAGGGTTTTATTCTGAAATCCCCTACACATCATTTTCAGGTCTTCTTTGTGTAAGAAGGTTCACTTGCAGAGGCTGGAAAGAAGGTCCAAAAGCCATTTACTAAGATGGAGCAGTTAGATGTGCAAGAAGTTACAGAATGGGATTTTTGAAATGCAGAAGAATATCAGACTCCTAGTGCCCTTATCTTCAGTTGGAAGGTGGCATCCAAGCTCTTCTCGTGCTTGAGTATATATTACCAGATTTTTATCTGAAGAGGCACAAATCTTGGAAATCTGACCCAAGCTGTGTCCCAGTAAACAGTTCTGGTCCCAAATCATAGAGAATTTATTCCCATGTTGGAAATATTAAGAATTTGCAACAATTTGCAAGTGCATGTTCATTAAGTGCATGGAGTCCCTGGGTGTATTGTAAATCACGGTACTACCTGTGGCATGTGTTATCATTTGAGAGGCAGGGTTAGCTCCTGCTGAGGAGTTTGATTTTCAATTCCTCTGTGATATTGACTTGTTTCACCATGTGGGCAGTACAGGGAAATATATTGAACAGATGTTTTGGACTGAAAAGGCAACAGACAACACAAATGTGCACACAAACACAAGCAAGGAGCATTCATCAGGGATTCAGCTATTTGAATTGGAAGGGATGAAACCATCCACAGGGTAACAACGGCAACAACTACATGATATTTAAGAAAAAAAAATAAAAAAGTAAATTCTGTCTGGATCTGCCTACGTGATAGGAACTTAGCTAATAGCAAATCAAGCTCTTTAAATGTGCCATGGGCCATCAAGCTATGGCAGGGATGAAGGAAATTAGAGAAGGCTGCACCACTGTACACTAATTGATTTACATGTCAGACCCCGGAGAGTTGCTTTTGAGGCTGTGCTGTGGAAACTGGAAAAAAGGTGTCCATGCTAATTGTCAGTGTCATCAGATGAAGGCGGATTTTTAGTGGAAAAGAAAAACAACAACCCAGCGTGTAAAGGACACATTTAATAAGTAGCAAATGAGTTGTAAATTAGCTGACATGTTGATGGTTTTGTCCTTCTCCATGCTAGCCAGGCTGTGATTTCCATCTCCTGGTGCTTCCCTGCCAGCTGGACCTGCTGTGCCACACTGGGACACCTGGACATTGGTCAGACTGCCCCAAATTAGCCTCAGGGACATCAGGTCATCCTTTCTGTTTGGAGGGAGGGGAGATAGGATTGATCTCCATGTCTAAAACAGGAGCCAAGCAAGTATTCTTAGCTGTTTTTTTTCTTTTTTTCCTTTTATTTTTTTCCCCCGATATTTTTCTCTCTGTTTTTCTTTCTTTTTATCGTCTTTTTTTTTTGTTTGTTTTATTTAGTTCCATTTTGAGGATGTGTGGGTTTTTTTCTCCTCTGGTAGCTGTGATAACACAAATGGATATTGTCCACCCTGAGGACTGTATTTCTGTCCTATATCATTTGTACTTTTCTGGTAGCTCCAAATAACTTTACAGAGTGGATATAGGGAAAAAATGAATTCTATATTGTCATTTGGATGTTTCTCTTTATTTTAGGGAATAGAGAGGAGAAATATCCTGTTCTCCTAAATGCAGACAAGGGTTATTTTTTTTCTGTGTCTTGTGTAAGTTTATAAAACGATGTTTTGTGGAGGAGGAACAATGTTTTTCACTCCTGTGAAAATGGCATTGAATGGCTTCTGTGGTTTCTGAAAGCCCTTAATACCACAAGCTGCTAATTGATAGTAAAAAAATCGAAGTTGTTATCACTGCAGCAATTCGTGTTTACTTTTTACAGTCTTATATAAGAGTGAAAACCTTGAATGTTGCTTAACTGAAGCAAAGATCTGGGTTCTGGGAAAAAAAATAGGCCATTGCAAAAGCACCAGAGACCTTCAGGTAATTTGTTTACCTTCTGTTCACCCGAGTCAAGGAGCAGCATTATCATTAAAAGGATGAAGTGCATTCAGACAATTGAAACAACAGTAAGATGCTAATTAAAGAAATTACAGAAAAATTTCATGCTGTGTCTTTTTGCTCTATAGGGGGATTTAACCCGTAGTCTTTTTTACAAAAGCAGAAGTCACACATGAGATTTATTTTGTTGACGTCGGAGCTTAGTCAACAGAGAGTCCCATGGCAGAATGACAGAACACCTGATCCTTACACAACAGTGGTTTTATATATCAATGTCAATTTAAATATAATTAAAATTTGTCTCAGGGGTCTGCAAACTGCTGTAGAGGGAGAGAAGATACACAAAAGAGAAGCTGAAAACAAAGAAACTACACAAGAGAAACAGATGAGGTGCATTTGGGTAGAAGCCCTAATTTGCTGGTGCTCAAGGAGAGCAAGATGAGACTTGAAAGAGGCAAGATCAACCCAAAAAAGATGAAAGGCAAAGAAGGAAACACAGTAGAAATTATTGTGTCCATGTTGATAGTTCTCTTGATTCTCAACTTCGGTCTTTGATAATTGATCAGTAAATGATTCGTTATTAACTTTTCATTGCAGGTATGAAGATTTTATGATTAAATTTGGGACCTTGGAAAGGAAGCAAAATCTCATTTTAGAGAGATAGGCTTGAGATGGGTGAGAGCAGACTACAAAGTAATTCCTGTTGTGTCATGAGGGAGAAGACTTGGTGATGGTTACCTGCAGATTAGCAACCAAAGCCTGCAGAACAGGTGGTGTGAATGGCCACAGAACAGCAAACAGCTGAAAATCTGCTATCGACAAACTGGCACCCTAATAACATGCTCTTTGCACATCAGAAAAATAAGGGGCCCATAACATGGTGATTGATGTGATTGATATAGTCTTCAAGGTGGAAGATGGAAGGATCAGGAAATTCTGTGTTTTCTGAGTGGAGTGGAGTGGAGCGGAGCGGAGCGGAGCGGAGCAGAGTAGAGTAGAGTAGAGTAGAGTAGAGTAGAGTAGAGTAGATGTCCTGTGTATTGGTGTTTCTTGATTAGAAACTGAGGAAGAAACTCAGTTTGATACCTGGTAGGTGATGGATTTTTTTAATTTTTTTTCACCATAATTTGATAAGTTGAAACACTAAATCTAAGAGAATATATTCCAAATACAAACCCAAACCTAAATCTGTCATGAAAAGAAACAAGGTAAGTGGCATGGAAGTACTTAAGTGGTAGACTGGTAGATCTCATTAACTTTAACAATGAGTGAGTCTTTAGCACATTCATTAGCCTTTGACCCATTTCAAAACAGACATCAGGCACCCAGCAAGTTTTACTTTCAGAAAACATATTTTGAAGAGGTAAGAACTAGTAAGAATTAGAAGCCTAATTTGCCATCTACTAGACAGGAACCCGATAAACTCTTCTTTATTACAGGTTATACCAAGGTTTAGGTACCAGAGACTAAAATATTGTTTTAAATCTTGTCTTGGTTTACCTGGATTTTGTGACTTACTAAAAGCTAGTAATTCCTACAAAGCTGAGAAATTCAGTACTAGAAAAAGCAATCAAATATTAAACATCACAGTCTCTTATTGATTTCTGAAGTGAGGACTGATGCTATAAGGTTTCAGTTCCTACCAATAAATGTTACTATAATTTGGCATTTCATAACAGTGGGCATATTGGTCCCTCAAGGGAGACTGTGTTGTAGGGAAACATAATTACTCCGGCTCGTTTATTGCATTGTCTTTTTTTTTTTTCCCCCTGAATTCAGGGAAACAAAAGGCCTTGCTGAGAGTGCACTCAATCCCACTGCCAATGTTATTGATGAAGATATTAAAGATTACTGGTGCCAGTATGGACCGCTGAGGGTCACCACTTGTCACCAGTCTCCATCTGGATATGGAGCCATTGACCACTGCTTTCTGGATGCAACCATCCAACTAATTCCTAATGCACCAAACAGCCCACCCATCACATCCATATCTCTCCAATATAGAGAGAAAGATGTTGTGGGGGTCTGTGTCAAAGGCCTTACACAAGTCCAGATAGATGATATAGATATAGCACAGTTATAACACAGCTGCACAAAAAAAGAAGACTGCTGGAAGAGCTTTTGTTTGCTTGTTTGTTTTCAAATAAGTGATAAAAATGAAGCTTTTTCTTTTAGTCATTAGAGATCCCAGGGCACATTTTTTAAGATTCAGGCACTTCAGTAACTCAATGTAGTCAACTAAGACAAATTCCACTTTAGTAAATTGGACTGTGCTTACTATTTAAATCATTCCTACAGTTCTTAATGAAAAATTGCATTTTTTACCTTCTCTTGTTCTACCCTAAATAATGTCATCATATTGTGTAATGGTATGGCTGTAGGTTTCAAAACATTTTCAGCTGCAGGAAATCTTTCTGTATTTGTAAAACATCTTTTTGTTTGTTTTCAAAAAGAAAGACCTATAAACCTGATGCAATTTATTTCCCATGATAAGACAGAAATGTACTGTTGTATGCTCCTGGAATTAGCATTGCAATTGTCTATTAATAAAGATAAACCTGATGAATATTAATCACTCTCTGTAGACTTCACCTCTCATCTAGAGTTCCCACTGCTGATCATAAGAGTGGTCCAGTGAGTCCAGCTCAGTAAAGGTTCCTACAGTGTTACGAGAAAATAATCAGACTTGCTTTGGACATTTAGCTGTGTATTAAAGGAGTGAATAGAGTAGAACTGATTAAATAAGTGAAATACTTGTACAGAGCCTGAGTGGCAGAAGGGCTTTAAACTGCAGAACTGTGCAAACGTCATTAAACGCTGTGTTGTTATATGAATCGAGGCAGACAAGATATTCCCCTAGCTGTCTGTGATTTGTCATTTTGTGCCATTGAGAGTCTGTGGCCTTTCATCAGTTTAACAGACTGAAGTGTTGCCTTTGGAAGATAATTACAGGTTCTCGATGAAAATGGCAGAGTTAAACCCTGCTAAATGGTACTTGTCTCTCTGGAGAGAGCACAAGAAGCACACACAGGCTGTGGGTTCTCTGCAGAAGGGCCCCTTCCTGGGATAATGATACAGCTCTCTGTGGGAATGATGGGTCTGGATAAGAACCTGATGGGGGAAATGCAGTTTTACCTTATGTGACCGGCTGTGCTGGCCTTTCCAGGAGAGCTACAGAGTCCGGAGGGAAATGTTGAACAACAGGCAGCCTGTGTGACTCCTCCTTTTTGGGGAGGATCTTTGCATTCCACATAAGTCTGATGGAAAGGGGATTTGTTGACTCAGGGATACTCTGGGAAGTATCCAAAGGTATTCTCCATTACTATTTCAGAAAGCCACTCTTGAGAGATACAAGTCTCTTGCTGGAGGTCCTTTGCAAATTTTAATGTTTAATTAACGTAGTAAGGTTTACATTGCTGCTTAATTGACATTGCCATTGAGAGATGTCTGCTTGGTGGCTAGAACAGTGTCTTGTGCTTGTGTCTGAGTATATGCCTTTATTAAAACCTGATTTGTTATTCTTAGCATGATCACACTCTACGGGGATACAGTTACTGAGCCAAATCTTCAGCTGACAAATATCAGGCTAAGTTCAAAATAAATTAATTGATCTTTCCTGTCTTCGCCCATAAATTGCAGGCAATGTTAGAGGGGATATACGGAGGACTTGCTACTTTCAAAGTTGCATGAAGGTCTTTTTGTATTTATAATATTATCATCTCGTTAGGAACTGGATCCTCAAACTGAAAAAAAAGCTTCAGATATTCAGTTTTGCAATTTAAAAGAAAACTTCATTATATGATGTTGATATTTCTTACAATTTGTGAGTGGAGGACACCAAGTATTGTTGAAAACCTGGTATTACCACAAGCATGGAAAGTTAGAGAAACTAAGTTGCGAGTGTGCAGCTTTCATTCTGCAAAATTCTCTTTAGGATTGAGTATATGTCTACAGATTACTATAGATCGATCATTTACCAGCTCTGTTTGCTTTCAAGAAGCATATCTATGAATATAATATGAAAAAGGAATGATTCAGTACTAGTACACAAATAGAGAATTTGAGAGCAAACAATTAACATTTCTTTCAAATAATCCGTTAAAATGCAGGAGGGACAAGTCAAAAGAAAAAGCTGAGAAATGGAATCAAAAGAAACACTGCCAAGATGATTTGGTTGCACATTCATGTTATGAATGCTGGTAAAAGACTTCTTGCTTTTGGAGAGACAGACGAGTAGTTCCCTTTGTGAGAATATATCAGATGGCAGCAAAATCATGAGTAATCTGATTAGTTCGACAAGTTGTCAATTTTCACAGACTCTGTCTTGGGGCAGGGAGCACTGCTGGGTTTTGTGTGTGGAAGACAGATGTTCTCTTTACAGTCTCTAAGCAAGATAATAAAAGTTCCCCATCTTGCCAACCTGCATTGGAGCCAAAAAGAGATAATTATGTGCTGCCAGTGCCACTGCTTCTGGTTCTTTTGTACCAGACACAGGAAGGCACAAGAAAGGGGAATCTAAAAATGATAAAGATGCAAAGATCTTTGTGCTGTGTAACTGTGTTTGTGCTACAGAAGCCTTTGCTTCTCTTATTATTTCTTAATATTACCTCTCTCACACTTATGATTATTTGAAGGAAGTGTGATAAAAATGTTTGTTATGGACAAATATACAGCAGCGTGTATTAGGAGAAGACTGGGCAGTAAAAGCAGTCTCTACCCTACTCTTTTCTAAACATTTTAGCAAGGTTTTTCAAGTGACAGTATGTTAGATCAATCTGAAATAATGAAAGTGCATATAATGAAAGAGAACAGAGAAAGGACAGCATTTAGAACCGGACAGTCCTAATTGGTTTGAATTGGCAATGGAACATTTGTATTCAGAAAAGAGTAGATGCCATTTTAGATCCATACCTAGTGTCAGGTCAACTCAAGTCTTGAATCTAGTTACCTTAGAATATTTTTGGTTGAATTCATATCTGATCCTCCAGTGTTAGGATCTGTTTCTGTAGATTTACTTTCGAGTTGGAGTCCAAACTACAGGAATATGTGGTCCTGAGTCTCATTTGGATGTATGTTGCAGGTCACAGGAGCAGCTGTGTTGGGAGATGTGTTCCTCAGGTTTTCAAAACTTTTGCATAAAGATGTGATTGCATAGAGTTATAGTTGTTTAAGGCTGAAAATTTAGGAATAAATGAGCTCCTCAGTTACCAGAACTTTAATAATTTGGAGTTAATGAAGAAAGCTCAAATTGGCAATCTAACACTAGCCTAAACTTCTTGTCCAACAAGAGGAATAAGAACCAACTTGCTGCTCCAAGCAACATGAGGACACTCTGAAAAGCCTTCCAGAATTGAAGAGTTAAAATAAATTGGAAATCACTGGACACATGAGAGGTCATCTGATATTAGTTCAGGTCTGTGAGTCTCTTGCCTCTTCTGTTACTTCTGCAGATTTTAGATCGCAACATCAGCTCAAGGGCACCGGAGACAGACAGAAAAGATCATGAAGGTAAAGTTGCAACTGGAATTTCTAGGAGGTTGGATGAATCCAATCAAAAGAAAAATAAAAGCCAAATTTGTAGGTTTCATTTCCACACAGCATGAGAATGAAAAAATAAAATAAAATAAAATAAAAATAAAAAGGTTTTCAGTACCAAATTCTCAAAGACCTTTACTATACATTAGCTCATGGCACTGTGCCGCTGAGAATAGCAGAGGCACTTTTGGGGACATTTTGTGGTAAATTTCTCAGCAATACTTAAATCTTGTCTGTCAAAATCAATTTGAGAAGCTTAAGTTTCTTGAGTTGCTGTCTCGCTTCAGGCTCCATAATGAAAAAAAGTGATGCAGAGTTTCCGCACTTCTTACTCTATCTTGAAGTGTACGCTCTAAAATTTGTATTTAGCAAGATCACACTAAAAAAAGCTCCTTTTTTTCCCATATTGATTAAGTCAACCTTCTTTTAGAAAACAACAAAAAAAACAACAGTCCCACACATAGATTTAGATAGAATATGTACTCTAGACTCTTTATCACTGGGTTAAATTGGGCTGTCTTTTATGAAAAGCATTCAGTGGGAAAGATTCGAACCTGTGGCCTTTCCTGCAGGCATGATTTTAATAGCCAAAATAAATTCTTTCTCTTTGATTAACTTACTTAGCAATTCTGACTGATCAGTTAGGAGTCTAGGAAGAAGTAATTTAGCAGTCAGCAGTAGCTTTTAATTAATTTGGCATCAGTGTCTGCTGATTTACATTACTGACAAAATGTAAAAATGGTTTTTGATATCTGGTTTTGACACATTAATTATGTGTTGTTTTCTTCTATTTTTCTGTTTGTTTGTTGTGATTTTTTTTGAAAGCTATTGATTCATTGATCATGACCACAGTAGCATTCAAGGTGAACAAATAAATCCTGTCTCAAGGATCAGCTTCCATCTGTGTCTTGCCACGGTAGGTTTCTCTTTATGACAGACAACATCTTAAACCAGTTGGTCTCTGGGAGTCTCTCATGGGTTTTCACTCTCATAGTCAGTTACTTCACACAAATCCTTGCTCACAACAGACTGGCGAACTTTGGGAATCCTGAACTCTCCTTAGGACTCTGTAGGGAAATTTGTTCTTTTAGGTAGAAAGTCTTTTGCCTGATTACCACCAAATATAATTGCCTCTTACCTTTCTGCTCTGCTTGGCCTTTTTTTTTTTTTTAATTTTTTCCTCTCCTCTTAACTCACCTCCTCATTATATTCCTGTTTCACCAGCATAGAAAGTCTTGCCTTTCTTTTTATGCTACTAATCCTAGCCTGAATCCTCATGATCAGGAGGAACCTCCAGAGGTTTCCCTCCATCTGCCTCCATCAGCAGTTCTAAATCTTCCGTCTGGCTTCTCTTCTTATCTCTTAACTTTTTTTTTTCTTAGGCTTCTGTCCCCCTATATCTTGTCCTAGAGATTTCCACCCTTTCCACCCACCCAGTCTGAATCTTTTCTCCCTTGCTACCCTTGCCCCTTCAGTCCTCTTTTTTTCTCTGTGTCACTTCCAGGCAGCAGTTCAAGAGTGAGAACACAAAATGTTTCTCTAGATGCTGCTTTGAAACATACACCTTATTGGGTCCTCTTTGCCAAGCACATTGATGTTGCATGGACTATCAAATCACAGATACGTTAGCAGGAAGGGACCTCTGGAGGTCATCTAATCCAGGCTTCTGCTCAAAGTGGGACTATTGCCAACTCTACAACCAGGTCAGCCTTAGCAGCACCTAGACAAGTCTTGGAAACCTCCAAGGGTGGAGATTCAGTAGCTTCTTTGAGTGACCGGATTCAGAGCTGCACTACTCTCTTAGTGAGCTTCTTCCCCCTAATGTCTAACTCGAACTTCTCAAGCTGCAATTTATGGTCACTGGTTCTTGTATTGTCTGTCAATATGGCAAGCAGTTGCAGGCTTCCACTAGATCAATCCTCAGCCTCTCCTTTGCTGGACTGAAAAACCTCACAGTCTCTTTCTAGGACATATGCTCTGGGCCTCTGACCATCCTGGTAGTCCTCTTTGGAACCTTTTCTAATTTATCAACATCCCTAGTGAACTGGAAAACCTGTAGGTAGACACAGTATCTCAGATGCAGTGTCACCATTGGTGAGCAGAAGAGAATAAAAGCCTCATTCAATCTACTGGCCACATTGCTCCTGGTGCAGCCAATGTGCCATCTGCCTTCTCTACAATGAGAGCCAAGTGTTGGCTCCTTTTTGGTGTGTCCTCTGCTCCAGGTCCTTTTCTGCAGGGAGCTTGTATCTGGTAAGTCCACATGCTGCCTGAAGGCCTTCAACCTTCTCCTTGTTGATCCAAAGGACGTTTCTTTTGATTCGTTTCTTAAGTTTCTCAAGGTCTCTTTGGCTTGAAGCTCTGGCATTCAGCATGTCATCCCCTCTGCCTTATTAGTATCACCTTTGTATTTGCTGAGGATGTATTCTATCTCATCATCCAGGCTGTCAATGGAAATATTGAACAACATTGGCTTCACTATTGACCCCTCATGTGTTCTGCTTGTTACCAGCCACCAATTAGATAGCAAGCCATTGATTGCCCCCTTTCAGCCTGGCAGTGCCTCTCTTTCCTGCCCAGCAATACAATACAACCCTGCTTCTTTTCTGCAGTTTTGTTTGTTTGGTTGGTTGGTTTTCTTCTTTTTTTGGGGGGAAGGAAAAGGTTCAAAAACCCCACAGAGAAGAGAAGTAAAATCCAAAGAAGTTTTGAAGAGAAGCTGGGAGAGACAAGAAGCAGAGTCCTAAATCTTGTCCTTCTACTGCTAATAAGAAGAGCAAGGAATGGACTCTTTGTTGTTGCTGTTGTTTTTTCTGCAAGGAGTTCGTAACCACAAGCTTTATTATTTTTTATTGATACTAGAATAATTTTTCAAGTTAGCATCTGCTTCATTTCCACATCTGATCAAGATATTACTAACTCAAAGCACTGCAAAAATCTTGTTGAATAACAGTTGGTTTTGGACAGAATACTCAAGTAAATAAATAACTCTAAGGGATATGCCACCTTTCAATAGATATGTGGGAATTCACACAGAAGAAAAATACAGTAATGTGGTTTTTTTGGCCTCCTTTGTTCATGGTCTTTCACTTACAGTTCTTGGCTATGTCACTGAGCAAAAGAGTAGCTTTGGCAAAAAAAGATCCTGCCTTCTTTCCCTGTCCCTTCCAAAGCATACTAGATTATTAGTAACTTCTTTTTCCCTGCAACCAAATAATTCTCCACTTTTGATGTCAGTACTTACCCTAAGATTCCAAAACCTCTCTTCTGTGCTTTCATAAAGAATGTGGGGTTTGTTCTGTTTTCTGTTCATTGTCTCTTTTTTTTTCTTGTAATTAAGAAAACTTTTGGTCCTTGACTGTGTTTCTGAGATATCTATGTTGTGTCTTGTATAATGCTTTTTAACTCCTTTAATAAGCCTGAGTCATTCAGTATGCCACGTTCCTCAGGCATTAAGGGATTTTGCTGCCACGCAAGGCTGCTCATGCTGGAGAGCACATTAGGACAAATTCTGTGATTTTTTTGTCACTCTCACGAAGGGCTGGATGGAAACAGGGTTATCTTGTTTCAGTTCTGCTCTGTGATCACACATAGTTGTGATCTGACAACCTTCCACAGAGAAGACGAGCTGTATTCTTTGGAACCACTACATTTCTAGGATCTCATTGCAGATGATAATGATATCTCACACTTAAAATAAAGACACAGTAATACAGTAGAATAGGATCCTCTTGTTAATGCAGTGTCAATCAATTTTGCTAAGCTTCAATGCTTGTTTACTCTTTCAGTTGTAAGTTAATACCCAGTAGACTTTGTTATTTGAATTATTGATAAAGCATTTTGTTCCAAGTAAGAATGCAAACCCAGTTTTGAATTGCAAAGGTAAGAGAATGCCCTGTGCTCATTCCCAAGGTGTCGCTGTGAATATGTAGTTTGGAACTAAATAACTAAATACAATTGCTTTTACTTCAGCTTTGCAAAAAAATATTAATGAACAAGATCATGAAATATTTAGTTAATAGAGAAACTTTTGTTATATTTTGTACCTAACTCAAAAGCCTTTCTGTCCATGGTATGTGAGAGCTAGCCAGACTGCAGCAGCAGCAAATGCAGCTTTCAAAACAAAGAATATATTATCTCACAAACTCTAATTTGGAAACTCAGCCCAATAGTCCCTTTTTCTTTCAGTGCATAATCGAATTTGTCATCTTTTCCAAGCAGTAAGTAAGGATAATTTTTACATTTGATTTCACTCTTAAAGGACAAAACTCAGAGTTTTAGAGTCTAAATGGGACCCTTGTGATGATGTAGCCCCAGCTCAGCTCATAACAGAAGCTTCAGGGTCTCCCTTAACATTTCTCAAATGAAGTTCACAGCCAGAGGCCAAGGGTATCCTGTGGAATATGTCCCAGCTGCAGGCTATGCCGCAGAATTCTGCATAAAACATAAACATGAGATTCAAGCTAGAGCTTCTCTAGCTGAATTAAAGTGAATGAGAAATGAAGAAACTGAATTTGTTGTTACATTTTATTCAAATGTAATTATAATAGATATTTTACAGGAAATAGAGCTAGTGAAATAATTTTCAAACTTGTGACTTTTCTGTATGACTTCTCTATTTTCTTAGCGATATGTATGTTTATCATTCCCAGTCTTAATGGAGATTATATGAGTTCATGAAAGTAAGATCTTGTGAAGTGTTTGTTTACTGAACGAATAAATTGAAGAGAGTCAAAGGATGGTAACTCTTCTAGGAATCTCCAAAAATTACTCTTTTTCTAAAATACACCAGGACCCTTAATCCTAGAGTTGAACTAAGGGATTCCAGATTTTGCAGGTACGTTCTCTCCCAGTGAATACCGTGGGAGGGAAATGTTTTGTACGTCAGGACTGTGTCCTGCATGGTGCTCAGCCAGTGCTGCTGATGGGTCTGATGCAGGAGACAGCGAAAGAAGGATTCGTCTTCTGGGAGAATTAGTGTTACTGGGTTATTGTTGTGAGGAAAGTGACTGCACTGCCCTGTGAAATGGGCGAGAGCAGAAAGCAGGAGACAGTTTTATGAGGCTTCTGGTCCCTGTATGAGATGTGAAATGTCAGACAATGTGAAGGCCATCCTGGCAGGCAGAGGCAGCTTTCTCGAGCCTTCTAGTCTGTCCTCTGAGCCGTTTAGACACCAATTAGACAACGGCAGAAAAAGAAACTGATTTTTCTTCTGAACACTGATGTCCAGTGAACTTGTCAGAAGGGCTTTGAATGTGATGGCACAGGATTCACCAGATGGAGCGTGAGGCTGTGATTTTCAGATGGAGTCATTAATTTATTTGCTTGTTTTAGAAGATGTATTGACATTTCTAAATTGTATTTTTGGTTTAGGCACATGGAACATTGTAGGAATTATTTCCTTCCTGATTAACTGTAATAGCTTCTTAATGAATACACATATTTTTTGTGCATTTTTCTTCGGTTTGCGTGTTTACCAGAATTGACTTACCTAGGATTTCTCACACATCGCTGTGTCAGCACAGAGTACTCTGATAATCTGAGCTGGAACTTTCCAGAATTCACAGGTAGGAATCTGTGAACAGTCTGTGCAGAGGTGAAATCCCTCTCAAGTGTGAGCCCTGTGAGAACATGGGCTGTGGGTACAAACCCGGCTCGGAGGCTCATAGCTTAGAAACAATTCTGCTTCTCTTACAGAACTCCCTTTTTATGCTTTAATCTAATACATTTTTACATGTTTTATTGTGTGTTGCCCTCATAATCAACTTGCCCCTTTAGCTATAATTTTCATTATTGAAGGGGTGTCCTGGTTTTGTTAAAAAACAAGTTTCTCTTTTAGTGAATTTGCCTGTCAGCTAAAGCCTTCATATTAGCTGTATTTTCCTGGAGAACCAGATACATGTTTTGGTAAACATAGCAGTGGAATGCGAAGTTATTGATAAGCACGGATGGACATCTCACGAGAGGGGCAACGAGAAACAGGTGACCAAGAAACTGACCAACTGTGTATAATGCTCCATTCACGTGAATACTTCATATAAAAGTGGGAGATCACGAGGATCTTGTCCCTTTTCCTTCTTTTTCCCTTTTCCTTATGGCCAACATTAGGAGAGGACCTTGCTAGTCGTCCCTGCGAACTGAGGCCTAGTGACACACTGAATCCAGCTCCGGTTGGCTGCAGAGTCCAATCCAGGATTTTGGGTGCCGGCTCTGCAGTTGCTGAGACTTTCAAGATTGGTTTTGTATATTTTGTATTATTTTCTCTATTCTTATCAGTAGCATTAGTAAAACATTGTTAATTATTCCAACTCTCTTCTCTTTGTCCTTCTTTCCCTCCCGATCACCTGTCCTTAGTGGGAAGGGGGGAGAGGGAAGGACAAAAGGGGAAAGGGAGGGAGAAGAGTGAGTTAACAATACATCTGCCAGGGTTTTATTGTCACCCCGCAATCAAAACCCTCGACAGTGGGGAATTACATTTCTTTCCTTTTTGTTCACATTGTGGCCACATTGTTGTCTGCTTCTGCGGCTGTTATCTTTTCAGAAGGGCCAAGAAACACAAATAACCACTTACAGAGGTTTGTTTGTTTGTTTGTTTTCATGTTTTTATTTTATATTTTGTTTATCTTATGTTAAAAAGTTGTTAAAACAATTTTAAATTTAGCTGATAAGCTCTCTTAGTATATATTATCTTCCATTTTTCAATATGTTTATTAGCAAAATGCTCTTTTTTTTTTTTTTGAGGCAAACATTCTAGGTAAATATTTACATATTTTGAAATGTTTACAGAAATTGAACAGACCACAAGATAATTAGTTATATTTTTACCCTTTAGCTCTTTAGAAAGCAGGAAGCCTGGATGCCGGGTTTTCAGAGCAGCCAAGTGAGTTTGTGGCAGGTGATTTCTAGGCTCTTTGGTTCTCAGTGTGACTCTGTGCTGGGAAGACACTCACTGCTGGGAGGTTGAGGAGATTATCACCAGGATGCCATGTGTTCTCTTGATCTGTCTTTATGATGTTGGTTTCACCTTAGTTCCAAAAGTAGATTTATTTTTGAGAGACATGACTTGATTTAGATACATGCCTACCGGGTACCGTACTGTCCCTCACCATCTGAGAAGTAAAAAAAGTAAAGCTTTTGTTATTTAAAGCTGGTATTTTCTGAATAGATGGTGAGATTTCAGACCTAGACCTATGTGGAAAATCAAATTCAAATACCAGATCTGAAGCCTGCTATGAAAGTTCACATACACAAAGAAAGACACACATAAAGTTCACCATATTATTTTTATATAATTTTAATCAATACAGCAGTATTTAGCATTCTCATCTTTTAAGTAATGAGATGAGAGGAACTTGTTCAGGAAGCATAATCTTCCAGCCACCCAGTATTTATGTTCTGGTTTAGCCATTGAGCTTTGTACCAAGGGCTCCTAGAGTCCAAAGTTTATGTTTACTTGTACAGCAATAAAGGACTGATGTTTATTATCAACTTCCAAAACTGACACACTGAACCAGGTCATGAAGACCCAGAGAGCTGATGGGCAAAAAAATATTCTGTCAGACAAATCTACACATTTACAATAAAATAGATAAACTATTCTCCTACAACTGGGGTTTTTGGTTTTGTTTTTTTCTCTAATCAAAAGAAATGGGGAAATTATGATTTTAAGTTTATACAGAACATAAACAGTTCCCTCACTGTTCAGAATACATCCCTATGTTTCTGATAAAGTCTATCTTGGATAGAAACATAGGAACAATAAAAGAACAATATCAGAAAAATGAACTGTGTCCAGTGTCAGTCAGTTCTGTCTGAAATTTAGAATTTAAAAAGTATGGATTTTGTAAGAGAAATATTTTTACCAAGTCTTAAGACAGCAGGAGATTTGTACAAATTCTCAATCCCTTATATTCATTGGTTTTGGGCATCACCAGTGCACAGAACATCCAAAACACCCATTGACATTGTGGGAATGCACTCGTTTAGTTATTCTTGAAGGATGCAGCCACTGCATGCTTTGTAGTGTTTTCTATGTGTCTATGAGGAACCTAGACCAGGAGAAATTATCTGATACACATGATATTTATAATCATGATATGTTTTAACATAGTCTAAAGAATTAGAGAATAAATATTTATAATTTTAAACCTTTTTTTTTTGTTTGTTTTTTCTTTTAGCTTTCACTTGGGCCATGTGCTTGGAAAGAACCAAGCGTGCTTTATGCTAGTTTTATGCTTATGAACAGTCATGATGAATTCTATGTGAAAATGGAATAATGTACAAAAATGCAAGCACGTATTTATACATGAGCTTGTGTTGGGTGGGGACCTGTGAGTGCTAACGGAACAATGGGCCAATATTTAGAGCTTTAGCCTCGATCATGGGAAATGCTGGTTGAAGATTTTGCTTTGCTGGAGATTACGTATGTGTTTTCAATCTAATTACTTGCAGGATAATGTTCATCTGACTTCAAATTTTCTAAGTAAATATTTCTCTAAATTAGTCCTATCTTCCTCCCTTTTCAGAAATCAAAGAGAAGAACTTGTTTCCAGGGAATATCTGGAAGCGCCCTCTCTGTAGAGGGAGCATGGATAACTAGCTCAGGCAAGACACCTGATATTTAAGCAGGTGAAGTTAGATACCTCATCCATGACATCTTTTCCTTATTTTGTTATAGCTGTTCGGGGAGTATAGACAAATGAAGTCTTAGAACATATATCCTGTTATGTTCCTTATTTTCAGAAGTGTTCATAAGTGTGATGCTGGGACAACCTGGATGGTGCACGTGTGACTCCAACATACGAAGCCTTGTCTGGCTGCCTTCTCACTGATGCATCGGTGATGTTGTTTGCATAGAAATCCCAGAGAGATTTTATTTGAAGGTGGCCTGATTTGGGGCTGACTTTCTAGTCTTCAGGATGTTCCTGGGACAAGCCATGTCAAATAGATATAGAGATTTTAATTTTTCATTAGTTAGCTCTTCTCTAGAGGAGAAATCAAAATGATCAGAGGGCTGGAACACCTCTCCTATAAGGACAGGCTGAGACAGTTGGGGTTGTTCAGCCTGGAAAAGAAAAGGCTCCAGGGACACCTTATTGCAGCCTTTCAGTACTTTAAAGGATCCTACAAAAAAGATGGGGGCAAACTTCTTAGCAGGGCCTGTTGCAATAGGACAAGGGTTAATGATTTTAAACTAAAAGAGGAGATATGCAGACTAGATACAAGGAAGAAATTTTTTACAATGAGGGTGGTAAAACACTGGGCCGGGCTGCCCAGAGAGGTGGTAGATGCTCTGTTCTTGGACACATCTAAGATCAGGCTGGACGGGGCTCTGAACAACTTAATCTGGTTGAAGATGTTCCTACTCATGGTGGGGGGGTTGCACTAGATGACCTTTGAAGTCCCCTTCCAACTCATACTGTTCAATGATGATTCTATGATTTTGTGCTACTTTGCAAGGATTTGGAGAATATCAGCACATTCCACATTCAGTCACGGTGACTGCGCCTGCCCTGAGCCAAGGCACGTGCAGTGATGTGACTGATCATCTTTTAGCCCATGTCTACTGTTCCCTTCCCACAGACACTTAAGGATCTTCAGGTAATGAAACAGCAACACGCATTTAGGTCTGGCCCAGGGCAGGTTGGCTTATGTGCCTACATCAAAGCATTTGGAAATGTTCCTTGGCAACAGCTTAGCTACAACTTCAATCTCTATGGTGATGGGCCATATATATCGCAAGATTCTGTAAGACTAAAGGTGAGCAACCTGTATATTTTCCTGGCTTTTTTTAACTACTTCTATATATAGATGTAAAGCAAACAAGAGAAGTCAAAATACGTGATCTCAGATGAACTGTGTTTCGTATATCAAATGCACTGCATTCTGTAATGGCAGGCAGTTCCCGTACCCTTCTGATTGCTAACTAATTAATAAAATTGTAGCAATTTAGCATTATCTTCCATAAAATACCATTGCAGCAGCTTTGACACAATGAGCTTTGGCCTGTGTAACAGTGTGGGCTGAATTCTGTAGCTGGAATTCTAAAATTAGAAATGTAGAAGCCCACAAGCTCTGTATAAATATATAATACTGTTTCAGGAAGGAATCAAGACAAACCAAATAGCTGCCATTCAAAATAAATCTCAGGGATTTTGAACAAAAGCCATAGTGAGTTTGGATTGCTCGTTATTTTTTAAGGAACTTTCAGCAAGAAATGCATTAATATGCACAATATAAATCCAACCCCACAGGTCACAGAGAGTTTGCAATTTGCAAGTGCTTTAGGAATAGTTGTTAAAGAGTGGAGAGGAGGAGGGGTAGGAAGTGTCAGTAGGAGAAATAGCGCTGTAGTGCTAATGAGCAGATGCTCTGTTGTGTATTCAGAGACCTCCTTGCAATTAAAAAATAGTTGTAAGTAGGAGGAGATCATTCAGCTGTCTGTGTGCTGTCAGTTGTACCTTGACCAGCTTTTTGTATGTTGGATGCATTTTGATTAAAGCAAAAAGGGGGAAAAAGTGTCTGTAGCTGGTGGATGATTTGGCAGCAATGTTTTGTGCAGTTGAAAAGTGAGACTTGGGTGCAAAGAGAGCTGCGGAACTCCACTTCTGGTAGAAGCCAGGTATCGTTCAGCTGCTGGTAACTAATGGTTTCCTCCCAAAATACTGGCTCATCTGTGGGCAGGGAACATGAATGTTCCTTGGAGGAGGTCAGAGAGGCAGTTCCTACCTCACCTCTTCAAGCAATGAGTTGCAAGGTAAAAACAGAGTAGCCAATATGTGGTTCCCTAGCCCGCATCAAGAGGTTCAAAGAAAAGGAATGAGGAGCAAGAATCTAAAGTAGAAATTCTTCTGTGGCTGGTTACCTCATTCCGCTTGGGTCAGGACGGTGTGCAGGGGCATTGGGCTGGTTTCAGCAGCAGATTCCAGAATTATTGTCTTCAACTCAACTCCAACTTTGTCATGTTTATTAGAGAAACACATTAAGGTTTAGGAAAGAGCTGCATCTTCCATGGGCAGAATTCATTAGTAAAAGTAGCTCATTTGCTGCCAGCATTGTTTGATCCAACATATGTACTTTTTCCCTCCTTTTCCTCTACCTTTCTTTCTTCTTCTTCAGTTTAGGGAACTTACAGTGTAATTAGAAATTGAATTATTTATGAGAAGTCGTTAAATTGGGTGGATTGCAAATTCATCAAAGGCAGGAGACATATGATATGAAACTGCCTTTTCCTTTGCTGCTTTTGCTCATAGTGACTGCAGGGAAGCCTAGATGAAGCATCTTGAGCTTTGGAACAAAAAACTAAATGGTCTGTGATATCATTCATGTGTGTGCAAATACCCATATGAGTGTTGGGCGAAAATACAAAATACGGAGGAGATTAACCAACAGAAGGGTATTCTGAGGAGGCAAAGGGAAGGGATAGGTCATGACTCATTACACCCCTTTGGAAATCAGAAAATGTAATTTGTCTGCAAACTGGAGGAGTTTATGGGCTTAATGACATTTAAAATCAGTGGAAGCTCATTTAGTAGCAGTAAGACATATAGTATTCTACTAATATTTTGAGGAGTCTGTCTAAAAATAACATAGGAGGCTTTTATTTATATCCTGCTGTGATACTAAGGACATATCTCTAAGTAGATAAGATCTATCCCTCTAATAAATGAGATTCAAAACAAACCAAGTTAAGCCTTTTAACTGCCTTGCTATTTTTGTCATTATGAAACTTACTTATCTGAAGGTATTCTGAGAAATACACACTCATGCCATTGAAATAGTTTCTTTATCACTAGGTTCTTGTTTGTCTTCAGGTGCAGTTTGGCTGCTCATGTTAGTCCTTTCAAAGCTTGGTCTTTAGAGTGTGAGAAACCATGTTTTTTTGCTGTGATACTGGTGAATTCAGGTCATTTGAATTCGCAAAGCTAGCAATTTCTACGTATTATTAGAGGTGCTTGTGGCATTAATCATCCATTGACTGGATTTAGGTGTATAATGAAGATATGGTAAAGGAGAAAAGCTGAACTTTTTTTTCTCCTAATTTCTGGAGGAAATAGCTGTCCATCTATCTTAAGTTTTTTGAAGTGCATTTTCACGCTCTGAGCCTATTAAAGGAGGGGTCATTAATAAAATAATAATCACAAATATGATTATAAAAGAGCATAGGGAGGAGCTGGGATCCTTTCCACAAGATGCTCCCTCTTATTGGGATGTCACATATTCAGTTTGGTCATCCTGGCAAAGAAGAGCAGTGTATCTTTCTGGAAAGGAGTGGGCAGTACACGTGCTAGCTTGATGTTCAGCATCAGCATGAAAGTGGAGTGTGCGTAGTACCATCTTGGAGATATGTTAGTTCAATTAATGCGTGTTTCAGTGCTTTTAGAACTTCTCTTTGAATGTGTATGAATGCATGTGGATGCGTAGGGTGGCCAGAGGGCACAGAAGCTCACTGTTACATTTTTAATCAGTTTCTAAGTTCCTCAATGAGCCATGATTGATACAACCTAAAACCATCTATTATCCATTTCAGATGCACTTTTGTTGCTATATTGGCAGAAGTGCATGAATGTACAGGAAGAAACTCTTAACACATTTAAAGCCCATGCTATTTGAGACATGGAATTATTTTGTACAATAAAAATACATATACGTCATCACATTAATATAAATAGTTTCAATTCAAGCTTAGTATGCACAATAAAATGATTTCCGATTGTCTTTGCTTGTGTGCTCATGGTTTACAGTGAATGATCCCATGGTAATTAATGTTTTAGTCTCTATTAGTGAATAATTGCTACAGTAAACTCCTAAAAGGACACTTCATGCTCAGGTCATTGTATAACTATTTTCAACAGCAAGTATTCACAAGCTGTTATTATTCCTAGCTAATCAACATTTTCAACAAAGGCTTGTGCTATGGAGTGTTTATGGGGTTTGGGTGTCCCATTTGCAACACCACTGACGCAGCCTGATTTTCAAAGAGGCTTGAGGAGCACCATTGACAGGCACAGACCTGTGCAAGATCTTTCACTTTGGATATCACACAACCAGGGTGTCCACGGTAGCTACTTTAAAATGCATTACCAAAAACACTACCTAGAGCTTCTTCTATTTACATGTTATTTAGTGTTAACACCAGCTCACTCCCACAGTCACCTCTTGAGGTCACCAATATCCATTCAAAGATTGAATATCTCCATGTTTACTGTCTCCATATCTCCACAGTATACGTATCCCTACAGTTCCCATGTATAAGTGTAATGCTTTGTCACAGAGGCACCCCAAGGTTAGTTTAAGGGACAACGGGGTCCAAAACAACTTTTATTAAACTGGTGGGAAATAGGGTTTTAGCACTCCAAAGTGACTTGAATGTGAGTTCGGATGTCAGTTGAGGAAACTGTTAAAGGGCAGCAACTAATACAACAGGAGGTCCACAGTGTGCATGCACATGGCTTTGCCAAAAACAATGCCGGAGCTGTCCCTGAGTCCGGGAAGAGTCCACACTTGCCTGAACATGGTGTGGGATTATTTTAAAGGGATACACGTACTCGTATTGAGTATGGAAAGTGTACACTCGCAATCCTGCAAGGAGAAATACACGTGCAAATATGCACGGAATATTACACGTGCTTATGTGGAAGCACGGGAGGAAAATACACTCGTGATTATGCGAGGAAATAATTTATACATGTGATCGTATTGAACACGGAAAGGACATGCGCAAATGTGCACGGAAAGTATAAATACACGTGCAAATGTACACAGAAAGTAGATACACTCGCAATCCTGCGAGGGTTAATTTTACTCACACACTTGGAGGCAAGGCAAGCGGAGTCTCCATCCTGGAGGCGGGTGGGGTGGAAAGCGGCTCCTGGCAGCAGTAGCTCAGCTCCTAACTCACAGAATCACAGAATCACAGAATTGACTGGGTTGGAAAAGACCTCAGAGATCATCGAGTCCAACCCTTGGTCCAACTCTAGTCTGTTTACTAGATCATGGCACTAAGTGCCATGTCCAATCTCAGTTTAAAAACCTCCAGGGATGGTGAGTCCACCATCTCCCTGGGCAGGCTGTTCCAATGCCTGATCACTCTCTTGGTAAAGAATTTCTTTCTAATATCCAGCCTAAATATCCCCTGACAGAGTTTAAGCCCATGCCCCCTTGTCCTATTGCTGACTGCCTGGGAGAAGAGACCAATCCCCACCTGGCTATAACTTCCCTTCAGGTAGTTATGGAGAGTGATGAGGTCACCTCTAAGCCTCCTCTTCTCCAGACTAAACAACTCCAAGAGGATCCCGCAAGGAGCGGCCCTCGACATGTATCCTGTTTTTATAGCCTGATCAGATCTGACTGTAGGCATTCCAGAAGCTTCTCTGCACCCCCACACTGACTGTGGGGTGCCCCTGAAGCTTCCAAACATCCTCCACACTGGCCGTGGGCACCCAGCGGCTCCCTGGTGCCTCTGCGCTCCCTTCTCCTCTCTCTTAATGACACTGGCCAGCCAGCTCTGGGGTCAAACAAAAGAAGCTGTCAGACTCAAGCAGCAGAGAGAGAGGGAGATGGGTCTACACCTTCCATATCGAAGGAAGGGAGGGGGAGAGAGGGGAGTTTGCATTCTGCCACACGCTTACATTTTTCTGCTTTTTGGTAAGAATGATAAAGTTGCCTCTTTGAGGTGAATTCTGTCATATTACTTGGATTTTTTTCCAACTATGTGGCTTTGATATAGCTTAATACATTTTTGTTATATATGTTTACCTTAATTATAATTCCTGCAGGCAATTTGCTTACTAATATTCCCAGTTTTAACTTAGCATATGATTTTGTTACTGTGATATTAATATAAAAATGTCATTTCTATCTATAAAGTTATTGGGCCATGTTACAAGGATGCAGGACGTTTGTTTTGCACCTTTCTTGATAGTTTTTTTTTTTTTCAAAGGTTTTACATGTATTGTCTTGAAATGACATACTGTAAGATACTTTTTTGGAGAAAAAGCTGCCAGAACATGGAATAAATACAGTTAATGTAAAGGAACACAGTCCATGTTCATTCCTCTGTGCTTTAGCGTGGCAGACCGCAGGTGACACAGTGCTTGAAAACAGTATTTGCTATAAAGTTTCCAAACTTTGGGGTTTTTAAAATTATTTTTATAAGTTTTTTTTCCTTCTTTTTGTATATTTTTTTTCTTTTAAGCAACTGGCTTTTTTCTACATGATTTTTCTTTATTACTGATATTCTGTTCTCCTTAGTCATTGAAGGAGACAACCTCAATATACAGAATGCAATAAATAACTCGAATTCAGGACAGACTTTTGAAATGGTGAATTTCACTGGTGGATGCTTTGATTATTTCTTTTTCAAATAATAACATCGAGCTGCATTTCCATACTTTTACAATGCACTCTATAAACACAGTACAGAAAGATGGTCACTGTTTCTAGTCTAATAGCGAAAAAAGACAAAAATATGTTGTTCTAAGAACTGATTGATAATTTGGAGGCTATTTTTAAAGGTGCTTTTTGAACAAAAATTCATATCTCTGTAGAATGTTTGCTATTTCTTCTATTCTAGCACCCTTCTAGTTTTGTTACTGGGCTGTTTAAATAAAGTATCTTGTCCAAACAATTAGTACTTTAAATTTGGCACACTTGCTAGTAAGCAAAGTAATAAAATCATGGATGTTAAAACAGGCCTTCTAGATTGTATCTGTTCATCAGACAGCTCCACTCTTTCAAACTTTGACTTTTTTTGATGTATTTATTTACAGAACTGTGCCGATTACAAGTGGATGACTACTAGTTGACATTAGGAAGGACACTTAGTGCTGCTTAGTAGGATGCCATAGTAGGAGTCCTCAGGGAGGAGCCCAGTGACATGGATTATGTTGCTCTTTCCCAGTTTGGGTTATGACCTATAATGTTTTTTGCCATCTCTTTTATTTGTATGCTGGTTTTCCATGTGAGAAGAAACAAGCTGCTTCACTGCCTGGTGCTCCATGCTTAACATCATTTTTTTGTGTGTAGAGAGCTTAGGGCTTTACAAATGAAAAAGCACTACATGACTACTAAGCATGAAGACTTTGTTATCTTACTGTTGTGTAAATTGAAGGAATCGAACGTCTTTGGTACCTTCTCCTGTTTTTCTGGTCTAGCAAATAGCATGTAACTCATGAATTCTTGTCCTCATTATGGATAACACCAACATTTCTGTGTTGTACTCTTATATTTTTAAATTATTCCTACAATCTGTCAAATCCATTTTGGTACATCCCACATTTGCTTTTATTTATCTACAAAGTGGAGCCTCCTTATCCATTACATTTTGTCTGCCAACATGGATGGAAACCATCCCAAGACGTATATGAATTTAAATGGCAACAGAATGACTGGCACTAGGGATGTGTTTTTAGTGTCAAGGGTATGGTGATGTATAGCATTAGTTGTTAAACATAGTCTGCTGTGGGCTGGGTGCCAGCGGGCTGTCTTGTGTGCAGTGCCAAACCTTGCTGGGAACCCAGCATGTTCTGTGGTTCAGCTGCAGATTTTCTCAGTTGTAGCTGCAGAAAGGAGACACCAAATGTAGTGACACAACGTCACTTCTGAACCATGGGAACGCTATTCCAGTGTGACATGGAAACCAGTCTCGCTTTGGGGCAGGGCAGTTGCCGCTTTGTTTTCATCTTCCTTTTGGCTTCTTTTGTCCTTACTCAGCCATCCTCAGTGAGTAAATGGGAGTAAAATCATCCCTGAGTATCCTTCTCAGGTCCTTGCTGATTGTGCATGTCCATGGTGCCTTCTTGCCAGTTACTTCCCACGATCACAGCAGAAATATGCTTGTAGAATACAGAGCAATGGGGATAGTGATGCCTCGGAAAAGTATCTCTTTATGTGGGGCATTTCCTATCAGACGGTGGGACAACAAAGTCTCTGTCGCCTTCCTCTGTGTTGTTTGTCCACCTTGCTGCTCCATCCAGCTCTGACAAGTGTGCAGGAGCAGGGAGATCACTGAGTGTTCTTCCCACCTTTGCTGCAGAGATGGGTAACCAGATGCAAAGAGAAGCCGCTTTACAAAAAGTGTTGGCATAATTTGTTCCCTCAATGCTAGGAGTTAAGAAATACAACTAAATGGTGAGTTACTTTTGGACTGTTTTCTGCCCATTTCGTAGGACATCTCCATGTTGCTTCTCGCTATGGGTGAGGTTCCAACCTGGCTCTCTCTAGCCTGTCAATGTTGCCTACACTGAAGTAGAAGACTGAAAGAAAAACTTGAATGTTTCCAGACATGAACACGTGGTGACAACTTGTAGTTCCATAATGACATTTTTTGAGTATCCTATCATTCCTGATTAAAATTTGGGCATATGTTTGTATATATTAATATATGTACATGTGTCTGTGTGTGTGTTTGTGTATATATATATATGTATACACAGACATTTATTTATGGCTGCTACAAGAGCAAATTAAACACACACAAAAATGGAAAGTAATCTAAAATGAATCTGAAGTCCATGACATACTTGCAGAGCTGATATGATTTGCTCTGTTCAGCCCCGATAAGAGAAAAAGAACGGGGTATGTTAATGTTGTTGCCACTTGTGTAATGGGGGTAAGGGCGACAGAGAAGGTGGATCCAAATGGTTTTTGGTGGTGCACAGTGATAGGACAAGTGACAAAAGACACAAGCTGGAACATGAGAAATTAGTGTTAGACATAAGGAAAGACATTTTCCCATGGAGACAGATGCTGGAACAGGTTGCCCAGATGGCATTTAGACTTGTCATCTTTGGAGATGCTCAAAATTCAGCTGGACAAAGAACTGAGCAACCTGGTCTGGTTGGTTTTGGGCTAATTGGCTCTTGGGCCAGATGACTTCATGAGGTCTCTACTAAGCTGAACCATTTTATGATTCAATGGAAATGCTCTTCAAAAAGAGACAAAAAACATGTCAAGTAATACATGAAAAATTTGTTTTGCTTACTTGTGCAATTCTCCCCTTTGGAACACTAGGATCATGCACCTAAGGAAATTTCTTGATTCACTTGATCACAGTAAAGCTGAAGATACAGGACTGAAAAAATGAGGGGAGATTAAGAAAGTGAAATATTAAGGGTTAATATTGTTTGGTTTTGGTTTTTTTTTTAAATAAAAAGGCATTGCAAAGCTATTTTGCCTCAGAATAATTTTGTAGGGAAAGATATTAAAATCTTAAAGTAATCAAACTTAAAGCAGGGATTCTGAAAGCATCGGAGATAATATTTTAAGAAATATTTTTAGCAGAAATTCTGTGTCATGAAACCTTTTTGATATAGACTGTCATATTTTTTGTACTCTGTAATTCTACATATAAAATACAACAAGACAATAACAGTTAGTTAACGTGTTTGTTTAAATGTATTTTATGACTTTATTGCAGTGTCAGTGTAGTCATGATGGAAGTTAGAAGGCTGGCATACAGCAAAAGGGAATGACAGGGTTTTTTCTACAAATGCAAAAATTTAACTAGTCAGAAATATATCAATAAGTAAAAGAAAAAAAAGATTTTTATCTGATAGTTTAGTTTAGTCATTCCAGTCTCTTGACGAAATTAGAAAACTCAAGAAAATTTAAGCGATCTGATATAAGCCACCAAAAGGGAAAAGGCAATTAGTGGCAAGTTACAGTCTGAATGGTGCTGCACGTGGGAACTGATGGGAAATAAGAATTGCAGGGAAGGGTTGAGCTCATTGGAATAATGTGTAATAGTCCAATAATAAAAATCCAATATTTTTAATCAGATTAAAGTATTTAGATTTAGTGCACTTTACAGACAGATGATCATTCTTATCTCCTCTGTTTCTGCAGAATTATTTTTAGTTATCAGACCCTAAGCTTAGAGCAGACAGAACAGAAGAATAAGAATTGCTAGTTGGCATAGATAAAATTCGTTTAATTTGTTGCTTTGCTGGTCATTTCTTGGTTTCTCTTTTTCATTATGGGTTGGCTTTATCATCCATTTTTCTCAGAGAACACCCGAATCTCACTGTAGTTTTGCGTTGTTACTAATTTTAGTAACGATGTATTTTCATGTATTGGACTATATTGCTTACACTTTGTAGGGTTTTTTATTTTTCTAATTTTTATTTTTACTTTTTTACCCTGTCTTTATAAAAAGAAAAATGTATTATTTCTGAGGGTATATGTTGGATATTTATTCTAGAAAACAGAAGAGAAATGCAGAGGCTGTAAGTTCCATAGCCCTCACAACTGAAATGCGAAAGGCTGAGTGTCAGCTGCTGTCTAATGGCATTAGAACTTGTATTACTAATCTCTGCAAAATGGCTATAGATCATTTTGTGACTAGGGAGAACTTGACATAAAAGTAATCACTGAAACATCTACAAATAAAGCTAAAGAGAACACATAGATTGGTTTTGATGTCCAAATACTTTAAATTGAAAATTTTCTGTTTAAAAATAAAGATTTTCTGATGTTATGAGAAGAAAAATTATTTTAGTACAAAATTGCTTAAACCTCAGTAAGCCCAGCTTTAGTTTCCAGGCTGAATCTTCGAACAGCTCCAAGGTGACCACACAGATGGCATTTTGGGGACATGCCTTTGCTTGTTGCTGCAGACTTCAGTGGGCCGCCACATGGCAGCTCAGCAAAAAATGCTTCTTTGCTTCACCCCAAATTTAATTTATATTGATCACAAAAATCATTTTCTTTACAAGAGGGAAGGTTGAGTTCATCATAAGCTATTAAGCTTGTGCTGGGTACTCGTGTGACATGGCCCTCCAAGGAATGTCCTCCTCATGTGGTCCCTGAGCCTGTGCACAGGACAAGGTTGGAGCAGGGCAGAGCTGGATGCA
This sequence comes from Nesoenas mayeri, assembly GCF_963082525.1. Taxonomy (NCBI): domain Eukaryota; kingdom Metazoa; phylum Chordata; class Aves; order Columbiformes; family Columbidae; genus Nesoenas; species Nesoenas mayeri. Next base: position 11,294,697 of record NC_137541.1, read on the forward strand.
GGGCTGGGGTTGAAGGTGTTCCCTTTAACGGGGAAAACAAAGGTAAAACAGAGTTTAACAAAAGCAGCCTACCTCGGGCTGATGGAGACTGCAGGGTGGTGCTGTGGCAAAAGGGCAGGAAAGGCCATGAGGTTCCAAAGCCCAGCTGCAAACACTTCCTTCTCTCCTTTCACACATCCAGATGCTTGGCGCTTCCCACAGTGCAGTTTTCAGTATGTTCCTGTAATGAGTATCCCTGCACCATCAATTGCAGTGTTTTCAAAGGATATGGTTAAAAAAAGGATTTCCATGCATGGGGCCAGAAAACTTTGTGTTTATTTGTTGCTCCTCGGAAGATCTGAGAGCTCCTCACTGTTCCAGAGGTTTCCTATTTGGCTTCAGGCAAGCCACTTCAATTTACTCTTTGTTCTTCTATGATCTTCATCAGCTGGAAGAATAATAATATATTTCTGTCTCCCAGGATGGATTAGTGGGGCATTTCTGCTGAACAGGGTGGCACGGAGGCACCCCAAAAGACAATTTTAGGTGGACAATAAGTTCTAAATCAAACTTTCTTCTAGCTGGAAAGTGTAGCAAATAAACTGACTAGAAAAAGGGTTTATACAATTATTTAGCACTCTGATATCAGTTGAGGAGATTATTAGGGTACGACTACATAAGAATAATGAGCATCCACAAAGTGCACACATTCACTTACAAGAAACAAAAACCAGAGGCCTCTGATTCCAGGGTACCCACAAGAAATAATCACTTACCTGGGTTAGGCAAGGACTTATTCAAGGATATATCCAGTAAATAACCACTCACCCAGTCAAGGAGGTGGGGTGCTTTCAATCTTGGGAAGTCTCCTTAGATGGTGTCCCAGTCTAAGGGGAGGGCTCCAGTTCACAGACCCGCTGCTCCAAGAAAACCACTCAAAAGGGGTCTTTGGCAGGGACCCCGTTTTACAGCCTGGTCAGATCTGGCTGTGGGCATTACAACATAGTCCAGAAGCTTCATAGCTACTCTGGGCACCTTCTTTGTTAAGGGCCCTGTCAATTGACTGAGGATCCCAACACCTTCTGCTCCCCAGGAGGTGAAGTCACCCTGCCCTGGGATAGGGGAGGATGTGACTATCAGTAGTACCTTGGTACCATCCTGGGTATGAACATGGGAACAGACACAGTGGGGCACAAAAAGTGCTAAAGAGCCATAAATCGCCTCATTGAAGACTCCAGATCTCAGGAGGATGTGCAACTGACACATAGGACCCTGTCAACACCACAAGAATGCCCCATACCTTTTGGAATTACTCCAAGGTCTTAGTTCAATGTTAATTTAGTGCAATGAGTTCCAACAGCTAATTATGTGTTGAGTGGGAATGTGTTATGCATCAGATGTATTTCACTGGGGGTGGTTTTAAAGTGACAACATTTACATTAGTTTTGCATTTTAGGACTTTTGAGTATTTGCCTTTGGAGCCTTAATTTAGCAGTGACATCTGCTTTGGTTTGGTTTGTTTTCAGATTTCTTTTAGTTTTTAAAGCCTTTGTGATTTTTCAAACCAAAAAGAGTAAAGAAAGATGCTGTTACGTTTCACCAAGCATTTCAGTTTTACAGAGGTTTTTTGCCTGAGAGATAATTTCTTTATTTCCCAAGGTTTTCCTGCACTATCTGAAGGCATCTGGAGTGTGTATATAGGGAACTCACCAAACTGTGCTAAACAATTTGGCATTTGTGAATTAAGTTTTGTCTCTCTCATGGTAATCAATTAATCCGTTAGTACACATGGGCATGTTCATCCAGGGGTGTATCACAGAAGCACAGAACGGTTGAGATTGGAAGTGACCTCTGGAGATCACCTGGTCCAACCTCCCTGACCAAACAGAGCCACCTGAAGCCGCGTTCCCTGGACCATGTCCAAGTGGATTTTGAATAACTCTAGCAATACAGACTCCACAACCTTTCCTGGCATGAATGTTTTCAACAATAATGGATGATTGCTGCCAAGAAAAACAAGTTATGAAAGGCTTTTGAGGAGGTTCAATGTCTCTTATCAGACTAGACGATAAACCAAAAAAAAATGTGGAATGCTTCTTGGTCCAGAGATTTTTCTTTCCACCTTGATATCTAACATAGTTTTTAGGTTAAAACTGGGTTCTTGTTTGCCTGTTTTTCCTCTGGCCACATCCCTCTTGAATGTGTGCCTGCAACTGCTCTCATCCAGAAGAGGAGGAATAGAAAATGCCTTTACCTGGGGAGCAGCACAGCCAGCAGGATGGTGTGGTCATGGGACAGGTGGCTTTGCTCCCCTGCTGTCCGCAGCCTTCTCAGGGTTACCGGGTAAGCTGGATCCCAAATAGGTGGGGAGGCAAATCCTCAGTGCAGGTAAGTGCAGCTCATTCAGGCAAAGTGTTGAGCTCTCTAGTGAAGACAGTGCAGCCAGTGTACCGAGGAAATTCTATTGTATAGCGTGGATTTCCTTCAAGACATCTTTGGTTTCCCTTGTCTTTTTGTTTGGGTGTGGAACGACCTCTGGCAGAGATGTCAGATAGACCAGATCTCCTGTCCCAACTCATAATAGTGAAGCAGAGCCTAAATTGTGGGTGGGCTGGGTTTCATTCAGGAGTTTTATACAGATGTATAGATACGTGCATAGAAGGAAAATCTTCTAAGATAAAACCAAACCAAATCAAACCAAAACAAACCAAAACAAAAACCCAACCAACCAAACAAAACACAAACAAAATCCACAACAAAACAAAATAAAAAAACACCCTCTTCATTCTCACACTGGTTTATCTTTATTCCTGAGTAGAGGCTGATTTATTTATGCACATTAAAACACATAAAGTTGAGCCATAAATCAGGAAAGATTTTTTTCAATTGTCATGGAAAGGATGAATGTCATGATATAAAAAGCTTAAAATAAATTAAACCTAAACATCGATTACATTTTCAGCACTCAGCAATTGTTTTGCTGCAGTTCATATTTTCTGTGCTACACATACATCAGTTTACACTATAAATTCTGTAGGGTGTGTGACTCCATCATCTCTGCTGATACATGATCTTAAACAAATCAGATTACATTGTGAGCTTGGTATAGTCACTGAAGAAACACCGAAATATAGATCTACTTTTCCTGGAGGAAAGGAAGATAACTAAAATTTAGTGTCACCCAACTCTGTAGAATATATGCTTTGTTGTATCTGTGGTCTATATCCTTGCTGGAGTTGATAATAAATCAATATATATCTGTGTATGTTTCATTCATGAATTTTCTGAACATTTAAAACTTTCTGTGAATGAGAACTAAAGTAAGTCTCAGAATGTCCAATGTATTTTATTTGATGTCAACAGCAAAAATAAAAGAGAATGAAACTTTTATACGGCAGTGAAAGAAGGCAAGTGAAATAAATCACTTTCAGATTCCCTATTTAGACCAGAACAAAATCACCACTAAAAATAAATCAAGGAATACATCAGTTTTTATCAACTATAACATTTCTTTGTCCACTGGGAAATACCTTAGTCAGGGTTCTGGACTATCCTGACCATACTGGTGTCACTCAGAACTCTCAAGTGGCAAAGTGACGTTCACTGGAGAGGAAATCCAGGGCTTGCACATTTCCCTATCCTTTAGCACATATAAAAGCAGAATTGGAATAGATTATCGCAGTTCAAAATAATTTTTAAAATTCTCAAGTATTGTTTTGAACTGGGATTTCACAAATATGTTCTTTGACTTAAAAATATGAGATTTTATTATTTCATTCTTGGGAGTATTTAAGTATGATGTTAATTGTCAGACTTCTAATATTTAGGATTTTTGCTTCCAGAAAGAAGTCACTTTACTATCTGAAGTGGCTGAAGGAAAAAAGGTCTACTGTCCAATAAATTAGCAGGGATAATAACATTTTAAATTACATTTTATTGTGTTTATTGTATTCACTTCTGTGACAGCTAATAGTGTCACTTCTGTTTTCTGAAAGTAAATGCATAATAGCAGTTCACAAATCATTATTAAACATAAAGTATATTTTTCAGGTTGCAAAATACTAGGGCAACCAATTAAAACTCTTTTATGGTGTTTTTGTGTGTGTGTGTTTTGTTTTGTTTTATTTTGTTTTTATTATCTTCTGCTGGGATTCTTCCATGAGCTTTATTGATAGCCTGGTTTAAGAGGTGGAAATGGCCTCAAATGAGATTACCGAGGAAGTCCGAAAGACTGGTTCGACTGCGCTGTCCTAAGACAGGCTTCGATGTCTCACTGAAAGAAAAAAAACTACAACAAGAACTAAAAGACCTCCTGATTTAGAATTTAATAGAGAGGGACAATTTCACATTAGAGAAACACATTTAAAAATGTACTGACAGCCAGAGCTCCACAGAATTATAGGTGTCTCCTCTTGAAACAGCTTTTGAAATTTCTCCGTGAAAGATGACTGAGTACTTTTCAGATTTATATATTGAGCATCTGAGGTCTGGTATATTTACTCTTTTACTGGTATTAAACATAAGCACAATAACTGTTTAGGGTCTTGAATTTTAAGCTTTTGTTTAAGCCTTTGAAACCCTAATGCTAGTAGAAATATTTGCATAAAACCTGTCAAACTAACAATTAAAGTCTTTTTGCTTCTCACTACCTATTTTGATTTAAGTCTTTGCAGTCCAAGTGCTGCAGCAGCCTGCAGAGGAACTGAGGAATGAAAGGAACTACAAACAGACTGGGATAGTTTCATCCCTAAGCAGTGACTTGCAGAGTAGATGAACAAAGTAAAAGGATCCTACCTCATAACCGGCCCCATCCACACGTAGGAAAGTCAATATTTGTTCAGCTTTAACTACTGCAGTTTGAAATGTACTGTCTGATTTTACATTTGAGACTGAATAGCTTCCAACTAATTTAATTTGAAGTAAGAATTTTGTGGACACACCTAGAGTTTAAAGAAAAATTGACAGCTGGGGGTGACCTATCTGAAATTAATTAGTCCTTTCATTCTGTCTCATGGCATGTATGTGTCCATCAATAGAAATGTTGCCAGGTACAATTATAATTAATTGGCAGTTAATCAGTCTGGAAAAAAACAAGGCTAAGTATTCAGGGACTGACCCTGCACTCATTAACACAGAGGACAAAACTTAAAAATACTAGAAATGAGACAGAAAAGAAAAATAAGGAGGAATCTGTATCTCTGTATTGTCTCCACATGATTGTGGATCTAATAATAGAATAATAGAATCATAGAATAATTTGGGTGGGAAAGGACCTTCAAAGGTCATCTAGTCCAACGTCCTGCAATGAGCAGAGACATCTTCAACTAGATCAGGTTGCTCAGAGCCCCATCCAACCTGGCCTAAATGATTTGTTTAATTGAAGTCATTGATGGGGTGAAAGGAGGATTGTTGTGCTACTAACAGACCAGTCCAACAACTGACATGCAGGAAATGAAAGACCTGGAGCAGTGAATCTCTGTGTGAAACTCTTTGAGAAATGGATTAACAAAAGGAATTTACTTTACTTGGCACTTGGAGCTTTCCTTAGTGATACATGTGGGAAACTGTTAAAAAAGAGATGCAGTTCCCGTGGTATATACAGGAAGCCTATAGACTTTGTGAAAAGGAATAAGAAATACATTTTTTTTTTCCCCAAAAAAACCCAATTTCTATTCCTTTTTGTATTTAGGAAAAGAAGGCACAAAATAATTATAAATGGGCTGGACAGTGGCTTTGCACTGTGACAGATATCCTGTCACTGTACAAGAAATGCATGTCTCTGTGTAACAAAGGGCAGGGGCAGTGTTTTATATTTCATTCCTCATTTTCCTTTTCCCTCTGGCAGAACTATTTAATTGGTGGTTCGTGAAACTCTCTGCACTTTAGAACTTCAGCTCTTTTAATTGAAACCGAGATACTGTGGCTGTTCAGAATTGCAGCTGGTTCTTCTACTTGCAAATCTATTCTGTATTTCACTTCACATTGAGTCACCGTCTTCCCCTATTATCAACATGAAAAAATTATCCTTTGTTTCTGTGAAAGCTCCACTTAATGTCCCTGGCACACTTTGTGCATTACCATGTTGGCAATGGACAGAATGCTTTTCTTGAAGGAAGGAAAAGGAAAAAAAGAGGACTATTAAGAGGACTATTTTAATGTATGTTATTCTCTGGACACTACTGGTCTTTGGTATTTGGCCTAGAGTACATCTTTTGGAGTCATAGAAGAAGTTAAAAGCAGAACATGAACAGAGTTGAGGAGAAAGATGATAAAGCACACAAATACTTTTAAAGACTGACAATTAACAGTATTTCCAAACTTGTCAGATATTTGGTGACTCTGGAGTCAATTGTTTTTGTATTACACTGATAACTAGATAAAACCACAGATCCTTTTTTTAGAGTACTTACAAAATGTTGTCATCTTCTTCCACTACATTCTATACTTCACTCAGTCATTGCAGTGCATGCTGATTCCAAGGCAGCAAATCCCTTCCAGCTGTAAATATATTAAGACCAGCTTGCTTGTTCCACTACAAGACACAGGAAGCATCGTGTGATGTTATCGGATAACAGACTGAATTGGAGAAAGGAGGTGGGACCTCAGCATGAATGTAGGCTGGAACTCTGGGCTGCAGGTCTTCATAAATACCTTCAGATTACAGTCAAGGGTGCTGAACCACTTCACAAAGCAAATCCCATCATGGATCTTAAATAGGAAAGCACTATATGGAGCTCAGGTTATGCTTGAATGGCAAATTATTGAAGGCTATAAAAGTATCATTGTTGGCTTGCCTTATCTGATATTCTTCTCGGGATAACCTCTTTTGGTTGATGTTGGAAAGAAGATATTATATTAGTTACACTGTGTACAACTGGATGTCTGTTCAAGTTTTATGAAGCATTGCTCTATTGTACTTTAAGCAAACATTTGAACAATATGTACAAAGCAAGAAGGTCTCTTGTCCCTCAGCTGAGATCCCCATTTATTGGGTTTCAAGATCATACTCATTCTTCACTATTTAGTTGGGCACAAGATAAATTAAATTTTTCTTCTGCAAATGGAGAAAAAAAACAACTTGGAAGGATAGGGTGAAGTATAGAATCATAGAATGGTTTGCATTGGAAGGGATCTTAAAAATCATCTAGTTCCAATCCCCCTGCCATGGGCAGGGACAACTTCCACTAGACTAGGCTGCTCAAAGTCCCGTCCAACCTGACCTTGAACACTGCCAGGGATGGGGCATCCACAGCTCCTCTGGGCAGCCTGTTCCAATGTCTCACCACCCTCACAGTCAAAAATTTCTTCCTACTATCTAACCCGAATCTACCCTCTTTCAGTTTAAAACCATTACCCTTCATCCTGTCACTCCACTCCTTGATACAGTCCCTTCCCCATCTTTCCTGTAGGCCCCTTTAGGAAAAGGAAGGTTGCTAAAAGGTCACCCCAGAGCCTTCTCCAGGGTGAACAACCCCAGCTCTCTCAGGCTTTCCTCATCTGGGAGGTCCTCCAGCTCTCTGACAGTGATTGACCAGGGCACACTCCAGGCAGCGGGGGAATCTGAATGTCTTTAGCTGGCTCTGGGCTTGGGACTCTCACACTTTCAGAAGTGGGTACTCAGCAATCTACTGCCGGTAGCAGAGACATCAGCAATAGCTGGACTTGGAAAGCAAAGAACGAATCCTGTCATCCCATGGCAGCTTTCCATGCAGGGTGTTGGTCCATTATAAAATGTTCACGTACCTCCCATGTAGGGAGTTTATTTGCCTGCTATTTGGGCTGCAATTCTCCCTTTGGATTATAAAATGTCTTGTGTGCTTTTGTCCGTCCTCTATGTGGCTTTGCTCTTCCATCATCAGTGGCGTAAAAATACTTCCTGATTTCAATGATGCATGGCAAATGCATAAAAGACTGGGTTAATCAGCCAAGTTTCTTTCTTTTTTTTTCTTTTTAATGTTTTTGTAGTAAAGTAGAATATCATATCAACTAAAGTTAACAAAAATGCTGTGGAGTTACACAGACATAGTCAAATTGACTATCCAATACGCTAGATTTGGACTGAATGCTGCAGGTTTGCTGTGCTTGGAATGAGAAAAGCATGATGAAGATTTAAAATTCCAAACAGAAAGGAAAAGCTCTTATTAGCGGTTTTAGGTTTTCTTGTTTGTTGTTTGTTTGTTTTTTTAGTGAGACTGATAGCAGCAACACTAGTGCACTTAGTTTAGTGATATGTCAAGTACTGTTGTGTGGTCTTAGTTGCAAAATTAATTACAACCGGCTTACACATTTTCACACCATTGGAAACTGAGTACATGCCTACAAACAAAGGCTGATGATGGAAAGTAACTGGCCAGATTCATTGCTTGCACACATTGGTGCAAGTTTTTAACATTACTTGAAATTATTCTTTGTTTACAACAAGAGTAAATTTGGCCAGGTATGTTAAACTCTGGAGAGGTGTCTAATGAAGTATCACAGGGGAGATTTTAAGTTTGGCCTGGATTAACATCATCATTAATGATCTGGAAGAAGGAGACAGTCAGCACGTTCATTAAATTTGCATGAGTTACAAAGCTTGGCTTTAAATACCGCTGAAGGTACAAAACCACAGAGGGGCAGAAAGAAGTTTGACAGAACAAAACCAACAAAAAAAAAGGGAAAAAAAGAGAAAAAAGGAGGTTCAGCTCAACAAAATGTAGGTTGATAAATGTAATGATTAATATTCTGAATTACAGTGCAGGAAGGAGAAGGCCAGGTAATACTGACAGAGACAAATACTTTTGTTATGGTTGTTATTACTATTAATAATAATGATGGTGATAATAATTCTACCAAAAATCCCCAGATTAAAAAACATGTTTACACTCTATTAGTTCAATCACACCACTGATACACTTCTATAAACAAGGATAAATATTACAAAGAATTCTGGGCATACTAAGATATTGAGAGTTTGGAAAGAAGTCAAAGTAAAACCTGTGAATACATCAATAATGGTAAATGAGAATTTATGCAATACTGGAGTTAAAATATAACTTCAGAGAGGGGTTAAGATGTGGGGATATTACAGTGCATGTGTAGTAAATGGCAAATGTGTTCAGGGTAACACCATGGGGTATGACTGGAATAAGGGGAATGGAATCACAACAGCAAAGATTCAAACTACTCATAAGGAAAATATTTTGGAAGTACAATCTTTTCATATGCGAAGTGATTTCTGCAAGGTTGCTTGGGTTTTAACATTTCTGTGGAATGGATGGAGACTCCCTTTTTACAAGGAGTCATATGGAAAAGATGAGGGGCAATGGATGTAAGTTACTCTTGGGCAGATTCTGACTGGACATGAGGGAATTTTTCACAATGAGAAAAATCAACCATTGGAATAAACTCCTTAGGGAAATGCTGGATTCCCCAATATTGGACACTTAAGATTCAGCTGGACAGGGTGCTGGGCCATCTTGTCCAGAGGGTGCTTTTGCCGAGAAAGGGTGGACCAGATGATCCTTGTGGTCCCTTCCAGCCTAGTATTTTATGATTTCATATATTTTAGCCTCCCTGTTATATTTGTCTTCCCAAACCAGTGTGCGATAGGCAAGCGCTGTTATCCTCAGTTATCTGGCAGGGTATTTTGGATGCTGCCTGACACCGCTGCCGAGCTCTGCAGGGCTGGTGCTGCTGGCAGGGCTGGATCTGCTCTCCCACTTCCCTATAAGAGAGGGCAGCAAAAGTGCCTTCAGCTCTGAAGAGATATGAGCAAAGGATCCAGGTCATTAATGATGATGGTAGTATTTTATCGCAATGGGGAGACTTGAAGTAAGGCTATTTGTACTTATTGCATCAGCCCCAAATTATAAATGTATATTGTCATCTTAGTTCTAGCACTGAGGATTTAGTGACTTTCCTACCTTTTACCCTCAATGTGGCAATTAACTCGAAGTACTAGATGTGTTAGAAGACTGCTTTGTTTAAAGTATGCCCTTGCAGTGTCCAATTCTGTTTTTCCTTTTGAGTAACCCCTTTTATTGGAAAGGAGCAGGAGTCCTTTTTTTCACAAGACAATTTCAAGAAGATGAATATTTTTGCAAGAAATATTTCGTTAGTGTGTTGTGTTTGGTGATGGCCTCATCAGCTGTTGTAGTGAATTTAGTGAGTCTTTTTAATTTATCTGATTGTTTCTGTTTAACTAATTTTCTTGTTAAGTTTTCAGTGGTGAATGTATCTAGGAAGAACTGATGTAATTTGAAGATAAAATTCCTGCTTCACATAGCTGTAATAAATTAGCAGATCAAACCAACAGCTATTATTCGCTATCATCTAGGTTTTAAAAATAAAATTAAAGGCTTTTTTTTTTTCCTTCACATGATCCTTAAAGTCTATGAAATTGTTTTCCGACCTCTCTAAGCTGTAATTACTACATTAGGAATGAGAATTCTAGAGAGCTTTATTTGTAAAGGCACTTGACGATGGAGCCTCAGCAAAGTGCTGTGCCAGTAGAAGAAAGGATAATTTCTGAGATATTGTAATTGATTTACTGTTCAAAAATTTTAACTTTAACACAATATTGGAAATAATCATAAAACTCTAAATATCAGTGAGCAAATAATCTGTGTGGAGGAACACCAGTCTTTTCGTGAAGACCTCTGGATATCAGCTTTAAGTGGCTTTTCTGCCAAACATCTTGCGTTTCATGGTTAAGCCAATTGACTTAATCACTTTATGCTGCTGAAAAATGGTGTAATTATTTCTTTTTTCATCCTTTTTAAGACAGTTAGCTCTTCACAGTAGGCAGCGTCATTTGCCATGTGTTTGTTCCGATTTAGACTGAAAGTGTTTGGGGATCTCTGGATGATACGGTAATATAGAGAACTGACAAAAAAGCTTGTTTCTTGTCAGCAAGATCCTTCCACCTGAAACTTCAGAATACAAGACATAGAAGGGCTGTGTTTGTGGTTTTTTATTTCTTTATAACCCAGAAGAAAAATAACGGGTGAAAGGTACAAAGCCAACATGTTGCATTTAAGAGGATAATATTGATACAGAAGACTTGAAAAATCCAGCAGTACAGATGTGGGCGAGAGCAAGGTGCATGGCAAACACTCAGCAAAATGTCTGTGCTGCAGGGGGTGCCAGGCAGAATTTCAGAGCTGGATTATGGGAGAGCAGCCCAGGAGACTCCCACCTGCTTACCATAAGAACCCCTTCACACTGCATGCTCCAGAATTCCAGGAAGAAGAAAAGCATCTGTGTATGGGCTTAGTGACTGCACATTTTGTTCCTATTCTCTCCTACCTGACAAAACTTAGTTGACTGTAGAAGTGTGTGTCTGTTGTCAAAGATGCCTTAGGCTATGGATTCAGTTTCTTGCCTAATTTCCTCCTAGATGCATGATTCTTGAATTTTTAGCCACTTGCTGACTAAACTTTGACAGCTTTGTAGATTGAATCCAGGTATTCAGAATATTGGCAACAGAAATTAAACTAGCAACATTAATCAATCAAAATAGCTGCTGTATGATTCAGAGAAGGAAACAATATACTTCTCTGACAGGAAAGCAGTAAAACACTAATTGATTAATTAAGTAAAGGGATTAATAACAATATAAAGCATAAATATCTTGAAAATAACTTATATCCACATGTTTTAAGGAACCCTATGAATAAGCAGACAAAACATCTGGTCTAGTATTCACTTTTAATACATCTTTCACTAATGAAGATATTGCAGAAGTCTGGAAGACCACTAATGTATTTTCATGAATCATAAAAGCCAGCAAAATGACTTGGTAAACATAATACCAGTTCCCCAGTCATCCCAAATGGCGATCATCATCCTGTATTCGGTTGCTGAAGGTGCACTGGAAGCAGATCAGTAGATCGAAGGAGTTGACTGATGCCCTACATTTACCATAGCTGCAATTTAAAGGGTTTACTTCAGACAAGATTTAGTATGGTCCCTTAGAGTCAATATGGCTCAATATAAATGTGTTCCTCCAGAAAAAAAGGAGATGAAGTGAATTGGAGAGGAGGAGCTGTCTTCAGAGAATCAGCATCTCCATAAAGGGTATAGAGGTCAAGGCATTTCAATGACAGTTTCTAGTTCGATGCAACATACAACATTGGTATATATACCACAAGAAATACTTGTGAAATTCAGACAGCATATAGGTATGGGACTAATGTATGGGAAACTTTCACATTGTTTGTTAAAATGGTGACTTATTTATGCACCGTAAATGCCTGATGTATTTTTTATAATAAAAAAAACTCAAAACACACATACACATAAAGTTGTGGAAGGTGATTCAAAGAGCACAGAAAGTGGTGAATAAGTGGACAAAAAGCTTCTACATCTTGGATATTAAGGAGTACTCTATACATACCTCTGTTTCCCAGCTTCTGTATGCTTTCTCCTCCTTACTGAGCTTCATTCATGGGTAGGCTCTTCTCCACCTCTCCTCCACCTCAAGTGCCACTCCTGATTGAAAATGCACATTTACATGTCAGGCTGGGAGGAGGGAATGCTACAGCCTTTCCTGTTAAGAAAAGGTGTGTACCGCTGTGCCATGGCTCTGTCCCTGCCTTTCCCCAGCCTCCTGCATTAGGTTTCTGGGCATGCCAGCTCTGTGATAGTGTTGACCATTTGTATTTGCATCCACATGTGTGCTCCTTCTTTCATTTCCTTGCTTAAAATCATAGAACCATAGAATGATTTTGGTTGGAAAAGACCTTTAAGATCATTGAGTCCAACCATTAACCCAACACTGGCACTAAACCATGTCCCTAAGAACCTCATCTATGCATCTTTTAAATACCTCCAGACATGATGACTCCACCACTTCCCTGGGCAGCCTGTTCCAATGCCTGAAAACCCTTTCTGTGAAGAAATTTTTCCTAATATCCAGTGTAACCTCTCCTGGCACAACTTGAGGCCATTTTCTCTCATCTTATCACTTGTTACTTGGGAGAAGAGACCAACACCCACCTCAATACAACCTCCTTTCAGGTAGTTGTAGAGCGCTTGTTCCCCTTCACCTCTTTTCAATCATTTGCTCCAGTTCAGCTGGTCCATTCTGGCATCAAACTCTAGTAGAGTACTGGAAAGGATTATCATCAATACTGTTAGTCTGTACAAGGAGTTTTGCCTTTTGTTATATACAACTAGCCTGTTTATCAGCATTTCTAAAGACCACTGCCCAGCTGTAACTGCAGACACACAAAACATTTCAGCACAGAAACTGCTTGAGGTCAACTCTGAAGTGAAATCTAACCTGACAACTAACTCTTTAAAGCAGTCAGTCTATCAGTTACTCCATATGCCTGCTGTGAAGTGATAGTGGTGTTGAGTACAGGCACATGGAGAAAAATATGTCTATGAAAAGTCTATCAAGTCTATCAGAAAAGGAAAGTCTGTACATCAATAAAAAAAATCAGAAAAAAAACCACTTTCCAAACAAATCTCATTATGGTATGTCCATAATAAAATTAGCTGTGCTTCAGAATCAATGCATTCATTTTATACTGAAATACCAGAAATTTTTTCTAAATTCAGAGCATTTAGAAATATCTTCTCTGTCTTTTCAAGTTGTATTAAGTTCATTTTTTTATTTAAAAACAAATTATGTGAGATCTGTGAAGGTAGTATTCCTGAAAGTAGATGATACACTTGTGATAATACCTCATCATACTTATCCTAGCAAGAATTAACTTGAATAATGGGGTTTTCATAGTTCTGCAATGACTACTATCAGAAATAGTGTTCAGTTAGTACTGGACATTACTTCTCTGCAAGGGAAATTTCCATTTACTCCATAAATATAAACCCTAGGTATTAGTTACTTTAAAATCAATGCCAGAACATTTTTATTTTGCCAGGGTAATATCGTATTTAGACAAAACTGTTACTTACGATAGGAAATATCTGTTGTCTCCTAACTCTGTGATGGTTGCTTATATAGCTATGGTTTTCATGATGATAAGTGCTATTACATATTTAAAAATTACAGTTGTTGCAGGCTGTCTAAGCTCCATCAGAGACACAATGGGTTATGCATCGCAGGCACAATTCTTCCATGAGAATAAGAGGTTTTAATCTGCAAATACAGCGTAATACCTATTCCCGGGTCAATTTCTGCTTTGCTCACTAAGGCAAATGGTTTAAATTGGTTTAAATAGTTGGTGAAATTGAAGTGACAAGAGTAATTTATACTACTTGAGGTTCTGTTTGCTTCTTTAAAAGATGAGCCACCCTGTTAAAGTCCTTGCACACTGGTCTAATTGGGCAGTCTTGAAGGATGCACAGTGTTCTGTAAGTTCCCCTGGGTCCTGCAGCTCATTCTGTAGAATCTCCGGCAGAGTCCCGCAGGCCGGCTCTGTTATCAGCTGCCTTCCACCCCAGTCTCCATAGCTATTCCCATTCGAGCTTTCTCACAGGGTTCAAAAAGACTTTTTGTTTCTATCACTGTATTCTTAAAAATTGAACGAGCTTTTTACACTCAAAAGTAGCTTTAGTGTTCAGAATGTGTGAACAATTCAGGATATGCCAGTATCTACCTCAAATCTTTTTTATATCACTTGTCCCGGAACATGCACAATTTGCACAGAAAACTGCTCGCAATGTCTGATCCATCAGCTATGCTTGTGGCAAACTATACCTTTGTCTCAAATACATGATGCCAGAATCTCAAAAGAACTCAAGTTTAGTTTCTTTCACATGTGACCTTCTGTAACAAAGCACATATTTTAGAGTGATACCAGTTTTTCTATCACGTAATTCTTAGTTGGCAAAAGAAGCATGGGAAAAGAAATGAACAAAAGCTAATTTGTTCTTCTTTTTATTCTCAAAAGAAGAACAGAAATGTGTCGCTTGAGCAGTTTTTTCTCAAGTGTCTTTCCCAGTAAATTACATATCTTCTGTTGCATGCCTCGTATATCATTAAACACTCCATGTATCTCCCAGTGCTTCTCCATTCTAACACTGAGGAAAACAGTAATCAGATTAATCTTTGTCACTAACAATCACTTGTACAGCCATAAGGGAGGAACTTTACATGTATAAGCACAATAGAAGTTAAAGGTTAAGCTGTGGGCTTCTAAATTAAGGGCTTCTATCAGTACACTCAGTTTTCTCATACCTCATGCATTCCTGTGATGCTGTTATATTCGAAGAATATATTTAAAAGCTAATCTAAGGAACCAAATGACTGGTAGTTAACCATCTGTATTGATATAAAAAATAATAGCAAAGCGAAAGCCAGACCTGGAACTATGGTTATATACCCACTACAGGGCTCTGAGATTTCTTTCTTTACACAGCCTTAACAACATCCCTAAGGAATCAACACTTTCTCTTCTATCCAGGCATCTAAGCTATCCCTACCTGTTAACTAGAACTGTGAGGTAGAGGAAATAGCTGGCTGGGCTTACCTGAGAACATTGGGGTGTAATTATTCCTATAAACATTTATGTCCTTGTTGTATGGTTGGTTCTAAAGAGGAGGATTCTTGGTTTGTGGAAACACATGCTGGAGGAGCATCCTGCAACTCCCATGGAGACTTTCCCCTTGCAATTCTGTTCTTCTGTGCTACTGAATCCCAATGGTGTTGTGACCCTGTGAGTTCTGTGCCAGTGACAGCCCACGCTGCTTGTGAAACACAAGATGGTGAAAGAGGCAAGTGCTCTTCAGGGTGAGAAGGAGGTGTATTTTGGATTCATTTTTCTTATATGGCATGGACTTCTTTGTAAGTAACACCGCATAACGATGTAGATACCTATGAACAACACATGATGCCACTCATGTCGCCAGTTAATTATTTTACTCCATCATGTGTTTCTAGGCATTATAGAAGAATTAGATCCTCAGCAGACAAAGTAGAGAGTACTTTATAGTGACCTAGATAAGCAAGATATGGCTGGGAAATCCTAATTAGCATTTTATTTCTCTGCTCTCTTTCTGCATGACTGATTTATCATTTAATATTGCACATTGCTATGAAGGTATCCTTCCTTTTCATGATACTGTATTCCACCTAATAAGCCCTGCCTTTCAGCTGGGCTTGTTAACCGAAGCACTACATAGCATTAATAGTTGTTACTGTTTTCAGTTCTTCCTTTAGCTTGAGTACAGCTGTTACTGGACAACATCTATTCTGCATTCAAGCCATGTCCTCTGGATGGAAGTCCCAAAGCCCAGAAAAAAATAGATATAAAACCAAAACCAGCTTCCTGATTCTTACAAGCTGGTGTCAAGGCTCCAGGTGCCAGAGATGCAATTTTCAGGCCTCCTGTTAAGCCAAGGTGTTAATGCAACGTGAGGTGTTGTTCTCAGCTGGTGGGGCTGAGCAGGGGAAGCTCCTCCAGTTCTGAAGTTTATGCTGCATTTTAGGAATCCTTCAAAGTGAAAACTGTGACAAAACTCTGTGTGTAAAAATGATAATGCAGGGTTTGTGTTTCCCTTCTGTCCAAGCCTCAAAGATAGTGAACTGATGAAGAAATTTGTGAAAAACAGGTAAGATTTCACAGTTCCTTAGGTATATTAAGTTCATTTACTTGGTAAAATAATTTGAAAATATAGATATGTCTAAACCTTTTCTGTCTTTACTATTTATGCAACTAATTTGACATTTACAGCCAAAAAACACTGCTGAAGAGAGGTTTCTAGATTTATTTCAGAAAAATTAAGTCCTTTTGTCTATTTTCTGCTAAAAAAAATAGCTACATAAGGAAGGGTGTCTTTCATATAAAAGAATACAATAGGATGCTTTCCACAGCGGTGCAAGGTGTGAGTTTTCTCTCATGCTGAGATAAAAATTGAGCTTGGTCTTATGTTCTGGATAAGTGTGTGGCTCTTAGTACCAAGAACTGCTGTGTGTTCAGAACAAGCAGGGCAGGGTACCATTGCATCTGGCCCTGGGCCTGGGCTTTTAGGTATGTGTTAGGCGTCTCCTGGGAATGGATGTGGGTCCAAGTATTTATGAGGACCATGAGGAATTATTTAGTGTCTGAATTTTACTTAGGTTAAATGTAAGGGAATTGTCAAGCTACTTACCATTGTTAAGAGTGTGGTATTTCCTAGTATGTCCAGAAGCTAATCTTCAAGAGCATCTTGATTTCATTTGTCTCCAAAGCAAGGTGGCAAAAAAAGGAGATTTTGGGAGACTAAGGCTTCATTTCAGTCCTTTTCTAGGCATGGTCCCTTCTCCTCCTCTATTAAGATTGACTAATAGTATCTATGTCATGAAGGATTTCTAAGTCCAAAGTAATTAAGTCTGAAAAGCGTGTTGAGACATTCAGATGGAAAGCGCTGTATAACTGCACTGGTATAATTATACACTGCAGAACCGATCCAAGTACCAAAGAAAAGTGGAACACGAAAGAGCAGCTAAATTTATCCTAGAAAATGGGTTCAACAGTTTAGTATTCAGATTTAGATCAGTAGAGCAGCCTCACTGCTCTTAAAAGCCACGTAATCAGCTAATTTTGGCTCATGAACTATCAGTTGTTGTGAAGAGCATTTTTATGTGCACTGGTATAGTTATTAATTAAGAGAAATTTTAGCATACAATTAACATATGGTTGTATTTTAAAAGTGTTCTCTGGATAAAACATTTATTGCTTGATTTCAATTCTTAAATACTTTCTTTTCATTAAACTTTCTGCACTTTCATGTTTTACAATCTGTACATGGAACATAGCATTAATAAAGTATTTTTAGAATACTGGGAAGAACAGTTGTACACATATTTTGCATACTGCAAATGAAAACTCAGAAAATACCTAAAATACAACTGGTGGTGTGCAAAGCTGCTGACTGGGCTACATGTACAATATTTAATCCCTTTGCCTTTTTTACCACCAAGGTATAAATCAAATGCATACATAATCTGCCAGCAATGTGATCTGGTTCATAAAACAGCTAATGTATTGTATTATTTCCCAAATTCTGACAGCAGTGCTTGTGAAAATTGAGATATTTATAGCTCACACTCGTGCTTTCAAAAGGAAATGTGTTAACAGGTAGAGGTGTTGCTTGTTTTTCCTGATGCCACCAGCTTAAGAGGTCCAGTAGCTTTTACAAATGAATTTTTTAAAAGAACATTAACCCCTTCAGTAAAAGGGATAATATAGATATATTTAGGGAATTTATCCTAATGTTGTAGGTGTGCCACAACATGATGTGTATTGAAGTAGTACTACACAGAACCTTTGACTTAAAAAGAGTATTATAAAAGAAACCACCTAACCCCTTCCCTATATTCAGGGCCAAATTTTGACTTGGTGTTAATTGAGCCAACACTATTGCAGGCAATGGAGAGATGGTAATTGATACTGGTTGTGCACCTGGCCCAGGGAGTTAAAGCATGAGTATCATGTCCTTCCAACTCTTTTCCACAGCAGAAGGGACTGTCCTCAGCTGATGGCTCCGCATTGTGTTGAGCGCTGAGTGACAGTGCAAAAAGCTTTGCCAGACTACACTAGGGGACAATACTTCAGTTGAGTAAAAGTGTCTGGCCTGGGAAAGAAATGAAGTAATGTACACAAGCTGTGTTGCCCACGATGCTCTCCTGTTGTAAGCTTAAGCACAGGGGTAAAAATCATCCCAAGGTACAACATTAAACTCACTATGTTCTCAAGTGCTGCTGCTTAAAATGCCCATACTCTTCATTGCTTGCAGTGATTATTAAAAATACTATATACTTAAGAACAGTAAGAGTATAATTTATGTGATGATACAATAGGGATGTTCAGAATTCTTATTATGCTTCAAATCCCAACAGGACTTGTGCTTTTGGGTGAGGTAGTAGCTATTGCATTTTAAGTGCTAAAATAAATGCTGCATTTACTGCTGGGTAATGAAAGGGATGACTGGTTAAGTTTTACTCTATCACCAATATATACTTGTTGTATGAGAGATAACACAGAAGAGCGCTACTGCTGCTCATTCATACTGCAGAAATCAGATCTTTTTTTTTTTTAAAAAAACTACTACCAGATGCACAGATATCAAGCGTAAATGTTGGAGTACTTACCTCAAAAATAATTTCAAATAAAATCCACACCTAAGACTGGTAGTAATAAAGCCTTCTATAGAAGAGAAAAATTCACAAAAGATAAGAGTAATAAAATTGAAAATACAATTATCTTAGGATTTTTAAGTTGCTGCTGTTGCTACTTAACGGAACAGGTACTTCAGGATTTTCACTTTTCTTTTTTAAAGAAGAAATCTTTCCTATCATCCAAAATGATATCTTAATTTGCAACATTGAAAATTATGCTTTACTTTTCAATGTGAAGGTATTAAAGCTGAATTATTCTGTTTGGGTGAAAAGTTCTGACAGCCACTATTTATTTGAGCAAGTTCTAATGACCACATTTCAATTAGAGCACACTGGTGAACAGAATCAAGATGCATCTTTAAAAAATCAAACACATAGCTACTGGACTAGATTTGACTGCTTACAGTGTGACTATATATATATACTTATACACACACACATATATATATATATATCTGTATATATATAGATAGATAGATATCTATACACGATACCTCAATGATGTTACTACCCAAATTTGCTTGATTATTTATTTATTGGCGATTTTCTTAACAAATTAGATCACTGTCTCTATTTGTTCTTTGTCTCTCACTGGCCAGTTGAGGCTGTGGAGGCTGCTTGGCCGTTGCCCTCCCGGCAGGAGAGCAACGCCCCCTGAGAAACACTGCACCAGAATCGTTATTTTACCTTTAAACACGGCTGGAAGTAGAAGATGTGGGTGGAGGGGATCAGTAAACGACTTTGTGATCCGTTCTGGTTGTTAATATTGCTATTATTATCGTTAACCTGAGGGTGTTTTGGGGGGTTTTGCAGGGGTTGCAGCCGCTCCCTCCCGCCTGTAGTGCAAGAGCGCGGCCGGCAGGGGGCGCTGGCGGAGCGCTGGCGGCGGCGCGAGCTGCGCGTTCCCGCCTCCGGCCCCGCGCGGCGCCCGGAGCCCCGCGACACCCCCGGCCGTTCATTCCCGATATAAATGAGTCAGTTATACAAGTACCAGTCCAGAAATTAAACAAAACAAAACTTGTTTTGTTTTATTTTTTGTTTCTTTCCAGCCAGCCTTTTTCCAGGAGTGCTAGAGGCCAAATAACCCCCAGCTCTTGACTGATAACACGTGTGGAGCAGCTCCTGTTGCTGCAGAAGCTGTACAAATAAGGAACTAAAGTGAAGATGTTTGCCCCGGTTGCTTGAGATAGAATTATAGAATCGTTTTGGTTAGAAGAGACACTTAAGATCATTGAGTCCAACCATAACCAAACTCTAGCACTAAACCATGTCCCTAAGAGCCTCGATTACATGTCTTTTAAACACCTCCAGGAATGGTGACTCCATCACTTCCCTGGGCAGCCTGTTCCAGTTCTTTACAACCTTTTCTGTGAGGAAATTTTTCCTATTATCCAATCTGAACCTTCCCTGGTGCAACTTGATAATGATGGTAGATGATGTACAAGGGATCCATAAGCCAGTTGTAGTTTAGCACAATGTGAAGTTGTCTCAGGATTGTGCCAGAGCCTGGCTTTTTGCAAGGTTTGGGTGTTTTTCCATTGTTTTACTGGGTAAACAAAAAAAAAGGCAGTTTGAGTCTGATTTTAACCTCTGATTGTCAATCAACTACAGGAAGGCTTTGGTTTGGACAAGTTACAGGTCTGTAATAAACACACCAGGCTGTGAATCATCAATAGTAGCTAGTAAATGGTAGTGGAACTTGCAGCTATGGGTAATGTCACCTAGACACAAAATGTAGAGGGACCAAAAGAAAAAAAGAATTAATAAATAGACTGTAGTCAAAGCCCTATGAAACTCCCATAAGAATCCTGCAGAAAAATGACAAGGCTCTGCAAAGCTTCATGTAGTAGAAATGAAAGCAATGGGAGAAGAACTAGGAAAGGATGATATCAGAGAAATTGAGACGAAAAAT
Organism: Nesoenas mayeri; assembly: GCF_963082525.1. Lineage (NCBI taxonomy): Eukaryota > Metazoa > Chordata > Aves > Columbiformes > Columbidae > Nesoenas > Nesoenas mayeri. The sequence goes on from NC_137541.1 coordinate 11,315,639, forward strand.
AATATTCTCAGGAGAACCTTTGTGCTGGAAGTGATGTGTTTGAAAGATGAAGTCTGAAGGTGGATTCTTGAGATTGGTTAGTAAGAGGTTATTAGAAGAATTAGTGGTTTTATTGTGGGATATTGCAAGGAGAAAATCTGATTTGAGCTGGCTGATCATCTCATTAATAAACTGTACTTAACTCATATGATATGTTTTCTTTTTTATGTTCAAAACTGAACATTCAGAGCCTTTAATGCATCCTCCTGCAACACACACACTTGATAAATGTTGCAAGGTTAGACAAGGAGATACTTATTCATAAGTGTCAGACACCGTTAGGAAACTAGAGAATTCTTCGGATATTTTCACCAGGCAGTGACCCTGAAAAGACTGACACATGATAACGCTGTGAGATGGCCAGGTTGGGAGTTACTCTGGTTTGAGGTCAGACTTCTCTGTTGGTGAGAGACGACTCTTACTCTTGCTTTGTCCTCTAGAGTGAGAGTAATTTCTTTCTCTGGACTTTGATTTTATTCTTTAGGTACAGATACGTATTTCAAGGTGTGAGCCTGTCTAGGAAAGAAGTTTCTGAAAACAATATTCTGATTCAAAAGTATGTAATGAAGAAAAAGCTATGAAGAATAAAGATCTCAAGAAACTATAATTTTCTTGTTTTATTTGCTTGCAGTTTGAAAATAAGGACAGAATAATACTAAACATACTAAACTCTTGCATCAGAAGAACTGAGGTACTAACCATGTGCTGGGCATGTGTCCCAAAATGGTTGTTACCATTTAATAAATTACCATGATATCCTAAATTTGGGATTTCATTTACATATTTATAACCTACATGCATTTCAATATGTGTAAGCTACAGCCATGGAATGATTGTTCAACTCTGGAAATAATTTCTGATTCATGTAACAGGGGGTGTTTAGCCTTCTTTGTGAATCCTCTCTCAACTCATGATCGAAATTCTCCGATCAGTTGAAAAACAAGGGTTTGGTGATTCTCAGGAACAAACTTTTTCCTGGGAAACTAGAGAAGACCTATGAGTTTAAGGTTTTATATTTTAATGAAGTGAGTCAGAAGCATTTCATTAATAAAGTATGCTTTGGATAGGAAATTATCCAAATAATAAAAACAGGTTTTACTTTCCATTTCAAATATTTTTATCATTGATATTGTTTAAATTTAGTGTTAAAACTGGACTCAGCATTCTACTGATGAATCAATGATTGGTCTTATAAACAAACAATATGCAAAGTAACAAATGGAATGAAGAATGAAATCAGCATCTGTTATCTGTTAGCTAATCTCATGATTTATAAAAACAAAAAGCCAGTTAAGTCTTCAATAGAAATTTATGAAAACTCTATTAATTAACAGAGACACATTGTGGTTTGAGGCAAATTTCTGTTTAGGTAGATGTAAAATATCATTGATAACATACTGTGTATGAACCTGATAGACCACAGCAGCCGCTCTGTTGGTGGGAAATAACGTATATAAACACGACGAGCCTTGGCAGAGAGCCTTAAACCACAAGAGGAGTCCTAAAAGAGGAGTGAACAGACAGAATGTTGTCCAGAGGTCACCAGGGGTATATAGAGCATAGTGAGCATGCTGAGAATTAATGGAAAATGTATAGAGGCTGACTGAAATATAAACTATTATTGTGTGTGTGTATTTACATTTCTTTCCAGCTTCGCAGTGCTGTTACTCTAAGGTGACTGAGGACTTTAGTGCGGTTCTGAAACAACTATATTCTTGGTTTCCCACAAAGGTATAGCTGGTAAAGACAGAGAACTTAAACCATCACCATTGAAAAATCCAATGGATTTTCATATACAAGCAGAGCCCCATTGCCACAATGTAGCATCAGGTCATTGACTCTTCTGTCTTCCATACCAGTTTTGAGCTTCAAGAGTCCATAGCTGCTGGAGAAATGACCCTCTGCAGACTTGCTGCCTTCCATCTTTTAGGTGTCTGAGAACTGGTTGAGAAGGTCTCATACGAGAAAGACTAGCGGGTATCTACATTTTGCTTCAAAGCTATTTGCACTTGAAAAGAGGCTAAAGGGTTGCTGGGTAGAATAATTGACTTAGTCTGTAAAAACTAAGGAAGTAATTTTTCAGAAAAATAGTGATACATAAATTACAGGATTTCATTGATCCCAAAGCAGACATCACTGCATAGTGTAGCATCATGTTCCCACTACAGCTTTGTCATTTATTTTCATAACCTCTGATAAAACACCTCACAAAACTAAGGAGAAATCAAAACAAAGACCAAAGAGTTAAATTTTGAGTATGAACTTAACAGTGCTTAATGGGAAGGGTCTGATGGCCTTTTATTGTCCTAAGATCACCCCATTGGTCTTGACTTTAAATTAATCTTTTTTGATCTGTGTCAAAAATCCTCAGCCAATAGAGGAGGAGTCATTTATTATTTTGCTGTTACTACGTTTTTCTCATTTTTTTCTTGTATTATTCATCAGGTTTGTGGCAGTGACTTAGTAATGTTAAGGTCTGAATATATTCATTTTGATTTTTTAGTATGTCCCTAGAAACGAAGCAACAGGACATGATATGGGTCTTGTTTTGCTGTTGGTGTATGTAATTTGCCCACTCCCACCTAGCTGGACAGAAAATTTAACTAATTCCTGACGAGGAGGAGCTGATCAGAACTTTTGTTCTCCATCATGAGACAGAATCGCCCCATGTGTCCTTGCTAAGGACTTCAGAAAAAGGATTTATTTCATCTGGTTTTTTTGGAGGGTGCAGTTTGGTGCATGGGAAAGGTTTTGAGGCCATGAGGACGACTACTTTTTGGCACACATTATTTTTTAGCAGAATCAGTTTTCTGTGTTCTACCCCACTGAAGGGTAGGTATCCAGAACATGCTGGTTTTGCTTCTCTCGGTACAAGAAAGGCGTCCTGGAGCAGCCCCACAGCCCATCCCTCGGCAGCGTCTCTCCGAGGGTCGAGAGCAGATGTGTAGAAGTGGGTGTAAAACCAGGACAGATATAGTAGAACTTCCTCAAAATGCTCTTCTTGCTTCCAGCAGTTTGTAATCCAGGAATATTCCCAGTCACAGATGGTTTTAATTGCATTAATAACCCTTGGTAGATTTTCTTCCCATGAATATATGTAGTCTATTCTAAAGAGACGTAAACTTTCAGCTGTCTCAGTAGTCTGTGACAAGTTCTGCAGCCTGTCTGCCATGTGAAGAAACGTTTCCTCTTTGTTTTGAAGCTTTTCCCCGCAAGCTTGTGCTAGAAAGAACCAGAGATCAAGCAATCCCTGGTCATCCTCTCTGTGTTAGTTATGTTTTTATATGCTGCTATCGTGTTTAAACAGTGGTGTTTTCCAAGTTGATTATAATACACACTAAATTTAATTTTTAACAGCATCCCTAAAATTATCTTCTGTAACATGACAGGTTACAGTCATTGGCTTGGACCTTTGGGTGTGTTGTGTGGTATCCAGTTTTAGTTTGAAATCAGGCTTGTGTGTCTTTATTAAATCTGTTACTTTTTTTCTGTAAGAGATATTGTAAAGCAGATAAAAAATAAATCATAGCATGAGCTATGCAATCCATATTAAAAGCATTTCCATAATAAATATCTATTATAATTAGATCTAGGAGGTTATTTGGGAGATGCCTAGGTTCTTTAATGATAGAGTGAGTTTCTGGGGAAGAATGCAGATATGAAAATGAGGCTTATTAAACAAACCAAGTCTCCAGACATTGTCTTACTCATCACGACCACTAATTCATGGGCTGAGTTATGACTGATGGTCTGGGATTCTTTGTCTGTCATAAAGTGATGCTCTCCTGTTTGGATACGTGTTTGGATAACATTACTAGCAATGATTAACCCTGCAACTACACAAGTTAGAAAAAACAAACAAACAAACAACAGCAACACAAAACAAACAAATAACCAAACCAAACCAAAAACCTTGTATAAAATTTGGATGAAAGTCAACTGAAAGTAACAGCAGTCATACGATGTAATCTCTAGAATAATTTCAGGTTTTGAGGATACAGTTAAAGCATAACCATGTGAAGAGTGAAGCTTCATCAGGGTTCTGGCATAACCATGTGAAGAGTGAAGCTTCATAAGGGTTCTGTATTATGCTTCAGGACACGGCCTGATGTAAAGACCAAAACCTTACAAACTCTATTGATCTCTCTGCAGTTTGCTACAGCTTTATCAAGAAGTGCCATATGATTTTTCCTACTTGCAGAATCACAGAATGTGATTGGAATGGGGTTGGAAGGGACCTCTGGAAATCATCCAGTCCAACCCACCCGCTAAAGCAGATTCACCAGAGCAGATCACACAGGAGTGTGTCCACGTGGGTTTTGAATGTCTCCGGAGAAGGAGACTCCACAACCTTTCTGGGCAGCCTGTTCCAGGGCTTTGGCACCCTCAACATAAAAAGTTTCTCCTCATATTCAGATGGAACTTCCTGTGTTTCAGTTTGTGCCTGTTGTCCCTTACCATGTCACTGGGCACCACTGAAAGGAGTCTGGTCCCATCTTCTTGACACTCACCCTTGAGATATTTATCAGTATTGAAAAGATCCCCTCTCAACCTTCTCTTCTGCAGGCTGAACAGACCCAGCTCTCTCAGCCTGTCTGTGTAAGAAAGCTGCTCCAGACCTCTAATCATCTTCGTAGCTCTCTGCTGCACTCTCTCCAGTAGCTGTTTGTCCTTCTTAAACTGGGGAGCCCAGAAATGGGCACAGTACTCCAGATGTGGCCTCACCAAGGCAGAGTAGATGGGGAGAAGAACCTCCCTCGACCTGCTGGTCACATTCTTCCTAATACACCCCAGGATACCATTTGCCTTCTTGGCCATTTGGGCACATTGCAGGTTCATGGTTAACTTATCCACCAGGACTCCTAGGTCCTTCTCCACAGAGCTGTTTTCCAGCAGGTCAACCCCTAACCCCAACCTTATTCATCATTTAAAACTTCATTATAGCATACCCTTTCCAAAGGGTGCTCTGAACCTGAACAACCGAATCAGTGCTAAAAATATACCTGGTATTTGTGCTATTAGTGTTCCCAATTAAGGTCAAACACTCACCATAATCCATGCCACAAGCTAAGGTTCATACATTTTGGGGTTATTTTCTATTTTTAGATGTGAAGAACCAAAGATAGAACAAAAACCACTTATAGAATGGTGATATCCTCAAGCTTGCCTTGCTGTGAGTTTAGCATTCTCTCTCTGCTACAGTGCTGTTGATGATGTTGTAATCTGAGGTTGACCATAATACTCTGGGGGAGCTGGATGTGTTGTATGTGGTACTCTCATCTTCTCTTTGGAAGCAAAAGGAAGTTCAAAGTGAAAATGAGCAGCTTTATTCTGTTACTATCACTGTATGAGCATTAGACTCAGCAATTCTAAGCTTTGCATCCTTGTCAAGGACTATAGGAAAATTTATTTAATTGGTACAATCTTTCATTTAAACTTAATAGGCAATATCTGCTTGCTATGAACATATGCTATTTACTGGCTTTGTGTTTCCAGTGTTTTATCAGCCTTGCATCACCTGATCTTACTGAGAAAGAACTATATTTAAATTATGTCTACTTAGCTCAGATTTCTCTGTCAAATTTATTAAGAAATAGTTATAAAGACTGAAGAATGGAAAGGTTAATTAAAAGCCCACTTTTTTTTTGTTTAACCAGCAGCAATTACAACTAATATTAGGTAAATTTCTTTTTTGTGTCATAAAAGGAACAACGTAGAAAATCTTGTATTTCATAAAGAAAGTGAATGGGCAAGGTATGCCATCATGATGAGCTGTGAAGAGCATCAAATGCCAGAGGAAGTTTGGTAAAAAATGGGTAGAAACTGGATTTTTTTAATGGGATAATAAAGGAATAGAAAAACTGTAGCTTGGAGACAAAATATGGACATGAAATGTTAGATTTTTTTAAAAAATTAAGCATCTTGCTTTTCATTTTTAATTGTCTTGGATAAGTAGTATGTCTGGCTTTATCATATTCAAATAAAAATTCTGTGTTGACAGGGAATTTATTTATAATGGATACTTCAGTTTCTTGGCTACAATATCAGTTTATGCTGGGCTCTGTTTGTGTAATATTTCATGAGTGTCAGATTAAGTCTTTATTAAGCCTATTTCATGAGACATCTGCAGTGCTGGTTCTGCCTCTGAATTGAGGTTATTGTCACAGCTATCCTCATTTGTCATAAGATTAATTTCATTTGATAGGTAATACTGGCAAACTAATATGTGTATTTTTAAACTGCAAAACTCAATGGTATTAAAGCATTCAGAAAAACCCAGCCCAACCCAAAACCAAAAAACCCAAAACAAGCAAACATAAAACCAATTTAAGACAGAAGTTAATACCTCAGCATCATAAATATGGTTCATCATCATAAGAACAGCACAACTTGTTAAAAATGATCCTAGTTCATGTCGTAAAAAACTGTCAAAGAACCAGGGGCTCACATGGTTTGATAAAGGTCGCAGGCAGAATTGGCTTAGTTTTCATTTCTATGATGATGTATTTGTGTTGTTAGAGATGCCTCAGGAAAATGGAGTATGCCAATCATGTAAATTTGTTAAAACCAGTGTTATTAAGAGAATATTAACACTAAGTATCTCTTAACACAAATGGCAATATTAGAACATTTTCTTGGTGTCATTAGAGAAGAACAGTGAAAAAATGAATATTCTGAGTCCCAAGTAGAATAACTGTTCTTTGTTATAAAAAGAATTATTAATTCGTAAAATACATTGCTAACCTCACACTTGAAATCTCTGATTGACTACCAATCAAAATACTTGTTTTGTATAAAGTTATATTTAAACTTACTCCATTTCCTTTTGGATGGGAAGAAGTTAACCTTAAGGTCTCTCTTTTTCCTCTAAGTCCATAACCGTTGAATAAATCAACACTCAGAAACCTCCAGACCTGATTCTTCATCAGAGCTGCTTCATGGTTGCAGTGATAATCTGTATACAGCCTGAAGTCACCAGTTTACACCTTTAGAAAAACTACTTGTTCAGAGAGAAGCTTTTTCATTATGTTCTGTTCTTGTATTGCTAGACAAATAGAAGTAAACAAGACAGTAAAATTAAAGAAGCAGAGAGAGTCTACGTTACAGTGACTAGGCAGATACAGATGCTCACCCTGGTCTTCTTTACTTGATCACATAACCTAGATGCTGAACAAGATCATCCTTAGTAGTATCTTGTTGAGGGAAGGGTTTGAAACATGGGTGCCTGCTCTTCTTTGGTCAATTAGTCTTGTAGATCACAGAATTACAGAATCACACAGAATGTTGGGGATTGGAAGGGACCTGGAAAGATCATCTAGTCCAATCCGATGGATCATTCATGGTATTTATTCTTAAGACACAGAAGCAGGATACAGGAAGACTGCTTAGCTTGCCTACCTCTTAACTAATTCCTCCACCATAACACTTGCTGCCTAGATATGTATAAAATTAAAAGAATACATGGAACTCACCTATAAGAAAAAAACATCTTCCTTAACAACAGCAGTTGCCATTTTGTCTGCTATCCAATGTTACTAGGAAAGGATTATCCAAAAGAATAATTTTATCATAAAACTTCCTGTTAAAGCAACAATTCTATTTACTTTTTCCAAAGCTGTCACACTGGTAATGAAGCTAGCTATATATAAAAAAGGAAAACATGCCTAAGAAAGCTATATGGTGGCTAAAACAGGTTTGTGCTGAAAGCTACTTCATCTCTATGCTTTTGAGGTTCTGGAACAGTGTAATTAATTATCTTGACTTATTTCCTCCCATAGTATCTTAATTTGGTCTTTTGTGCATCATAAACCATTCCACATGTTCCTGTAGTATTTACACACTGTGTAGCTTAATTTCACATTCATAATTACTCTCCTATGCATGGCCACAGTCTGGATTTCAGTAGCAGGCTAAGGAAAATATTTGTGTGTCAAACCATCTGCATGCACACCACGTATTTTCTGCTCCTGCGCCCCTACCCTGGTCCAGCTTCTATGAAAAACATGGAAATGTGGAAGTCAACAGAGTACTGAACACACAAGGTTTTGGTGACAGTTTTTGCACTTGAAAATGGTGCAGTAGCTACTAACAGGCAAATCAGAAGCTGTTGCTGTCAGGGCTTGATGCACCGTGCTCTAGAATTTGCTGTGTGACACTGCTGTAATGGGGAGGTTCATAGGACTGAGGAAAAAAAAGATATTGCTGCTCTCTGTAAAATTTAACCTGAAGTAATGGAGGACAGTGATATTACCCTTACCTCAAATAAATGATATCAAATAAAATTGCCATAAAATTGAAACTTGGTTTTTTTTCCTCCTAAAACTGTATCATCTTCATTTAGCCATCAGATGTTAACAGCTGTTTTAAAAAATCCAAATGATTTTGGCTCTACCAAGTAAATGCTTAAGAATGATTATTGATTTTATATAAATGAGATATGGATTTGAAAATGGTTTGCAAAATGTATTCTAGCTTTACTTATACATGTATTTTCCTCTGTTTTAAAAACTGTTTACCTTAACATCACTCTTTGCAGAAAGAGAAATGTTTAAAACAAAAAACTATGAAAACCTTACACTTGCTTGGCCTTTGTTTTCCATTGCTTTACTTGCTCCTATTTTAAGGTGTGAAACAACAATATTTATTGGGACTAGTGACCTACCTGAAAGTTGGACTGAGGGAAGGATTTCTTGGCTCTGAGGTTACACAGGCTTCATTGTTTATGCAAATTTGACAAATGTTACTATTTTATACACCCTGGAGATAATACTTTATCAGTTTTGTACGACGCATAGTTAAGGTAAGAATTCAATCTGCCATATGGAGAGAGAACAATACTTCTGTCCATTATATATTTTTCAGCTTTGATCAGAGTCAAAAGCTTTAGATATTAAAATTCTATTAGTCATACACATCTTTGCCTTTTCCAGAAACATGGAACAATTTAGGGTGGAAGAGAATTCCTGAGGATATCCATCCAGCCTGGTCTGGGATGTCTCCAGGGATGGAGCATCCACCACCTCCTCTTGGCAACCTGGGCCAATGTTTTACCACTCTCATTGTAGAAATCTCTTCCCTATCTCTAGTCTGATTCTCCCCTCTTTTAGTTTAAAACCATTGTCCCTTTTCCTGTCATAAAAGGCCCTACTAAAAAGTCTGTCCTCCTTCTTATCAGCCCCTTTTAAGCACTGAAAGGCCACAATAAGGTCTTCCTGGAGCCTTCTCTTCTCCAGGCTCAACAACCCCAAGTCTTTCAGCCTGTCCTCCCAGCAGAGCTGTTCCAGCCCTCTGATCGTTTCTGTGGCTCCTCTTGCTCCTCTCTAACAGGTCCGTGTCTGTCGTGTGCTGAGGACCCCAGAGCTGGACGCAGCACTGCAGATGGGGTCTCACCAGAGCAGAGGAGCAGAATCATCTCTGTTGACCTGCTGGCCACGCTGCTTTCAATACAATTGACCTTCTGGGCTGCAAGCGCTCATTGGCAGCTCATGTCCAGTCTTTCATCCACCAGCACCCCCAAGTCCTTCTCGGTGGGACTGCTCTCAATCCCTTCATCCCCCAGCCTGTACTGATACTGGACGTTGCCCTGACCCAGGTGCAGGACCTTGCACTCGGCCTTGTTGAACCTCATGAGTTTCACATGAGCCCATTTCTCGAGCTTTTGAGCATTGTTCTGTCAATTAGATCCCTAGTCTGTCATCAGGAGATAATGGATTAAAAAGAAGGCGTTAATCTTATAACACGTCAGTAAATTTGTTTAATTCTTGATAAGCCACAGGTCTGTGTTCAGATCTACAGTTTGCCAGGAGATATAACCAAGGCAGTGAATTGCTGAAATGGGAGGGGTTAGAAATCTCTATTCTTTAATGTATTTTTGCCTATCCTAGTGTCTTTTCTTATTATTGTATCAAATTAGAAAACTTGGTATGTAATATGTTGATCCAAGTATAATTACATTTAGCCAAAGTATCTTCAGGTTTCTTTCAGCTTCGTACAGACTATTTTGTTTGAAAAAATTAGTTACTGTTCCCTATTGTTGGGAGAACTGCTGCACAAAGATGTAAAATTACTAGCAATTAAGAAAATAAACAAAGCTTCAAACTCAAATTAGATTTTTTTTTTCATTATTCTTATCAGTTACTCTTCTGATTGTGGCATAATGAGGCATATTATGGATGATTGTATTTTGAAACACAAAATGATTAAATAATGAGATCCTGTACTAATAACTTTTTAGAGTTACTAGGGAAATCTCGTTGCTTAAATAATGTATCAGAACGTCAAGTCCAAGGGCAATGTTGTGAAGCTGCACATTTGGAAATGAATACAGTAAGAAAGAGGTTATTCTATTATCTTTTGAAATTTATTTGTTATTCATCCCAATGCACATGCAGACATACATACTTAAAAATAACTGTATAAGTCACATTTTTATGTATTGGCGTACCTGTTCTATGTTTATGTCATTAACAACTGGTTTGTTTTCTTCTTCAGTATCAATATCTCCATGTCTAAGAACAAATAATAAATCAGAGTGAAATAAATTAAGATTATATTAAAGATGTGACAGAATCTTGGTACGTTCCAGGTGGAATTCACAGTTTACACCTGGCCCTGCTTCAGTGAGACAGAAAGAATTCTCCAGAAGTGAATAATCACATTATGCCTACTGATTGCTCTTCTTTATTAGTTCTACAGTAGTCTACAGCACAGTTGTGTGGCGTAGTAGTTTGGCATGACACTTGTGTTTTTCTATGCCTGTCTGAGTGTATAGTATGGAAGGAAATTCAGTAGAACAAAAAATCTGCTATCTATAATAAATGTATGAATAATTTTAGTAATAATAATAATAATAATAATGCTATATTTTTCTCAAGAATTTATTTCAATATTACTGAAGAATAAGGGAAATCTTGACATTTTACTGTATTAGATACTGTATCAGATGTATCTGACCAGCTAACCAGCAGAAAATAATTCTACATGCAAACCAGATCTGAATGGTTTGTGGTCAGTATGGTACAAGCCCAGACTTTTGAAACTATGACCATTTAATTCTAGGCTGCCCATGGCCCCAGGAGGGACAAAGTTACATAAAATGGACAGCTTCAGTTCTGCTGTTTCCCAATTTTTTCATGCTTAGCTTTGCTACAGTTGTTGATTTGTATCTGGAAAAAGCCAGAGGCACATACACACTCATGTCTGGTTACATTTGTGGGTGACTTGCCACAAGGTGCACAGTCTGAGTTGTTTACTAGCTGTTTATTGTTCTCGGTGACGTTTATGTGAAAAATCTGCTTTTCATATTGAATTTTCTAACTTTGGTTGCTCTTTGCCTTTATATAATTTCTTGAAATAATACATTTTAACAAGCTTTAGATTTCTGTCTTTCGCCTGTAGTTAGAGTTAAGCCAACCCAATTTATTTGTTGAGTACAATTACTGAATTATTCATTTCAAATATATAAATATCTATTTCTATTCATAAGTTTGTTGAAGAAGAAACACACCTGAGAATACATTTACTAAATATATGCATGAAGACATGTATTTCAGTATGGGAGTAGTTCAGAAACCAGCAGGTCAGAAGACTTACTTTGTGAATGACGACTTCAGTCATATAATGCTCCTTGTGCCTCTTAATTGGCTGAGTGACATTTTCTGTACAAGAGAATATTGTATAGTTGGTGATAATTTATTTCCAATATGAATATTCAAGTAATGGAATTAAATGGAATTTGCAAACACCTACTAGCTAAGGAATCTCATTCAAATTGAAAAACATAAGCTGAAAATAAGCAGATATAAGTTAAAAAATGTAAATGGAAGATAAAGAAATTTATAGGTGAACATAGGACTTGTTATAATATTTTGTGTTAGCTGAGATATTCCTTTAGGGCTCAGTTTAGCGCTAGTGCAGCAAACTGAGGTTAAGCAAATGACTAATGCTACTTATAGCAATAGAAGAAGTCATATTAGAAAATTAAATATAACATAAAGGTTTTTTCCAGCAGGAGCCATAGAATTGAGCTTTAGGTGAATGATGCTTGTCGAGGTCAGTGTCTGTCTCCCACGTTACTCTCACAGGTACCTGTGTTTTGTAAACACCTTCAGTTGGATGCCATCCTGATGCAACCAGAAAGCTTTTAATTTCTGCTGCATCCTCTAGGAAATCTGAATTTTCAGTTTAGTATCCCCAGTGTGGAAATGGGTCTGGTTTGTCATCGTACATCTTAGGTAGCTTTGTCATGCTGAGGAGACAGAATAGTGAGTAGGACAGATGGCCTTGCACATAAGTAAATAGTAACAACAGGATGGATAACAAGTTGCTCTGAGGTGGAGACAGTTTCAGATCTATGTGAAATATTGTGTGGGGACCCGGGATCAGTTAGGTCCAGTTTTATGTTTCTGTTCCTCCCAAACTGAATTGTAAGTTTTTTCATGTGTTACACCAAAAAAACCCCCACCAAACAAAGAAACCCCACAAACACACAAAAACCCAACAAAACCAAACAAAACCCCAAACCATCACACAAACAAAACCCAAAACAAACAAACCAAACCAAAGCAAATAAACCAAAACAAAAATCAAAAGCACTTTTAAAACCAGTTAGTTGGTATACCTGTTTCCTTGATGCCATATCTCTTACCTGTTCAGGATTCAGGTCATAGATTGGGATTTTCAGGGTAAACTGTGATGAAATGAATGTTCTTTCAAAAGCTCGTTTCATGCAGGAGTTCTTCCCTAAAGCTTTTCTAAAGGAAAAAAAAAAAGCTATGAAAATATAAAAGCTGTATCAGTTTACTGGGGATTTTTCTGCCTACCTCATTTATAATTAAAATTTCTTGCAACTGCCTGATGCAAGAATCTGTTGTTACCTACAGCTTTAATCTTTAATCACTACAGTGTGTTCCCCAAAGAAATCCAAAAGACTTCTAAATTTGAAAAAGTCAAACTTCACATGTGTAAATAATAAAAAGTTAACTTTTTTTCAGTAGGACTAAAAGGTTGTTGAAAAGCTCTTACCCTGCCTACTGTGCTCCTTCAGGCAAGTCCTTCCTTCTATGCTTGGTTGCAATTAACTTGACATCTCCCTGGGTTGCAGCACAGTTGCTCTGTTGGTCCTTTCTGGTTCCTGAGGAGTTTGTTCTGTCCCAGAGGCCTGACAGGCTGCTTCTTGCTCCTCACTGAGGTTTTCCAGCTCTTTCTGGAGCTTTTGTGACCACTGTTTAATGCTGTTTCTTGCCCTTTACATTTGGTGGTCTGCCACTGAACACTGTTCACTTTGAGTCTATTCAGCTGGTCCAAAAGAGAAAGAACATTCTCTTTCCTCTCTGGAGGTTGCACCTCACTGCATCTTGTCAAAGGAGGCTAAGGCGCAAAACCAAGAATACCTAAAACAGTGGGAAGGGTTATGGTGGAGTGCTTCTGGAATTTGTTATGTTCAGGCAGCTGGAAAGGAGATTTTACACAGTATTTGATTTGGGGATGCCAAGGTTTCCTCTGAGGAATACAAAAGGTCAAGAGATTCAAGCTTTGTCCAGGTTCTTTCACATTTTCTTTTCAATGCCTTCTTGAAAATACTGTATTTTTGCAAGGCAGCGTAAATTTGGTTGTGATAAATCACTGTAAATATTGGGAATCCAAAGAACTGATAGTTTCAACAATACAGAACCCAAGTAGGCAAAGTCTAACCCTTATTTTTACGCATACAGGACAAGATATGCAGATGATACCAAATGGCTCAGCTCTGTTGACTTCAGTAAATGTCGGACTCTATAAGCTCCTAAGTGAAATCAATGGAGCCATAGCAGGTTATACACAGGGGATTTCACTCAGTGAGTTTAAATATACTCAGGAGCCTTTTACTGATGAATGTTTCAACTTCCTGTGTGAAGATTTCATCCTCATGCATTTTTTCTAAAACATTACTGATAAAAATTAAGATGCAGAGACAATTTTATTTTCTGGCATGTGCTAACTGGCATGTGAATATTAGATCTGCAGTATTATATTTCTGTAGATACCTGCAGTATTGGTTTTTGCCACAGGTAGAAAGTTATTATATCCTGGCAATCACAAACCTTCCTTCTCTCCTTCTTCACTTCAGTTGCTCAGTTTTTTAAACCTTTCTCTCTTCTTAGTCTGCAGTGTTGAGTTATATCTATCTACTTGTCCAGCATTCCTGAGCTTCCTCTTATGACCTCATTATTTCAATGTTTACTAATGAAATTTGCTCTTACTCTTTTTTGGCCTTATGAACTCTCTCACTATCATTCACTTCGCTCTTCTTCTCCCTGTCACAAGTGCTTTTGTCGGTTTGAGGTTCATGGAGGTATAAAAATCCTCTCCTCAATTACTCATAGTTCTGATGACATTTTGTTATCATAGCAGGTATATGGGGGTGAAGGGACTGTGATGACCCCTTAGTCTCTTCTGGACGTGACCATCTGCAGAGCTTAGCTAGTGCAGCAGCAAAGGTACATTGTGCCATGAAAGAGTGTCAGAAAACTACTTTCTGGGTGGAGCAAGAAAGGACTTGAGCCTAAGAGTCACAGTTTCTTCCTGAATTTTCCTGAGCTGCCTAAGCACAGAGACAATGGTGTTTGCTGGCCATGCCCTTGGGCTTCAGGTCCTTCAGTGGAACTATTCACAGGATAATGAACCTAAGCAAGTTATGTAAATATAGCAGAATATATTTTCACCTGATCATTGACCGTTATATTTGTTTCAAAAATGTCTTTAGCTTAGAGAAAACAAATAATGTATGGTTTACAAATTATCTCCAAGCAGAATATTTCCTTACAGGCTTGTGTTTGACATTCTTAAACCTTGCCAGTTCCTTTAAAAGTATTTTGTACCAACACTTTGTAGGAGTGACTTGGAAAATTTTGCGTGACAGTTTAAAATGGGACAGTTGGGGCTAAATGAAATCAGAGTGTTTCAGTAAGTCTGTCTGACACTTTTGACATTGAGATTAGTGGTAATTGGTAATTATATGATCCTTTTCTGCTTTTTAAATACTAAGAGAGAGCTTTTAGTGTTTCTATAAAACAATTAGATAATGTATTTATAAATTTAAACTCACTTCATACAAGATTTGTTTTTCTTTTATATATTACTCTATTATGTCTGTGTTCATAAAGGGAATTGTGTGACTTTCATAAAAGATGAAAACTTTACTATAATGGCTCTAGCAATGTATCCAAAAGACTTTACTAAATAGAGTGTGGTACCTGTTCAAAGTTTTTACAATTTAATATAAGAAATAAACATGAGTGTATTACAAGTCCATAATACTATCGATTCCAAAACTTAGGAAACAATGAAAACTGAATGTGGACTGTAGACAAAGAAGTCTTCTGTCTGAAACTACTGGTTTGCTTTCACTGACAATGAAGTAAGGTAAAGCAGGGCAACCGAACGTTGCATTTAAGTTTTTCATTTACATGGAGAATAAAACTTGTAAAACATTGTTTGAAGTGTTTTAAGTATTTATTTCAAGATGAGGTGGATATGCTTAAAAATAAAATGTATTTAATGGTGCAAACATATGCACATATAATATGCAACTTCATAGACATCTGTCATCCTCTGCTGTTTCACTGCAGCTCTCTGTGACACAATGAATTCCACATAAAAACATCTTTACAGGGAGAAAGGCTGAACATGTTTGAAGAAAAAATGGGAATGATGCTAACAAAGTCTGAGGCAAGTCAGGTTTTGATTGCTGAATATGCCGTCAGACAGGACTGATAAAAAACAGATAAAAAACCAGATGAAACTACTACTCATCATGATGAAATCTGTACATCCCTCAGAATTTTTCGAATCTTGTATCTAGTAGTCAGGTTACAAGCAAAAGTTATGTCTTTTTGTCCAAAAGCCAAAGGAGGGCTTGTTCTGAGAAATCCATAAACTAAATGCTAGTTAAATTAACTTAATAACCAGAATAATAAGAATAAATTAAATTAAATTAATCCATAAACAATCAGGAGAAAAATGCTACCTATGTTGCCCTTCACACTTTTTGGATATTTTGAGTGGAAGAGGTAAACGAATGACCAAAATATTGAACCTTTAAATTCACCTATGCATTAGGATGTTGTCAGTTACAAAAAAAAAAGAGTGAAAGCATGAATATTTCATATCTCTTTTGTATTCAGTCTATTTTGCATCGATGGCAGCTGGAGGTTCAAAACAGAGCATTATTGCTCCACCACTGTCACCACAGTTTAGCAGGTAAATAATGCATGAACTAAGAAGAGTTGACAAGGCAGACAGTAGTGATATATTGGTTAGAAACTTTGTCTCCTCAAAAAGCACCTAGGAATGACTTACATCAGACCTATTATTTATTTCATATGACTCTTTAGATAATATTAATAGATACAGTGTGTAATTAACCTAAAGAATTAACAGCTGAAGGGTGTGGAAGGCAAACAGCTTAGCAAAGTTTCAAAAGAACCTTAGTATTATTATATATACAGAAACACTTGCAAACTTTCCAGCTAAAAATTGTGACGAATATTAATTCACGCTCTTTGGGTTGCCAGATCCCAGTTTTATCTCTAGGAAAACAAAAGTTCCTTCATGTTCTACCCCAAATTACCCAGTTCATTCTAGTTGCAGTGCTGAAGATTGCTCCAGTTTTCTATGAATATGATTCATTTACCCATTATGGAAGGATAGCTGACTGTTGAGATGCAGTAATAATAGCCTTTTACACTGATTTTGTTTTTATTTTTTAAACTTTTAATCCAGGGGGAATTCTAGAAGCTTTGCCTAAGTAAGCAGAGAGCATCTTGGCAGGTGTGTTATGCAAAGGCAGGGCTGGTAGTCTGTATTATCAACATTTCTTGAGTAATGTTACATCTGATTAAAATGTTGACAGGTGCAAACAAATAACACTGTGTTTTTACAGCACCAAGCACAATACACTGTTTTACAGTATGAATGTACAAAAATGAGGATAAGGGCTGGTGTACTGCAGCCATGGAGCAATGGGGGCTCAGATACCCTGCTGACGTACCCAGTTTTGTCAGAAGTACAAAGATCTTTTTATGACTTAATTAAAAAACAAACAAACAAAACCAGTACACTAACAACCTATCCCTGTTCATTGCTCACAGTCTGCTTAACCCATAAAGGTTAATTTGTTGTGCTACTGCTTTGTTTCCTATTTTGTTTATGAGATCACTCTCTGTAGTGACATCTGCATACATTAACTAGCCCAACACATTTTGTCTTATCTGGCAGCTTATTTAATTACTGGTCAGGCATCACTTTTTAATATTGCAGCCAAGCAGAAATATATGTGTTCCAGTAGCATTTTCAACATGAGCCCATAATATCTGAGCTTCCCTAGAGAGCCCTTCCAGCCAGGGCTCGCCAATGAACTGCAGCCTGAGGTATCGACAGATGCTTCGAACTGGCTGTACGATGTGTGGTACCTGCTGTGAATACAAAATCACTAAAGACTGAAGGGACATTCCTTAAGCACAAATAAGCTTCTCGTCTTGTAATGGGAGGCTGTGATTTTTCTGTATCTCAGTTGTGGTTTAAAATGTTTTCATTTTTCCTTGAGATGTGCAGGATATAGCAATAACATACCAGGATTACAGTATTAAGCACGTGAAGTGCAAGTAATTCATTACACTGACAGCACTTTCCAGATTAAGAAGAAAATCGTGTCCTTAATCCAAATAATCAGAAAGTGGCAATAGTGCTGGTAGGAATGTGGCAGGGACAAACAAGATGTGAGTAACACACTAGGTTGGATTAAACCATTTGTAGTTACAGTAAATACCGTATGCAGTAGTCAGTCAGATGGAATATATTAGGATAGTAGACTATATCTCATGGTCAACGGACACATGGAAATGTTCTTTATGACTATAAAGCTTCACTGCTGAATACCCAGGGTCTGGAGGTCCAGCATGTGCTATAGACTCTGTAAAAATGCAACATACCTCTCCTCAAAAGAACTGACAATATAAGACTAAGTGTTGTATCTCATCCTGATTTCAATACTTGTTTCCTAGGAAGCACGGAATTAAGCTTAAGTGTGTACTTAAACTGTATTGACTCCAACTAGAGAGTCAAAAACGTACATTTCTGCTGAAAAGGGAGGTGTTAAAAGGAAAAGAAAAAAACCCAGAACTTTTCAGTCCTGGAGAACTTGGCAGAACTTCAGACTGCAGAACAAAATTCAGAGGTTTTTGCCCTGTGTCCATGTCCCACGCCACCGTGTGCAATCCCTGGGGAGCTGGTGCCGCTCAGGCTGTTCTGTATTGGAATTCAGAGCACGGCTAAAGTGAAGCAAAATTATTTTTCCTTTCCTCCCTCCTACTACAAACCATTTTACCATCTTTTTTTTTTTTTTTTTTTCCTTTTTAATTTATTGTCTGAGTTAGAAAGAGACTGAGTTCTGTTACATTCCCTATTATTGAGGAAAGCATTCTTACTGTAAAAGTTGAGGTCCTCAGGCTGGCCTGGCAGAGGTTGGTTCACTTCAGGTGTATCAGTTTGTATCACTGCCTGTCTCAAATACAAGAATTTGTGGCCACGCTGGCAGGCTCTGAAGGTCATCGGCAGCTGCTTTTTGCTGTGATGGGTATAGGACGCCGTTGTCAAGACACTGATTTATTATCTAGCCTAATGATTACTTCTAGAGGGATATGCAGTTTACTGCCAGAAGTTACAGAATCAATATGTTCCAACAGAATAGACAAGTTAGAATTAGGCTCAGATGTATATTCAGTTAAAAAGTGAGCATGATTTTTCTATATATTGGGAAGTATATAAGTAGAATTGGACCAGTTTCAGTGGTATGGCTTGATTCTGGTTTGTATGTAGAAGCTTGTAGAAACTGAAGTGTTTGAGGGACCATGATCATGATTAATTTCCTGAAATATTTGTAGTATGTATATACATTGTGAAGAGCGTTCAGAAGAATAGCATAAATGCAGTGTCCACATAGTACTTGTTTGTTCATATAGTATTTTATATTGTTTTGAAGAAATTAAACTCGTATTACACTCTTGAAACAATCTGTTCTTTTCTGACATCTAAATCACATCCTTATAAGTACCATTAGATTAATAAAAATTGACAGAATAAGGATAGACCACGATAAAGGGCATGACTATGTTAAAGTGGAGATTAGTACATGAAGGGCACATAAAGGCATTGCTCTTGTTCTTACATTTGAGTACTATTTTATATACCCAACACTCTGCTGTACCAGATAGACTTGAAAATTAAATTCTTCCATGAAAAAACTTGAAGGGAAACAGTAAAAAATTGTGTGTGAAATATTAATAAATATAACAGCCTGTATAGTTATGATAGACATTAATATTTTCTTCCAAATGAGGATGAGTCAGATTGACTTGTTAACTTTCTCTGAGGTTCAAAGGAGCAACAGCTTCCATTATCTGAAGAATTAGTAGTGCAATTGATCTAGAGGATTACAAGTGCAAATTGTAGTCTTAGTGCAGAACTGAGATATTTCTCCTATGGAGTGTTTGTGAAGATTTAGAAAGGGGAAATTTATATTCTAGATGCATTTCAGCATCAGCTAATTTGCAAGCATCACAAATGAAAAGGTTTGTGAATACAGCAGGATACACAAGGGTCAAGAGTCTTCTCCTGGTCTTCCTTGAATCAAGACCTTTCTGCCTTTAAAGGTTGTGGTTTGGTGGGTGGCAGCTAACTGTGCCACTGAGGCTCATTTAGGGGTTTAGCAGTGCAAAGTTGAAGTGAAGCAGCACAGGTCTGAATCTGACAGGCTGGGTTTACAAGAGCTCTGGCTGACACTCTGGTAGTTCCATTTTACATGTTATTAATGTGGATCAAGTGAGGGACAGAGAAACGCAACTAATTAGGGCTCTGACTAGCAGCTTCAGCAGCTGTGCTGCCTGTTAGAGGCACATGAAAATAAAGCAACAGAAGAAAATACCAAGCTTTGGGATAAGCAAACAGTCTGGTAGAAGTAAGATTGCACTGACAACATGTGCAGCTCTTAAGAGGAAGGAAAATGGTATTCCCAGCATACACAACATTTAGTTGTTCATCAAGGAAATGAATATTCCTTTGTTGTGATGAATTAGGCCACTTGTCCTAATGTGGGAGCTGTAGCGGAGATCTTTGAGTGCCAGGCTAAGACATTTCTGAACCTTATTGTAGCCGTTGCCAATCCTGAGTGAGACCACTGGTTATTTGTTATAGAATCCTGTCTCTGACAGTGACTGGTACCAGGTTTTTTAGAGGAAAGCTCACAGGCATATGAAATATTCAGGTGGTAAGGGGATTTCTTCTAATCATCAATTTGTAGCTGATTTGTACTTTGAGTGGGAGAACATTTAAAAAGCTAAATTCTTAGAAGACTTGCAGATGTCTCTGAAATCCACTGCAAAATGGACAGGTCTCCCTAAAAGCAGACATTTCTCCAACGTAATATCATTCTTTGCAAGTTACTTCTTATTGTGGCTGATATTTCAAAGGAAAGACTTTAAATCCACAGAGGGAGGAGATCTGCAGCAATGGCTCTGTTCCTGCATTCCAATGGCATGGCAGGCCATGAAGAGGCCACTGGGTCTGTTGAGCCTGCAAGCATGGGCCTGGAATGAAGATGTGGAGATGCCCTGGGTGGCTATGAGAGCTGCCACATTAAAAGCAACAATTTCTTCAATCACTTTCTTTTTTAAGTGTCAAATCCTTTAACATATGCATAGTTAAGCACTGATTAGAGAAAGTAATTGAACGTGCTGGGCAGCTAGCAGTCCCAAGATGAAGTAAAACCAAAAATTTTAACTGTACCTTTGAGGTCAATTATTGTGAGGAGTTTACTGTCATTAAACGTTTCAAATAACTCCACATGTGGAGTCTGTTTGCAAGGCTACTGCTGCCGGTCAGTAGTTGCACACACAAAGCTGAGAACAGTCTGGAAGGTTGAAAGGGCCTAATGCAGCCAGATGAAAAGGAAAAGCCTGGATTAGCTGGATAAGACAAACTAGATGAACAAACTGTCACATAAAGAAATGCCTTTAGTTTTCTCCCTCTATATAATGTTACACAATGTGATAGGGGGAATTTATATGTTCCTAAAGATGAATGCGATTAATATTTTCAGCAATACTTCACATGAATATGGAAAACTGGCTGTACTTTTATTGCTGTATTCATAAAATATGCATCTGTTGCGATCCTGTTTTCACAGTATGAAATATGGATTGGAATTTGTAATTTCTTCATTTATTTTGTAGAGGGTTTTTTTCTTTTAATAAGGTGTTTTAATGTAATGATTTAGAATGTGAATCTTGTCATGATTAGTTATGGAATAAGTTGCCTTTAAAAGAAGCATTTGCTTCTTTTACTCCCTGGCTTCCAGTTCTCTTATGACTTCAGGATAAAATGCTTGCAACTCTCATGCAGGCTGGGGAATCGAGCTATTGAATCTCTCTTTCTTGACGTTGTAATATTATCCCATCTCCCAGAAAACATTTTGCAGACTACTTAATTTTCAAAATCCCATGTAGATGTAAACCTTGGGACGCAGAAAAGAGGATCCTTTGAGGAAACAACAGGGGACAGTGGTGGCCTCTTGAAATATCAAGAAGTTCAGGTCCAACAAGAGATCAGTTTCCCCCTCAGGTCCATTCCTGATTTGCACTTCTTAGTGCACTACAAGAAACCTTCTTGTAGTATAAGAACAATAATGACATTCATTTTCTTACACAGAAAAGATGAAGCAGGCAAAAACATTAGTTAAGTGTCATAGCCAGTAAGTTCTGACTAATCGCATGCAAAAAACCCAGTGGTGAACCTGAAAGTTAGCATAAATATTTTTTATTACCTAGTATTTTATTAATATATGAATATAGATAGATATATCACCATTTACTGTACTACATAAAAGAACAGTTATATTAAATGAGAAAAATTAATTACCCAGAATAAAATTTGCAAGGAAGGTTTTTTCATTCCCTTTTAAAAGCCATTGCTTTGAAAGAAATAAACTCAGTAAAAGGTGTGTAATTTTTAAACTTTAAGGTGCCTGTTTCCCTGTGGTGTGTAGCTGGAGCCAAATACTAATGCAAGTTCTTGTGTATCCAGACTACATGGGGACTATTCCTTACGGTCTTGAAATTAAATGATAAATCTTCACATTCAGCTCCTATGGAAAGAACCAATGTTGTGTCATTAACTGCCTTTTGTAAGATTTTCTGGGTTGATTCTGCAATGAATAGGAGACAAAATAATGAAACTAGATCAATTTCTTCTATGAAATGATTCTTTAGAAAATCTGCTTTCAATGAGTAGGTATTTTCCAGAGTGATGATAGTTGCCATTATCTTACACATAACTTGCTGGGTTTACTTAGATTGCTCTGTACGTATGCTTGGTGTCAAACTGATATGAATTTGTGTAGATTCCAGTGAGCATTGTACCTGAACCTGAAATATTATTTTCAAAATATAGTTTTTAAAAGTGCAAAGTAAGTTACAAATGCAAATTCTACAGAAATTCCAAGGAATGTGCCCATAAAATTTTATTTGGGATAAGCAGTGGGTGCATGTCTGTTCCTACAATGGAGATGGTCGCAGCCATACTCTGAAAACATCTGTCTTTGAAAACTTCCCATTTATCTTCAGATTATTCAATTTTTCACATGTTAAATTTACTTTAATTTTGTTGAAATTTTTAAGACCAACATATTGATGTTATTGAAACATATTAGTAAATCTCATGGAACTTGCATTTGCTCTTTCTTCAGTAGTAATATTTTCATAGCTTATGTAATTAATTTGTCTTCTAAAAGGGTCCAGAACCAAAGAAACATAATTCAATAAAATAGAGTATTTTGAGAAGGAGGGTAAGAAAGAGGTGATTTCTTAAAATACTGTTATGAAAGGTACCATGGAAAGTACACAAGCGCCAAGTGGCAAACTTCCTTTCCTTGATGCTTTCTGCTTAATGTGAATTTTCAGCAAATTGAAAGTGTTTATTGAAATGCAGTTTCTTTCTTTTTAAGTGTACTGATGAAATTTTTTTTCATGGAGAAAGGACCAGAGGCAGTGGCTAAAACTTGCACTATGAGAAACTGTGATTAGATATAAGGAAAAATAATTTTAAGAAGGATGCTCAACACCAGAACAGGTTGCTCAGACATGTTTTGGAATCTCCATCCTG
Organism: Nesoenas mayeri; assembly: GCF_963082525.1. Classification (NCBI taxonomy): domain Eukaryota; kingdom Metazoa; phylum Chordata; class Aves; order Columbiformes; family Columbidae; genus Nesoenas; species Nesoenas mayeri. Next base: position 11,338,871 of record NC_137541.1, read on the forward strand.
GAGGTAAATCAAGGAAAACAATTGGATATAAACCTCAGCCACCTGATGTGACTTTGGAGTTCACCCTGCCTTGAGCAGGCACTGGAACCGACGACCACCAGAGCTCCCACCCAAACCAAATTATTTATGATTTTTGAAATCAATCTGAAATGGACTGAGTGTAATGGGCCTCTCTGCTTCTCAAAAATATTGTTATATTCAAACTAAAAAAGAAATACCGTCTTCAGAAGAAATTATTCTGACTCCTGAAAGTGAACCATTATCCATTGTGAGGGAAAAGATGTCAAAAGCCAAAGACAGGACTAAGAAATGAAATAAATGCTGTTGTTATCACACCAGGCCTTTACCTTTCAGAGTTGGGCATGGATAGTGTCTGTTTGTAACTTCCACGGATGGCAATTAGATGAAACAATGAGGAAGAATAAAATCTATAGATTCCATTAACAGAGAAGATATGATGTGTTGACAATAAATCAATAGTTATATTAGACCTTAAAAACAAGAAAGGAAATGTTCAGAGGATGACTCATTTTAGTGAAAGAAAGTGACAAATGCTCTCGGCTTAATGACAAATATCAAATGTTGTTAGCGAAAGTAGATTTTGAAGGCACAGATCAATATTACCTCTTAGAGTCACAAAGCAGAAAATACCAAATCAAAGTTAAACTGTCAGAAGGCCCAAATCTCTGAAAATACAGAAAATTCACAAAATTAGACAAAAGCATTGTAATTCTGGCCTAGAACTATAACCTTAAAAATCCAAACGAAAAACTAATGACCAGAATCCGTGTTTTTATTCATTCTAGCTCCATAGCAGCATCCTTTATCATCTGGTATTCATCCTTTTCAAGAAAAAAACTAAGGATCTACATCTGAAATATAAATGGGATTTAAACAATTCCCATGCATTCTTTTACAGTTGTGTAGGCTTATCTCTCTAGGTTTATATCTAGAATTATTATTGAGACTGGGAGAGATTCACCTTCAGTTACAGATATCTAAATTCAGTCTACTGAACGATTCTTCTCAATTTTAGGTGGACACCTTTGTTCATTTGAAGTGCTGTCTAGACACAAATGACTGCACTGATCATACGTCTCCATTAGAGGAGGAGAAATACCTAAAAAAAAGTCTCTTAACCTGAAGCTACATCATCAAATCATAGAACAGTTGAGACTGGGACATTTAGAGGACATCTGGTCCATCCCAAATGCTCAAGCAGGGCCACCTAGAGCCAGCCACCATTCCAGAAGGTTAAACGCTGCCCTTGTGGTTGAATAGTGTCCTATTCTGAAAATACGATCATCGAAGCAGTGAATGACTTGAAGCAGTGAATTATCAGGTGGGAAGATGGCAGACTGGGAGTGGCAAAACTTCCCAGTGATGTTTTATGGCCATCTACAGCATGTTAAATGGACTTGCAATGATTTTTTGCAAACACTTACCTGTAAAACTCAGACAAATAATTTATTCAGGTGATGAGACTTGCTTAGACTCTTCAACTTGCAAAGAGTAGGACTGAGATGGTTATGGAGGTCATGGTGGAAGGCTCATTGAAATACAGAGTTTCACAATTACATGGAGAAGTGAATTTGAAATTATTTTATAGTTTTTTAAAGTATTAAGAATGAGAAAGTACCAAATAAAATTATTGTGTTGGCTTTGCTTAAAACAAACAAAAGATTCTTTAGCATTTCTTCCCAGAACAAAATTAGGTTGTAGGTTGCTGCGAATGTCAAAATAGAAATAGATTTAAAAAGCTATTCTGTCAAAGACTATTAAATACTGTGATGCAGACGCAAATTCTAGATCAGGAGCTTCACTCCTTTTGAGATAGGCTTCCAGGATACACCAACTTTTGCTTGAACAGATACAGACCTGCATCATTTCCATTTACTAATCGTTCTTCTTTATTTAGTTATGAATGCAATTAATCTGTGCTTGAAAAAAGTGTAAGCATCTTATTACAAAGATATTTATAAGAGAAATAAAAAGATGACTCTGCATATAGTAAATCTACTTAGAATTTCTTTGGGTAAATAAAGAGAAAAAAAGAGACGTCTTTTCCTAATTGAGGGCAGGAAGTGGCAGGATGGCTATGAAAAGAGAATAACAGATGTAATTCTTCATGAACAGGCATTTTTCAAATATAAAGTATTTTAACATACTGCAATTGATGGAATTAAGGTGTTAAAATGCCACAAAAGCATTACTTGGGAAACAAAAAGAGCTATAAAGGGTTTGAAGTTAAATGTAGCCAAAACAAGACGTGCATATTTGTTGCTTATTCCTCCTTTAAAATCTCAAATAACTGTGTTCAAATAATAATTCAAAAAAAGTCTACATTTGTCGTTCTACAGGGAGCAATATCTGGTTTTAAATGCTGACCATTAGTACCATTGTATAGACCTATTTTTGTTTACTGCTATCAGAAAATGTAACCATTTTTTTCTGAACTTTTCTCCTATGGTTGAATCAGGCTGCATTATTTTAAAACATTCAGACAAAAGTTACTTTGTCAGTTCCAGGATCAAAGGTGGAAAACAGGCCAGCACATTTTTGTCTACATGTTAGAAACAGTTGAGATTTTGTCTCTGAAGCCTTTTTCCCTGGTGCTTATTGCATTCTTGTTGTATGTTATATGTTTATGGGTCCATGTGGTCACAGCATCAAAATCTTTTTAGACAAAACCACAAACTATTAGTTCATGTGGTGTTATCAGATTTTTCACTTGCCTCATGTTTATGCAGCTGTTGCTATTGCACACATACCTTTTTTATAAAGGATCTTTTTAAGCTTATCTGCATTACAATGTTCTTTTTTCCTGTTCTTGGAGGAACATTGAGACATATATCAGTCATACATTTTTCACTTGCCTTTTCCTCAATTATGTTCCAACCTGGAACTACTTATACATATATATGCTTGAATGTAAGCTCACCATCAATTGAAATTCAGTTGGAGGTGGCTGCTTCACTTACATTTAAAAAAATATAAATAATTAATGAATCAGATTTGTAGAACTAACTTCAAAATAATATAAAACTATGCTAGCTTTGTATTTCATATAAAACATTTTAAACATTTATCACTCTTACATTGCTAAAACCAAATGATATCTAGAAATGTCACGTTCTAGAATGATAGAAAGCTTGTATTTATTGACTCAATAAATCATGAAAAATATATTAAATCTGCTACCAGTATAGAAAATGATGCACTATGTTTTTTAAAGCAGTTTATTCCACAGTTTGTTGGTCAGACCTTTGGTTGTCATCTTGGTTTTACTTGGGAAATTTCTTATGTGAAACCAAACAATATCTAATTGTTGTTTCTGGAAATTTTGGAATATCATTTTAGGTTTTTGGAGAATTAGATCACTGAGCAGAAAGAAAATAAAGTTCAGAGACAGAGAATGTGTTCAGGTGGGTTTGAATGTCTTCAGGGAATGAGACTCCACAACCTCTCTGGGCAGCCTGTTCCAGGGCTCTGGCACCTCTAAGTAAAGAAGCTTCTCATATTCAGATGGAACCTCCTGTGCTTCAGTCTGTGCCTGTTGCCCCTCATCCTATCATTGGGCGCCACTGAAAAGAGTCTAGTTCATCCTCTTGATGTCACCCTTGAGATATTTATAAGTATTGATAACATCCCCTCTCAGCTTCTCTTCCCCAGGCTGAACAGACCCAGCTCTCTAGGTCTTTCCTCATAAGAAAGATGCTCCAGACCCCTCATCATCTTTGTAGCCCTGACTCACTGGGGTGAGCCCTGGGGATGCTGGATCTCAGCACCAACTGCTTCACTTTACAGATGGAGATTCTTTCACTGTAAAATGTCTTTTGCTACTAGAGATATAAAAATAAAAGGGTAGATATCTTGATAAATGTAAACATCTTAGGGGATGGAGCTTATCCACAAAATAATAGCTATATAAGCCAAGCAAAAACTTTGGTTCCTTGGTCCTTGTGGTAAAAACAGATTCACTTGTTCAGTATATTAATTCATATTTGAGTTTTAAAACTTGTAATTGTACTTCTAACCAATAAGAATTTGATAAGAAAAATGAAAAGACCAAATAACGATCTACTTTTCTCTTTTCAGTAAGGCAAAGATTTATTGAATTTTTCATGATCTCTGAAGCCTAGGGTTTTGCTAGTGTGCAGTCAAAAGGGGTAGGGGGGTGGTGTGAACTTGGAATCTTAAATTAACCTCAGGGAGAAAAAGATGTCAAGGTAAAATTTATATGACTGACTTTCTGAGCACTGGACTTGATGCTTAATTACTCCTGAATAATCAAGATGGGTTGAAGTGTTTATGCCTTAGATTGCAAGTTGTGAGTGCTTGAAAAGTTAAAATGTGTCTGTCTGTGAAAATAAGCTATTTTTTCAGTGCTGGGGCTACGCTATGGGTGGAAGGAGGAGGGACCAGGAGCTGTGGAGACAACTGAGAGGGACTGTCAGGCAAGAAGAGGATTGAGGGGTCAGCTCTGATTTCAGACTGATAAGTAGGAGTGTTTGAAGGCAGGGCAGCTGCAGAAGCCACAGCCTGAGACCTGTTTTACCAGCTTTTAGTGATACTGAATTATGTTTAATTTACAGTAACTTGGAAGACAGGAGTGACCCTTGGACATATCTGACTTGCACAAGAGTGGGAAAAAAAGGCATTTTGAGAATCTACTCCTAGACTATACAATACTATACAATACCATAAGGGTTTTTTTTATATGCACTTGCTATATCTGTAAATGTGGTATTAATACCAAAGATTAAATCAGTGAAAGTGGATGAAGCAGGATGACAAGGATACAGCAGATGGATCCTGCAAACCCTTGTATGTAATATTCACAATGTATTCTTCATTCCCCTCTTTGTTGGTGGCAAAGAGCAAGCGAGATAAAGAACATCTTTCTTATTGGATAAAAGCACCTGAAGAGGAGAAGGAGTTCACTGAATGGGAACAGTTGTGTGTGACAGTTAGGTCTGGAATAACAGAAATTGTCTTTGTATGTGAAGTGACCTGTTTTGTGAAATGTCCTTTTCACTGGAACACCAAGAATTTTTTTAGCCTTGGTTGCACTTGGACCAGATTTTCATTTAACTTCTGTTTTTTTGACAGCTGCTAACTTTATTTGCTTAGTCTTTTTTTTGAGGAATAGTTCAGAGTCAATAGTATTTCTAGATTTATAGGTTTCTGATAGAAAAACAAGTAGTAAATCAAAACATATGTAATGTAAATTTGCTTTGATTTAAAATGCTCTTTATTACTGAAATATGGTTCTCATAAGTATGTTGAGAGTGGAAAAAGGCATAAATTAATCATAGTATCACTAGCAGAAGAAAACCCCACACTTGGCCTTATTAATCCATAGCTGGAACATGTACAGGACATTTCTCTTTGACTTGGAGGTGTAAGAGCCCCTGTGAAGTGCATGGACACACACTGAGCATGTGTTCATTAGCCCCAGCACCTCTCCTTTGAGCTGTTAGGAACAAGGAAACTAAGGCCAATCTGTTTGTTTACTATTTCATATTCATATACTATCTTCTTTTTAATGGCTTGACTGACAGCCTGGTTAGACATTGTCTGACGTCTTCACATCAAGCCGGTGACCTCAATTCACCCATCATTCACTTCCATCATGTCAGCTGAGCCTTTTGTGGGTGTCCATTATTCGCACACTATATTGTGTTATGATGAATTACCCACTTGGGGATTTTAGGACATCTTAATCCCAGTCTGACAGTACTCTCTGCGATAAATAATCGACAAGCCCTTATGCTAACTGCAAGTACATCAGAGGATGTGGATTTTTGACAGCTTTTACTGAGTAAAAAGAAGCAAGAGAGCATGCCTTCAGCATTGTTGAGCAGCTTCCATCTCTCATTTTCATTGGATGCTTTTCTACCAAGAAACTATAGGCAGCAGGGGCTAGAGATTCATTATGATTTTTATCCTTTGTTGCTTTCCTGATAAACAAAACATTTCATTAAAAAAACAATTATGGTGAATTTATTATAATTTAATCTCATGTTAAATCTGGCCTCTTTCTCCATCCATGCATGTCAGGAAAAGAGGACTTTGAGAAAACCCAGGAAGGTTTGAATGTGTATTTCCAGTGACAGCCCCGTGCCTCTGTGTGCTGTCTGGCACTTAAAACCAGGCTAATTCCTAGTGCTCATCAGGCTGCGCAGGGCTGGAGATAAGGAAGATGGACTCTCCACTTTCTTGTCCTGACAGCTTAGGTCTGCCCAGAACTGCAGCGTGCATTGAGCTGACAACTTGCTACCAATTATTTTCCTTTGGAAGGGACTGGAATAAACAGAGTCAAGCCCTCATTCACAATGCCCGTGCTATGCCAGGCGGTATTAGTGGTGTGATCAAATATAGTCCTGGCGATATTGTCACCTTTCACACTTTGCTGGAGTTTGCTGGTGATTTAGCACTCGGTGTGGCCCTGACATTGGCTCTTGAGACATGCCAGGAACCGCAGGTCTGTTCCCCTGGCTCCCTGAGTTATGGGGGTGGCAGAAACCCCAGAGGATTTGGCTGCAGCATTATTCCCATTTGTCCTTTTTAGAAAACAGAATAACTTTGTGCTTGCTGGAGTTCCAGGAGTCATCCCTCAACCACCAGTAAGCTCAAAGTGAGCACAAGCTTAGTCTAGAAAATCACAGGATTTGAAAAACTAAAAGGTAAAATATTAAAACTACTTTGAGAATAGATATAACAGATTTTGGGTTTTCTTTCCCTCCAGTGTTCTTGTGTGTCAGCTAGCTGAAGGAGAAGAGAAAATAAAACAAAATTAATTGTGTATTTTCTAGGATAGATCCTTCATATCATCCTTTTTAGTCAACTGGAAATAAATGCCACTATTTCTGCCAGAGTGTATCCGTAAGGTATTCTGAGCCACACCTGAAAGGACTAAAATTTTAGACATGCATGTTCTTTGTGTGGAAGCTGGTGAAGAACGTCTCTTCTCATTTCATATAAACTAGGTTGAATGGAAGTTCATATTTATTTTGGCAGTACATGCCCTAGGGAAGAAATTGCTGCTTTTAACCGCATTACATTTAAGGGTGTGATACAAGAATCCGTGTAAGATACATTATATGGCTTAACATGACCAAGACACGAAACAACTTCCACGTGTAGCTGAGTGTTACTGTCAGGTGCATCCGTGTCGCTTTTTCCTCTATTTTGGATCTAGCAGAAATTTGTCTTTCACAGATGGTTCTTTAACTGAGGTTATAAGATCTGTTGTCTGAGTTCTTATTTTCTTATATCTGAAGGATAAGCCTGACCCACAGATAACTTAATATTAAATAGGGACTTGCTTTCCCTTTTTAATTTCTCCCTTGTTTTTAATTTTCTCCATTTTCCTTTTTAATTTCTTTTTTTAATTTTTATTTTTATTTGGCTGATCCCTCCTCCACCCTTTTTTTGTTTTTAATTTTCCTTTTGTTTGTTGGAATGCCTGTTTGTACCAGTAATTCTAGTATGGATGCCAGGAACTATTTTTTGACAACACATTTGCCCTTTCAATAAAAGTTCCTAATTCAGAAAAATGTTGGTTTTATATTAAAACAAGCAAACAAGCAAACAAACAAAATCCCCACAGCAAAAAAAAAAAATGTGGAAAAAATTCTCAGCTACTTGCATTATAATTGAACTACTACTATGTTGATAATTAATTTTAAATGTGTACAGACTCCCTAAAATAGGTCTAAAGAACAGTAGGTTACTATATGAATTCTCTTGGTGTTTGCTGGTAGTTATAAAGCTCATTACAGACATGCTTTTAAAGTACATTAAAATTTCAATTAAAAGATCCTAGGTACATATACTTGCTAATTTGGCAGTCATGCATTTCTATTAAACAAATTAGTGGAAATAAAAGAAAGATAAGGCTATTAGAGGCTGAATTCTGTAAAGCTGGGGGCTAAGGTTTAATGTCACGTTTCACTATTTCTTGCATAAGTTGCATTATCACATTTTAGCTGAAGATGCTGTCAAACCTTGCAGGAGAAGCAAATTCTCATCTTCAGAACTGTCAGACACTGCTTTAATTAAGCTACAAAGCAACTCCTCTCTAAATAAAAAATGGTAGGTGTCGCTTCTCACATTCGAGATCTAAGGCTCAAATTGACAATATAAAGTCAGGGTGTTGCCAGGTTCTATATGATTTGACTTTAGAGGTTAGACAATTGCAGGCACCAATTTATGTGTGTATGTGTGAGAGGAAGAGTCAGAGAACAGTTTGGGTAATAGATGATAATGGGTTCAAAAAGAGAGCTGTCTCCAGGATGCACTTACTAATGAGGAAGCGAAGTATGATTAGTGATATTTACAATAATGTCACTTGCACATTTCTTTATTTCTCAGAAATCATAATCACAGTTTTACTTTATCAGAAGCTGTGACCCATTTTTTCATATTTCAAAAGAGATTTTTATTATTAGATTTTATGTCTGAACAATTAAAGAGTAGGAATAGAACTGAAATGTTGGGAACTGTGTACTGACCATTTGCCAGTCTCTACATGGCACTGAGCAAGAATGTGAACATATAGATGTCTTAATGTACATTTGAAAACAGGTTTCTTGAGGGATAAAAACACTGCTTTAAAAATACAGGAAAAAGAGAAAAAATATTAAGGGCAATATGGTTTCAGTCTGAGTAACAGGAGATCATACATCTTTTGGGGGTAATTCTTACAATTTTGGTACTAGATAACAGAAAAGAATGGAAAGTGTTAATTGGGAGTTATTTAAATTTATTATATTCTCAGGAGGATCTTTACTTGAAAGCTGCTGAAGACCAAGAAGAGCTTCAGCTCTTAGTGTATGAATATCTGTTTTACGATCTATTTGGCACAAAAGTGAAGTATACAGCAGTGTAATTCATTAATTAGAGAGGAGAGAATTATTTTTTTTTAATTATTGCCTTCTACATGTCGGAGGCACATGGATCTGCTCATGGGCAGTGCTGCTGCATTAATGTGTCCTCTTTGCTGCCCCCTCCACCCCACAGTGACACCTGCCAGCAAAGTCTGACCTTGGTAATATCTTGTAAGGTGGCATTTAAGTGCTCAAGTTAAAATTAAAGACAGTGATTAATAATCATGATGACATTTATTTTAATTTGTAATTAAGGAAAATCACATTGCATGCTTAAGAATACAACATTTAGGTTTTATTCATTTAATTACAAGTTCAGCTGCCTTGAAGAAGACACAAACCTTTATTGGTAGCATAAAGCAACTGAAACCTAAGGGCTTCTTTGTAAACACTTTTCACTCTAGGAACAAAATCATTGTCTCTCCAAAAGTAAACAAAAGACAGTTTCAAAACAGAAATAAAACAAAATAAAAAGGTTATCTTAAAAAAACAAAGAGGTGTTTCTAATGTGTTTGGGTTTCAAGTCTTAGCTTTTAATTAGCTTGTGTGTTTTTTCACACTAAATTATTTAGCAGTTGTTTTATATTTCATATCAATTTAAACGGAGAGGGAATTAAATAGGGCATATATAATGAGATTTAAATAACTGAAGAAAATTCAGCTCAGTCAGTGCTATTAACAAAGCTACAGTTCAAGATGTGCTCTGATACTGTATTTGTACACTTGTTCTTTAGAGATTCCTATTCTGTCGTGCTATGCCAAGGCTTCATCTGCATAGAAAGTTTGCTTTGTATCACTGCTTTCCAGTTCTGCTGTGACTTCTGTGGTGCCTGCACAGAAATGAGTTTCCTGGCTGATTACAAGACGGAGCACATGTGCTGTAGTAACAAATAACAGGGTCCTTTATAGTACAGAGCAGTTTGGTTAGCGTGCACTAGTAAGGAGTATTTTTAATATGCATAAAAGCACTTACTTGTTTGTAAGGCAACCATAATGGGAGATTTCATAAAGCTGTTTAAGTATGGAATCTGGGTACTTTGGAGAGCTGTTAAGCTCTCAAACCCAGATATATTAGCATACAGATATTGTCTGAGATAGAAACAGTGTTGTATATACATGAGCACATATGGTTTATTGAGTCTTTGTGACAAACATCAAATCCTTTTATGCCTAAGGATGATAGAGTTGTAAACGCAGAATATGAAATTACAGTTGACAAGGGAGTAAAAGTGACTAAAAGTAGAGTAGATGAGATTGTACTGAAATCTCCATATACCTTGTATTTTACGGTAAGATTCTAGGTGTTGCAGACTTACACCTAGAAGACTAACTCAATATTTTGTATTGAAGATCAGTAAAATCACCCTGTTTTAGAATCTGATCTTTATATTCTGGTCATTGGGTTGCTTTGTATCAAGCAAGACAGAAGATAGTGTTGCATCCCTATAATGCAGAGCAATTAATTTTGATCATAATTATATAGATAGATGAATAGTTCAGTTGAGTGTAACTTTCTGGTTTCTCTTCTGCCACAGGCTTCCTTGGGTGGGCTCTTAAATAAAAGACTCAGGTTTCAGTGGACAGTGGATCTGGGCTCATTTCATCAGTTTTAAGGTAGCAGGAAATTTTTACATCCTAAGCATGGAGATTGTGCTTAGGCCAAATTTTTGAAAAAAATAATATGTTCGGACCAGGATTTAATCAGTTATAGATGCGATTTAGTTCTAAGAAACCCCACTGACTTTTGGAAGTTTTCCTTTCCAGATTATCTGCCTAGTTTTTGCACCAATAACATCATTTGCTTAGTATTTGTCATCTGATCAGTGCTATTTCTATAACTTAAAAACCAAGCCAAACCAAAGCAACCACCACCAACAGAACAGCAACAGAACGAAACAAACAAACCTAAATCTGTTTAATAAGCTGCTTCTGACTGAGCAGATTTTGGTACAATGTTGTGGATTCTATTTAAAACAAACCTGACAACTTGATTGTTTAAAAACAAGAAAGAACGGTATTTCTATGACATTGTTAAATGTGCTATACTTAGAAACAACATCTTTGAAAAATAAACATTTCAAGTATTATTAACAAACTTAAACTTCTATTCCAAATAGGAACGTTTTCTTTCTGTGACTTTTGAATAGATATATAAGATGGGGAGGGTAATGCTAAAATATATATTGAATGTTCAAGTATGTATTGAAGATTCAGCTCTTAAACCAGTACAAATGTTATTACTCAATAAAATCATAAATAGGGGCTTTTTATGTAAAACCAATATAAATTCCTTTCTGGCTGCACATGAAATATAATACATGAGATGACTAGCCAGAAGAGACTTCCTTTCACTGCAATAAGCTTAATTATTGTGAAACTGATGTATCAGCCTGGGAAACTGTTCAGTTTAGAAAGAATTTCATTTTATATAAATGCTGTGAATCAAAATCCTTATTTGAAAATATTCAGTGTTCTAGATTGACTGGAACTGTTAGGATGCCTCCTGCTAACATTGCAAGGTGTTGCCCAAAGTGAGAGGAAAGTGTTTCTCTCCTTTACCTTCTAATTTTAAAAAATGACTGAACCAGATTTACTTATATTTGACAAAAATATTCAGATGTAGGTATAACTATATTTGGGAAACATCCATGCAAATGGTAGAAGAGGAAAGGATGGCCTTCAGGAGAAATTTGTCTGCAACACTAGGACTCCATTTTCTCAGTTTTCTCATATAATGTCAGTTTACTGAGCATACAGTACCTGCAAAACTCAAGCATGGAACGTGTAAACAAATCTCCCTTCCACGGTATTTTTATGAAGACACAGAACCTAGGCGTTCCTGCTCCAGCAGGGGGATTGGACTAGATGATCTTTTGAGGTCCCTTCCAATCCCAAACACTGATACTGTGAATATCAGTGACATTTTTTGCTTTTATTTCCTGATAAATTGATAATTGACTCTGCAATCTTTCCAGCAACTGAATGGTGATGTGAGCAACCTCTGTGGTTTTCATTTGACACCAACTGTGTAATTGAGGGATAGAGTTCCATGGTAGCTTTGCAGTTAAGTATCATAGAATCATAGAATGTCCTAAGTTGGAAGGAACCACAAGGATCATCGAGTCCAACTCATGTCCCTGCACAGGACAACCCCACAGTTCACACCATGTGTCTGAGGGTGTTGTCCAGTCTCTTCTGGAACACTGTCAGGCTTGGGGCCGTGACACCTCCCTGGGGAGGCTGTTCCAGTGCTCCAGCACCCTTTGGGGGAAGAACCTTTTCCTAATGTCCAACCTAAAACCCTCCCGGCACATCTTCCTGCCATTCCCTTGGGTTATCATTGGTCATCAAAGAGAAGAGACCTGCACCTGAGCCTTCTCCTCCCCATGTGAGGAAGCTGTAACTGTGATGAGGTCTCCCCTCAGTTTCCTCCAGGCTGAAGAAACCAAGTGACTTTAGCTGCTCCTCGTACAGCTTCCTCTCCAAACCCTTCACCCTTCTGGACACTCTCCAGCTTTATACCCTTTTTATCCTGTGTCATCCAGAACTGCACACGGTGCTGCAGGTGAGGCCTCCTCAGTGCAGAGCAGAGCAGGACAATCCCCTCCCTGCCCGGCTGTCAATGCTCTGCTGGATGCACTCAGGACACGGTTGGCCTGTTGACTGCCAGGGCACACTGTAGCTTGTCTTGGAATCATAGTTATATAAATTTATGAGCTGGCAAAATTTGCCACTTTTTAGTGTTGTTTTTTTGGACCTTTCTGGACACATGGAAAGCTGGTGTCAGAGCATCAGCAGCTGTGCTGGTGCAGCCTCGAGCTGCAGTTACAGGGAAGGGTGGGTGGGTATCCAGAAGCCAAGTGGAGAGGTTGCTACATTGTCATAAGGTTTCTTATTTGTTATGCTGATTTATTTCATCATCGCGCATCTGTCTGTGTCTGCTAATATTTCCATTTTGAAAGGGAGTTTTTTTTAAGAAAAAAATAGATCTCTCAGAATTAGGTTATGATCTTGATAAGCTTGAGTTTTTAATAAATCTGAACTTTTGCTGTTGTTTGTTGTTGTTTATTTGTGTTTATTTGTTTGCATTGGGTTGGAGTTTCCTCCTCACTCTCCTGAGTTTTACAGTTTTATCTGTGTTATATATCTGAGGGTGTGGGGTTTTTGTTTGTTATTGTTTGTTGTTTTTTTCTTTGTCATTGTTTTAGTTTTGTTGTTGTTGTTTGTTTTTGGTTTTGTTGTTTATTTGTTGTTTGTTTTTAGGTTGGTGTTGGTTGGTTGGTTGGTTTGTTTTGGTTTTCTGTGAAGGATGAAAATGTGGTATACATGAAATTAAACAGATAAGAATAACATAACTAAGTCAAAGACCTAGGGTTTGCAGAAAGGTATTGTGAGACTTGTGATGACAAGTGACTAATAATAATAGTACAATAACAATCTTGAAAATGCAGTTTACAGTTTTAATTTGCTAAATAAATTTAATTTTCTTTATTTTTCATCTCCTCTTTAACCTAACACAACTGAACCATGCAACTGTTCAGCTGTCAAGGAATGTCAGGCTGTCTGGTTTCCTGAACCAGATCTCCAAGCAGGATATTCTCATAATGTAACATGGTGGAAGGGATCCCTCTTGTCACTTCTCACCTCATTCTTCATGTTGAACATTGTAGGTGATTTTCTCAGTTCACAATTCTTTATACCCTACACTTAAGTTTGATAAAACCATCTGACCACATGACAGGTGAAGAGTTCAATATATGATTAAATTTAGCTGTAATTTAATTTAAGGTTGTTTTTTGTTTACTTGAAGCTTCTGTTCTATATGCAAGTGAATGCATTTTATTATAATTGATGGGAATGCTAATCTATGATGACTCAAGTCATCGTGTGGTGCAACATGAAGATGAAACTGCATTTTCACTCTATGCTAATGCAGTATGCACATCTAAATCTAGAGGTTGGTTTCATGGAGGAGAATAAGATGTTTCTGTTGTTAGCATTAAGAGTCACTTTCTAGCTCTGGTAGTAGAGGTTCAACATTTCAATACTGCCGATGACCTAAATGAGAACACAGAGTGTTTGACTTCTCAAATCTTAATGTTTCATATGTCAGGAAAGAGTCCAGAAGAATCTGCCTTTTCACGTATGTAAATTATTTGTTTTCCAGAATCCCTTAAGAATATAGCCCCAACTCAATCTTATGAAATCCTACAGGAACATTTTATTAAGTTTTAAAAATGTATGAACATTTAATAAGCTGCCAGACCCCGTCGAGTTTCAGTTCAGGTCTGTTGATGTAAGGCTCAGATTGATTCCTGAAAATCACCTCTCCCAGTTTAACAGGACTGTGGAAGAAACTCTTCCCTGTGGGCAGATCTCTGAGGTTTTAAGTGCAGCTCAGGCCAGCTGCACCATTCTGAGTTACCTGCATCAAACATTCAGTCTGGCAAGGTACTGCCACATTTTGCTTTAAGATATACTTGTACTGTGACATTCTTGCCATGTCTATCTAGTTTCTCTTTTTTATAATTTTGTTTTAACTTTTTCATCTTCCTTTTTTCTAGTCACAATTTGCTTCTGATTATGGCTTTTAGTAAGTAGCACTAGCTGCAATGAAAGAAAACACTCTTTTTGTAGGCGCTAAATTTGTTGTTATGGTTCAAAAAATATGAAGTAACATCAGATGTGGAAGTGACATGAGGAAGACACACATGCAATTTGGAGATGGGATAATGCTTCGTGATTGTGTTCTTTGAGCTAGAAGGTGGCAATTAGATTTTCATACACAGAAAAGTGTGAGACATCCTAATTAAACACCTTTGGTGGAAGTCATCACGGATGAACCCAAACCGCTTGTAGTAGTTCTCAAATGTGTCACCTGTGATGGTAGTGCAAAGTCTCTTAAGTCTTTTTTTTTTAATTATCTTTTTTCTTCTTCTTCTTCTTCTTGGAAAAATTGGAATGAAATTATAATCTGAATGCTGATTCAAATATATTTTAAGCATAGATATAGGTCATGTATAGAATTAAAAAGGGAGAAAAGAACTGAAAGGAAAATACAATAGGTTTACCTAGAGGATAAATCTTATGGACTTAGGTGTTACTAGCACCTGGCATTAGTGTTTTGTGTGACTTAGGTAAAATCTTTTCACTTTTCTGCTTCACTTGCCTTTATATGTTAAATACTGTTAACAATTTTTGCTTCACACTGGTTGTGAAAGGATATTAAATATATCTGTAGCCATGACAATATGCAGCATTAGTTTTTAAACTGTAGGTTTCAAAATGATATTTTTTTTTTTTCACATATAAATCAATTTTTAAGATCTTATATTGCAGAAATGGGAACCAGCTCCCTTACTTAAGATATTAATTGTATACCTGAGCCAGGTTAGATTTTCTTGATAATCACAAGAAGGCCCAGAAATGCACTGTACTGCATTCTGCTGTCTAGAAGAAAGAAGTGACTCATTGTCTGATATCTGACATTGACATGACAAGAAGTGCTGAAGAGAAATAATGGCCAAACCCTTGCATGGCTATTGGTGATCACTGAATCTGGAAGAAGAATATCTCTGGTTATAAATTTCATGATCTCATACACACAGGGCTCGAGGCAGCAGGAGGGCAATCTCAATGAAGTCAATAAAAGTCCTCACAAGAACTTTAGCAGGGTCTGGATTTCATCCTAAAGGACCAATTCTTAGGGAATCTGGTGACCTTGAGAGATATTTAAGCATTTGCTGAAATATTTAATATAGTAATATTGATCTTTTAATAGCTATCCCTATGGGTACACATTTAATACTTATATGCTAAAAGTGTATTACATTTTAAGTTGAGCAACTGTAGCTTTACAACCCTGCAGCTGTATGAGGATAAAACTTGCATTTGAGCGCAGGGAAATGAAGGTGTATCTGAGTATAAACTGCTTGCAAACATAAAAGTGCTGGGAGCTTTCCATGTGCAAAGGACATGGGAAGATACTTCAGAAGCTAAATGGACTGAGAAAAGGTAGAAGACACCATTTTCAGAATTCACCTCCTAGATTTTCGTCTGCTTTTAATTTTTAGGCAGTTTTTTATTACAATCAGAAAGTTTTCTGTTGGAGAGTAAGACCATATGTATTCCTTTATAGAAAACAAATTAGCGATGAAGGACACAAATTGTTTTTAAAAACATTGCATGGCTACACTTGAAAGTTAAAACTTGTATCTGTAAGAGAAGATTAGGATTGCAACACCTCTTTTGAAAGACATTAGGAAAAGTTTAGAAGCAGTATATTGTTTCACCCTACAAAATAAGAAAGAACTAAAGGGGCTTTGGGAGTCCTGTTACCGCAGCGCAAACCAGGTGTAGGAGCACTTGAGGCTTGGTGGTGTTTCTAGCATGTCTGTCGCGATTGACACATTATCTCTGGAAAGATAAAAAACGTTTTCATGATTTGCCAGTAGAAGGTCATTTTCCTTTGCACTCAGTTTTCTCCAGGACTCACAGTTAAACACTTCTTTCTTTTGACTAGAATTACTTCCATTAGGCAAATGTTGCCTGAAAATAGCGTGTGGTATTAACGTATCATTTGTTTCTGCTGTTGCCAACAGTAACACGTTTCCTTGGCTCTCACCCCCTGACTGTTGATGAGATCAAGTTGATTATTCAGCAGCTATAGCCTACCACCTGCTCCACTTTTTTCCTTGACATGCAAAGCTGTTAATACACTTATCTTGCCTTGTTAAAGCCACATTTGTTATTCAGCTGTGTTTTTTTCTTTGTTTGTTTGTTTTCTTTGTATATATATATATATATATACTTAAAAATTGTATTCATTTTGCTTTAACGTTTAACCATTCAAGTTCAGATTGATTTTGTTCTATACATCTGAGAACCTAGGAGAAGGTACAGATTTATTTTTTTAAGTTCACATTATTATTCTACCATTCAAGCTCTGAATTTTATTATGAATAAAGTTGCATATTTCATAGGCACTTTTCTGGAAACACTACTGAAGTCTTCAGTGCTATCTCCATTTTACTGCAAATCATTAACTACTTTGGGCTTCATTGTGCTGGTTTAGGTTATGAATATATCTTAAGGAAATAAAACTATTTAGTCCTGCTCTACAGAGGAAGATTTGGTAATGAGCTCTGGTCACTTTTGTTATTCTTGAAATTCTGGACTCTGTTCTTTATATAAATATCTGTGTAATTCTAAGAGAGCTGAATTTTGTTTCTGATGATGTGGCCAAAAGAGGCAACTGACTCTGTCTTCAGGGGAGATTTTAAATTGCCAGATTTCTAATCTTCTTTTGGGATTATAACAGCATTACATCTAAATGTCTTCTGTAGCACAAAAAGTGTGAGGAAATCCAGTGCTCACTACACTTTAAATGTAGTGTTTCATACCTACTTCTGTGAACAGCGTTAACTAGAAGAATGCTATAATTTTAAATAAAATAAATACTGCAAACAATAATCTGAATATTTGATACATGTGATATATATCAAATTTTGTTATTGAGTTAAGTCGCATGTATATTGACATAACTCGATATATTTTTATTAAACTTTTAAACAAGATTCTGTTAAATGTGTTGTTCAGTTTGGTTAAACAATGAGGCAAAATGCAGCTCCTGTTACACCCCCTATTTGTTTAAAGATAACTGACTTCTTTAGTGTTTTTCTTGCATAAGTGTTGCAAGCCTATACTAATGTTTGCTTCTCCCTGTCCTTAATAAGGAGGTGTTGACCTGATTTGTTCCTTTTCATACTTTTCCTTTAAAATGAGGCAGCTCCATTTGCATTTCAGTTGT
The DNA here is from genome assembly GCF_963082525.1 of Nesoenas mayeri. Lineage (NCBI taxonomy): Eukaryota > Metazoa > Chordata > Aves > Columbiformes > Columbidae > Nesoenas > Nesoenas mayeri. The sequence continues at coordinate 11,356,574 of NC_137541.1, forward strand.
GTCTGTTCCCATTTAGATCCTAGTCAGATTTTAATGGAACTGGTAATGTATATAAATTTTGAGCAGCTAAGGGTGTTCTGTTTGTTTGTTTTTACTGGATACTTAATGAGGAGATATTAAGGGAGCTATGAAGCAAGCTGAACTGCATCCAAATTTGGTTGGTTTGGGTTGTTGGTGGGTGTTTTTTCTGAGTTAGAGGAAAATTACATTGTTGACATTTTAGAACTCTTGTTTTGGAGCTGATTAATTTTGATATTTCAAAAATACATTTATGTAGTGCTGATTTCTCCATGGGTTGTTAAAAACTAAACATACACTATGGCTGAAAAAACAGGTTAACAAGGCATACCTGCTCAATATACGTGTCATCTTTTAATCACACCTGTGAAGTTACCAGCTCAGCTGTGAAGCTTGAAAGAGTTTCCTAAGGCAGGCGCTGAACTGGAGCTGGTGCTGTTATGCAATTTGTGATTTGTCGGAGCACTTGGCAATTTCAGTCTAATGGTTTCAGCGTGTGTCCTTCACTTTGAGCTTGTTTAAAAATATAACACTAATGTGAGTTGCATTTAAGGCATATGAATTATTAGAGTGAAAATGTAATAAGCTCTAAGGGTTTGAAACCTCTGCAAATGTGCAGGATAAATTATATGCTAAAAGAAGTGGTCTTTTGCTGATTCTATCCTGCACTCTAGCAAAATTTCACTGTTAGATGTCAAGATGCATTTGACAGACTATTTTTTACTCTTTTCTGATCGTTTTTCTTCATGCCCTTATCTACAATTCTATCTTACCCTCTTGTCCACTGAAACATTTTTGACAGTATCCAGCTGTCATAATATTGCCCAGCTTCTCAAATCGCCTGATTGAGCATCCTACAAATATACTCAGCCTTGAGGACTGAACCTGCTTCCTCCTCCCTCTCCCCATAAATGCAGAAAATGTAGAATTTAAGAAGGTGCTGGTTCTCTACCTTCTGATGAGAATTTCCTACATTCCTTGCTGCTGTTTATTAATAGTTGAACAGAATTATTTTGTACACTCATTCTGCAGCATATTAAATTTGCACAAAATTTCATACAAATCTTATCTCATCCCTCATGGACTGGACTCAGTGCTGCAATCATGGAAGTGAATTTTGTGCTCCCTCTGTTCTTCCTTGTGGCTGTATGTGAGTTGGCCTGCTCTCTGGTACACAGAAATGTGCCCTTCAGCAATGTTTTTGCACCTACACTTCATTTATCCCCTTGACTGCTCATTCCTCTAGTATCAATGTTCTCACCAGTTAGGACTATGAATATTAGAGACTAAGCTGAGGTGGCAACCAATAAGTTTCTAGTTACCAACTGGTACTTGGCAACATCCCCCTTTGGAACATCCATACTCGTACTCGTACTAGTGTGTGTACCCAGCTGTATGGCTTTTCCAGAAGTTTGGACAAGTATTTGACATGTATTATGATTAATTGAGTTCTTAAATCCACAGAATAAGAGGGAGAGGGGACGGGAGGGGAGGGGAGGAGAAGAGAGGAGAGCAGAGGAGAGGAAGAGGAAAGGAGGAGGAGAGGAAGAGGAGAGGAAGAGGAAGAGGAAGAGGAAGAGGAGAGGAGAGGAGAGGAGATATTTTTAAGTCATGTTTTAGAGAAGATCTGCTTTTATGTAGTGAAGTGTTACTGTGCCAAATGATCTTTCAGTTTTACCCTTTTTGCCTTTTCTTATAGGACAGACTTTTCAGAGACAGGTGGTTGCACATGACATTTTAGATGTCAAAAGCCACATGTGTGATATATTTATTTGTGGTCTATTTTAGTTTTTCCTATTAAAACCAAGATGATTATCAATGTTAGAAAGCACTAACTTCACCTGCATTATTGTAATTGCAGGTCAGGTCAGGTTTCACTTCCTATTGATTTCTGACATTATTTAGACCAGTGGTTTCATTTATTATAAGTTTTCTTTTTGGGATTGAAAATCCACTCCAAGGGTAACATTACTCTGTGGTGCATCATCTTGATTCTTCCTTCACTCATCTAATTAAACAATAGGAATATTGTCTTGAATCATAATTATTTACATTACAGTTGCTAATAGATACAGAAATCCTTTAAAGCCATGTCTTCTAAATACATGGAAGGTGATAATACATTTTTTCCATTAGACTCTTTTTAGCCAACATGACAGCTTTGTGTTGGATATGAGGTCATCTTATTAGAGAAACTGATTAGGAAGGTCTGAAATAGAATTGCTGTTCATGTGAATAAAACAGAAATGGCTTGAAATGTATTAGACGAGCCCACAAAACATGTAATTCTGTTTATTGTTTAATTAAATTTGAGTGGAATTGGAAAAAAAATCTAGCAATTTAGGTTGTTGGTAATGGTTAGTAGTGGAAGAGAAAGTTGGAGGCATTATTTTGAATTGTGTTCCAAAGTGTAATAACATCAGCTTTAAAAAAAATATACTAATTGCTGATTGTATTAGATTACGTATAAATTTGGACAAGTAATTTATACGAAGACTGTTTTGGTAAGGCTCACAATGTCAGCAGACCTCTAACAAACCCTTTTTCCTTGTGAATATGACTCATCTGCTGCCTCAAATGACAAAAGTGAAACTGAATCCAGATAGTAGCTGGGGAATATATCATACAAGGTCTATGTTGAATATAGGAGACCTATTATACTCTTTGTCTGTGACCTTATATGCTTCAGATACCCTCATTAACAAAGCACAGATCACGTTGCCATCATGTGGCACAGCAGATGCTGGAGTGGGAGGGAGGCTGGGACTCTGCAATGTAAATACATGAAATAAAACCACACAGCAGATCAACATGAAACAAAAACCTGCTGTTGGTTGCCATAAAAAGAGTCTTAAAAACCCTCTGTAAGTATCAAAATTGTGGTTACAATTTTACTGAAGATAATGGTATTTACATAATGAAATACAGCAATGTATATGGTAACAGTTCTTGTTTGAGGTAGGGAAATATGAGTTATCATGGAAACTTATGTGCTACAGTGTTAGCATGTGTTTGGTTCAATCTAAGATATTGTTTTAAGATTGTGACCGTCTTACCAAAACTTAAGTGCCACAGCTTCACCAAATCTGAATCAGCTTTTGTGCTGATAATTATTATGAATTCCCATTTGGGAGGAAGGTCATATGGCAAATATAATCATTAACGTTACATGTAAATAGGTAATCAGTCCCTATTAATCCCTTCCATGCCCCACTGGGAATAAGGAAATAAAGACAAAGAAAAGGAAATCCCTGTGTATTTATATGAAGGTTATGATCTTGCTGTTATCAGCACTCCCAAGATCACTTTTAGTCTACTGGCCTTCCAGTTGCTTGTTGAAATCACACCCCCTTGGGCCAAACTGGGGGGTCTTTTATCTAATAGGGTAACAGGGTAATTCATGGGTATTTAACTAATTCATCACCAAGAGTTTCTACAAAAACAAAACCAAAACAGTCTATGCAAGTAAAATCAAGGCAAAAGAAAATAGTTCTAATTTGGTTTAATACAGAACGTAACAGTTTACTGAAGTGAAAATGCCATTCTGTCAATTGGTTATAAAGCTACAGTGAAATAACAGTATCAGATTTCCATTGGCACTTCAGACACCTCATCCCAGTCTTACAAATTTTTTCCCTCATATTTCTCATGTGTAAGTGATGTGCAATTCATAATCATCTACAAAAGAATACTATTTGTATTTCAGATGCACACATGAAAATCATGTTTGAAACTGCTGTTACACATATTGTTTGTGGCTTTTACGCTGTTCACGCAAGAATAGGGACTGTATATTTGGATCTTATTTTAAAATCAGGATTTGAAGTTCATTGTATATTCCTACATTTTTCTATTTAAGCGTGATATTGCTATATTCTCCCTGAGTATCTATCTTCTTAAGATAGACTAAAAATTTCATGGATTTGGTATTTTATAAAGCTTTGTGAGGCTATTGATGTCTAATAACTCTAAGCTTACACACTTTATGATAGCTTAGTATATCAAGGGGTATTAAGATATTATTTTGAAGATAAAATACTTAAAGGACAGTGAGAAGTACAGAAAAAGACTGATTTCATTGTACTGAGTATAATTGTAATCGGGCCATTAGCTGCCAGAGTTCTGTGCTGGCTGGGAGGAGATAAAGATATGACATGTGCACAAAAGTGATGGCTGGAAGATGAATAGACCTTCTAGGGAGCTGATCTTTACCGATCAGATAAAGATCCTTCAGGTCTCTTTTTTTGCAGTCTGTGGCACATCAAAGGCTGCCTTTCAGAGACAGTAACGTGCACTTGGAATCTGGGAACAAGACCTTCGACAATGGACAAATTTGAGATTGACAGGCAGCTGAGCTTTGGGTTTTTAGTTGTTGGTTTGTTTTTCTTTCATTTTTTTTTCTTATTTTTTTTTAATGTGTGGTTGTGTAATCTTTTGTAATCCCTTTAAATGTTAAAAGAAAAGTTCATAGGCTGATGCAGTAAATAACACTTGCATCTTATCTATGTTTCCCAATAACTATTTTGCTTTAAAGGTAATCATTCTCTTTGAAAGATTTATGGAAATCTAGTGGAAGGTAACTTGACTTCTTTCAAAGTTTGAATAAAAATAGTTATTTGTCAGCAGTGGCTGCCTTTCAAGAGATAATTTTTCTTTTGTTGACAAAATAAGTACTCTGAAAATAATGTACCCTGCACAATGTTTAGAAAATAGCATGGGAGAAAGCAGTTGTCATTCATCACAAAAGGTTAAAATAATGATAATGATAATAATAATAATAATAATAATAACAATAATAATAATAGAGGTAGAAAATATTGTTTCATCTAGGAACATCTACTAAACAAACACTTGTTTAATCTCAGTGTTTTCAAGCACCTTAGATTTGACATCAGCTACTGTGTCAATCACGCTGGCTAAATCTAGCATCAGCCCTTTTGGTTGCTTACTTTGAAACACCATCTCACAGCTGTCGGGCATCCTCCAAAAGTGTCGGAATAGATGCTACAGCATTTTGTTAACTTTTGCAGACCTCTTTTCCTGGTCATAATCTCTCAATTTATGTACTACTTCAGAGTAATTTGAGTTTCATTGCCGTAATTTGAGAATCCTCGTTCTCCAGCAGGCTGCACAAAGTAGGGATTTTTAGGTATCTCAAAGGATGACAGAGTGTTTCTGTTACATGTTAGTTTTGTTTCTTTTCCCCTTTTTAGTGGTGATAGGTTTTTCATCCTCTCTATCTAAAAAAGATTAGGTCAAATAGAGCTTCATTCAAGTCCTGAAAACAATTCACAGCTTTTGTCTTCACAGCACACATACAGAGGCACAAAGTAGGAAATGATTAAAACCTATCAGGCAGTAATATTGTTTTGGTTTAGAACCATTTCTGCTTATTTTCTTACATGTAAAAATATGAAACTTGAATTTCTAGCATTTGCTAGAGAAACCTGCAGGGAACCGCAGTGGGTCACGGTGTTAAAGGAGGTGTTACCTTATTAAGCCCTGACTGTAATGAGCAGGGAAATGGGAGGTGGCAGGTGGCTCCTGTGTCACTCTGCTGCCACTCTCCAGAGGCCTTGCCATCAAAACAGGGAAGGCGAGACCTAGCATTTGCATACCTCAAAAGGCAGCAGGCATGATTTCTTTGAGAGAGATGAAAAATTAGTCTCTCCTTGTGTCACAATAAAGGGCATAGGTAACTTCGCAATCTAGCTATTTTTGACCCAAGAGCCTTGACTTCTTACTCTGGCTCTTGACAAAGCTCTCTCTGTGGAAGGGTAGGTATCTCCGTTATTAGAATCCAAGTTGCTGTAACAGCAAGGTTGTCCTTGCATAGAAATGTAAAACTTCCATGAACACCTTAGCTTCAATATATATATTAATATATATATTTAATTAATACTCTTCCTTTGTCTTGCTAAAAATATAAGATATTTCAGGGGAAGGAATGAATTTTTTGCATGCATGGGCTTCCCATTAGTCAATCCATATCTTTCGAAACACTCACTTGTTGCAAATTAAGTCCCTACATGACCTGTATCCTTGTGATAGCCTGCACATCAATGCTGATTAAAAGGTTTCTGCTGGAGATGAGCTGGGTAGTCAGAGTACTGTAATAAACTGGTTTTTTGGGAAATGATCCTGCATATTTTTTGCATAGGTAACTTCCACAGCTGTGGAATTGCAGAATTGTTCTGTTGCACTAATAGATGGTCAGAATACAATATTTATCCCTGTTTTGAGAGACCAAATGACTTCTTCTCGTGACCACTTACAGATTTATTCTAGGCTTGGCTAACAGCGACTATACTGACTACTAATAATCTTTGTAGCATTTATAAGAATTGTTGATGGAAAAGATTATCAGTTTCAGGGAAAACATGGCTTTTTATTTGCTTTTACATTTTTTTTTTGCTTTATAGTGCAGATTAGCTGAGGAATCTACCAACTTTTCTTGAATTTGAGGAATTTCAAGTATGACTGCATTTCTTTCCATGCAAAATTCCCAGTAATGTTAATGCTCATTATGTATTTCTCTTCATAATCCATCTATCAGTTTGTGCATTTGGGTTCTGCTATCTTTTGTGGAAAACAATTGCAGTTTGCTGTGTACCTTAAGGGAGTTGAGCAGGCTGTGAGGGAAATCTGAGGGCAACAGCAACCGCAGCTATTGATGTGTAGTATGTGTCATATCTTACTTTGCTACAATCTGGTGAAGCATGATGGAATCAGCTTGAACCCATCAGAGGATACGCAAATTTAGATGCAGAACGGGCTATACTGAGTGGAGAAATTAGAAGGACCACATTGTTCTAGTATATTACAAGAAAACTGAAAATACTGCAGGTATCTGAGGTCTTTGTCCAATGGGGTCAGGGGAGAGCTGAGCTCTGCTTTTTCCCAGTGTAATGCAACAAATTATATTACAATTTTGCTTTTGTAAATGCGGTACTTGGCTACTCTGGAAGGTACATCCAGTTGGCAGTGTCTGTAGGATGCGAATAATTTTCTGATAGCTCATAATCATTTGAATTGACAATAAAACAAATGAGAAGGGACAGTGATTTTCTGGCAGCAGAGCACACAGGTTTGTTGGGTTTACTTGTCTATATGGGATGATTGCAAATGAAAAAGAAAGGAGAAGGTCTTCAGTTTTGCTTTGTGAAATTTATCATCCTGATAGCTGTTAGAAGGAGGTCCCTCATGGGATCAGATACCATAGCAATTGCTATCCCAGACTGGGGTTGAGGTGAGATTCTGACAGCAATATCACCGCGATTCCAGCTTACGCGAACTTTCTGGTCATACTCCTTTTGGTTATCACTGAGAACTGTCAGTTGACTCAACTGAAAATGTGACTTAGACTACCAGTTCATTTTGTGTGGGAATTGGTCTGAATATTAAAAGGATCATCAGACTTCCTGCGCACATGTCGTTACACAACAAAGCATTTCCATCCCTGGGTATCTGTGAATACATCCAGACTGTTTCTGTTAAAAAGGGACCAGAGATGCTTGCTAAGATATTTATAGGGCTATAAAATGATTTAGTCCTTGAAACAAGTCACTCAATGATTAGGACATGTCTGAGTGCACATGAACTTCATTCACATCAGGCAGCTGCTTCTTCAGGTTCTTGCTCTCAGGCCGGGCTCTTGCCTGCAGGGCTGCGGGCACTGCGGTCTGTGTGCAGCTCAATGGGAGAACACATCATGTTCAGCAACTTTTAAATGCTTCTTATAAATGTGTACAAACAGTTTTTTTTCAAAGACTTATGATTTTGTATGAGGGACGTCACCAACGCAATGGATGTGTCTGCACAAGAGATTGATTTCAAAGAGCAAAATGTGATCATTCCTGTGTGCCATGCTTTGCTTCCCGGGGGGCTAAGTGGGCAAACTGGATTTCTTTCAAATTAATTTAAATGGGAAATATGCCCTCTAGGAGCAAGCCTGTTACTCTCCATCTGCTAAAGTGCAATCAGTCCATGGGACCAGACTACAAGCTAGTTCAAATTACTGAGTTTTTATGGCTCCCTAATAATCACAGGGGATGTCAAGACTTCCTATAATTGAAGCTAAATAATTTAATGGAGAAATAACTGTTCATAGTAGAGTGTTTTAAGATTCTAATAAATACTTGTCATTGTATGATCAGATTAATACATATAAGGCAAGGTGGTGTGTGTAAGGAGAAAGTATTTTCAGAAAGATATTGATGGATTTTGAACTTAACCAGAACTTCTTAAATGACTTTGGAATGAGGGTTAAGCTTTCTAATGCATAATTACAGTACTTAAATAAGGAAATAATACAGAAAGTAGCATTTTTTAAATTAGATTGTTCATCTTTACTCAAATATACATAATTTTCACGTAAGTGCAAAAAAGCATAGCTATATAGAAAATCATACAGAGAAAACATGTATTTGAAGAAAATAAAAACGACTTTGCTATATGATGAATCAGTAAACACTAAAATGTATGTCCTCTCTTTCTTTGTTTCCAGCGCCTTGCTAAAGAAGCAGAGAAGTACCAAGCATCTCATCAGTGGAGGGATGAGTTTGGAGTAAGTTTCAGTTTTTCTCCTTTTAACCCTTCTTATTTTTTTCCTCTTTGAAATGTTGACTGTATTCATACAAACACATTTTTTATATATCCACCACAGAAGGGTTCATTGCATATGAATGGGCATTTTCTCTTATTCAGTAAACAAAGTCTCATTCTGGGTGTCTAGAGAATAAAGTGGACTTTTCACTTCAGAAGCTTCAGAGACAAAGGGATGTAGCTCTGAGATGTACACAAGGCATCTGTTTGTTTTGACATATGAGCAACGATTGCGGAGAAGACATCTGAGCTATGGTTACTGTCAGTTAAAAGTGTGCTACTTCAAGCACAGAAACACAGAATCACAGACAAGAGTTTTACAAGTTGTTTGTAGCTATGTGGTGGAAAAAAGCAGGAAAAAGCTTTATACAGAAGGTTGTGGTTATCTATGTGACTGCTCATATTGAGAGTCATAGATTTCATTTTTAGAATCCTTTTCTGTACTTTAATAATTGTGTCTCTTCAGTATTCTAGTAAAATTAGAAGAGACTCTATCCTGGTCCAACACTAAACTATCTTCTTCAGTAATTTCAGACTTTACTGAAAAAAGCAACAATGTACAACATTAATTCTTCATTACCGATCAAGCAAAATTAATGTTGTTCTGCATGATTATAAGCCTGCTAATTTTAGGCTACAGCTCCCTGCTAAGTGTCAAAGTAATCTATTATGCGTTCATTACCTGTCCCTTCAGAAACAAAAGCAGATGGTTCCTTGACGTGATGCTGCCATAAACTGAGACTGTTTTTCCACATCCACTAGAATCACAGGGGCAGAGTTAAATGCACAGTGCTTTTCTATAATGTCCTTTGTGATCCAGTGTTGCCCAGACACTTAATGGTCAAGTACCGAAAACAAACAAAAAACCCTAAAGTCAGGACAAATAATTCAGGTAAGCCTAACTGGCTTTTAGGAGCGCAAAGAGGGTCTGGACACAGCCTGAATGCTTTTCGATGTGTGCTCTCTGGAACAGGCACAGCTTCTAATACAGGATCAAACACAAATGTGTATTCCATAGGGACGCAATAATGAGAATGCTACAGCGACCTTTTCTACTAATCTGTGTCTGTTCTGAATGGAAAACAAAACCTGCAGGTTTGATGAACTCAGTGTGGAGCAGTGTGAATATAGTCAAACGCTCTTTCTCATCATTTTGCTTCTTATTGTGCACACTGGCATCACATCAACAACATCATCTCAGCTCTTGCTTTTCTTCTTACCTTTTACTTGCAGTAGAAGTCAGTCATACCAGAGAGTGTTCTGGTCTCATTGTAATTCATTGCCAAGGAGAGATCTCAAAAGTAATTTTGAAATGTGATTTTATATTAATGTTGTGGTTCAGACAAAGACTATGGTAAGAATAAAATTTAAAAAAAAAAAGGAATGCAGTTGGATTTATAATAAAGTAACTGCAAACTGAGCTTGTGCTTTACTGTTTTGAATTTGGATGAGAACAGTGTACACTATATAATAACCTTGACATTAGGTTATGAAATTAAATTTCAAATAAATGTATTAAGCTTCCTATAATTTAATTTGCTTCATTTTTGCCAGAAGTAATCTTTCTTCTCTGCTAGTCTTCTTCTTAGAAAATGCCTGGTCAAATTAGTTTGCACACAGATCTTTCTGATAAACTTAATTTTCACTGGAAGATTTATTCTTCTAATGACTGTGATGGAAAATACAAGATATACTTTAAAATTTTCTGGGAATGAGGGTTCTGATAGCATTAGGAATGGTCTTCACTGTACTGTATGAGGTTTATTTCTTTTCTGGGGTTTGGTTTTGGGTGATGAAAGCCCTTCCATTAGCATTGCACACAAATCACTGTAGAAAGAAACTCTTTGGGACAGTCTATTTGTGCTTCTAATGAGCCCACAATCAGCAATGTCTTTGACAGCCAGATTGAATAATGGCCTCTAGAGTTTTAGGGTGAAAATGCCACAAACATTCTTTCTGGGGAAGTATAGATGGGCTGATTTCGGTGCAACAAATCCAAAAGAGGAAGGGCAATGGATGCTGGCCATGATACCAGGGTCTATACAGAGCCACAAGGGATTGGTCAATCAGAAGACTGCCAGAGGGCCTGTTCTAAAACCTTATTCAAAAGATTAATGTTTATTGCACAGTTTGCAGCAAAAGAAGCATATAAGCATTAAAGATTTTGTTTTGCAGGTTAATCTCACATTATAATAAAAATTCAGTATCCTCAGATGTGGTCTTTTGAAATTAGGTGTTACAAGGAAAAATCTTTGAAGATGCAGATTTGGTCTTACAGTCTAATTTTTGTTATTTCAGTTAATAATTTCATGTAAAGACTGTCAGAATTGTCTTAAGGAGTGAATTTGCATACCTTTTAGAAAGAAACTTGGTACTAAACCATGAATGGAAACACATATCTGCAACTACTACTAAAACCCCTTTTTCTTACTAATTGTGGTTGAATTAAAGTAGAACCAGGTGATCAGGACCAGTTACCATGAGTTTATGAAAGGCAGGTCCTGCTTGACCAACTTGATCTCCTTCTATGACAAGGTGACTCACCTAGTGGATGAGGAAAAGTCTGTAGATGTTGTGTACTGAGACTTCAGTAAAGCCTTTGACACTGTTTCCCACAACATTCTCCTGAAGAAGCTGGCAGCTCAGGGCCTGGATGGGTGTAGTCTGTGATGGAAAATGAGCTGGATGGATGGCCAGAGACCCAAAAAAGTGGTGGTGAATGGAGTAAAATCCAGCTGGCCATGAGTGGAGCTCCCTCGGGCTCAGTGCTGGGGACAGTTATTTTTAATATATTTATCAATGATCTGGATGAGAGGATTGAGGGCACCCCCAGTAAGTTTGCAGATACCAAGTTGGGCAGCAGTGTTGATCTGCTGGAGGGTAGGATGGCCATAGACATGGATCTGTAACAGCTGGATCAAGAGGCTGAGGCCAATTGTATGACATTCAACAAGACCAAGTGCCGGGTCCTGTACTTGGTTCACAACAATCCCAGGTAGCGCTACAGGCTCGAGGAAGAGCGGCTGGAAAACTGTTTGGGGGAAAAGGTTCTGGTGATGTTGATTGACAGCAGCTGAACATGAGCCAGCAGTGTGTCCAGGTGGCCAAAAAGGCCAACAGCATCCTGGCTTGTATCAGGAATAGTGTGGCCAGCAGGACTAGGGAAGCGATTGTGCCACTATACTCAGCACTGGTGAGGCTGCACCTCAAATCCTGTGTTCAGTTTTGGGCCCCTCACTACAGGAAAGACATTGAGGTGCTGGAGAGAGTTCAGAGAAGGGCAACACAGCTGCTGAGGGGCCTGGAGCACAAATCTGATGAGGAACAGCTGAGGGAACTGGGGCTGTTCAGCCTGGAGAACAGGAGGATGTTCTCTGTGTCTGCAACTACCTGAAAGGAGGTTGTAGCATGGAAGGGGTTGGTCTCTTTTCTCAAGTAGCAAGTGATAGGACAAGAGGAAATGGCCTCAAGTTGAGCCAGGGGAGGTTTATTTGGATATTAGGAAAAATTTATTCACGGAAAGGGTTGTCAGACATTGGAACAGGCTGCCCAGGGAAGTGGTGGAGTCACCATCCCTGGACTGGTGGATTTGACAGTGTTGAGTTAATGGTTGGACTCTATGATCCTAAAGATCCTTTCCAACCTAAATGATTCCATGATGCTATGAATGATTTCAATTTTAAAATCGTGTTTTAATTTTATCTGAAATAGTTGGTTCATATTCATCAAAACAAAAAATTGCCATGAGCATAGAAATTTCAGACTGATGTGAATTTGAGCCAGGAAAGCAGTGACCCAGCAACTTCTTGAACAGCAAATATCTTTTGTTAGCCAAAGTATTTTCATACTCCTGTCATGCTGTCACCCTGCATAGCTTTCCAAAGACATAGATTGACACTGGGTGCTATATATATATATTTTTTTTTTTTTAATTAAGAAATGAACACTTTCCAGATATATGTTGAGTGTCTCAAAAGCAAAAATAAAAGTTTAAAATTAGTTAAGGGCATGTATCTTGCATATTTACTATTAGTCTTTAGGTGACCGAAATAGAGATCATAATGGATTTTGGCATTTTACATTGACAATTAAATATCAAAATAATTTTGGCAATTACTAATTAATTTACTAAGAAGTGCAAAATTATTCAAAGGAATATTAATTGCTAATAATTAAGAATATTGAATATCTTCTATGTAAAAAAGGAAAAAAATCATTAATATTGGATTGCAACATGTTGTTTTCTGATTAAGCTCAAAGACAATTAAAATATCTGAACTGCAGTTCACATTTAGAACCCTAAAATAATGCTTGCCTGTTATAAAACTATTAAGTCTTTAGAGAACATTTTTGAAGTTTATGAAGGTGAATCCTGAGTACTTAGCTTCAGGAAAATAAAGAAATGCTGTTCTCTGCTTCCTGCTCCATCAATGTTGCCCAATTCCCTAGCTGCACATATAGCTGGAGAAATAAAACCTTCTTAAATGTTTTTTAGATTAATGCAGTTACAAATCAGAGGTACAAACCAATATTTCTAAATGAAACAGCCTTGTCAGTCCGAATTTTCTTGTGTGCTGCAGAATGAAAAGGGAGTGGTTTTGACACTTGTGATGGTCCAATTAATTTTCTGGCTTAGAGATGCGTGAAAAAAATTGTACGTGCGTTGAAAGAAGGAGGGAAAAATTCTGTATGGAATAATTGCTGTTATTCCCCAAATGAATCTTCTACAATTACATCTGATACCACATTTGATTGCCTTGCAATGGTTGGTTAACTAAAGCAATTTTGTTTCCAGTTGGGTTGCAATATTAATTGTACTTACACATGTATAAACATAAGGGATATCTCATTCATATTTTAACAAGGCAAGTCTTTATAGATGGCCTATTAGCATCCACTTATTTGTATGAAGACTGAAACTCAGGCTCTAGGAATGAATTATCACATTAAAATGCCACATGAAATATCCTTTCAATGTACCTTATCTTTTAACCAATACTGTCATTTTATATTCTTCTGTGTAAATGATGATTCATCAGTCCTGGTATTTCCGAGATAGCATTTGCTGTGATGATAATGTGTAGGCTGGTGTTTATGTACTAACTGCACTGAAAAGAAAAAAATATTACTTTAAAATTATGATTTTTTTTCTCGTACAAATATTGGCAGCCTAATACTGTAGTGAAAAGTTGCTCAGCAAAGAAATGGAAGATAAAAAGAATAACTGAGATAAAACAAGTCGCTCATCATAAGAGTTGATCTGAGAGGTGACTTGCAAGAGCAGAGCAGCAGTAGTAGGAAGCTCTGTGCTTGACCTCTCCTGAAGATTTTAGTTTTCAAGACTCTAATTTATTGTGGATGTTACAACAATGCTAAAACACTGCATCTTGAAGTCTCAGCTGGAAAACGAGCAAAACAATACTTTTGTTTCAGCTTTAATGCTGCTTCATTCTACAGAGGCAACTTAGGTAACACCATTTGTCTTCTGAAACAGAAAAAACCTCTCTTATTGCTTGCACTTGATAGTCCTCTTGGATGTAAAGAGCATCTGTGGAAATGATACTGTTCAGATTAGTCTCCAGACCTGGGGTACAGGGAACTGGTCCCCACAGACACACAGTAGGTGTGGGATCCTTTCCCAGTAAAGTCATATATCCTTCAGAATTTTGTGAGAGTTTAACCACACTAACCATGGGCAGAGTGTCAAAGCTGTGTGTATCTTCACACAACGCTCTGATCCAAAACCCAGTAACATAAATCTTCTATTGATTTTTGACACTTTGAATAAGGCCTCACACTTCTAAAGCGAATGTGATTTGGAAAAAAAAAAAAGTGCTGAATGTTTGATTTAAATTGACAGGCAGATGGTCAAGGTTTTATGGAGGATAATATTTTATTCTCTGAAGAGCTGTGTGCCGCCTTCAGTGACATATAGTTTTCATTTGTGTATAATTTAAATCAAATGTACCATATCTCACTGAAAGGAGTGAAATCACCTTTTTTCAGTCAGTGATTCTTTGTCCTTTGACATCTTTCTACTCCAGGGACAGAGCTCAGTGTGCGCACTGGCAGTGCTGGGAAGGGGAGTTGCAGAGGAAATAAGAATGAATAATATTTACTGAAATTCAATGGTTTTAGGGGTGGCTCTGCTTATCAAATCACTTACACCTTTTCATTTTAGAAAAGTGTAGGGTGAGCATTTCAGTAACAGGTATTTTTTGGTAAGTTTTTTGGTCGTGCTTTTTCAAAAGCATGTGAGAGATACAGCATTGGAAACACCCTCACCCTGCTTTCCTGATACCTCTGTATGGAGTCAGAACAGATTCATCTTGAATGTAGAATCTCACAGTGAATCACAGAATCACAGAATGTTAGGGATTGGAAGGGACCTCGAAAGATCATCCAGTCCTATCTACCTGCCGGAGCAGGAACACCCAGATGAGGTTACACAGGAATGTGTCTAGACAGGTCTTGAATGCCTCCAGAGTAGGAGACTCCACAACCTTCCTGGGCAGCCTGTTCCAGTGTTCTGTCACACTCACTGAGAAGAACACGTCCCTGCTGAAGTCTGCATGGAGACGTGTGACATTGGCTTCACCAGAATTTGTCTGTCATTCCCTACTGCCAACAGGATCTTATTTTCACCAAGTCTCCGTGATGCCTTGTGGCTTACAAATATATAGGACAGGCTAGTTAGGTATAAGAATTAGTCTTAAGGGCAAAAAAACCCTTCAAGGTCATTAGAAAACTTTTAAAGGGTAACACCTCTTGGTAGCTTGCCTGGAGTTTTATACCTATAGAAATCATAGATGTCCTCTAAAATTTGAGTTGCCATAGGTGAACTCTTCCATGCTTTTGTTCCATTTTTTAAGATCTAATGTGTTCCTATATAAGAATAGTGTGATTAATAATTTGAACACAGTTGTAATCACATTTGTAATCCTTGATTTATATATCTTTTCACACTTTAAGCCAATTAAGAAGTTGATCAAGATGTCAAAAAGTAGCTTTACAATTGGAATGAAGATTACATGTAAGCAAGGACCTTAAATGTGTAACTATAGTGGAGATAGCTTTTCTGCTGTCTTTTGGCCATTAGATTTTGGTTTTGTCATCTCTTAATATGCTTATATTGAGTATAAATCATTACAAGAATCTCATCTGGACAGCAAAGTGCTTCACTGATAGGGAACTTGCCAAAAAAGCTTTTAGAGTGAAGTAAAGAAACAGCTTCAATCATTGTTCAATCTTTCAAGCATTCATTTTTTTTTCTGAAAAATCAAATATGTTAAAAGACATCTAATCCTCTTTTCACTTATTGACCAGAAAAAATGTGCAGCTTCTGAAAAAGAGGTGGAGGGAAAGAGCTGGGAAAGGAAAAAAGAAAGGTGTAAATTCTCATTATAAAGACACCATACAAATGCATTATTATCACCTTCATTTTGAATGATTCTTTCATGTGCTTTCTGAACAAACACCTTATTAAAGGCAAGATGTACTATTGTACTGAATTTATTAACAGCCTGTATGTACTTTAACTTACAAAAGAAAAGCATGATATCTTAAGAAAAGCTTTTTGTAGACTGCAGCTGTGCATATTTTCTAAGAGTTCATTGAATTAGAAATACAGATGAAGCTAATTATTTTTTTATTTTTTTTTTTTTATTTTCCATTTCACCTTCAAATTCAATCTCTGTTAAGTAATTCTTAACATTGCTTTCCTACCCTTGGTGAATCAGTAAAATCAATTAGAAATGGACTTTAAGGATGCTGTTTGTTGTGTCTGTAAGCTTCTTTACCACATATTTTCAGTTCAAAACTAATAGTATCTTTGTCCTTCATTCATTCTATCCTGTATAACTGGGATCTAATACATCTCCTCTGTTTCTATCATGTCCTAGGCGAACTCATTCTCTCTATTGCCCGTTACACTCATGCTGACCCCTTTTTTACATCGAATTTAGAGATTGTGCCAATCTTTGTGGAAAAAGGAGTATTAACCTACCTTAGTGGTCTCAAATTATACTTCAGTGAAACACTATGTATTTGTAACTGTCTTGAAAATATGAAGAAAAAGCATAAATATGACTATGCTAATCCAGAACAGATCTTTCATTTTAAAAATGGATGAATAATCCCTGATGAATAATTCAGGCAGGATTCTCTTCTTAGTCCTGTGGGCATTACAACTTCTCAAGAGAAGAACTTCACTTTTGCATTTCTTAAGAGTTACACATGGGAACAGTAAAACTAAGGAGCTTGCTTCTATTGATATGTTTCTGTGTCTGCAGAAAATTCTGGTGTTTTCTCCTGATAAAACTTTCTATGCTTTGTGTGGTTTTTTTTCCTATTTAAAAAGTGAAAGAAGACTTAAAAAAAAAAAGTTTTCTAATAGATTGAATGTTCTCCATATAGACGAGTTTAACTTCATCCAATTTGCCACGGGTATAGGAGTTGAAGTATTTCAAAATATGCACTGAGGAAGTATGAAGTCTTGCCATAGCACTTCTCCACCTTTCAGATAGAACATAGTTTTATCTTGCTAGTATATGCAGATATTTTGTGCTAGAGTTGTGTTACTACAGCAAAGGTTTGTTTGGTTTGTTTGTTTGTTTTCTTTTGGTGAGGGATACCAGTAGAAAAATACACATATTAGACTAAGACTGAATTATTTTGAAAATATTATCAATACATGTGTTAATCACAAGTTATGTCTCTTTCCATTTCTTCTGCTGGCACCTGACTTGGAAGGAGATTCTTTCCCTTATTATAGGGAAGCACAGGACATCAGAGATTTAATTCTAAACACTTCCATTCTCTCTTTTGGTGTCTCTCTTTTTCCCAATGCAATTCTACCTTAAATCTTTCCTTGGTCTGGATACCGTTCATAATGTTTGGTATTGAGGAAAACATAGTAAGCCCTGGAACGGCATCGATATGAGAACTACAGAGCAGTAATCGTCAATAGAGTCTTTTTTGGGTCAGACATTTATGAAACATATCTGTAAAGATTTGCTGATACTAACATTGCTGCATAAAGGCTTTCAGCTAATTTAAGTCATGTTTTGAGAGAATGCACTTGAGGTGGAGAATTGCTTTTTAAAGGTATAAATGGTAAAAAGGAAAACTGGTGGATAATGCAGATGAGAATCACAGATAGTTTTAGAGTAGAGCCTGGAACCTGCTTAAAGCCTTGGCTAATTCAGCACTTTCTAGCCCTTGCCAAGGATGGGTAGGTAGCAAAAAGCAAAGGGCCAGCAGTGCCAGCCGGACAACTGTGCAAGGCTTTGGCAGCTGAAACAACCCTTCGGTACAGAAGAAATCTCAAATCTGTATGTTTTCCTCTTTTTAACGCTTTTTGTTAGTGCATATTTCATACCTCTCTGAGGTATTCTCTAAGAACTAAGTTCAAAATTAGAACTCAGTTATATTTCTAAAGCTTACTTCTATAAACCTACACTGCTGAATAGAATAAATCTAGGGACCTGGCTGTTGGACCAAGTGGCATAGTGTTCAAGCTACACCTGGTTTGGTGACTTCTGCTAGTGATACCTAGGAGGCTCTCAGCCATAATCTGTGTGTGTGCATTTGTGTATTTTCCTGTTCAAAGTTTCTGAAATAATGTGAAGTGGTGCAGCTTAGAAGAAAATATTTTCAAGGCATGAAACCAGGGAGTGTGCCTGCTTTCAACAATTGGAACACGTTTCACAAAAGCACAGGAGGATGTAGCCAGTACCTGGTTTCCTTTATTTTTGTTTGTTCCTCATTTTCAAATAACATTTGCATTGGCAGTTTTCACTTGTGTTTCATAGTATCTAGGGAAAAAAGCAAAACCAAGAAAGAACCCCTCTGCTACCTCTAGAAAGTGACAGGACTGGGTGGTGATAAGAAATCACATCCTTTTACTATTAAAAAAAAAAATAATAAAAGAATATGAAGTATTTTTAAACTGCACAGTTTGCTGTCAAGAGATGTATGAGATTCCCTGAAATGAAGCAGCTTGTGCTTGTGACAGTGCAAATGCTCATCCAAGCATTTCACTCTGCCGATTTATCTGAACCAGTTTATTCATAAGTCTGGGTGTCTCTATATTTCTTTGCAGTTTGTGGCATAAGCATCACATAAATGGTGAGAGAAAACCCCTGTTGTGATCCATGGAAGAACACACAAATAACTTTTCACCCAGTGCAATGGTTAAAATAGAGAATGAGAAACATAATATAAAGATGTTGATATAGCTCTTAAACCTTACTGCTTTTCTACATAAATTCTAGCATACCAATGTAATATGTCAAATAATTAGGAAGAAATGTAATTACGTTTTAATTATTTTTATATGGTCCTTTTGCTTGTAGTGATTAACCAGAAAAGTCTCCTTCGTTTTATGTTAAATCATAAAATGAATGACATTTTCCAGCTGCTGGCTTGTCTCATGCTACTGAACTGCTTCCAAAATAAGGTGTAGTCATGGAGCTTTGCTTTATTGCAGGGATTGAGTGCACGACATGCACAAGACTTGTGCCAAAGCTGAATAATTAAATTATGATTCCTTCTGGTCTTTATTAGTTAGGTGAACAAGGGGTATTTCTAAAAGCCTGGAAACTGCCGTCCGCAGTTGCTTTCCTTCTAAGATATTGGAGAGCTAACAAAATCATTTAAAGTAAAATCTTAACGAAGCAGATAAGATTTATCTTTGTAAGAAGTCCATTAGAATAATCAATAGCCAATAAGCCAGACACATTTGTGAACCAAAGCTGTCTGAAAAAAGACATGGTCCAACATGTTTTGAACTTCATTACCTTTTGGAAAAGTACTTTTCAGATTTAGAAGGAAATTGAGAGTTTGTTTGTTTGTTAATTTTCCTGATTTTCATGCAAATTGTAGAATATAAGTTATAGCAATTCCTTTTTTGTGTAACTGCTTGGGGTTTTTTTTTGTGGGCACACTTTTAAGTGATTGAATAAATCAAATGGAGGACTTATACACACAGGGAAAAAAATCAAGTGCTTCTATGAAATTTGAGATCATTAACTTCAAAGGTCAGTGTCAGCTATGTGAGATGTGATCCCAAGTTTGGATCAGACTTTCGTAATTTATATATGAAAATTCATTTTTCCTATGTTACACAGTATTGTAATACTAAGGACAAAATACTGTATGCTTGATTTCCCTGCAGAAACACCAGTTGTAATCACTTAGTATTTTAGTTTTTACATATGGAAAAAAAGAAGAAAGTAAAAGAAATATAAAACCCTCTGCTGCTGCAGTTTAAGGAAAACTATGCAAAACATAAGAATTTTTTTGTATTGCAGTGAGATTCTTAAAAAACATGAACCTTGTCTGGGTATTTTGCTTAGAATTTAGTTACAGTGACTGTATAATATATTCACCTTGCCATATACAGGGTGTTTCAAAAAGATGGACCCAATTTGAAATCACGGTATTGTTGCAACCACAAACTGCCTGTGAATGAAGCTCTTACCATTTGAAAGGATGGGATATTGGGGTTACTAAAGGGTAACTAAGAGGTTACTAAAACCCGCTAACCCATTAAACAGTTTGTAAATTTTTGTGTAATTGTAACATGTTGCCATCGTGAAATATAATACTTTGATACTGGTCTATCTTTTTGATGTACTATTCCTTCATAAAGAGAGAAATAGAGAAGAGAATGAAACAGAGGACAGTGTGTCTATGTCTGTGGAGCCATTTCAACCGTTGCATATATCCTCAAAGCACCTGTATGTATGGAAATACACTAATTAGTCTTACAAGTTTTCATTTTTCATTTCGAAACATTTTTTAGTAAGTAAGATGAACACATATATTTTGTAGTAATTGATATTCCATGGAAAACAATGTTTATCGGAATTAAATCTCTAAGTTTTCTGTGCACATTTAAAGAGGAGGATGAAAGAAATATCATTTTGATAATGTTGATTTGATTACAGTTGGTGCACTTGCAGTATGGAAAACATTTGTACATTTTATTAACACATATTATATACAGATTGCTATATGTTATATTCAGTAACTTAAAATATTTTGAATAGCTCAAACCACAAATTCACATTAATTCATTTGTTCAGAGCCAAACATATACTGAAATAATGTGGTTGCTTTTCATTTATTTTCTTAATTTCTTGCCAAAATTGACATATTTGAAAGCAAATTTTATCTTTGTGTTTAAAATCTTTGCCTTCGTAGTCTTTAAGATCACATGTTAGTTCATGGACTACTAATGATTAATCTAACTATCAATCCATACTTTAGATTCTCAAGTTTAAGAATAATTACCAGCATCATTAATTGGAAATTCCTGCAAAATTTTTCAAATGACTCTTTTTTTTCCCTTGTATTATTAGTTGTTGGTTTAATGTCATTAACTGTTGTGCAGTTCCCAAGGAGGTAGGAGCTTAAATGATAGGTTTAAAATACAGTGTGCAGCCTTTGAATAGAAGTTAAAAGAAGGCATTCCAGTCTAAAAATAAATATCCTTTTTGTATCTAACCTGGTGAGTCAATGGATTTCCACGACCTGCAGTGCAAGCTTCGTGACTTTGCTTGTGAATAAGTTTGTTAGACTTATGTTGAATATATAGAGATTATTTTTCATGGTACAAGTGTGGAACTGGAAGGGAGAATAACCTTGTTTATAGATGAATAGTGTCCGTTTTGTTGCCAGAAGCAAAATAATCTCTTTAAGGATACGCTCTGCATTTTATATAGTAGATCATAATTACTTAATTAGAAAAGTTATAATTCAGTTACTTATGACCATGAATTGTTTAATACATTACACAGCCAGAGGGATTAGAATAGTGTAAATTTACTTGTGTAATACTGGCAGTTGTAGCTTGTGGAGTTCACTTTTGTGTAGTCCATTCCTTGTACATTTACCTGGCTAACATTTGATGAAAACTCAAGCGGTAAGCAAATCAAGTTTCTCCACTGAGAGTCCTCATCTCTTGTCATGATCTATCAGCATTTTTCAGTAGTTGTGGATCTATCTGCTGAGCAATAATTAGTTTCTTCGTATTGACTCCAAGTGTGGGCTATATGAATGTGAATCTGCATACAAAAAATGATAGAAACATCATTTTAGAAATAGACACAAACATTTATCCTCAGGTTCTAGGTTCTGGAGTCTGAGATAATGAAAGTCCAGACACATCTCCTAGGGACCACTGGCCTCTGCACAGCTGGATTTGGAGAAGCCTTGGAACACACCTGATGTCTTCACTCACCATTATGGATCACCCAGAACCTAGATTCTTGACATTTTACTTCACTGTAGTGTCATATGCTTAAAGGTTTTCCTTATAAACATTTTGTAACCACTGTTTGCAGCATTCCTGAGCATGATCTTATTCATTGGCTATCATAAATTTAACACAGTAGCAATGTAACAAATTCAAACTCACTTTTTTGGGGACAAATTGTATTATAGGTTTGCCCGTTACTTGGTAAAAGCACAAATAAACAAACAAACCCGAGTTCAAAAGTTTTGCAAATTTGAGCTGGAGAAGCAGTGTATTTTCTATATTCAGTTATGATTATGCAAGAGCTATAGCCTAGTTCATTATGTCCTAGCAGCTAGACAAGTATGAATTCAGAATGCCAATGCCTATTTCCTGTGAATCTGGTTTAAATTCCTGTTCAAATTGTTTAACTCAGCTCCTGTACTGCACTAGTCCTGGTATTTACAATCTAGATAATCTGCAATCAGTTTAGACAAATTTTCTTTATTATTTTTTATTTTATTTTTATACTCTTTCATCAAGTAAAGAAAGTAATGCTGAATAAATTCAAATAAACATGCTTTGCTGCTTTAATTAAACAGATCAGACAGTGTGATACAGAGGTTAATTAACTGCTAACAAATTAATTTCATTTTCCCACCTGGAAATCTGCTTTGTATTTGCATTTCACCTTATAAAAAGAAGCCATTCGCAGTTGCTTATACTTTGAGAGAGTTACTGTGATGAGAAGATTAGCAGTTTCCTGAAACTTTTGGAAGAATATATTTACCAAAACTAAACAAATTAAAAGACATTTGTCTGTCAGGATTGTCTTTGCCTTCCTCACTTTTGGGTTTGAGAACTGGAGGAGGAATATAGAGGAATATGGAAGACGTTTATTTGTATCTCTTCCTATGTGTAGCCAGTTCTTTTAAACTCATTGACTCCAGAAGAGACTTTTTACAATTTTCTTCATTGTTCTTTTGTAACGCAAGTACATAAAATCCTAAACTTTTTTGTCATTCTTTGGGGAGACTGTAAGAATATTAAGGGAGGTTTGGCTGGTAGAAAGAGAGGGAGAGAATAACTTTTTGAATCATTATCTTTTGTTATCCACCTACCACCTTAGGCATATTATCAGTCTTCTACTTGAATTGGAGTGGATATTGATTTTTGGTGTTTCTATATTTGTGAATTTCTATTCATATCAGGAAACATATGTCTATATTGGGTCTGTTCTGGAGTCTGTTCGGTTGACTTCAATGAATTTTGACTCAGACTGAAATAAAATAGTGGACAGAAGAGAGTAATGTGCAAAGTTGAAGGTATTTGCTATGTTGCCTCTATATCATATTATTCTTAAACAAACAAACCCACAACAAACAAGCAAACAACACCACAACAATAACAACTAAAAGAAAAAAAAAAAACAAACCACAAACATCCACAATGTTTAAAATTCCAAGCCAGCAATTTTAAACAGAAAGAGGGTAGATTTAAATTGGATATAAGGAAGAAATTCTTCCCCCTGAGGGTAGTGAGGCACTGGAACACGCTGCCCAGAGAAGCTGTGGGTAGAACTGTATAGAAGTCTTTTACATAATAATCCATTTCTAAGGTGGATATAACCACCTATCCCAAGGATTCTTTCTTTTTTTTTCCAGAATATTACCTTAGAAGTGAAACTGGTGGTTAATAAATCACTCTGATGCATCTGTGAATGGACAAGTGACCATCTCATGTAAACTGCCTATAAATTTGAAGGTTTCCAGATTGATAATTTCAGTGAAGGAATAACCTGTAAATGAATGCTGAATAAATTGATGTTTCTTGCCTTTTAAAAGAAAGTGTATTCTATGACAAAGTGTATGCAGCACCTTTAATCATCCTTTATGTTATTTCCTGTAATCTTCATCTTTTCATGCCAGTTATTAGTCTCAGCAGAATCTTAAGAAGAGCTTTTTACACAGATCCAATGAAAAGGGCTTATCATAAATTATAGTGCGGATCTGGAAAATTTTAATTGGTGTATGAAATTTAATATTCTGAGAAAGTAGTTCTTTAATCTAATTATATCTTGGGGAAAAATATCTAACCCAAGTGACTCATTTCCCCATATTGTGGGTAATATGGGGAAATATTTCTAGACCAGGATGTTATTGAACTATTTGATATTTGTCATTTTTTTAAATTAAAAAGAGTTTAATTTTTAAAATATGTGGGGTTTAAGTCTTGTTTCAAGATCCTATTATAAATGCACATTCTAACCTATTTCTTGCAGCCCATGTTGGGACACAGTAATTGCAACTAATCTACTATATTGCCTTTGTGTTCGCTTTAAAAAATAAGGTAAATCTGTATTTCAACTCACAGATACGGAAGGGGAAAAAAGTTATTAGCTGGTAATTCCCTTATTTTACCTGTGCCATTTCACTTATGTAAAATTGCAAAGCTATAACAAAGACCTTATAGTAGTTGGCATTCTTTCCTTTTTTCCCTTTTTGTGGGCTTTTACTCCCTAAAGTTCTTCTCTTTAGAAATGAATGTCATTTTTTATTTGTGGTAGGCCATATTTTTACTGTCTTTTCTGAAGAGTCTAATTATGCCTTAAGCTGCATGTCAGACTGTGTAAGGGATTAAACTAAAACTATCTGGCTTATTTTTCATAGTATTTATTAGATTGGGTTTAAATATTAATTACCCTAAAGGTATTAGAGTGAACTTATAAAATTCGATATCTTTATGCAAGGGGATAGAAAAAATTAAATGAATGAAAGATTTTTTTAGCATTTATAGGTATTTACACTCGTATCATCCAGTATGTCTATGGCATATGAAATAAACCAGTATTATTATTCTTATTGCTGCATGCTGAGCAACAGGACTACCAGTTCTTTCACTAGTGTTCTAAGTCATTTTAAAGTGTGTGGGACTAATATGATTTTAGAATGTTCTCCAAATTTGTGCTATAATTCTAATAACTTATTTTTTTAAGTGAACAGTCAAAATCAGACATATATCTGTAATATGTTTTGTTGTTGTTGTTTTCTGGGTTTTTGATTTCTTATGCTACCTGCAGAACAAAAGAATCTCATAAGAATCACTACTATCAGGTTAACTGTAATATAAAGGAGCTTTTATATGTCGCCTATTTTTGGTTGCTTTAGCACATTTTGTATAGAATACTTAGAAGTTATGGGAAATACGCTGTTTTAATATCAAATTCATGTAATCATATTTGGCTGTCATTTCAGATTTTAAAACATGCACTAATAACTATGCAGTAATATATATTTGCAATATAATCTACTACACTAATTTTATATTTGCCCGAAGTGGTTCACTGAAGAAAATGTTTGAAGTCTGGAGATGTTTCACAAAAACTCTTCTGTTTTCTGAGAGAGTTCATTATCGTCTTTCATCTCGGTAGCAAATGAAGTCATGGAAAGGAGAGTTATATTTGTTCTCACATCTTATCTACAATTGTTTCAGTACTGCTACTTTTATGAAAAAAGCGTAATCATAATGCTTCTCTAAATTAACACTTTACATTAATTTCTTACTGTATTTAAAAAAAAAAAAAAAAAAAAACCAAACCTGAAGAAAAGTGATTTCTCCCCTTCACCCTGTATTTCTTTAATTTATTTATTTTCAGGTTGTCTATCATAGTGTCTCACAAAATCCAAGGATTTCTTTTAGGTGTTCAATCTCCCCTGCCTGCCTAACCCCATTCTGGGCTACATTACAGAATCGAAGTTGAGTAGATTCTCTGGGAATCCTAACATACAGACCTGAGGGCATAAGGAATCTTAATCACATCTTCTGTGAAACCAACATTCCTGATTAGATAGAATTAGATGTTTGTTGAATATCTTAAGATTTCCAGTTTTTGTTTGTTTATTTGTTTCTTTGGTTGTTTTGTTTTGTTTTCATGAGTGAAATGCAAACATCAGTTGTGGAAAAGCAGATACTTCAAAATTATACATGCAGTGTTTCCACTGAAAAAGAAGTTTGACCAGTTAATGGGGTCCATATTTGATGGACAATTCTTGGAATTTCTAGCAGAGGATTTACAGATCAGGTTTTCCTGCAAAAGCCATTGTGTGGCAGTGCTGACAAAGAGCTTTCATCTTTGGCATTTGGTAAAGAATATAGGAAAGAATAACTTTTATCAACAGCGTGACATAGATATATTATAATGATTTACTATGTGTAGTTATCTTTAGAGTCAGATATGGTTTTTTGCAATGTAATCACTTTGTGTTGCTCTTAAAAGATTTTAATTGAAAAAGATACAGGTGTCTCAAAAAGACAGACCCAATTTGAAATCTTTGAAATTGGGTCC
This sequence comes from Nesoenas mayeri, assembly GCF_963082525.1. Lineage (NCBI taxonomy): Eukaryota > Metazoa > Chordata > Aves > Columbiformes > Columbidae > Nesoenas > Nesoenas mayeri. The sequence continues at coordinate 11,382,781 of NC_137541.1, forward strand.
ATCTATTTGAAACACCCTGTGTGATTATCAAAGTTATATTAAAACCCAGCTTCAACTCCGTTCACATAAACCTGAGTCAATAGACTGTCTGTAAACTTGCTCTGTAGAGAATCAAAATGCGAGTGTAAGTCAGTGTTAGTGTGATTCCAAACTTCACCTGCAGATATTCTTAAAGATTATATTTTCCAATGTTTTCCTTCTATTTGATGAATCTGTGTGTTTCTTTAAATCTCTATATACAGACATCACAGAAACCAAGAACTTTGGATTCTGTGTGGTGAAATTTAGGAAGTCATAATACTACCCAATATGTACTATTTCCCATTGGAATGGTTTTCTACCCAAAGCTTGGAAACAAAGCACAATTTAAATGAAAAACAATGTAAAGACAATGGAGCAATCTAACTTCAGCAAATAATAATATCAATGAAAGTGTGGAAGAAAAAAGATGATTACAATAGACTAGAAGAAAATAGTAAATCACAAATAAAACATTTATGACCTGGCCCTTAATGTATTTTGATGTGCCTTGCATATCCTTGTCAGTTACTGGAACTCTTTGCTTTGAAAGGGGAATTAATGATGGTGAAAGATATCCTTTCCAATTGCATAAATTTTGTAAACTTGTATACTGATACTATTCTAAGGTGTCTAATTTATGCATATGGTCTCCTAAAGTTGTTGTTCTCCATAAATTCAGGACTGTCTTACTCTGCCCCTTCATTCATGAACAGAAATAACTGAGGATTTACCCCTCTCTCAGCATTACTGGATAAAGAACAAAAATAAATGTCTAGGATATTTACATTCTATCTTGGGCTTGCTTAATAAATGTGCAGTATTATCTGGTGGCAGGAGTGAATAACAGTGGGAAGATCCAAATTCTTTGTGTCAAGAAGTTAATAAATAAATAAACTACTCGCTTGAGAACCAGCAACAAAGCAATTTGTTCTTGTCAGCTGGAAGTGGTTAAATTATGAAAAATTGTCCTCTAAAGATATAAATGATCCATGAATCTAATTTGTGAACTGTACAGCATTCAGTGTGTTGTAGCACCCTGTACCTCATATTTTCTGTATTAAAAGTAGTGAGATATGACCTATGTCAGTGTCAGTTTATGCACTGTGTAGGTAATATGTCCAGGCACAGTAATGAACTACAAAATATGAACAGTCTAACAAACTATAATTCATTTGGAGGGGGTGGGGGTATTCTAATTAACCTGTAAATGTATCATGTTTCTGAAAAATATTTATTTAATGTGTGATTTAAAAAATAAAGTTTAGTCCCGTAGAAGCAGATAGCAATGCTCTACCAGCTTCGATCAATTTAAACGAATAAATTAAGATATAAAAGAAGGGTAAAAATATAGTTGTGGTGATAAAGAATAATTTTAAGTAGATAAACAGAATTGTATGCTTAGAGGACTGTTAAAAATCCAATGCATTAAATAACTCTATGACAGGGTATTTTGTTAGGGTAAACTTGAACACTGGGAATGGGATAGGGTAATAAACTGATATCTTGATGAGAGTCAATACAAGAGAAGGCCTAAGAGTATTGGGTTTTTTTATGAAAATGTTCCTTTTTAAAGTGAAACCACTAAGCAAAAAGAATATTTACATAATAACCAGATATACATGGCTATGTTGCTGTTCCAGGTCTCATTTCTCATGAACAAAAGCTTCCAGGGAAGAAACTGCAGCAGAACTACTCTAAACATAACATAGACCTTATTGCTGTCTGCAACTACCTGAAAGGAGGTTGTAGCATGGAGGGGGTTCGTCTCTTCTCCCAAGTAGCAAGTGATACGATGAGAGGAAGTGGCCTCAAGTTGTGCCAGGGGAAGTTCAGGTTGGATGTTAGGAAAAAATTCTTCATGGAAAAGGTTGTCAGGCATTGGAACAGGCTGCCTAGGGAAGTGGTGGAGTCACCATCCTTGGAGGTGTTTAAAAGGCATTTAGACGAGGTTTAGTGGTAGGTTTAGACATGGTTTAGTGCTGAAGTCAGGTTAGGTTATGGTTGGACTCGATGATCCTAAGGGTCTCTTCCAACTGAAATGATTCTATAATACTATCACTCTATAACATAACGTAACATTGCATAGCATAGCATAACATCATAGCATAATGAGGTGTGGTGAGAGAAGTATTATTTTCCCATTTTCTGAAATGGAACCACATATTTAAAAAAATAAAAAATAAAATATGAACAGATCAACTTGTGCTGAAAACACTTGTGCTATCATTTCCAGCTGGAACCACTCAGAGGTGGATCCTTTGTGGTTTTAAATTTTGCCTACTAAAGAATCATGTGTGTTTGAATGGATCAATTTATTTACAGAACAATTACTTTGTACACAGCCACATACAAAGTAAAGAGGATCCAAAGCAAATTGATTTTTTTGTTTCTTCTAACTTACATGAAGGCCTCCACAAGCTTCACATGCACTTCTGTTTACAACAATCAAGTAGCAAGTGAAACAACTATTATCTTTGGTTTTTAATGATGAAAGGCATTTCCTCCCCTGTCTGTAACACACTGAGATCTGGCTTAGTTACCCAGGTAGAGATACAAAACCAATTGACTTGAGGATAAAAATGTATCTTGACGGAAAAATGCATTTTGAGGGAAAAGGAAAGAGGATGAGTTCATGTTAATAGCATTTACCTCAAAATGGCATTTAGCTCATCTATAATATATTCCGTGTTTGGATCTCAAAAGGGTCACAAAGGAGAATGAACAATGAAGGGAGGGAAACAATAGTTTGTAAAGATGAACTGTATTACCTTGTAGCACATTATGGTACTTTTTTTTTAGTGCAAATAATAATTGTTATTGGCTTACCCACTTGAAAAATGATTCCAAGGTCATTCGTTCCTGTTAGTACTTCTAAAAGAAAAGAAGAAAAACTTTTTGTGGTCAACTTTTTATTTAGGTATGTAAATCCAAAGATATTAGCATAAACAGAATTGAAAATATAAATTAAAGCTATTTTTAGAAGTTAGCATCGGTCATCTATTTTAAACAAAATTCTGGACATGAAAAAAATTGAACTTCTGCTCCTTTATTCAGAATCTGTAATGGGACTTTCAAAAAATGCTGTGCACATATGTATGTCTATTTCATACAGAAATGCACACAAAATTGCTTACTTTCATTCCAAAAAGTATAAAAGCAAATATAGGGCACATTGCAGCAATTCCGTTTAGTGGAATGCTACTTCAGTAAGCCTAAATCTTGAAGGCTTTTAAATGGTTCAGAAATATTTCAAGAGAAAATAAAAATTTATTCCATAGGAAGTACCCCAATTTTCAAGCTGCTGTAGACATTACACTGAATGACATTTCTGACTGATTGTGCAATGGAAACTAGTAATCTAACTAGTAATCTTCTCCTTCATTGCTTTGCTTTAATTACATGGCACAGTGTTTGCACAGGGCTGCCAGTATCCACTCTACGCTCCAACAGCCAGACTCTCCTGTGATGTTTTCCCCAGTCTTTATTTTCACCGTGGGAAGTGAACAAAACAATAAATGTGTCTGCAACAAATACTTAAACCACTTAGCAATGCCCGTGCCTCATTGTGTCTATTGCCTGCTGGATGTCGTGGTGCATAAATCACCTAATTGCATAGAGAAAGAGGCTTGTGTCTGTAAAAGAAACAGTTTACAAAAGTTCTTTTATGAGCAATTCGTGATTTAATCCCAGCTGGCAATTAAACCCCACACAGCCACTCACTCATTTCCCCTGATGGGATGGTGGAGAGACTAGGAAGAGTAAAAGTGAGAAAACACATGAGTTGAGATGAAGGCAGTTTAATAGGTAAAACGAAAGCTGCACACATAAGTAAAGTAAAACAAGGAATTCATTCCCCACTTCCCATGGGCAGGTAAGCATCCAGCCACCTCTGGGAAAGCTGGGCTCCATCACATGTAATGGTTACTTAGGAAGGCAAATACCATAACTGAAAAGGTCCCCCAAAATATACACTGAGTACGATGTCACGTGGTATGGAATATCACTTTGGCCAGCTGGAGTCAGTGGCCCTGGCTGTGTCCCCTCCCAGCTTCTTGTGCACCTGGCAGGGCATGAGAAGCTGAAAAGTCCTTGACTGCTTAACAACAGTTAAAACATCTGTGTGTTATCAACATTGTTCTCATAATAAATCCAAACCACAGCTCTATATCAGCTACTAGGAAGAAAATTAACTCCATTCTAGCTGAAACCAGGACACAAGCTGTAGATTTTGTCCAATGTTGTATGTACTTTTAAAGGGAAAAATGCTGTCTGTACTTTTAAATGGAAGAAGCATTAAATGATGCTAAACGTAGAGTGTGGGAAATATTACATGCAACAGAGAGCAAGCAAAGCTCTGATTCTCTCATATATAAAAGAGTATACATAAAGAAACACATTTTTTAAAATTGTATTTTAGTACAAATTGTTGCTGGTAAACTTTATTCTTCAATTTTGAACTAACAGAATTATTTTCTTTCTCTTACAGAATAATGACATAGTCTATTACAATGCAAAAGATGATCAGAACGATGTAAGTAATGTGTTTATTTTTGTTTCATTACTTTTAATCTCAGAAAATTAAGGGATTGAAAAGATTAATTAAACTCTTGGACTAACATTTAAATATTTTGCAAAAGTAAGCAACCAAGAAACTTAAAAATGTCTTTAAAAGTTTCATCAAGAGCCAAATGATATCCTATGCTCTAATTCTGAAGGTCTGGCTTCCCTCATACAGTCTGAGTTACTGATCAGGCAGAGAATATGCTGGAAGGAAAAACAAAAACCTGAACCTGACAGCAGTATCATTCAGTTTTTGAAATGAAACAAAATTGTAATTATAAGACTGGAAAATCAAAATGAGAAATGCAAATAATTTACTCTGAAGGAACCATTTTCTGGCCCTATTTTCAAGCTCATATTATCTCATTCTGAATTCTTTGTAGGATTTTTTTTTTTTTACATGAGTGGAAAGCAGATGTAAAATATTACTGAATAACTATTTTCATGCACTTTGTACTCACTCAAGTGACTGTAATAAGTTTGGGTTAATTGAAAATCCAGTCCCAAGTTTTAGACAAAAAGTATGATATTTCAATTCCTGGTTCTGCTAAAAGTTTTATTTTAAGTGGCTTAAGTTTCCTATCTGGCTTTAACTATTAAAAATCTAAATGTCTTCTGGGGAGACTACATGTTATCTCCACCTTCACTTGAGATAATAAAACTACTTGTCTTCATTATAGATTTAATATATAAAACCATAGAAAAAATGTTGTAAATGTATTAATCAGAATTGCCAGCATGCTTCATTTGCACTTTTTAATCAAGTATTCTTTAGAGATTGATGGCAACACTATTGTAATTGATGCTTCTGCTGTAAGGCAATTAAATAAGGTACATAGATCTTGTCAAGTAGAGCTATTTGATATGCTTATGTGGAGTTACAAGTACTGGAATTCAGATGCAAAAAACAAGTCTACTGTCCAGAGTTTTAAAATTTGCATGCTTTAAGTATAATTCATTAAAGCCAACCTACATTCGAAAGATATTAGTCTGTTTTTATTAAATTCACTGGGATTACAGGTGCTAATCACTCTGGAAACATGATTACGAAGCTTAAATGTTGGATTTTGAATCTAAATGTTCCATCTGGTAATGATAGATTATGGCGTGAACTAAAAGACTCTGCTGTATCTGTTGTGACTAAATAGTTTTGGGAAAGGTCTTGAGGTGACTGCTTCTACTAGCAGGAATCCAAATCAGGTAGGAAAGGCAGGAAAGGAAATACTGTTCTAAAGTTCATTCTCATTTCACAAACACACACACACATACACACAATATATATATACATCTCCACCAGGTGTCCTATTTGTATTTCTGTGTCAGCTTTATTTCTTTTAATGTCTTTTTGAACTACTGGAATGAACCTTTATTGCTGAGTTAAGAATAGTTCCTTGGGAGTCGGAGCCAGTCTCTCAAGAAACAAGTAACACTGCAATGTGGCATCAGCCATATTTTGGTATTGCAACAAGTGCAATACCAAAACCCAAAACCAGCTTGAGTTCTTATTTTGAAATGTTTTGTATCACAACTAAAAACTTCGAGTCCTAGGAATTTCAGATTACTAAGGTGGAATGTTTTGCAAATCTATGCTATATGGACTCTCTAAAAGACAAAAAATATATCACTGAGAACTGTGGTTCTGCTTGATAGGCCAGTATGTTTCTAAGGCTATATGTGTTGAGATAAGTATTTTTCTTTCCTTCGTAAGAGTCCTCAAATTAAAAAGTTAAAGAGGGAGAAGGAAAAATAAAAGGAGCGGTTTTGTTTGTTTTGCTTTCAATCTCTCTATTTAATTCTAAGTTCAGAAAACAATGCATAGGAAAGAGATACCAAGAAAGTACTGTATTTACAAGCTATGGTTGGAGGTCATGTGTTTTCTGTCAGTCATTTAAGCATTTTTGGCTAGCTGATCACAACAATAATTTTGACTAAGGGAGATGCCAGTAACAGGTTCTAATTGCAGCGTGAAAAGACCAAATCTCAGATAACTCAGCCACTGATACCTTGTTAGTTCAACATATCTGAGAAAGGGCTGGACATGTTCATCTCACAGAAACATACTCAAATTCTGTTTCTTTGCATGCAAAGAAGTGCTATGAAGCTGGTGAAGGGTCTGGAGAACAAGTCTGATGAGTAGCAGCTGAGGGAACTTGGGCTGTTTAGCCTGGAGAAAAGGAGGCTGAGGGGAGACCTTATCGCTGTCTGCAACTGCCTGAAAGGAGGTTGGAATATGGAGGGTGTTGGTCTCTTCTCCCAAGTAGCAAGTGAGAGGATGAGAGGAAAGGGCCTGAAGTTGTGCCTGGGGAGGTTTAGGTTGCGTGTTAGGAAAAATTTCTTCACGGAAAGGGTTGTGAAGCATTGGAACAGGCTGCCCAGGGAAATGGCTGTGCCACCATTCCTGGAAGAGTATGAAAGATGTGTAGACATGGTTTAGAGGTGAACTTGGAAGTGTTAGGTTAATAGTTGGACTCAATGATCTTAAAGGTGTTTTCCATCTAAATGAGTCTGTGATTCTATGGTTTTATGATTCTTGTTATTTAGAGAGGTGAATATTTCATAACGATGCTAAATGTTATCCTCCTTTAGCTACAAAAGTAGTATTAATCCTTAATAAAAAATAAGTCTTATTTCTGGACAAATTGGAGAACTGAGCAATCACCAACTGCTTGAAGTTCAACAAGAGCACGTGTTGGATATTGCACCTGGGACATGGAAACCCTGTCTGAGGGGACGAGATGCTGGAAAGCAGTTCTGCAAAGAGGGATCTGGGGGTTCTGGTCGATAGCAAGTTGAACATGAGCCAAGAGTGTGTCCTGGCAGCCAAGTGGGCCAGTTGTGTCCTGGGTGCACCCAGCACAGCATTGCCAGCTAGGCAAGGGACGTGAGGGACGTGATTGTCCCTCTCCGCTCTGCACTGGTGCTGCCTCACCTGCAGCACTGGGTGCAGTTCTGGGCACCACAGGATAAAAAAGAAGCTATTGGAGAGTGTCCAGAAGAGGCTACAAAGTTGGTGAAGGGTTTGGAGAGGAAGCTGTATGAGGAGTGGCTAAAGTTGCTTGGTTTGTTCAGCCTGGAGGAGACTGTGGGGAGACCTCAGCACGTTACAGCTTCCTCACAAGGAGAGAAGGAGGGGCAGGCACCGAACTCTTCTCTTTAGTGACCGATGACAGAACCTGAGGGAACGGCAGGAAGATGTGCCAGGGGAGGTTTAGGTTGGACATTAGGAAAAGGTTCTTCCCCCAGAGGGTACTGGAGCATTGGAACAGGCTCCCCAGGGAGGTGTCACGGCCACAAGCCTGACAGTGTTCAAGAAGAGACTGGACAACACCCTCAGACACATGGCGTGAACTGTGGGGTTGTCCTGTGTAGGGATAGGAGCTGGACTTGATGATCTTTGTGGATCCTTCCAACTCAGGACATTCTATGATTCTATGGTTTAATATTATAGAAGAAGAACAGTTATTTTAGAGATGTGATTTATACATGCAGATTAGATTTGGATCCCCTATAAAGGCCTAGCATTTCAGAAAATACTAACATAGACCTCCTAAGAAAGTTTCTTCCATAAGTCTCAAGTTTTTCACTTTTAAAATTTTGAAGCAAATATTTATTAAAAAATGTGAAATATTGAAATTATTTTTTTTTATCAGTAAGGCTGAGGCTTATTAGATAAATGCAGTTTAGCAACCAAGAAAAAATTGTATTCTAAGTGTAGCACTTTGTTGGAAATATAAAGTTGTGGGTGTGCTTACTGATGATTTGCATCTCATTAGGGTGGTAAGAATCACTTAAATACTTTTTTGGTAAAACACTTCAGAAGTGTGAACATAGGTGTATTTTTTCCTATGCTGTCATTGTGATCAGTATGCTAAGTTAAAAGAAGCAGCAATAAGAGTGACATGGTCAGTGATCCGATACCAATTTTTTGTTGGAAAACCTGCGTCCAAATCTAAATTACACATGCAAACATCACAGATTCTTCTTCTCTGTTCATGCCTGAACGACTGGTGGAGTTCTACTTCCAGGTCCTTTGTCAGTATTCATGAACTGGGTGAGACAACTTAGGTGACATGTTATTTTATACAGAGAGAGGTTTTAAAAGAATAATCTCAGAAATGTGGTAAAGCTTCCTTTTCCATCCCTTCTTTACTTTCTCTAAGAATTCTTACTTTTTTGCTCTTCCTTGCAGTAAGCCTTCATTTAATCACAGGACATGATATTTGTTTTGTTTTAGTACAAGTAGGAATAATTAGTTGCAGTAACTTATTTATTAAAACTAGATATCTAAGGTAGTCACTCTGGATACTTCTAGAGAGCTGTTCAGTTTCTTGTGAGGTAGGTGTCTAAGGTCAGTTGAGTCACTTCAAGATGTGTGTTTCTGTTGGCCAGGTTTCTCCAACAGACACTTTCAGGTCTTAACTTTTAGATGTTGAAGAATTAAAATAGATTAATTTCACATGTACTGTATGCCAATCTTTATTTGTCTTCAATCATCCTTTCAAAATTATAGCTTCATTAGAAGAAAAATTCTCTAACTTAAATTCCATGTATTTTTTCTGGTGTATGTTAATATGCTGCGGTATAGTTTGTGTTCTTTCTTCTTATTTATGTTCCACATTCGGGAGATCCTTCTCTCTCATTTTTCATCTGCTGTCTCAATGGACCTTTTTGAATCTAATGACTGTGTTTGCTTGGACTTACCAAAAAGACAAAAAAAAAAAAAGCATGAGAAGACCAATCATTCTTTGGCCTTTGGATTTCTCAGTTTCTCAGATAAAACAATCAATTTGTAACCTCTTAGTCCATCAATCAGTAATATACCTTTTGTACTCTTTATCCTACAACAGCAATTAGATTCTACTTGCTTATTTCCTCCACAGTGCTGTAATGGGTGAGCACTTCATGATAATTAATGAGTTTTATCCTCCCGACAAGGTAGGAGGTATTATATTCCCATTTTTCATATCTCATGGGAAGATAATGGCCAAACTTGTAATTTAATACAGGTCTCTCAGGTTTTTATTCACTGTCCTGTTCTTAGAACCTTTTCAGTTTGATATATTGCAGTCTGTGTCGTGCACTTTAATTTGCAGGTGTCGGCTTCTTGTGTCATATGACTCTTTGGATAAATGCTGCAGTGCTTTTATTGGACAACTGAGTGGTACCACATCAAGATGTCATTTCCCATAAGTTTTAATATTGCTTTGCCTGTTTTCTCTTTTTTTCCTTTGTACACCCCCATCTTTGCTTCAATGGTCAGCTCTTTCCTTTTATTTTTTTGTACTGGTGTCCACTTTATTTTTAGTGATTCCGTGTCTTCTGTATAGAACCTTTCTAAATCTAATTTTTCTATTTCCATAAACTCAGGTAATTCACCTCTCCACTATGCACTGAATAGTTCAATTGCTTAATTTTTGTTTTTCCTTGATTCCTTTCTCAATATTTTTCTAATCTCCTCTTTGTATCTTGTCCCCTTTTTACATGGTTTTAGTGTAATTTCTTTAATACTTTAATACTTTAATACTTTAATAATCTCCTTCCTGCACAAGCTACAACATCCTAAGGAAAAGAGGACTGAAAATTTTCACCGATTTAACTGAAAGGATTACAAAAGTATGACAAATAAACAGGCAAATGATTTTTTAACATGAAACCACCCAAGCCTCGTTGGCAGTTTGCAGCTCCTCTGCAGGTCCTACTCTTTAGGTTTTAATTGGGAGCAGCCAGTTGCATCTCCTGGCAAGAGCTGTGGGAAATTAGCCTCACATAATTTAGGATGAGCTTAAGTACTAGGGTGGGGGAGACCTATTCTCATTTTACAATGGGGCAGCTTAGTGATAGTAGTCAGTTCACTTTGTTACCTGAAGTTGTGTGATGCTCTTCTTCCCTCTGCTTTCATTGTGTAACAACTCATATGGTTTGATGTTAGAACATCACAGGTAACTCTGAGAAATAGCTATAGTCACAATTATGTGCTGTGTTTCTGTTTATCTTCTATTTGTCCTTTGTTTTGTTGATGCTGAAAAACTGTTAAAATGAGCCATGAAGATTTCTTTTCTCATTTATGATGGGTAGGCAAAGTATATTTCGTATAAATTAGAAAATGTTGTTAGATAACTTGATAATAACTGTGATTTGTACAACTCTGCAGTCAAGAAGGGGCCAAGAAGGCCCTTGTATGTATAGCAGGTCTCTTCATGGATAATTTTTGTTGTTGCTGTTCTTTGTGTAGGCTGCAGCTTTTTTTAGATTAATTTTCTTCTCCTTTTGAATACACTAGCGTTTTTCAGTAGAACAGGTGGCTAATGGTTACATTTGCAAACATACCGACTTATTAATTGACTGATGTTTGATGGAGATTTTTTGAGTTTGAACTCTTTGCCAATTTAGATTGAATCTTTGCCAAAACTTTCTGACTCTTGGTGATATGACATGGATTCTGTTTGTTGATGTTTTGTTGTGTGTGGGGTGGGGTGCGGTTCCTTATCACTGTAATTAGTGTTACCTATACAAACAAATGCCCCATTCCAGGCCTTTTTTTACATAGACAAGTGAGACATTTTACCGGGTTAGTTTGCTCTTAGACTGACCTGGGCTAGAAGAGGGAAGGAAAATCTGTGCTCGTGTAAATTATATCTTCCATTATGAAAGACTCTTAGAGTAGGGCTGCTTGTACACCCATATAGTCAACATTTTTAATGCCTTAAGGAAGTTTCATTAGAACAGGAATTTCTACTCTGCAATAAATGTCATATTTTTCAACTATATTTTAATTTCAACCAAAATATATCTTAGCTATTAACCTATATATTTTGGTACTGGCATGTAAAACTTGGAATTGATAATTAAGTCTATAATACATTTAAAATTTTATGAATTGAAGAAGGGAAAAATTGATGGATTCGTGTAGACGTCCTAAATCTTGCCATTTTCAGCAAATGCTTCCTGGTTGTTGCACTCTTTGATTCCTAAGGGTATTCTAAGCCTCTCTCCTATGCTTCTTAAATATCCAACAGATATCCTGTAACATATTTACTTTATTACCTACATTGAAGAAATTCCATTTCAATTAATGTACTTGAAAATGAACTGCCCTAAAAAGGTGGATATTGTTATTATTATTGTAACAATAATTTCATTTTGAGGTGTTGTATCTCTTTCATTGCAGTGTTTAACAGAAATAGCAAGAAGTGTATACTTGAAACATAAATGCTATAGTGAAGATGTGAAAAAAACCTGTTATATCACAAAGCATCTTTAGTATATAAAGAGGAACAGTAAGCAGGAAAAACATATTCTTATGTTCTTTTGTCTTACATTTAGTGTTCAACATTTTTATACAACAGGACTTATTGTTCTTATTTCTCGTAATTTCATGGTACTGTGATTTCCAGCTCTTTGAGGAAAATGTATACTCCATGTTTTTGCTTTCACATCTGGAATCCCATGTTACCATTTCTAGAAGTGTGATTTGGATGCTATTTTTCTGGAAAATGAGCATTGGAACTAATAGTGAGGATATGATTGACACTGGCTGCTTTAGTACTGGGACTTTTTGCATTGTTCACTGAGAAATGTGTGCCTTTTACTAAGTATCACTGGGAAACGTCAGCTTTTTCCATTTTAAGGCATTTTAGGTAAGCTTGAATCCAAACCATAGGGAGAAAAGGCATTCCTTTGAGCTTCCTATTGAAATTATAATGATCTGTTGCCACAGGGAGCAAAGCTTCTTGCTTTTTTTTTGCCCTTTTTTTTTTCTATTGCATTATGGGTAAAAAACTAGGTGTCAGGTTTATATTCCTTTATTCAAATTTGTGCAAGTCTTCTCTCAAATGAATATACGTTCAAGGCCACAATGAAAAATACATGATTATGAAATATATGACTGCCCCCAAGCTGTCCTACCTGTGAAAGAGAGTTATGAAATAATAATGGCAAGACTGATAACTGTAGCTGTCCATGTCCTAAAAAGATGAGGATGTTCTTAATGCAGAGAATCCTACCTTGAAGGCAAATTTGCACAAAAAGCAGTGCTCAAAGTCTCCCCATGGAGGATAACTTTATGGCACAGCAAAGATCAGAATTCAACCCTGAAGCTAGTAATTTATCAGCTTAATGGAAAATTTCTTTCTTCAGGATGTTTCCTACTAATATCAAATGCCTGAGTGATAGCAATTGCAGTGAATATGGTGTAATTGTTTCTTGGTGAATAAAAACAACTCCAAAAGCTGCACTTCTTATAGAATGGTTATAGCATTTGAATTTGTGATTTTTAGTGAGTGCAATTTTGTAGAAGTGTTTTGACATGTCACTTTGAAATGTGCAGGTTACATCAAGATTTGTAAGTGGGACAAAAACCAAATGACTGAGACTCAGGTTTTCATAGGATCGATTGAAGATAGAAGGAGGCATTGGAAACTGCAAGTCAGATCAAGAAAACTGAAATGGAGTATTTATAAAATTTTAGTAAAATTTACTAGTAAGACTCAAGATAGCTAAATCAGAAGTTAAAAATAAGAAAGACAATGAGCTGATAAGTGTGTCCTCTGTAGTTCTGCGGATCTACCGCTTACTCATATCTCAAATGGAACAAATGACCAAATGGCTGAGATGAGGTAAATATTGTAAATACATAATTGGCTTTAATATTCAATTCATATATGGGGCAAAGGAGAAGTTCAGGAATCCCAATTCTGAGAAGTGTATAACATTATTATTAGTTGTTTGGGAGATTAATATGTAGTTTTACTTTCCTTAGATGATGTGAAATGCTAATTTACTCATAGGCATAAAACCATATTGGCTTTAACTGGAGATACTTTCAGAGTGGTTTATGATTCTGAATATATCCCCAAATATGAAATAATCTATATGTTACACCACTGTAGGATTTTCAGGAAGTTCTGCATAGTTTAAATGATCTGAAATGCAGTTCCTCCCCTGTTCCTGCCCTGCCTTGACTCTGCAAATGAGGAGAGTATTTCTGAACCAGCCAATATCACCTCCAAAAGCCCAGATCACTTTCCTTGGCCTTTCCACATATCTGTTCTCACCATGATCTGACCCTGGTGTTTTCTGGAGAATAAAGGGGAAAAGCAGACTGATGAAGACAGCCATATCTAACACAAAGTGTTTAATTTGTAGGTGTTTGTAAGCAGGTGATCAGTTTATTCTATGCATTATAAGACTGGTTACTTTCTCCAGTGTTATCCTTTCCTGCAGTTCTCTTCATTAACATCTCTGATTTCCAATACTTGCCCTAAGAGTGGCAAAGCAGCAGAGCTTCAGAACTGAAGCCTCACACTTTACACAAGGTCACTTACTCTGTAGTTCCACACCCGATTCAAGCTGTGAGTAGGGCTGTGTAAGAAGCACCATGGGGTTGAGTTTCAGAAACATTTCTTGCCCCCATGGCTGAGAAAGGCCACCTGTGCTTCTACTTTTATCTTGTGACTCAAAGTCTTTCAGAGGTTTTAGTGAACGTATGTGAAAGGGAGGATTACAGCTACTCCTGCAGTCTTTATAGCATGTGCTGCAAGTCATTTTTAATCCAGTGGGGAATAACATTTTCCAGACCCTAAAAACTTTTGAGTTCTGCTTCTGCTGACCTTTTACAAACACATTTTCTTTTGCTGATTTTTCGTTTTTAGTTCTTTCTTGGGCAAAATATCCCTCTAAGCTTTCCCTCAGTCTCTGTGAATGTTCTTCTTCTAACTCATTGCATTGTTGATTTTCACTGTACTAGCATTTAAAAAAAAAAATATTAATGGTCTTACATATGCTATAGCAGTTAAATTATTATATGGTATTTAGTATGTAGGAATAGTTTATGGTCCATATGTAAACCCAACATCGGTGTGTGGTTTCTTGTTACCTACCACTTTCATCTACCTAGATACAGCTGACACTTAATTAGTAGTGAAAAGCTGCATTATATTTATGTGCACATGAATTAGTGAGTGTTTGTAAAGTGTTTTGAGCCCCATTAGTGTTAACTCAGACAACCACAGAAAAAATCAGATTAGGAGGGCTTCTGGAGGTCATGTATTCCAACCTCCTTCTCAAAGCAGGGCTTTACTGTTATTAATGTTGTTATTGACACAGAAGACAGTACAAATTAAGAATCAAGAGCAATAACCAATTAGTATGCTGCAGGATGTACAGAGTCTGCACCTAACCAGTATGACTGGAGATAAGAATGTGCTGTGAAACAGGATCAGTTGATGGCTTAGCAAAGCATGGCAAAAACAACTGCATCAGATGAAAAAAAATCAAATTAATTAAATGTTCATATTGAGTGAGTGTTATAAGTAATTCTCAATGAAGCATTGAGATGATTTAACAGCTCTTATTCTCCAGGGGTATGATCTTTAATCAGATGTGGGGCTGGTAAAATGTAGACAGAGTAATTTATTCCAGGAAGAGTAGAACAGTCTCTAGGTTGAAATTTAATTGGATGATGTATGAAAAATCTAAGTTGTCTAGAGTGCATTTTGGTCTTGAAATTGTAGATGACCAAGGAATCTATGGGACTTTGGTCAATAATGCACATTTTTATTTTATTACAAATGTTTGAGTACTCTAGTGGGATGTGACTACAGTAATTTGAAGGAGGCTATACATTTTAAAGGATTTTTTTTGTTTAATAATTCACTAGGCTTTTCTGAACTACTTGTAACACTTTAATCAGTTGTAGTAAAATGTACTTTTATTCTAATATGACTATATATTCCTAGCGTTAGTTAACGACATTATCCTATTCAGTCAAGGCACTATTGAAGTCAGTTCTGCAGTAGGTGGTTCTGCCTAATATGTGGTACCTTAAGGGCAGGCAGGAGCCTCTCTCTTGGTGAACGCCCTAGTCCTAAACTCCTGAGTTTTCCCCATATAGAAGAGAATCAAGTTTGGCAGTTCAGATGGAGTTAGATATGATGACTCATGACCAGGATGTATGACCCAGAAGGATTATGGAGATGTTGCATGAGCCTTCAAGGATGGAAGAGATAGAATTAGCAAAGTCAAATTTCAGCTAGAGTTTGTATTGCGGAGGGTCAAAAAGAGCAACAAGAGGTGTTCCTTCAAGTATAATACATTGATATCAAAAGGAAAGCTAAAGCAGTTCCACAATGTGGAGGAGACCTTGTGGCTATGGATATAGCAAGGACGGGATACCTAGTGCCTTCTTGTCTCAGTCCACCAGGTGCCTTAGCCTGGCAGCAGAGCTATGGGAGAGAAGCTATTCCACAACAGAGGAAGATAGATTTAGGGACCCCTGAAACATGTCAGACATAAACAAGTTCATGGGACCAGATGGGATGGATCCAAGGGTGCCGATGTCATTATGAGGCAGCTCTCCATCATCCCTGAAAAGCTGTGGGGATTGGGAGATGTTCCTGATGACTTAGGGAGTGGGGAGGCAGTGTCACTCTTATCTTCAGGAAGATAAATATGTCTTATGTGTCTTATGTGCTTAAATATTTGAAATACATTTTTCATTTTACCTGACATTGTAGTAAGAGAGAAAATAGGGAAGGACAGAAATGAATTTTTACATACTGATGTTACTACAGCAGACTTTATTCAGCTTTGCTGTGAAGGTCAGCTGTAATGTGTAGTCATAAGGAAAGGACATAAGCTTCAATCCTTTTCTGGTTATGAAATAAGAAATCAAGGGTTGAACAAATACTAAGTCTAACTCACTAAAGTATTGTGTCAATTTGAGGAAAGACAAGCTGTCTGCATAGTTCTTTAAAATATATTATGTTAATTGCAAATATGCTTAGGTGACTTCAGATTTTGAGCCCATCATCCCACCACCCAATTTAACCTCCTTTGCTTTACCTTGCTGGGACATGTAACGAGATAGAGTTGTCTTTGCCTTTTCAAATCACAGGCAAGTATATTGTCACTCACTTGCTTCAGGCCTTTGGTTGCGAGTAGATGGCTTCCCTGAGCTCATGAGGCAATAGTTGCAGGAGCAGACTGACTTGGGCTACTTATACTTTCAGTTACCAAATAAACATAATGGAGAGGGAGGAATGGTCACGGCTTACAAGATGCAATAACAAGTTCCATTTGTTAAGTCCGGTAGGAATTTGAATTCTTATCTTCAAGGAATTTGAATTCTTATTTTCAGTTTAAAAGAATAATAGAAATGAATATTCACAAAATATACTTTTCATTAAAATGGCTTGAGGCAAATAAATGCTTTTTAATTAATTTGAATCTGTATTTGATGCATATTGTTATGCAGTTGACAAAATGCTGAAATTAAAATGACTGCTAATAATGATTTTTTTTTTTTTTTAAAGTAAATGCTCAATCCAGAGTTCTATTCATTTTCTTACTGACATCCAGTAACCATCTGATACACTAAAAACATATGAAAAGAGCAAAAGCACTGAAAACAACTCATATTTTAAAGAAATGGCTCTTGAGCATGACACACTGACAGGTGCAAATAGGAAACTATATCCCTACATCTGAAGAAGCCAGACCCTATATATATGTATATACAGTGTGTTTCAAAAAGACGGACCCAGTTTGAAAGCAGTATATTACATGATATCTTGTGAAAGACTGAGGCCAGGGGCTCTTTGTGTGCTGGAAGAGGCATCTTGCAGGAATCATTTGAAACTCTATATCCTGCCCTTTCAAATGGTAAGAGTTTCATTCAGGGGAGGTTCATGTTTGCAGAGATACAGTGATTTCAAATTGGGTCCATCTTTTCGAAACACCATGTTTTTTCTTATGCTTACATGTATGAATATGTATGTATATCCTTATGTTTGACACCTCTCGTCTAGCAGATAAAGTAAAAAAATATTGACATTCCGAGCCAATTGTTTTCTTTTGATTGAGTTTTGTCCCTAAAAGCAGACGGAGGGATGTTGCTTCCTTAAAATCTCAGTGTAGCTGAATGAAGACTGTGGTCCCCCACTGACACACAAACGAAAATGAACTGTTTGCAGCTTTGTCACAACCACCTAAAGGCACTCAGCAGTTTTCCCACAGCTGGAAAATCACATCTATTGAAAATGAAATAAAAAAAGCTTATCAGAAGGTGATGCAGTCAAGGCATTATCTAAAATGCTGTGAAGGTGCAATAGCTGTTAGGAATGAATTCTAGCTGTCTGTTTTAAAATTAACTTCACTCTGTCTTGTCTTTAGAAGGGTTGTTCCCTCCCTTTGGTGTCTGCAGGCGGATTGCTGAGCTGTGTGCTTCAAGCGACAGCTCCTTTTATTCTCTGGCAACTCCAGCTGTAACTTTTTAATGGGGCTGCAAGCAGTGTTGGAGGGGTTGCACATGTAGTTCTACTGGATTTCTTTCCTTGGGGAGGAAAAACCCGCAGCAAAACAAATTTTGAATAGGGAAACAAATGTAGGAAAAATTCTATGTTGCTTTTGTATATGATAGCATTGATTTGTATGGAGTACAGCTGCGAGTGAACTAAAAGAAGCATAGGCAGCGAGACTCGATGGTTTCAAATTTTACTTTTATAAATTTCAGCAGATATTCAGAAATCAAAGAAAAGCAGAAACCTAGAGGTGAAAAATATGAGACTTCTGGAAATCTGCAAGGAGAGAGAGAAAAGAATGTCAGAGCAAGAATTTTAATGCCCATAAAACTGTAACAATTGTAATTCTGTCTCCACATTCCTTCTCTAAAATGGCATTGATGGGGCACTAAGATTTTATGCAAAATAAATTCCCTCGATATCGGGGCAATGGAAAATACTAGCAACCAATTCCTTTCTATTTTCCATGAGTATGAGAGTAGACAGGTGCCATTGTTTGTTTCAGCAATTAAAAACAAAATAAAAGAAAATAAATCTACCTTTTATTTGTTGTCTTGGTGCTAAATCTACTGCAAATTCTACTTCATTCTTGAAAACAATCTGTCTTCAGAAAACAGCGGAAGGGTTGCTTCCATTTGTTTGGTTGAGGGATGCTTTGTGTTACATTGATGCTATTTTTAATTAAGCTCAATTTTCTGATCTTGAGTTTTCAGCAGCTGCAAGAAGCAAAATAAAATAAGTTTTATATTTTTAAGTATTTCTAATTTCTACAGTAACCAATGCTTTTCAATGAAATGAAGACTTACTAATAGAGATATGAAATCCACTCATCTTCCTATGACTCTGATGATGAAAAGCAACCGAATGCTGTGGAGAGGAATGCAGTGAAATGGGTGGCTGAACTATATAAGGGTGTCTTTAAATGTTTGAATGGTTGTTTGCTTTTCTATACACATCAGTAATGCTACTTAGCATAAAGCTTCCAGTTACCTCATGTACCTACATTAATTTACATTCACAAGCCCTTGAAAGAGAATTTGCTTTATTTCTGCTATATATTTTGCTTAAAAAAAACCCCAGAAAGTAGCCTTCTGTTTATTTTAGAGCATGCCAGAAGTGATTTAGCTGAGAGCACAAAGAAAAACTATGGAAGAACCCACTTTACCTGAATTTTATCTACCATATCATTTTGTCTTTATTCTGGTGGTGAATTGTGGACACATGAAAAATACTTTATTTATTAAAAAAAAAAGCCTTAAAATTGCACAAATTTATACTGAAAAGAGAAATGGATTTTATCTCCCTCTCAAGAGAGGGAGAAATTGGTCTGAAGATTCATTGCAGAGAAATGAGTGACTTATTTCGCTGACTGTCAGTGGTAGGTAACAATGTAATTCAATAAGTGAAGGCCAGGTTTGAATAGCTAGAAAATTAATCTTCAGCCAGTATCTCCTATGGGATTTTCCTGTGCCAGTATTGATTGCATTTCAGCTCCTGACTTGGGAGAGAAATTGGTTGGAGTTGGATTTTAATTATATTCCCATGCTGGATTACTTTCCTTCAAAATATGTTTTTTTTCTATTTTCCTGAAAACAAAGTTCAGCTGGATATTAAAACAGTACCAATCAATGCCACAATCTGTCAGGCCTTTAGTAGAAATGCCAGGCTAAAATAATAGTTAGCAGTTGAGTTTTCAATTTGAGTCTTTATACATATATATATATATATATATATATATATGTGGGTTTTTTCTAATTTTGATGTAGGTTACATTTGGCAAATGACAACTAAATAGCTTTTACTTAATATAGAAGGATCCACTATAAACATTGGACATGTAAGCCCTGGCACAGCATTAGTCTTGCTGGTCAGGAGATAGAGGCCCAAGTAAGTGCAACACTAATTTGCCTGTGATGCTCTGATACTTGCGTGTTGCATGCAGAACTGGTTCAGGCACCTTTAGATTTTAAAGCAAAATGAATCCCATGTGAAGGAAACTATGGAACTTTTAAAGAATTTATCTCATTTGATATCTCTGGCAGTTGGGGGACACTGTTTTAATATCAGAGTTGAATGTCACAAAATGCTCCTAGGAAAAGTCAACAATTGGGATACAAAACCTTCTAAGTTATTCTATATAATTCTGATAGATCCACTATCTTCCATGAAGGTCGCAGAGATAGATATAAAATACAGTTTAGATGGAGAAGGTTAATCCATTTAAATGAGAAAAACAAAGCTGAAGAGTTTTTTGATTCAATTTTTTGTTTTGTTGTCATGGAATATTGGTAGGAAGAATAACAGATCCGCTCTGTATCATAGTCATTTTTTGTGTGTGATATTGGAAATGTGGGAAATAGATCTTATGTTTGAAAGTTGAAGGCATTCAGTTAGATTATTAAAACCCATTTGGTTTCAACAAAGTTTAATCAAATTTGGCAGTAGACTTGAAGATTCTTCCACAGCCTGTTAGCGATGAGAGAGGCTGAAAGCTAATATCTTTTATATGGAATGAAATTGAAATACTAAGCAGAAGAAATGATAATTTTATGTTCAGTTACTTCAGGAATGTCAATCAACAAATCTAAATATTCTGCAATATGAAAGTTTCTGTGCAAGATCTGCTGGGATGAGCATTATGGTTATCCCCTTCCTCTTTTACCATCCCCCTTCCTTCCCACGTATTGTGGAAAAATAGTTGGAAGAAATATTTTGACACATACTCATTTCTGTGTTTTATTGTAATAATATAGCTTGATGATGCCCAGTTCTTTTCTGAAGTGTTCTGTAAAAGCTGTGGTAGTTGGTTGCCATTTGTACTGATTTTGGAAATGAGAGTGTTATGTTTTTGTTAAATCAAATGGCTTTCAGGAAGGAAAGGAGTTTTCTCACATGAACGATTGATTGTTGAGATTGTATTTGCAGAATGAGACAAACTCATTACTTTGAGCAGCATGAAGCCAAAAGATAATGTGAAAAGAACTCCAGAGTTTGCTTAATGTATAGCATTCCAGTTCTATGGAGGGAGAAAAATTCTGTCTGATGATGTAGAAGAAAAAGAAACCAAAAACCTATGTTGAAATTGAGCCAAATTACATTGTCTGAAGTTATCATAGTGCTGTGTCACTTCAATCATACAACACAAACTGCTACTGACCCTCATTCCAGTTTGCATACTTCAAAGTAGCTTATAAAGGTTCATGGTGGATTGACACTTGGCTTACAGGTGCCCATAAAACTCTATCACTCCCCCCTCTACTGCTCTCCTTCCCCACCAGGACAGGAAGAAGAAAATAAAATGACAAAAACCCCATGGGTTGAGATGAAGGCCATGCATAGAAGCAAAGGAAAACCAAAAAGCTTTGGTCTCTACTTCCCATCAGCAGGCCATGTCCAACCACTTCCTAGGAAGTTGGGCCTCAGTACTCAGAGTGGTTGTTGCAAAAGAACAATGCCTTGATAGTGATTGTCCCTGCTCCTTTCTCTTAGCTTAAATTGCTGAGCACATCATCATATGGTTTGGAATATCTCTTTAGTTGTCTTAGGTCAGCTGTGATGCACTTGGGAAATTTAGGTGTGTTAGGTATCAGGCTGTGACTCTTTATTTTTTTGCAGCTTTTCATTTAACTGCTGAGTTGTGTTGGATAATTTGTAATTTAAAAGATACACGAGTATTTCTGGACCTGCAGCAAATCAGTGTGTTTATACACAAATGCAAAATGTTAGTTACAAAGTCTGAGTCTTTTATGTAAAAAAGGGGCAAATTTGAATGGAATTGTTTTTACCGTAACTTGTAATATTTTGCCTTTTCTTGTCTTTCTTTAAAAAGCCTGAAAAGAATGACACTGAATCTGGCAGCCAGAGAATTAGACCAGTGTTTGAAGAAGATCCTGTTTTCCGACGACAAATATCATACCAACATGCAGCAGTCCACATACCAACAGATATTTACGAAGGCTGTAAGTAGCATGTGAATAAAGTGATTTTATTTTAATCCTAGGTTTATTATTTTAAAATCACATAACCTCCAAACAAAATTTTCATCTCCATTTTTACTGCAGATTTGCTGTTACTGTCTTTTTCTTCTTTCAGCAGTACTTCAGAGATCTTCTTTATTGGGCATATGATTCATGTTATTATTTATTCAGAGCCATTGTTAAAGAGATCCATTAGGATTGGATCCAAGTTTCAGAAATAGAGCTAGAGATGGAGCAGAATTCTTACAAATTCTAGTTTTCTTATCCATAATTTCTCTATGTTGTGTTCCCATTTAATACAAACGATTCTTGACAGGTCGTCTTTACATGGTTTTGGCCTCAGGCAGAGATAAGTACTGAAAACATTTTTGAGTATCCCAAAAGCATATACAGTTCAGGCAAATAACATGATGTGCAAGATTATTATATTGTATGCAGTGTGTTTCCAGAGTTGCAGTAACAGACTTTGGCAGAGAAATTGAATAAATTATTTCTAAACCATGTCAAAGTAATATATAGATTCATATACTGTTGAGGATTCCTTAATTGTATTTCAAAATAAAGTATTTAAGTTACTTTTGAAGACGAAAATAACTTCCTTTGCCTGTGCTCTCATTATCAAGAAAAAAATAGTTACCTAATAAAGAGCCATTTCAGCATTCAGAATGACTGTATATTTTTAAAAATGGAAAAAGTTAAATAGGGTTTGCATGTTTAAGGTGTGGTGTATTGTGGTTTATTTGTGTTTTTTGTTGTTGTTGATGGTGTGGACTTGTTTTGTTGTTGTTTGTGGTCCTAATTTGAGGTATGCAGTCTTTCTCCTCTTTCTAAATCTCATCAAGGGGAGAGAGACCCTAATGTGACCTGAGCTCTTTAAAATTCATGGCCATGGTTGTATGCAGCTTATATAAATGACACAGGATGAAAATGGAAATGTCAGTATGATGGGGGAAAGAATCATAGTACCTCATATTCTTCTATGGCGTGTTTGACTGACAGACCTTGAGGATTATTCTGGGATTCTGGCTTTAATAAGTGGTAAAGTGCATCTTAATTGCAGGATTACAGGGAAGAGACAGGCCATTTCCTTTGCTTTTGTTTGAAGCAAATTGATACTTCACTGTTAAAATGTTAGAAAAACTTGCGTCCAAGTATTAGGATATTTGTAAATACCATGTGAACTTATATCTAAGATTGTCATCATAACAGTATTTAAAGTATTTTGTTGTTGTGTTGTATTTAACATTTTAGATGGTATATCCAAAGACACTTATGTCCCTTAAAAATACATCTTAGGTAATGTTGTTGTACTGCCTGCTTACCAATATGACTTCCATAGGAAAGGTACAAGTTTACTATCTATTAAAATGATAATAACAGACTGAAATGTATGTTTTTTCAGAGCAGTAACTGCATATGCAATATATATGTGGTACATGAGAAATTCATTATTTATTGGGTCTGGCTATCATATTAATTACCAGAGATGTGGAAGCCTAGAAAATTACCAGAAAGTCTGTAATTCTTCATCAGCTAAATCCTCTTGTTGGGTAGCTGGGTAAATTTTGGTTGCAGTGTTTTAAGAGGTAACAGCTTGAGAATACCTAAAAATCACAGATTTCATATCAATATCAAAGTCGTCACCAGGTTTATTGTACAGTAGCAAGTTCATGTGTCATCTGAAACACAGTGACCAATTGGGATGTTCACTAGCAGATTTCCGAAACTAGAGTTTAATTTTCTTTTCACAAGCAATCCTATCCACAGGTAGTTCTTATAACCCTAGAAGGAATGATACTGGATATTGGACACTGTTGTCATTTTTCTTCCTGTTCACATGAGCTAAACCGTCATTTTTCGATAGGGGCATTGGTGCCCACTATAACAGGGAACAGCTGTACACTTTGAAAATAGTTCGCAATAAATCTGCAATTCCTTGTCTACATCACAGCCTGCTAGTAAACATCTACAAAGCAGATATTACAACAAACCCTTCTAAGAAATAGTGGACGAGACACAGTTTACAACTTTTATTGCTCAGAAGCCAATTTTTTTGACTGAATTACATTGTGAAAAGCAGATTTCATTTTGCCCCTCTCTTACTGTGTAGGTTTTGTAAGATAGCAAGAGAAACAATTGCTCTTTGGATCTCACAGAACAGATTTCAATGGCTAGATATATGACTTGCCTATTTGTCCATGAGATGATTTTTCACTTCTCTTGCCTTTTAGAGCAGTAGGTTGTCTTTAGAGGAGAGGGATATTTTCAGTTATAGCCATGTGTATTCCTAGATTTAAATTTTCGCTTGGATCTCTTGACCACGCTTTGTCATGTTTGTTTTTGGTTTTGTTTTTTTTCTCCTGTACAAAGCTTGGAATTTAAAAATTACTCACTCTTAAGCAATGTATTTTCTATGGCAATCTTTCATCTCCATTCAGGTTTTATTTTTATTGCAGTTATTAGTAATGATTTTTAGAATACGAATCTAATATCAAATTTCTGTCATATAAAATTCTGAGTGTGTGGATCCACCCCCCATTTAGCCCTTTGAAACTGGGAAACTGGTTTAGCCAGTAACTCTCTAATGATGTGCCACCTATTTAAACCTGTCAAATAGTTTATGCTATAAAATTTTCTTTGGCTTCCTACATATACAGTGGTTTGCTTATTTTGGAATAGAGTGTTGAGCTACTTGTGAAGTAGTCCCTTTTATTTCACCGTAGAAATACATGACAAATCACTACAAAGTATCCATTAACTGCATCCAGATTACTACTTCATGATTTATTTTTTTTCAGAAAAATATTAAGAATTTTTTTTGATTCTCACCTATGTATCTGATGCTTAAATCTTGGTAGAGACAGGGCAAAGTCTGTTAATTTACCTCTTTCTGAGTATTACAGTCCCACCACATGAAAGGGCAATCCCCGTTAAACAGACCCAAATCAGGTTTTTAATTCAGTATTTTTCAAGAGTTCCATTTAGGTTTTGAAATAAAATCAATCTGTTACTGAAAGCAGAACAGGCCCTTGGGCCATCTTTTTATCACATGCACCGGGAGTACGTCACGCATCTCCTATTAGTGATAACAGAAGTCTTATTTCTAAATCCTTGTTAAAACTGTACCCTGCTTATCCCTCAGCAGAAAATGGGAACCGTGGGCCAGAAGGAAGAGGAAAATCCTCAGCACAAGGCAAGGGAGGTTAATCTGCCTGGTGGGCACCTCCACTTCTTGCCCTCCCGCTCTGAGATGCGTAACACACCATCTGCTGCGATGGGCGCTTGGGATCTAAGTCTGTAGTTGCGTTACAGTTTTAGGAAAGGTGTTAGGCAAAGCACACTAACAAGGACTGCTTTTTGTGTGTGTGCATGTGTGGTTACTCCTGCTTTACCATTTCTAAATCAGAAATTGAAATATTGCTTCCACATTGTCACTACTTGATTAGCATCGAAGAGTTGATTAATGTGTCAGGGTGACACTAATGTGGCTTGAACATGATGACATCATGGTGAATATGTTTGGACAGCTTCCAGCAAGAAAAGCAAAAAAAAAACCCCAAATTTCTCCTGCTCAGAACCCATTAAAACAGTCACAAGTAGATTTACAATTAACTGATGGTTCTTACAGCTTAATGAGCATAAAATATATATACTCTTTGATCATATCCTCCTTTTATTGGGACAACAGTCAAAATTTTGTTGCTCCCTAAAATCTTCTATGATATATATTATTTTTTGATAGTAAGTTTGGTAGTGGACATCAATTTTACCTTTGCAGTAGTACTTTATATTTGTAAATATTCAGCTACTGATTAAGTGTTTTGAGATAATAGTGTTTGATACAGGGGGTAATCAAAACTTCTAAGGATAACTTGAAGAAATCTGTTTTGCTACGATGATTTTTATCTCTTGGGAATTTTTATACTATTGAACTATTTCTTCACTTTCTGAATTTCTGAAAATTCTGAATTTTCTTTCTTTTGGGGTATATCAGGCTATAAGCTTGAAAGGAAAAACAAATATTGGCAGAAAACCAAATATTTTTATTTCCATCTCCAACTTTCTTTATAGAGTAAATGCACTAACATCGCGTGTGTCCATACTGAGGTGCAAATGTTATAGTTTTCTCAGGTTCAGTTTCAATCATACTTCCAGAGCAGGAGAGAAATGCTCTGAATAATTCTGTCTCCTGACCTTCTAGGTTTCTATTTGTCAGCTGTAGATATTTACCTTCTGATTGTTATTTTCAAACTTCTTTTTTTTTACACTACTTTCCTAAAAGTGTAACATTAATTTGCATAGTTTGTAATAAAATGTGTGAAAAATAATTTTCTGGTAAATTGAATGCTGATTATCATTTGGCGTGACTGCCTTTCACTGTAAATTTCTTGATCATCGAATGTGGGGAGTATCTTGGACATTATAACAGGTCTGGAGATTCCACCATCTCTTAGGGTGCTTGACTAGGTAATGAATATTTAATCTGAGCATACTGCCAAAATCTGTTTTGGAGGCCAGATGATTCCTATTGCTCCTCAGATCTCTTTCCATTCCTTCTGCAATATTTTCTCTCTTATGCACA
Source organism: Nesoenas mayeri (assembly GCF_963082525.1). NCBI lineage: Eukaryota > Metazoa > Chordata > Aves > Columbiformes > Columbidae > Nesoenas > Nesoenas mayeri. Next base: position 11,409,219 of record NC_137541.1, read on the forward strand.
GCTTGGAATGACTATTAGTAGTGAATCCTCTTGTATCAAGAGGGGAAAGTTGGCTCTGCAGGATGGATGGCCATGTTCTTGTGGTAAAAATAGCTGACTGTGACATCTGTATTTGACAATACAGACTGCAAAGCAAACATTGACTATCAGTAGATCTTTATTGTTGGACATATTAAAAAAATAAGTCAATTTTAATGAAGATCTTGATGGAGTGATTGATTCTGGTATGTGGAATTTTCCCTATGCGCAAGAGAGTGCAAAGGTTTTTTAATGTTATAAATCTGACTTACCTTTACAAAATAGGTTGATATGGGATGTGTATGTTGCCCAAGATTCTTGAGGAAGGGCAAATGTCACCTCAATCCTGCGTTCAGCTTACATCACTTAAAAACATCTGTTGATACAATTGTGTTTTCTAAGCTACTCTAGAGCAAGGGAAAGCCATCAAGTATTTACTCAGACTTTCTATACGTGTAAATTCACAGAACATCTAGGTCTTTAGGGTTCACAGAAATTTTTGTATAATTACCTCTATTTCAGTCATAACTATTAGGAAGGAATAATGGGTAATTTGATAATAAGGTGTTTCTCTAGCAATACATAAATCAGATTTTTACTAATTACTGGGAGCTATTTTGTGAAGTTTGAACAGGTGAGATTAAACTTAGGTTTCACCTGTAAGTATTTGTATCTCTACATGTATATATGTGTATGTCTAAAGATATTTAATACTACTGAACTACTTTAAATTAATACTATTTTCGAATGCCCATTTGAGTATAAATTCCATTATCTTCTGTGCATCATTTAGATATCTTACATCAATTAATTTGAACTTTGGGTTACGTTACTACATTCTTACGGTATTGCTTAGTGTACAAATATATTGGTTGATTCTCTGTGTCTCTGTGAATCTGTGAAGCTGTGTGTGTGTTGAAGTGCATTTGTGCTCGAAGTATCAGTTTCTTAGCAGGACTTCTAAGCTCAGCCAGGGTATTTCATTGAGACCTCTACCAGCCCTGTCTGCAGGAGCCAGCCCCTGCCCAGCAGACCTCCTTCAAATAAGTGCGCAATTTTTCAACATGTACAAAAACAATTACCCTAAGTATCTGTTTTAAAATGGGACCAGGATTTTTCCATTAATCAACAAGATAATGTTAGTTACCTCTAATAAACAAGGTCGCACATCTCATCAAAAGTCAACTTTCAGCTTACAGTTGTTTATTTTAATGATTTTGTTTTATATAGTTAGACACACCGCTCTTTACAACAATTATCTCTATAACTGTTCATTCTGTAGAAGCATTACATGGTAAGCTATTTACATTTTTTAACCTTTCGGCCCATTCCCATGAAAGGCTGTGTGTCCTTGGTATCCAGTTATTTCCAGCAGCATTTGGGCCCATTCAGGTCAGCACCCTACTCTATGATGTGGAAAAAGAATAAATAGTTGCTGGTCATAGGACAAAGAAGGGGGTGGGTGTGGAGATCTAGACTTTGGCCTCCTGAGCTGGCAGCTGAAAATCATAAGTTCACTTGAGTAGCTCAGCAGGATGGGTATAGCAAGTGACAGACCATTCAGAGCTGAAGGAAAGCAGATAATGAAATCCTAAATTAGAAAATCTTACAAAACAGGCTGACAAAATGGATCAAGACAAATTAAATTAAAAAAAAAAAGTCACATAGGGCTTGGCAAAGTGGAAGAAGGAATAAAAATTGGGAATGCAAAAAGGCAAGTACATCTTTAGAGCATTGCATTTTAAATGGTGATACTTTACCACATGAATGTGTTTCCAGAGGTGAATGAATTTGTGCTGGTTAAATATGTGAAGGTCCAAAGTGACGGTGTCTGTTGATATCTTCTGTTTTGCATCTACCCAGCAGGATGAAAACAGTTTTTTGCAGCAAATCTATGCCAGTAACAGATGTTTGTAAATTATTTATATTCCTGTAGTTCTTTGTGGAAGAACAATACTGATAATCCTTGTTAGAAGTTACTAAAGAGGACTGTATATACATGGTTCACAGTTAAAACATTTTCTTGGGAGAATAGGAAATAAATGGTGTAAGAAAGAAGTAGCATAGGGGCTACTGAGTTGAGGCAATGCTAGAAAATGTTGCTTTAGTGTTTCCTGGTTATTTTTTCTTTTGGGGATTAGAGGAGTTTTGGGTTTTGTTTATTTTTTCACCTTTTATTTTGCTTTATTTGAAACATACATCTCAGGAATTAATATTTTAGTATGTATCTGATGAAGTCTCTGAACGTTCAGTCTGGACATACCAAATATGTATTTTGTACATTACTTCACTGTCATTTTGTAGACTCCAAATAGGAGTGCTCAGTTCCTTGGACAACATACTGAATTTCAAATGCTGTCAGTTCAGTTGCTAATTTGTCAAGGCTCCAAATAAGAACATGTCCTCATTTGGCTCCAGGTTTTACTTTCTGTAGTTCAGAGAATGGACTTTACCTCTGCTTGTCTAAATGAACGTGCTCCAAAGTTACCATGTCTGAATGAGACACGTCTAACATAGAAATGACTTAGCGATAAATTGGAACTGGGAGATACAGCACAGTGTGACCTGTGACTCTAATATTTCTGATACTGTAAAATTGAAATATGATCTGTAAAAGGATTGTGTTAGATTGTTATTTCTCAGAAAAAGCCAATTGCTTGTTTGGCAGCAAATAAAATATTCTACCATCAGCAGTGTTGATACCAATGATATTTGACAGAATTTCTTGGTGACTAAGTTTTTTGCAAGTAATCATTATGCAGAGAAACACTGAAACTGCCTGTGGCACATTGCTATGTGATGACTGAGTTGCGAAATAACATTATCAACACATTAGGTTGTAATATCTATCATTGGTAGTTGTAAACTACCACTAGATTTCTATATGAATTATTGAGTGTTTATTTTATTATTTATTAATTAAAATTAACCTCAGTATTTAAACAAAATATTCATTAAAAATTGGAAGTATGGATTACCTATACATTTGTTACTGTTTAGTCCTGGGAAGGTTTATGGGTCGAAATAGAAACAGGTTCAATGCAAGAAAAGTAGAAGTGCAATACTGAGCAATACTTTGCTGCTGGAACACGTGCTGCCAGCAATGAACACCCAAGTGCGGACATGGCCAGCGAGCCCAATAAAAACCAGTGACAGAGTTTTTCTGGGAGTGGGAGCCCTGATGGACAGTGGCCGTCAAAGAATGAGGGCAGTCTCTAGCCGCTTCCCTCTTACATACGGAGCATGACATTCATGGTATTGGATACTTCTGTTGGCCAGCTTGGGTCAGCTGTCCTGGATCTGCCTCTTCCCACATTATAGATCTGCTTATTTAGAAAATGTGGGAAATTTGGTTTCCATAACAATAAGCATCAATGGCAGTTTTCCCAGAATTTTCCTCATACTAGAAGCTAAAGAAGCAGCAGTTGTGAAGAGAATCAATTCTATCCCAGTGAAGCATAAACATTGCCTAGCTAACAAGTGTAAATGATAGGTGTTATCAGCACTGTTCTTGCACTGATATCAAAAATGCTGTGGTTACCACAGAAGAAAATTGGCTACCCTGGTCAAACCCAGGACAACATTTTTGAAAAATACATTCACAGACATCAAGAAAGTAGATAAAAGAAGCAGTGTGAAAGTGCAATATTGCAAGGTCCTCACCTGCAAGGCTGATTTTGTCACTGTATCACGCTAAATGTCTCAGACTGTTGCATATCTTGCAAGACTTTTTGCAAGTATTTGCTGTTTGTTTGGGTGGTTTTCTTGTTTGTTTGTTTTTTTCAGCATCCTAATCAAGTGACAGGCTACCTCACTTTCTTACACAGAATTGGTGGCTTAACCTAAATTTGCATTTTAACGGTATTTTACTCAGCAGTAACTGCAGGTCAAGTGGGGACAGCTTATCTTAACATGTTGTCAACTTGAATATAACACTAAATCTGACTTGAAGGAAACCTAAATTGTGGATACAGTGAGAGTATTAATTAACCCAAACTACCTTTATCTTGTTGAAATTAGTGTACTAATTTTAGTTGGAGCAGGATTTAACCTAAAGCATTTAAATAATAATTTTAAAAAGTAGAATATTTTCATACTAACATATCAAATTTTCTTATGAATATTTGATATATTGTGAATTTTATAATAGGCACAATCGTAGTTAAAATATAACAGAGAAAAAAAATAAAAATCCTAGAAGATTGGTTAGAATAACACGTTACAGCTAAATTGTTGGATGCTTTGGAATAGTAAAATAATAAGGAATTCAAACTATTTCCTGTTGACAACTTATAAATGAGAAGGAATTGTGTTCTGGAAATTCCATTAGTTTCAGGTTGAATGTAATAGCATGGACAGTGAATAAATGAGATTGCATTGAAGGATGCCTGCTCTATATTTAGAAAAAAATCAGCTGAGAGATAGAGCGTTACTGTTAAACTATTTCTTTATTAACTTTAAATTTTCTTTCCTGCAGTTCTCACCAGCATGAGAAATTTACATTACCTAAGCAGGAAAATCTTTCTGCTTTGAAAATCTTAATGCAATGTGAAAACCATGTTTTGACATGCAGGCTAGATTGTTGCAATATTTATTCTTAGGTCAGCAAATGTAGACTATTCTTTTTTACTTGATTTTAATAATATTGGGGTTTTTTTCCTTAAATGATATTATTTTCTGTTCTCACACCAAAGAAATGGTATAATGATGATGAAATAGTGTTAGACCACATACTTGAACAAATGCATTTGCCAGTGGACAAATATATGGTAAACATCACTTTTTCATAATTTGGCCCATTTTAATGAGTTTGAGCTATTTTTTTTCATTTTATTTTCCTGGGATTTGTCATTTTTTTTACTTTAGATGATAACTTACAAAAAGTTCTTGTGCTTTTTTTACTTAAAGATGAGGTATTTGATAAAGTTATGTGTAAAAATAACCACAAAGAGGCATTTTGCATTTCCTCAACTATGGCATATTTTTCTACCTTACTCTCCATATGTAGCTCAGGGTTGGTGCTGATTGCCATGTTTGAAGAATCTGCCAAGTCAGACTGCAGATCTCTAGCATCTTATGGGTCCTATTTTAAGGAGAGGGGGGAAAAAAGGGCAAATTTTATTTAAATAAGTAACTATACTTAGTATCTTAAATTCTGTTATGGTAATTATTGTATAAACCTACATGTAGTTTATAAGCAGAAACAATGTGGTTAGTCTGTTCTCTGAGAGCAATAGGATTTTGGATGGTGCCTAGCCTTTTTCTGCCTTTTAGTCTGTATAGTGTAATCTTTCTATAACAAAAAGAGTTTTGATTCTATATAGAATAGTTATTTGAAATTAACATGGAACATTTTGATGTCAAAAGTGCGCTAAGTTTCATTTCAAGCATGTTTTTTCTGCAGAAGTTGTTATTACTGGGATGACATCTATAGGAAGACTAAGATTCAAGAATATAGAAAAGAAAAATTGTTCAGGTGACTGTGTGGGTCACAGAATTTGACTTCCCTTTATCCCAAACATCATCCTTATCTCTTTAAAATATTAAAGAAGAATTTGTGTGAAGAACAATTCAGTAGGGAAGAGGTAGGAAGATGAAAACCTGTGTAGTACATGGGTGCAAGCCCATGTAGATCAGTAATTTTCAACACGTTCTTCCTGTGTCCAAAATCACAATCTACTGGACTTCCCTGGATAATTAGGGAAGAGTGCCCCAGGAATAATTCTCAAGAGGGAGGTGGCAGTTCCATTTTTACTGCACAGGACTTAACCCTCCATAATAGTCCTTGAGAAATGTGCATCTCAATCATATGTATGCCATTAACAAGCTGCATGGTGTTGAGAAGTTACTGCCCATCTTATTTATTTTTAAAATAATAGTGGTTGTCCCTTATCTTATGAAAGCCTGCCATGAAATCAAAAAGTTATCCAACAATAAGGTAGCATCTGTTCTTAGATTAAATATTTGTAATACAGGAATTAATTACTTGATTAAGAATTTGGGGAATGCAGAAGGTATCCAGATTGTCTCAAACAAATTAGACCCATAGACTACCAGGCTGACAGGTTGCAAGACTGGCTGTGCTAAAAGTCTTGGTTACCTGTAGAAAATATCTTTGTGCTGGTCTGTGGTGGTTTGTGTGGTGTGTTGTTTTTCTATTTTTTTTTTTTTTTTTTTTTCAAGGTGGGGAGTAAGGGATAAGCCTCAAAATCAATGTTTAGTTTTTCAGGCAGTATTTGCTGTACATAGATGATTGAGAACATGCCAACCTAATGGAAACTCACAGGATAATATTCTCTTGTCAGTAGCTTAAGTACAAGGTGAAATAGAAATATGTATTTTCCAGATGAAACATTGATTTAGTAATAGCTTTCTATTACTGCCAATTACTGATACAGAAGTTAGCATTTCCTCCTATTTGACACAGCCTGCTGTGTTCAGAAGGAGTTACATGCGCTAGCAGTTTCACATAGCTAAAAACTCTTTGGCTCCAAGGACAGGCTTGTTATCCAATATATGGATCATGCTTAGAGCAAAGATAAGATCACAATTATTATTTTTGAGGGGTATGCTTGTTTCCTTTTTTTTCCCCCCACTTTGTTTTTGGTTTTGTTTATTTATTTATTTTATATATTTATTTATTTATTTATTTATTTATTTATTTATTTATTTATTTATTTTCCCTACATGCATGCTCTGGAAATGTTAAGAAAACAGATCTGTTCCCTTGTGATTTTCCAGTAGGCCTCATCCCATCCATAGTTATTATTGGCTGCTTTAATGGGAGTTTTGTTGTATGTTATAGCAAAACACTGTTGCTTCATTTTAGACCTGATGAAGTTATTTTTTTTCATAATATTTATTTTAATGTATTTTCTGCTGTTTTTCCACTATAGAGTGATGCTATTGTGTAGAAGCTGAGAAAAGGGGAGACCAGTGACAAGACTGGTGCCTTTCTGGAGTGTCTTGTGTTGTTTGAAACAACCATACTGAACTGTGGTAAAATACACAGTACATAAATATAAATACCTAATAAATGGATCTGAAAATCTAAGAAGGAAAAATAGGTGTTCTACATATAATCCAACAAGTAATTTCTTCTTTCCCTGTAGTTTATCTTTCTGTGATCTCTAAGAGGTTCTTTGCACATTTTGTTCATCATTAGAAGGCTACAAATTAACATCACCGTCAGGCAAATAGAAGGTGTAAAGATACGGTGATGGGTGTGTGGTCATAACAGAAGCTGGCAAAAAATAAGAGAGTTAATAAAAGCACATAGTGTGACATACAAACCTTAACTTCTCTGAGCTAATAATCAGCTGTTACCAGATGCAGCCTAAAGTTGCAGCAGATCTCTTCCATAAACTAAGAAAAAAGGTGTTTGAGGTTTTTTTGGTGCTTTTTTAAAAATTTTATTTTTATTATTCCTCAAGCAGTATAGCTTCTTGATGTAGTATTAAGTTGTTAGTTTATCTAACCTTGAAAAATTGGAGACATCCTTTTTTTTATCTACTCAAAGTATATGTAGATCCTGTTAGGCTAATTTAACACAGAGCTCTGAAGGGCTAAAGTTTCACTTTTACTCTTTAAAAAACCCATAGATACTTTCTCTGATGCAAAATGTTTTATGAAAAACTGTCTAATGAAAGATCTGGCTCTTTCCTAAAGATATATCTTCTATAGAGTGAACAAAAGCTTTGGGGACATTTACCTTCAATGCTGGATTTTGGAATTTTTAGTTAATGTCTACTCAGCTTAGAAACATTTCGCTTTTAGAATTATCTATTTTAATCATTCCTTGTTACCATTTTTTGAATACAGATTCCTAATGCATTTTGTTGAAACACCATGAATGTCCATGGAAATACATAAATTAATTATAAGATAATTTAAACTCTATACCAAATACAAGTCAAACTTAGCGCTCTTTTTAAAGAACTAGTTCACATACATTTATTCAGATTTATAGAAAATGCAGTTGTATACATTTTTATATGTTAATTAATCTAAAAGTATTTTTTAATAGCATCTAAATGAATGAGACAACCAAGTCCCTTTTTTTGTTGTTTAATCCAGCTCAGCTTCCTATTTTAAAACAAGGCACACCTTTCCTCATGTTAAAGGGGGGCTCATAGCTAACACTATCAGAAACTTTGCGCTCCCACAAAAATAAGTGAGGAAATTGCATCCTTCAAAAGAAAAAGCAGCCAATCAATCTCCCAGTCACTTAGCAATGCATCAGGAGGCATTCTTCAAATGCACTTCAGAATATGGATTTGTCTCTGCTTTGTAAATTAGTAATGGGATTTGAAGTATCAGAAGACTGTTTGTTTTCATCGGGTGGCAGGTTCTGAAGGATTTCTCTCTTAGTGGGTTGGGTTTTTTTCGAAACCTGGCCTGACAAATACTCTTTTGATCTCAGTTATCTGAGATGTTAGTGTCTCATAGAGCTTCCCAAGAAAGATGAGGGAAAGGCCAAAAGCTGGTTTTAGCTAATTTATAAAATTCATTAAGAGAAAAGATGAAGAGAGAACTTTATTTTCATTTCTGCATTCATTGCTTCTATGCTGTCTGTCATTTCTGAGTCCTTCCACATGCACTCACTTCTTTTATCTAGGAAGATATTTTTTACTTTAACTTAGCTGCCAGAAAATATTGTTTAAATTACATAAAAATAATAGGGAAAAATAGGAAGTTTCCTCACAGAAAAAGGATCAAGTACTTGTTTGCCTTTTCACAGCACAAAGATTTTCAACAGATGTCACAAATGTTTTGCTTTAGATGAAAAAATTGACTAAAATCCTATTTAAAAAGAGAAAAGAAAAAAAAAAAACTGATTTGCAAGAACATGTTTGTAAAGTTAATGATAAATGCATTGGCCAAATTCTCTCAGAAGCCCTGATTAACTGTTAATTTAATGATCCATATTCCTTTCATGTTATCCATAAAAGAAAGAGTACTTCTATAATGGTCGCTTTCTAGTTGTTCTTTTGAAATATCATAAAGAGCTCATTAAATATTGAAACAAAACTTGAGCAACCTTTCTAAGGCAGCGTAGAGTTAGAAGTTCCCTTCAGCAATATTCATATTTTTAGAAAAGTTACACACTGATCCAGGTCAGCTTTAAATCTGACGTGATACAGCAGTGATTTAAGAAGCCTTTTATTCTTTTACTTCACTTGTATCATAGCCTAATGCTGTAATACTCCATATATACTCTTGTATGTCAATGAAGCAATATTGTTAATCATGAAAAGAACATTCAGTTTTATGCTCATATTTCTTCCCCTAAATCCCTCAAACTAATAATTCTTGTGTTTAGAAGGCTGGTGTATTTGAGGGAAAAATCAATTTCCCAGTGCCATAGTTCAAGTGTTTCCTGCCTGATGATTACAAGGTGCACATTAATTTAGCTTCAGTTTATTATTGGTTACTGGTCATTAGTATCATGTTTTTGCAAGAGTCAATTTATACTGAGTGCTCCTTAGGAATACGGATGTTTAGTTTCTCAAAAGGAAGAGACCACTTTTAAATTACGTCATTTTAGTAGGTTAAAAAAAAAAAAGAAAGAAAAGCTTAATTTTGAGTAAAACAGTTTGCATTATATTTCCATTATATTTCCATTGCCAGAAACTGAATGAGAATGTAAAGGTCATTTAGAGGACAATTAGTCTCAATGACTTTATTTTCAGGCCTCTGGAGATGATGCTTAGGGTGATTATGCCAATAACCCAACAACAACAAAAAAATCAAAACCCGTTCATGATATAAGTATTTCAAGGACCAAAGCTTTGCCACAATTAGGAAGAGCCCTAAAAAACTTGATAAATAGAAAGTGTTATATATTGTCACAAAAAACTTATCTAAAATGAAATATTAAAAAAAAAATCAAAAAAACATCTTACAATTTGGGGGTTTACTAATCCCAGAACTAAACAACAGGTCCTCTTTCCAAACTTCAAATTTAGATGGATTTAGTCAGAGTAATTGTATTTTTACGTCTTCTGAAGTTTAGGGTACTGGAATGAGTTTCAGGAGATTTGGGCTGATTACCTATTTGTTCAGTGCAACTGCTTTGTTGAAGTTGAACTCTTTGATTCCTGAGTTTGCAGTTGCTCAGGCTGGATGACTGAGCTGATCCTGTGCAGGATGAGACCCAGGTGGTTGCAGTAGCCTGATGCCGCAATCTCAGCAATGAGCTCAGGCTCTGCCTGTTTCTCACACCGCTTTCATTTCTGATATTACAAATGCCTACTGTTGTTGTGATGTATATTGAGCTCCTTTTTCCTTGTCAGAGTTTAAAACATCCTGATTTTTTCTTGCAAATTGTGTGTTGCAACTGTGACAGTATTCATAACACTTTTTGTCAAGAACAAGATGTAATTTAAAATGTAAATGATTCCTTTGGTTCATACCTAAACTGTGTGGTCACTTTACAATAATAATTTTAGAAACACATATTATGGTTGTTTTTCAAACGCATGAGGATTTGTTGGCTTTTGTGTTGAAAAATGCGCTCCGATGTTGGCTTTGAAGGGAAGCCACAGAGTTTGTATATTGGACTGTTAGAACTGTAGTGTCAACACAACTGGGAAACTGCACAGTGTGACAGCTTGTGCTGTAGAAGAGCTTTAATAAATAGTCTAGTCGTACTATAATTAACATATAGAACTGAATGAAGTACAGTTAACTTTGACTACATATACTTCAGAAAAGTCCAGGATACGAGCTGGTGCCGTACAATAAGCAACTTTCATTATCCTGATATGACCAGCCATCCCTTTCCCTCCTCCTATGCACCCTGCTAGACTATTATAAAAAAGTGAAATTGCTTTAAAATCCCTCTTTCTTTGTGTGTAGTGGTTGTTGTTGTATAACCTCTCTACATGTATTCACCAGCCCTTCTGGTGCAAGCATCCTTTTTGAACATCAATGGTGGTGTTCGCTCTCACATCTCATATAATGGCACTAATACTGAAGTACATCTGGACTTTTCTGCCTCTGATTTTTTTTTTTTTCTAGCTGTTGAAAGGTGCACATTCTAAGAGAGTTTTCACAGTCAGGTATAATTCCGTTTCTATTACCCATGTCCTTGCGGTTATCTTTTTCTTTCCACAGGTCTTTCAGACCCTGCTCTTCACTCACAGGGCTTTTTGATTTTATGTCATGGGTATAAACCACTAAAATACTGCAATGGTGCTTGAAGTTGTTTGGTGTTTTATTGTGGGTTCTTTTGGCCTTCTTTGTTTTTGTTTGTTCATGTTTTTTGTTTGTTGTTGGTTTTTTGTTGTTGTAGTTTTTTAACAAACTTCAGTAGTACTATCTTCTTAGGTCTATATTTGCTTTACCAATGCAGCTTCTGGATCAGTCGCTATCGAGCCTACGTTTGTTGTATCCCTCTTCAGAGTCTTCACTTCTACTAATGGTTATTCTGTGTACATAACTTGATAGTAGGTTTTGCAGAAGAAAACAATACATCATCTTGAGCTTTGAACTGCTTTCTAAAAGATATTAATTAGAAGACTGATGACCATTAATGGACAACTCTAGTTCTCTTTAGAAGGTAGAATACATTTCTCTTTCTCACTAAGCAGAAGAAGAATCTTTGAGTTAGAGTAGCAAGAGTACTTTAGCAATAACATATTTAATATTTCATATATTACACTGGGATGAGATGCATTTTTCTACAATTTAGAAACAAAAAATCCTGCTGGAAATATCCTGAGAGCAACCTAATTCATTGCCCACTTAAAATAGTTACTGGGTTGGTTCATAAAACACTCAACTACATCGCAGAAGAGTCTCATCTGAAGCTACTGCTGAAATAGCTTTGTGTGTCTACCACTTTATACTGATAAATTCCTTCCTGTTATCTCTACATCACTGTCAAGGTAATTTTTTTACTGTTATTATGCCAATAATTATTGATCACTTAGTCATTCAGTGTATATTCTTAAGTGCTACTATGAATTAAGGTACAAATTGATAATAGTAAGCTTTTTTTTTTTTTTTCTAGGAAGGTAGATGCAATTACACAATTTCTGAAGATTAAGGGATTTTTATACTTAAAACATGATAGTTCATGATAGTTGTTTCTCAGTTAGTAGCTTAGATTTCTTGTTTCAAAAACCAAATAGTTAAAGCTTCTAATTTCTACAAACATCAATCATTTTTACACTGATGTGCTGGGAAGAATAATATGTACAATCAACTTCTGTTTCCTGCAGCCATTGCTCTATGTCTCCCATCCTGATCTCACCCAGGGGGGTAGATGCCCAGTTCGAAAGTTCACATCCTACTAATCATCCCATCTTCTGACATTGGAAGATATGGGTCACAAAATACTCTCCAGTTGTTTTCTACCTGTAGTAAACTTTAGAACTAAGAAGAATACCAATGCCAGCATTGAAGTGTGTCACAAGAAAATATGCAGGAGAGACTGAATGCATTTCATTCCCGCACTAGCAGTAGATTTGATAACTTAAAATATGAAATGGAAATTTTTGTTGCTTTCTTTAACAATTTCTTTAGTAACAGTAGCTAGTGGCACATTTCCAAGGAAGAGTTCAAAGCATATACCCTTAGTACACTACAGTCTACTGGAAATCATGGCTGAGGGCCTTCCTCATCAGGGTTAATGTCTTTAATATTTGTCAGCAGATTTGCTTTTTCCTCTCCTGTACCTATAAGTTTTTGAAGCTATATGAACTTAGTCTCTTCAACATAGTGTGACAAAGGATTTGTATCATGGAAATATATACATATTTTTTCCCACCTCCTACTTCCTGGTTTCTCCTAATTCTTGTATTAAAAGAAACAGTAAATGGATGTTTACCTTTCCCAGAACACCAGTCATTCTATAGCTTTCTTCAGTGTACCATATAGGGGTTTTAAGGCTTCCTCTTCAGGCTGAAAGGATCCTTATCGAATCAACTGTTCGTTATCTGAAAATTATTTTATGCCTGTTTTCCTTTATGTTAATTTATTTTCCTTTTCTTTTTTTCCTGAATGTTTCAAAGAAAAGTAGAAAAGCAAAGAAGGCAAAAGAAACCCCATGCCAAATTTTCCAGCATCTAAGACATAATTCTTTTCACTGGTCTGTTCCTCCCTCATTCTTGGCATCTTGTCCAACACGCCAATTTATCTACAGACAGTGTGTCACATTTATCTCCTTGTTTTCCTCTTGAAATGCAAATAGTAAATAGTATTTATGGTTTTCTGTTAAGCCAAATCACTGTTTGCCATCTAGACTTTGTTTTTCAGTTCAGCTGTTTCCCTTAATCTCCTTATCTTGTTTCTCTTATCTTGTTTCTTTTCATTTCTCTTGAGATTTTACTGTGCCCTTGTGGCCAGGAAGGCCAATGGCATCCTGGGGTGTATTAGAATGGGGGTGGTTAGTAGATCGAGAGAGGTCCTCCTTCCCCTCTACTCTGCCCTGGTGAGACCACATCTGGAATATTGTGTCCAGTTCTGGGCCCCTCAGTTCAAGAAGGACAGGGAACTGCTGGAGAGAGTCCAGTGTAGGGCAACAAAGATGATGGAGTGGAGCACCTCCCTTATGAGGAAAGGCTGAGGGAGCTGGGTCTCTTTAGTTTGGAGAAGAGGAGACTGAGGGGTGACCTTATTAATGTTTATAAATATATAAAGGTTGAGGGCCATGAGGATGGAGCCAGGCTTTTCTCGGTGGCAAACAATGATAGGACAAGGGATAATGGGATCAAGCTGGAACACAAGAGGTTCCACTTAAATTTGAGAAAAAACTTCTTCTCAGTGAGGGTGACAGACACTGGAACAGGCTGCCCAGGGGATTGTGGAGTCTCCTTCTCTGGAGACATTCAAAACCCGCCTGAACATGTTCCTGTGCGACCTCACTTAGGCGTTCCTGCTCCAGCAGGGGGATTGGACTAGATGATCTTTTGAGGTCCCTTCCAATCCAGAACATACTGTGATACTGTAATTGTTTGTGATAGTTCTCAGCACAATCTCTCCTGTAAGTAGCAGTTTTGCAAGATGGAAAAGAAAATCTCTACTTTTTTCAGAGCCTTCATTCTGCCCCTCAAGTGCAGCCATTAGGAGACACCTTCCTCAGCTTTCTAGTGACAACGTGTTTAGCAAATGAGATGGTACCTGGTGTCTGCGATGAAACAACCTGTCACATAAACCTAAAATCAAATTTCCTATTTTGGTAATGATCTTTTCACAAAAGTCTATATTCTGATTGGAAATATCAGAATCTCTTCCTTAGTTGTGGATTTTTTGGAGTATGGAGTTATATATGTTCCTTGAAAGAGTTATTTTCACCATTTTGTTTATAATTTATCACTCTCCATATGCAAAAGTGAGATGAAGTGCCCATAACAGACCCCAGTGATCTCCTTTTAAGGCTTTTTTTTAAACCATATTGTCTGACATATCATCTCACCCAACACACTGAAAAAATAAGACATCATGTTAAAAATATTTTCTTTTTTTTTTTTATCAAAGATACAGCACTGCCACATTATTGCTTTACATTCTCAGTTTCAGTTGTAACTTCCATTATGTTCGATCCTCTCTGTTTTCAATTCCATATCCGTTACTGAGAGCTCTGCTTCTTCCAGGATTTGTCCAAAATACTGTAATTAGGACAATCTTTTAAACATTTTCTTCTCTTGTAGCCAAAGCAGAATTCCTGTGGATATGGCACAACTGATATATTGACTCTACTGTTCGGTTGGATACTCTGAGGTGTTTCTTTTTACAGTTGCTGCATTTATCTCATTTCCATCTGTGTTTTTGCATGAAGTGTGTGAGACAAATGTCTTGCATCTTTCTGCTTTTAGCTGAAGAATTGTGCCTACCTTTACTCTACTTTCCTCACTAATTCTTTGAAAACTCTTGGGAGCTTTACTCACACACATTTATTGTGGTCAGACATCACCAGACTGTGATGACACTGGTTTCTGAGCCTTTTTATTCCCCTCTGTGGACAAGAAGATTCCTTTCTGAAGATCAGTTGAGCCTCCACTTCTTTGAACATCTTTTGTCACCTGACACGCTTGCTTCTGATCCTTGCGGAGGAGGTTCAAGCTGAATTATTTATTCCAGCATGAAAAAACATCAATAACCCCTGTCTTGCTGTCATTGGGCTCTTCTCTGACTTTGTATATTTTAGTTCCCATGAGGCAGAATACCTGTCTGATTTCTGGAACTTTACTTATAATAAGCATATTTTCCTTAGTACTGTTTTCTAAAGGCTTTTAGTGGTGCTAGTGAGATTTTTTTTTTCCCAACTTCTGTCTCCCATTCTTTCAACTAAATATACATATATTGTCCTGACATCTCTCTCTCAAATACTGTGAAAGAAACATTGTCTTAGGCAATCTCTGAGGAATTATGGTATCGTCTATTGCTTTTGAATTAGATGCCCATTTCTCCCCAGTTTCCATCATTTGCCACTGTTTGTTTTTCCTTTGTATCCTTGAAGGCAGCTGATTTATATGGTTGTTTTTTCACTAGTTGGTCTTTCTCTGCTTTGTTTTTGCAGTTACCTTCTTCCACTCATTGCCCATGCATCACTCAGGTTCTTTGATTTAGCTGCTCCTGTACAAGCAATTTTATGTCCAGTCTCATTCTTCCATCCTTCCATCACACCCTCCAATTCCTGCCTGACATTAATTGCTGTTCTCACTGACATTTCCAGTCTTCAGGTTTTCTCAGCCAGGAGTTCTACCTTCTGCACACATATGTACAAATAGGTTATGCATATGTAACCTCTATCAGAAACAAATTTCAGAAGAAAACCATTTGGGTTTTTGAGTTTTCAGTGGCTGAAATGCCACTGTTGAAATTCTGTTACACTTTTGCACTTTCCACTGTGTATGTTTGCAGTTGTTTCAAGAGGTGATGCCTTGTTTTATTTTCTCAACAGCAATGTACACAGATTGTTTATGAAGAAAGAAGATACCACTTACATTAGCTGGAAATACAGTGACTTAGAAGCAAGAGCCATTTAACTTTGTTGAAGAACAGAAATTACCTTTTATTCTTTAATGCATATGTAACAGTAATAGCAAACACATTATAATAAATAACATACTTGTTCACTGCAAGTAAGTGGAAGATTAGGCCAAAATGCCTTCTGGTGCTGGCTTTAGTATAGAAATTAATGTTTCCAGGTTCTACTATCGATGGATCAGATAAACCATAGAGTGCTTCCTAATATGTCAAATCAATGAAATGCACCTTCAAACAAGGGAACAGTACTCCATTTGGAATAAAAGCAACTGAATATTCTTGTAGTAGTCTATATATCACCTTTAAAAACATAATAGAAAAGCAGCATCTTTATATTCTGTTAGGCCAAGTCTTAATCATTTGAAAATGCTGAGAAGTCTCTTTTTTTTTTTTTTTTTTTTAATTTTGACTAATGTTTTTAGTTCTGAAAAAATGGTGATTGAAGTGGTTTTGTTGTTAAGGTCTCTGGGAAAAGTGTAGCTTCTGATGTTTCTGTGCAGGTGCAGGACTTAGAACGTGCATACTTGCACCTTAACCCTTATATTCTTGTATAATGTCGATTTAGGGTGCCATGTGTACCTTGAGAGGTACAAAGAGGTGAACACTTCAGAGGATTGGGACCAACTCTCCCAGCAGCTTGACAGCATTAGTATGTCATTTCATAGTATCTAAGTATTGAATAAAAATATTTGGAAATTCATCCGTATATATATTACCAACCATGATGACTGGATTGATAAAGAATCCTTTTAAATTTAGCCTCACAGCTGATAAGGGGAAAAAAAATTACCCAAACCTGTGACTCTTATGTCATGGTAGCTCTTTCTGTGCCATTTTCCCAGTAAACAGGTTTCTAATGCACCCCAGTAAGCCATTATCGGAATTGTTTCACTGTGAATAATTATTTTCTATGTTTTCTTAATACATTAGCTAGGGGAAATATTGATTACAATGATTGCTAAATTTAATTGTGGTATTGAGTTTATTTGTAAAGATCACTTCTGGTTAAAAGAAGGCATTTTTTATCATCAGCACAAAATGGTTACCTTACAGGACAGACTCTGAAATGTGTTCTATTCTTCAAAATAAATTCCTCCCTAGTGCTCTGCTGTTCTAAGATTTTAGATGAGTTCTCTGCTTGTTCCTTTAATATTCCAATTTTATCCAAGTCTTTTTTTTAATTAACTTCTACTAATTTTATGTTTATGATCTGTTATTCTAAGTATTACTTAAGAGATCTGAATAATTAGTCACAGCCTGGAGAGGATGATACCTGCTCCATCTTTCTTCCAGCCACTGTGTCACTGGTAGATTGGAAGTTTTGAGTTCTGTGTGCTTCTCCTTAGGACAAATTTTGGTCTATTTTAGCCTGAAGTGGAGTTGAGACAATGACACGCACAAATAGACTGTTTTAAGGGTCAGTTCTGTGAGCTAATAGTAATCAGCAGTTTCATGCCACAAAAAGAAAGTGGTTTATTGAGCTTAATGGAAGTGAAATTGCATAGGGATGAAATAGCAGGTGAGAGGCATTACTTCTTAGTTATTTTTGGAGAAATAATTCCTGACAATGGTGGAAAGCTTTGCTTTCTTAATTTTTTTTCCCAGGCTTCATATATAAGTAAAAAGCTTAATTGTTCTACTTGTACCAAAAAACAGATGTGCAGCTGTGTGTGTGACAAGGTTGTACAGCTATGAAGTTTTAGTTTATTTTTACTCTCATTGAAATCTGTGGGATAATTTGAAGAGTGGACAAAGTTTAGTGCGAGAATAGAAGGGTATGATCCAAGACTGCTGTGAATTCAGAACTGTAAAATACACTGTCTAAAGTCATCACTGGGTTTTAAGATTGTCCTTCTGAGTAGCTGATGATAACATTGAAATCAAGTCTTCAAAATGTATTTAGTAGTAGAAATGCTATAAGAGTGAAGAATGACAATGGAATATCCAAATGATGACTTCAATATAAAAATGAACATGATACATATGAAAATAATAAGGAAGTGGGAAGCTGTTACTTTGAAAAGATCAGTACAAAAAAATTCAATAGAAGCTGACAAGAGAAGTGAAAGCTTTTTGCTTGAATAAGATGAATATAAAATAGGGAGGAACAGAATCTGACAAGTAAGTGAAAGATCACTGTTTGCATGCGATCGATAGAAAAACAAATGCAATGCAAACTGACCAAAAATAGAGGATTCTTTCAAGAAAAAAGATTAATATGAAATAAATACTATAGGAAAATACAGATCAGGGCGTGTGATAAGGTATATAAATAACAATGTTCCTGTAGTGTTCTTATATATTTTACTGTTATAGTTTTAATTTTTTTTAAGTTACTCATTGAGGCATGCTGTTTGGTCACCCCATGGCAAAAGCCATAGAATCATAGAATTCTTTTCGTTGGAAGAGACCTTTAGGTCTTTTTTCTTTTTCTTTATTCCTTTAATAGCTTTTGCAAATTGTTGTATATCATAGGAAGGTGTTAGGGAAGTAAAGATAGTATATTGGTACAGACTTTTAAATTATATTGTCTGCATCTTTGGAAGGGGTAATCTTAATCCATATCCTCTAAATCAACTCTTTTCAGTGGCTTGTACTTGTTTTTGTTGTGTGTGTATGACTACAAATAAATCTATCCTAGACAGTTTTTTCAGTTTTGTTGTTTATAATTGAGTCCTTTGTCCTGCAAGAATACACTGTTTGCTAATACTGAAGACAGAGTAAGAAACACATGAGAAACCTTTTTAGGCCTTGTGTTTCAGTAGTTGAAGAAAATGAAGATGTTCCACATTATTAGAATCACAAGACTATATTGGCTAAAAGGAAAGTTTATCTTGTTATCCCCCTGTACCTCTTGAAGTTTTTATAAGATTGCTTTAGAAAGATCCCATTAGCAGATCCAGTGTGACTGTGTGTGTGAAGAGGGATGGGTGTTTGGGGGTTTTGAAGCCCCAACTGTAATGATACGGCTTTTCTCGGGAGATAGGTATCAGTTCTGCTTTATGACACTGATATGTAATTTATTTACATCTGGTGTTTCAGGCTCCCTTGTCTGAAGGTTTTTTACTTCTTAACACTAGTATTGACCACTGAAGAATACTTCAAATGTCATCAGTTTGTCCAGATAGAGATAGGGCAAAGAAAATAAAGAAGGATAGTGCCATAAGTTCTGCTGAACTTTTGGTGAGGGGCTGGTTGTCACTGAGGTAAATTCATCTTTCATCTCTTAAGATTAGAATTGCAATAGTGTTGAGGTTTCTTTGCTGCTTGCTCAGGTGTTTGATTTATGATCTTTCATAAATGATCCATTAGCATTTTTCATGCATTCTGGTAGTTAAACTTTCCAAAGACAGAAATATGACATGAGTGTTTCATTTCAGTGCTTGATGCCGTCTTGAAGTCACTGAGTTGAGCCATGAGGCAGATGACCCTCGTCATTATGTAGTGGTCTAACGAAGAGCAAGCCAGAGTTCATCCATTAAACTTTGTTCTATTTTCCTTTCAGATAGATTCTGCAGACCTAAAAAGATAATTTAAAATATGGCGATGTAATATGTGCTGATATAGTGGCTGACTGTTGGTATTCAGTTTTGCTATTCACGTTGCAGAGAAAAACCTCTCTAATCTTCCATGCCAATGTGCACTCATATCAGCGAGACTACTGCCATCAGTACGTTTCTGTGCTTACATTGCTCATGCATCTGGTGATTGAATTTTTCCTTGGAGATCCCACTGAGCAGTACATTATTTGCAATATTTAGGGTAATGTCATGCTAATTAAAGCAGTGAATACAGTCACTGGATGAAAGAGTGAATTTCGTCCTGATTTCAAACCTAAGGAATTCTAAAAAAATGTAATGTTATGCCCTACTATTTTTCTTTTGCACTTACACAGAAAAAAAACATACAAATATTCCAGTTGTTTTTTCCTTTTGAACCTAACGGCATGTTGCTGTGTACAAACACTGACAGCTCTAGGCAGATGGAGCAAGATCATGAGCAAAATATAAATTGCTGGAATGGCTAGAGAAAGCCTACAGTCACACTGAAGGAACATGCAACCTGAGGGAAAATTAAGTAGCTGTTCATCTCCGTGTCCTCCTGCTGCAACGTTAGAATTGTCCTTTGTCTTAACCATAGATTGAACTGATCACTTACACATAATATATGTATTTAAAGGCAGTATGTATATGTACACATACTCATATATAACTATAATTATTGTGAGGAAATAAGGCATTTCATATTTATTCAAATGTTGTATGTTTTGCCTGCTCTGTGAATCGGAGTTTGATGTTGTAACACAGATCAGTGTTCTTGTGCAGATCAGCATTATTTTCTGGGCAGAATTTTTAAAATGCAAGCATTTTTTAAATTACTGAAATATATTTTACAAACATAAGAACCGCTTGTTCTATTTGAATCCACACATGCTAGAATTTAACTGTAAATCTGTCCTTTCTAAAATTAATCTCTGTCTTGAGCAGTTAAAGCTTCCCAGGCTCATTTGAATACAGGGCTACTTTTGACAGCTCAGTCTGGAATAAAGTAATTAGTTGGGGTTTTTTTGTGCAAAGTATCAACAATAAATGCTTTGTTTATGTATAACAGTTGCATCTTTACATTTTGCCTAATTTTTAGCTAAGGAATATGATGCTGATGTTAGTGATGTGGGTGCTACATGTGTTTTAATCCTTAACATCAATTGATGTAGGTGGAAATGACACAAAAAAAGATAGAAGATAGATAGTTTTGTGTTATGGGAGTAAGCTAAGACAAGAATAAAATACAGACGAAAGAGGATATTCAGTTTTTCTGAACATAGATTAAATATTAAAAATGAGTTTACATTATTTATTTTGATACAACATCTTCTTGTCTGTATATAAACTAATAAGTTGTTTGGGAATGGTGCATTGTATTATGCAAGAGCTAAAGGCCTTATATAGTGATCCAGCCAATGGATCATTCTGACAATATGCTGCAAGCTTGAATATATATCTCTAAATGCACAACTGCTGTTTTTCTTCTATTCCCACCAGTGGATCATGCAGAGTCGTGAAATGTGAATGTTGGGTTATCTGGGCTTTTTTTTTTGTTGTTGTTGTGTTTAATTTTGTTTTAATTTAAATATACCTTTGCTTCTTTTTTTATTCAGAAGGTGTTAAATATTTAGAATATATGTAGCTACAAATGATACTTCTTGCATATCTATGCCTTTTTAATATGTATTTTTTTAAGGATTTCTTGATGACTGGAAAATGGCATAAAATAGATAACTTGTTGAAGATGTTTGTGCATCTCTGCAAGTGGCTTTGTTGCAGCTGGTCATATGGGGTTAATGGTTTTGTTTCCTTTCTGAATAATCAGTAGTAATTTTTGAGCTAAATTTATGAAGTACTTTCATCCTGCTCACAAGCATAATTCTTGATTTACTGTCTTAAAATGTCTCATTTGTTGCTTCCAGTTATTGATCCCCCCAAAAAAAAAATGTTTTCTATTTTTTGGTGATTCGCTACGTTGCTGTACAGAACACACCTTTTCGCTAATTTATCATTAATGTCTCTCAATTTCTGCAGCAGGTGGGTTCTTGCATCACTTTCCCTTTAGTTATTCCATTTATAGTCAGTATAATTTCATTGCATTTTCAAATTATATCTTAATTAGATCCAACTTCTCTATCACACATAGCAGGGAATAAGAAGTCAGAGGGAAGCTGAGCAGTTGTTTTTATTTTGCAGAATTGGGAGGACAGCAGGTAATTGGAGAGTGTGGCAGAGCTCTGCAATAGCTTCTCTTCTTGTTCTGCTGCTCATACGGTTCTTCCCTCAATCCCCTGCTTGTGTTTGTCTTAATACGTTCGGTCTTAATTCTCATTTAAAAATTTCCAAGACATGAAAGATGCCTGCTTATGTGATTAGATAATACATAGCAAAATGAAATGATATATTAACAAATATCTAATTAGTTATGACAAATTACATAGCTACAGCATTTTTGTTTTCTTATCCCATGCCTTAGAGGTTATAGTCTTCTGAGCAGATGATGGATAGCTTCCCTGCCTTTTTAGTTTGTTGTATTCCATCATGAAGTGTGAACTGGATGTCTTTGACAGTATTTTATGCTTTGCTTTGGCATAAGCTGTCAAGAAGGGGGGCAGGGGAGAGATACTCAATGATAACTCACTAGGTCATACACCTGAAATCTGATTTTATGAAAACAAAACATTGTCTTTGGTTAGCCCTACCATGTTTCTTTAAATGTTGTCTCTGAAGTAAGTTCATGGGACTCTGTGATCCAGAACATCTATAGCTTGCCAGTTTTTTTGTTCTATCTTGTAGAAAACTGAAGGAATACCATATCTTTATTATTGTTTGTGCAAAAATGAATATATCTTACTTAAACAAGAAAAAATATATGAAACATTTTTTATTTAAAATTCTGCCAGTTATCAGAAGCCCAAAGATCTGAAATAAAAAATACTACATACACTGAAATGAAAAAGTGTTTTTTGTTGGGCACCTCTGCAAACACCATTGATGCTCCAATTGTTGGATTTATGCTTTGAAAAATATGTTTACATATGACTCTTCTAACTTGAGTTTGCAACTGCAAAATGCCAGCCAGATGTTGACTCG
The DNA here is from genome assembly GCF_963082525.1 of Nesoenas mayeri. Lineage (NCBI taxonomy): Eukaryota > Metazoa > Chordata > Aves > Columbiformes > Columbidae > Nesoenas > Nesoenas mayeri. The sequence continues at coordinate 11,431,871 of NC_137541.1, forward strand.
TGAACAATACAGAAACTACCTACATCATAAGGCTGCTTTTGTGCCAAAGAACCAGGTTATGTCAAGAAATCACTCAAAAGACCAAAACATTAAAGACAAAGTTTGTTACTATGATCTGACAGTGACATAGACAATAAATAACTTGGTACTGTTCTATAGCTGAGGAAGATGCTTAGTAAGGTTATGATATGCCAAAGATTTTCCTGAAAGTCAGGATTAGAATCAAAGTTAAAAGCACGTGTATTAAATTAGCACTAATACCTTCAATGTTATTATATCTGTTTACCTGAGATGGGATCCCAGCTCCGGGATCTTTACTACTGGGCATGTCTCATTTTCTGAGACGTTGTTATATGCATAAAGCATTTAGAGGAAATAAGTAAAGTAAAACACAACCCTTGTATAGTGTTGTTGGATCCTGAAAGTGCCAAAGTTTATTAACTTTGCTTTTGGATCCCATGTTTTAATGGTAAAATAAATATTCATTCTGCTCGCGTACACTAGAATACCATTATCAGTGGCTTTGCTGAAAAAATATCCACTTGCAACAGGTGGGAATCTGACCATTGGTCTACAGAATATTTGTACTAAGAAAGCAGTTGCTTTTTAGATGAGAAATTGTGATATTATGTACCGATTGTTGGTTTGTATATAAGAATATATATTTTGTTTGGTTTTAGTTATGCTCAGGACCATCTTGTGAGCTGAAATTGAGTGTTGTAGTTAGAACTATACAGCTATATCACTCTCAGTTATAGACAACAATATAGCTATATTTGAATGCAATCACATTTGCTGCTAAAGATGCCTAGGATGATGAAAATTGTGAGGTGACATTGTGCTCAAGACAGAATGTCACTCTTGAGTCTGGAGGTTAAGTATTGGCTATTGACTGTGAACTTCTTTATCATTGAAAGGCAAGCTGTTCTCACTTTCAGCTATCTCATTTATTTAACCATTATTCTTTCAGGAGAGCTGGCTCTGCCTACATTAGTATTTTAGTTCAGATCAGAAATGACCTTTGGAAGAAAACACTGTTTGGCCCAAGTTACTGCACTTGATGCTGCTGGGCTGTCTTGGACGTGCTGGTTGGTTCCCCCCCATGCAGCTGAACCAGGAGGTGCCATTTCACAGGGCACCTGGCCCACACCAACTGTTAAGGGGCATTCAGGTCACAGCACGAACTAGATGTAGCAGAAAGACCTCCAAATCCTGTATAACATGAATGTGACATCTCCAGCATCAACTCTTTCGATATGCAGACCTGCTCCCATTGCATTGCATTGCTGGCTGATATAGGTGAAGCCACTGAAACCAGTATGCTGTCAGAAAAAAAAAGGAGTTTCTCACTTAGGATTAACTCTTTCCTTTTCCTTTTGTGAAACAATTGTTCAAATGGGTTGTTAGCAGATTTGGATCCTTATTTCCCGGAGTACATCCTGAATTGAGGCAGATTGTCAGAGCGTGATGGGATTTAGCTGATGCTAAACTCCTGGAATTCAGTTTTGCTTTCTTCATTTACCAAATATGAAAGTTTAATATTAATAGAAATGCCTGTAAGACTGGGGCTGAATTTAGTTGTATTTCACTAGGTGAGAAAACTCCTTTTTAAAGCCTTATTTTAAATCCAGATTCATACTTTTATATCCTGCTCCTTATCCTAGGAAATGTGGTACTCTGTATCCTCAGTGCCCAACTTTGGCTGAAAGTAGCTGTTCAAATTGCAGTATGACTTCAAAGGTCTTTATAATGTATTCTTAACTGTTTTGGTTTCAGATGCATTTTTTTTCCACTCCATTTCACTCCATCCATGTGTGTATTTCCTTGACACAGTGATCCCTTCCTATTATTTGAAATGATCTATATAGAAGCACTTAGAAACCTCAAACTCAGCAGCTTCTCTGATTTTAAAAGTACTGCGTATGCAGTACTTCCTAATTTCAGGAAGGGTTACAGCCCTTATGGGAAGCTAAAGTAGCTACAATTTAGTGGAGTTCAAACCATTAGGATAGGTATATATAAGGTGATAAGATTTCTTCTTAAACTATAGCGTAAATATACATAAAGTGATGGGATTTCTTTGTTTATCCTGTTTAATTTGGTTTTTTGCAACTTTGCTCTCTGTTCCTGTGGTTTCATATAATCACAAAGCAAATTAAAAATAAGGAGACCTTCAGCAAGCACATGATTATAAAAATGTGCTTCTGTTTGGACATGGTTTGTAGAACACTCAAAGAGTTGCAGTGTCAGATGAATAAAGCAGTGAATACAGAAAGTTCAGATGAATCCCAGGAGAATACTCATAGCATTGAAGTATATTAAAAAAACTGTGAAGAAGCTTGATTTTTGCTGTGTTCCTGAAGATCATTCTGAGTCTTTTATTATTTCAAAGTAATTTTGAGTCTTATGAAGTGATTTGTAATATGTTGAGTGTGGGGGGTTATTTTTTATTTACTTAAAAAAAACCCCTAAAGTAACAAGTCCAGACTCCTAATTCTGTGACCTGCTTATTGCATTAGACTGACAAAATACTATGTAAAGAGAGAGCATCTGTACAGGCAACAAGCTTTGAACTTTCACCTCCCTACTGCCCTATAACCTCTTCATCTTTGAGAAGATTTTAATTCATATTCCCCCTATATAACCTGGAAAGCAACACCAAACCATCAGCCAAGGTACAATATGTATGATGATGATGTGCTATAGAATGGCGATTTCTATTTTATTTTTATGTTCTATTTCTATAATGCACGATGCAGTTGTATGTGGGGCAAATGTTTCATCTGTTGGAGAGAAGGGACCTCTTTCTTGGGTAGCTGAATTTTAGAAAATACCTGATCTCTTCCTCTTTGATGCAACTTTTGGCCAAAACCACCACCAACTAAAATAAAAGTTTTGGAAGTTTGATTACTTTAGTCCACGAGACTCACCCATGAAATGGTTTGAATATTGACATGGAGCAGAAGCTGTCACATCTGCACCAGCTCATCTCCTCAACCAGACCTTATCTCAGCAGCATTTTTCTCACATTTCCTGCTTGTGCACTGTATTCCCCTCACTCTGTGTGTTTTGGATTTCTGTTGCCAGAGATACACTTAGATAGATTAAACCAACCTGCTATTCATTAATATTTCATTTATATGGGGATTAGATTAGAATCCATGAACCAAATCCACCATATTATTTCATATTTTTAAAAATGCCTTAAGCCTCAGAAAAAAATATTTTCTATGTTTTATCTGTATGTTCTCCATATATTAATATATATAGACAATAACTTTATAATGCATAATTATAAATTATATGATTTAAAATATAGATTTTAATATATCTAGAACATACATATGTATGTAATACAGGGATACATATTAATGCAGTAGAAAATTATCCATTGTTTATTTGCAAACATTTAATAGTCACTAATGAAAAACTAATAAGAAAAGCAGTTTTACTTTCAATTCTCTTGCTGCACTAACTCTGTATAAAACTGCATTGTTAGTGGTTACTAAGTTTCAGTGTCTAAAAGTACCTTATTTTTTATTTTTAACGAAGGTTGATATATCAGAATATGGCAGAAAACAACTTTCTGCATGACAAATCCAGTTCTTACTCTAGCTAGTCCATGTTGTTCATTTAATGAACTGATAAAGCTCTGTCTTAAAAGACCTGGGCTCCTTGAGGGTGTCTCCCATCAAAAGGCCATCTCAGTTCTTCTACTCTAAACTTGATCCTAATTACCTGATGCAATTATTCTTAAGCAGTGTATATCCATTTGTTCTTGTGCCAGTGCCATCCTTATGCCTACCAACCCTTTTCAGGGCTGGGCTTCTTTTCCAACTCTGCCTCATTTTTCTAGATTATATTACTCAAACTCTTTGTCTTTGTTCAGAAGCCAGATTTTCTGTGCCAGGCATCTTAGTGGCCGTTTTCAGCATGTTTTCCACTTGCAATTCATCTCTTTGCCTTAATGGACAAATCAAACACACAGTATTCCAGAAAACATGTGAAACAATCCTTATTTTATTAATGTATCTACATATTTGCTGGAGATACTTGTGTTTTCCAATGGCTGGGGAGAGGATAGAAGGAATTGCTGTTCATAGCTAATAAACATTTTGTAAGAAAAAAATGTAAGAACTTTTTAATAGGTGATGTATATAAAACTAATGTGATAGCATCCATTTCTGAATTGAGTTTCAGACTTCAAGTATTGCAAATTACAATGGGATTCTCACCCTGCTTAGGATTTCTTGAACTTGTAAGGTGCTCTAGTGACTGGAAAGTTATTGAAGTGGTGGTGGCCTGGCAGACTGAAGATAAAGTTCAATAAATTATTCCACAACAGCATTTCCAAGCAGTTTTTGATTGGTTTTGTTTTGGTTTTGTTAACAGCTAATTATTTATTTTTTTTTTAATAGAGACTTCATAGAAGATGAAGCGTATCTCTATAGCTGGTTTAATTTGGCTGTCACTGTGATATCCTTTGAAATACTAAGAAAAAATTAGAGCAAAGTGAAGACCAGAGTTAATATGTGTAATATAGTGATCCTTTCTTTGTGTGTTTTGTTGATATTTAATCCCTGATATTTCCATAAAAATACAACATACTAATTTTAAAATGATACTTCATCTGTGTCTATTTTATTCTATTTTTTTTTTAAGAAGGAATTATTTCTAATTTAAAAGGCCTGTGTTAGAGTCACCTGTAAAAACTAATAACAAATAGTGGAAAATCAGGAGGTGCTAGAATTACTTCAAAAAAGTTAATTGTTTTTCCTTTATTGAAGTTCTTACTCTGTGCATAGCTCTACAAAATCTGAAAGTCTTCCAGAACAACTCTAATCAACAATAGTTTTCTTACATTTTTGTGTTCTTTCCATCTTCCCATGAAAAAAAACAAACAAACTGGAGTACTTTATGGATTGTTTACATCAGGTATTATTCCATGCTAGACTACTTGCCAGTATAATTTCATACTGCAAGAAACAAGGCAAAAAACAGTGTTCATCCTTCCTAGCTCATAAGATTCACAAATACTGTTATCATCAGTAGGTCACAGTATGTAATAGGGGTGTCTTTTGTCCTTTATAGACATGAATGACTTGTTGAAAAGTTATGTGTGTACTGAAGAGTCTATGACTCTGCATTGTATTAACTCATTTTTGTTGAGCTATGATAGAAGCTTAATTCTGTCTCCTCTTCTTGACATTTTTTTTATTCTCATTTCCTTCTCTTGGGTGTTTCTTATTTTAATGAGCTTTTACTGAGCTTCTCTAGCGATCAGCATGTGGCAGCTGAGCCACTCAGCAGACAGCGTCTGGTTTTGCCAATTAATTTACTTGATTTGACACAGACACAACAGCACACTAGACTGCAGTGACTTCTGCAGAAAACTATTTATAGAGTGTCTGGAACATAATGTCAGATATCTAATGGGGAGTGGAGAAGTTCATTTAAAGAAAAAAAAATACATGCTGTTTTATCATTTAGGCTTTTAATTAAGAGTATGAAATATGTACTCTCTAAAATTTTCTCTCAGCAATCGTGGATGTTGAAATTATTTGATTTCATTATTGATCCATATGCTAAAAAATGCCTTTTGATGCTTTTTTATGCACCATTGAATGCATGTGGCCCAAGCAGTTCCGATTATTCCATTGTGATAGGAAATACAAATGCTATTTTCAGAGTGAGATTTTTGTAACTGATTTAGGTATGTAAGATCCAGCATAATATCACTTAAAATAGTGACCTATCCAATTGGAAGTGCCACTATACAATAGCTGGTGCATGTTAAATATTATATATATATAATTATGTCTATTATATAACATTATAGTAAACATTATTATTAATAGAATATTAATTAATTTTATTAATATAATAATAGTATGAATATTAAAGATTATTATACAATATATTATATATAATTATATTAAATAATATTATTTTTCCTTTCCTTCCATGCTTTGAATGAAAATAATTCCTTTGCATTCTTATTTTGTTTTTTTTATACAAATGAGTGGAGTTTCTTTATTTTGTAACACTTTGCCTCATTTGTAATTCTTTACCTTTCAAATTAAGTAGTTAATTCCTAATATAGTAAACCTACACACAGCATAACACTTTCAAATCAGCTGGTGGATGCTTTCAAAACTAAATACAAGTTATTACAAAGTTTGTAATTAATCTGATAAATTTGGAATTCTGGAGCATGTGTGTAAACTACATTTAAAACATGAACTTTGTAGACATGCACCCCTATGGTCTGTGCCTGTATCTATCAGGTTATTCTGCCAGTGCCAGTGTAAGTGGATAGAAGTGCATTGTTTGGAGCTCTAATTTATTTGCTTAACCTCTATAGGGATGTTGGATAAAACACTCTCCAGTTCTCTCTATTCTCAGAATATTTTCTTGTTAACAGGTTTCTAATCAGCTGTAAAGTTTGTTGGGTTTTTTTGGTTGTCTGGTTGTTTTTTTTTGTTACTTTTTTGGATGACTGTTTTGAGTTGGACACTTTCCTGTGGTTTTCTAAGGAAAGCCTAAGTATCCAAATCCAAATTTCTGGTTCCACTCTGATGACCAGTTACCTTAGAGACAGTCTTCAATTTGTAGCCTCTATAATCTTTCCTTTGCTCTGGCCTTTTGCTCACTTTGCATGACAGAACTAGATGGCTTGAAACATGCATCTAAATTTGAAGGGCTGAGATTCAAGTTACTATCAGAGTAGTTCTTCAAATCACTATATTTGAGAATTATGTAGAAAATGTGTGTGTGTGTAGATATATATACATGTGCATATAAAAGCCAGTGTAAAAATCTAATTTAAGACAATTCCTTCTTAGTCAAATACAAAAATGAGATGGGAGTACAACTTCCCAAACACAGTTGGGAGTAACATTCTATGTAATTTAACATAAGCTGGAAGGAATGTGATTTTGAAAAGATTAGTGAAACACTTAAGTCATAAAGAAGACTAGTTTATGCCTTCAGTAGAGTTTCTGTAATATCTGATTAACATGGCTACCAATGGAAGCACTTGTGTCTGTACATATATGCAAAAAAAAAAAAAAGTGCACTTGCAAATGTATTGTCCCTCTGTGCCCACTTCTAAATACCATAATATTTAACTACAAATATAAATTTCATTCATAACAATAACTTATTGGTGTTATCTTTAAAGAAATCAATGAGTCAACTTCATTAAACAGGGTATGGAAGTGTAAATACTACAAGATTAATGAACTGCCAAGGAGGTCCCTTCTGCTCTCCCCAGTAGATGTGTAGCTGCTGCATCAGGGAACAGCAACTGCCATTTTTTCAGATCTAGTAAATAGCTCTCAGGCTTTTCAAATAAAGTTATACTCTGCCTTGTACGCAGGCCAGGGCCTATACATTGAATAAATCATCAGAAGTGTGTTCCAGCTCTTTTAAAGAGACCATAGTAGTGCTCTCTATTTTTTTATTGATTGCATTTGCAGAGGAAAATTGAATCCATTCCTTGTCAAGGCCCCTAAACCTCATGTCATAAAGAAGAGGGGGGGAAAAAGGAAAAGATAGATGGAGTTCAGTGCAAAAAGCCAGAAAGAATGATGTTTCCTATTGCGTGATGATAAATTTTACTTTTTCATCTTGCCCATATCAAGTGAAAGGTAGCAGTTGAAGTACTTTGAAGCACTAATCTTCAAAGACTTCTTTTAGTAGAATTGGAAATAAGCTTATTGGACAGATGTCTCCAACTAGATTTTTCTGCCAATTATCAGTCAAAAGCACTTTCTTGTACTCAAGTCAACTCAAAAGGGACTGTATCTGTTTCTACGATATGCAGCATCTCAGTAGATGTGGCCATAACACCTCTAAACATTTTTGTTTTAGTAAAATGCATTGATTTTAAAACAGCAGAATAAATTATATTCTTAATGTATTAATGAAATTAATATGAATCCATGTCTCTCAAATTAGGATATTCTGACAGGTGCCATAGGCTCTACTACAAGCTAATGAAAATAGCACTGCATTGATTTTTATGTGCAAGTTGGGAATCATGATATTTTAGTAGGGATCATCTGAAGGATGGTTTTGTTGCTGTTTATGAGTGGTTTTACTTGCTTTTCTTTGGTTGGCAATTTTCAAATCCATTGCTGTGGGCTTTAAACCAGGATCTAGAGGTATTGGTTTGAAATTGCCTATTACCAGACTTGATTTACAGCTTGTCTTTTCCAATCCATGGTATATTCTTTAGCAGAAGCAAAAGAATAACATAAGTTGTGGAAAAACACTTAGAGAAATAAATGATTAAAGCTAAAATTTCCTTTTACTGATTACTTGATTGTGTAACACAAATGCAGGTGCGTTCTATATGGGTATATAGAATGAAAAACAAAACAAAACCCAAACAAACAAAAGCATCCTGAATGAAGGGAACAAGTTTGAATTACAAACTGCTCCAGGAATAATTGTTTTAATGATTGTACAATCAGCTATTGACATATCAGTCCCACAAAATAAACTGTGTCTGTTCCAACCAACATACTCTTGTCATCATAATGAAAAAGTGAATTAGGAGGAAGGTGACATATGCTGAAGTTTATATGTATGCTGTTAACATTTATTTCTGAAATGCAGCTTGGGCACTTAACTGTGAATTTCTGGAGTGGGTGAAGAAATGTTTTTTTCAGTGCCTGAGAACAGATATGTGATGTACTATTAACAGATTTTTCCCAGATTTATTGCATTTTACTTCTGTTAAGATGCTCTCTTCTCGTTGCTCATCTTGAGTTGCATGTTATTTTTTCATTTTTTTTAATTCCATCTTTGTGGTGTTTTTTTTTTTTTTTTCCTCCTGCTGGAAGTACTTGGAATTTTTTATTTTTTTTTTAGGGTGTTATATATGTTTTTGGGAGAAAGTTTTAGAGAAGAAGGAAGGGGAAAATGGGATGTCAGTAAGATCCCAAAACTCTTGACTGTGATACAAAACATCGCTTCTCCACAAATATTACAAATAAGATCTTGTAAGCTATATTTCTTGCTTTATAGCTTAATCTTCACAAGTCTAATAAAATGCTGAAATTATTACTTCCAATATATTCACTCAGCAGTTCAGTACTCAATTATTTTACTATTTGTAGTTTGTCTCATTAGTTTCTCTTTTTTTGTTTTTTTTGTTTTTTTTAATTATGGATGTGTTTTAGATATGTTTATACATATTACTGTGTATGTGCAGAGGTGTGTGTAAATGCATAGATTTGTGTGTGTGTATATATGTATACACACACACACACATATATATATATGTATATGATTCTTTGCAATGTATTTTAGGTGATGTTACACAGCTAGTCCCTGCAACAATGTATGTGAATGTATGGTAACAATATAGCTTTACTTAATGCAGTTTATTCATTTGTAAGCTTACTGTCTGAAGGAAATATCTTTAGAAATATTGTATCACATTTCATACGTGAAGAGTTTTTTCATGGGGTGCATAGTTACCAATTTCTAAAAGCTTTTATGAGCATGTAACTTCAAAATATTTTTTTCCTAGAGAAATGTTTTGCTGAATAGGGGTGTTAGTGCTCTGAGCAGGGTGGTGAAGCCAACAGCAGAATTTGGGGAAGAGGCTGCAGCAATTTTAAGCCAGAACAGGTCAGAAGGTGATAGAAATGCACTACTTTATATTGTCATGGGGCTTAGGAATTCAGACAGGACCCTGAAAACTAAATTCTATATCAGCTGGCAAAGAGATAAGAACTGTTGTCTCCCATGTGCCTTAATTAAGCGTCCTAAGCTGCAGAGTCCTAAATGTCACAAGGAACCATTGGCAGAGGCTTCCACTGGGCCAAATACCCTGTACAGAAGATCAGGAAATGGTAACATTAAAAAGAAATATTCAAACTTGAAAGGAAATTCTTGCCTAAGTAAAGGCCAGAGCTTCTAATGGCTTCGTGAGGACACTTTTGCAAGTGACATCTGAAACAAAATCAAGTTTAGAAAGTAGGTACATAATGTGTAATTACACAGTAGATCAAAATGGATCTTAAAGATAATTGAACTGTAGCTATTTTAAAATGCTAATAAACTTCTCGTGGTGTCTCAGGCAATTATTCCTCTTTCTTATGTAAACATATATATTTTTATAACTATCTACTTGACATAGAGAGGTATATAGTACAAGTTTATTGCTCAGAAAGAATCAAGAGAGTTGAAAATTAAATTTGGTATTTCTATAAAAAGCTGTATCTTGAGTAATATTATCTTAAAACTACTTTGAAGAAAACAGATAAATGTTTCTGCAAAACACCTGTAGCAATTTTCTCCTTAACCATTAAAAACCAAGCCTATAAAATTTAACATTGTGATCTCATTTCTCTAGTACCTGTTAACAACCTCACTGAAAATGGACTCTCTAATGTTAACTTTCAACCTGTCCTTATTTTTATTTATTTTTTTCACAGTGGCATTAGGCTACAATGTAGACGCATATATCAAATTGTGTACTATGATGACACTCATGTGCCTTAAATGTGAACTGTTTTTATTTAAGCTTGACATACTCATTTGCAAGAGAAGTTGAATTTTCTTTCCTGTGTGCAATATCATATTTAAGCAGGATCTGTCTTACAGTGTTAACTTTCATAGGATTCGTACTTAAATCTTTAGCTGTTTTGAAATGTTGGGTTTTTCCCTCTAGTTCCCTTTCTGCTTTTGGCTTGCCCGGTGTTTCAGTTTTAGAAACATTCTTTAGTGTTGCCTAGTGGCATTGTAAGTAAAGAATTAGAGACCAAAATAACAAAAAACCCTTCCTTTTCTAATCAACTGAATACTTGTTATTGCTGAATATTATTAAGGGTTTTGGGGGTAAAATTAATGAGATATCTACAGCTGATTAATTGAGGTGAAAAGCATAATTTATCATAAGTTATATCATCAGGTATTTTGTATCATAATAAAATTTCTTTGACTCTTTAGTCAATTGATTATTGCTGTACCCATGTTCATCAATTGTAGAGTAAGTCTCACTATGTTTTGGTTTTTTTTTTTAAGGCACAGAACATGTCAATATATTAGATATTTCATTATACAGTATATTTGATTCAAAGAAGCTTAGGTAGAGGACAACTTTGTGAATATATGTTTCTGTGTAACTGGCCATATAGCATTTAGCTAAAATGTGAATTTCCTATTAAGTTCGTTGCAGAACTGACTGAATTAATAAATACTAACGGTCACGCTGCTCATCTTCCTGTAACAAATCACATCTATGAATATTGATATCTCGTTAACTTGCAATAATTGGTACCATTGTGCATGTGACCCACCTTAGTGTTACAATTCAAATAACTCATCATTGTCTTTTTCCCCATATAGTCCTGGAAAGGGAGTCCTTGGTTACCTTTCACCTACTCTTGTTCCAGTCTCTCTTATGCAGTGTGCTGTGATTAGTAGAAATATCAATTTATAGGTCTGCATTTACTTTTCTAGCGCTGGGAAATGCAACTAGAGTGACATCTCAGAAACAAAGTAATTCTAGAAGGTAACAAATAAGCCAATAGACATTGCATACAAATAATGCAATGGGAAGAAGAAAGCATGAGGAACTTAGGGAATATTCCCAATGAAGAGGAGTGTGTTTCTTTAAATTTACTTTGTTGGTTAATTAAATGTTATAACTTTCTGTAATTCAGTTTGCTTTTCGTAGTCATTGCTGCTTCTATTAGGATGTAGATTTGTAATACCACATATGTTTTGTCTTTGACAGCAACAATAGTGTTGAATGAGCTCAACTGGACTGCAGCATTGGATGATGTGTTCAAGAGGAACAGAGAAGAAGACCCCACTTTATTATGGCAGGTTTTCGGTAGTGCAACTGGCCTCGCCAGGTATTACCCAGGTAACTGAAGTCTCCTAAAGAACTGTACTATGCAAAACATTGCCTTAAAAATATTTTGAATTATTTACAAGCAATAAAAGATAACTAAGGATTACTTTGTTACATAGATGGGGTTTCTGTATATCAAAAGTAACTTAAAGACTGTGAAATTATTCTGGCATAAAGCTGGTATGAGGGGGAAAAAACCGGGGGTGAAATCTGAACTAATATTTTTTACAGTCAGAGGAGCAGAAGATGATGTCTGTTGAAAAGCCGAACAGTTAAATTTTATTGTTGTATTGTTTATGTGTTGTGTAAAAATCAGTTGAATAGTTGTCAGTGAGATTTTTGGACTTGTCTAGTTTTAGAAACAGTGACTTGGTGATTAGACAGGAAATCTTATGGTTAAAGTCAGTAAAAATCTGTTTGCAGCATGATATGTTTATGTCCTGCAGAATCCATGATCTCTGACACTTACGTCTTTGCTATTAGAGCCAAGACCAATGAATACAACTTGATTACTTTAACCAGCATCTGTTCCACCTGTCAAAGAATCCCATTACTGGATCAGAGTACTTAATTTAAACAGATGTATATTTTACTAAATTTAGATCACCAGTAACCTTAATTTGATTTTTTGATATGTTCTAACTAATGAAAAGGCTAGTTTTATGGCAAGGCATTCCAGTTGTGCTGCTGCTGCTCTTATTAAGTGATGCTGTTATCAACAACAGAATGATGTGTCCACTACACACAAAACAATTGTGTGCAGTGATTTGTCTCCTGCTTAAAACTGGTTAAGGAAGAACTTTGGGATCCCTTCCCTTCTGTTTTTACAAGATTGTTGGTATTTCTGAAGGTGAAGGGGATTATGGTAAAGCTGTTACTGTGTCATTAGCACAATCGCTAGCACAGCCAGAGAAACTGCCCTAGGCTAGTTTACAGGAAAAAAAAACAATTCATAGCACTTGAGTCCTGTTTCTTCTGTCATGCTAGGTGCTGATGAGATAAATACAGTGAGATGGTGCAGAAAAAAAAATATTGAAAATACTAACTTTGTATTTCTTTCCTTTCCAAATGTTCTCTTTAGTTGATTTGGGGATTTCTTAGTTCTGTGTTTGGGGTCACCATTTGTCCCAGCTGACTATATAGTGATGTTTTCCAAGTGCTGAAAAATTAACATTTCTTATAAGTGTGGCAATCTCTAGGGAATACATTTTCAAGTGTAAGATTATCTTATATGTTGAAAAAATGTATTCTGTCTAGCTAAACTCTCTACTCATTTTGTTTACCAGCACAACACAGGAGCTTCAGAATCTCTATATATTCCTTAGAGCACTTCTATAGAATGGGAGAAGCTTGTTTTTGCTGTTTTTCTGTGAATATGTTGATTGTATATATTCCATCTAAACATAATTTTATATTTGTTTATTTTTATATGTATTTTTGACGTGCCATGTGGAGTACCGTGTCCAGTTTTGGAGACCTCAGTACAGAAAAGACATTGATGTGTCAGAGTAGGTCCAGAGGAGGCCATAGAAATGATCAGAAGACTGAAACAGCTCTCCTGTGGGGACAGGCTGAGAGAGTTGGGGTTGTTCAGCCTGGAGGAGTCTCCCGGGACAGTTTATTGCAGCCTTTCAATACTTAAAAAGGTGCTGATAAGAAAGGTAGAGACAGACTTTTAAGCAGATCCTCTTGCAATATGACAAGGGGTAATGGTTTTAAACCAAAAGAGGGGAGATTTAGCTTGGACATAAGGAAGAAATTTGTTACAATGAGGGTGGTGAAACACTGGCCCAGGTTGCCCAGAGAGGTGGTAGATGCTCTGTCCCTGGAAACATCTAAGGTCAGGCTGGATGGGGCTCTGAGCAACCTGGTCTGGTTGAAGATGTCCCTGCTCATTGCAGGAGGGTTGGACTAGGTGACTTTTGAAGGTTCCTTCCAACTCAAACTATTCTATTTACTATAAAACTCAGGTCTTCACACCTCCTGCTTATTTCATTCCTAAGTGCCTGAGTCTTTTTTAGCTATCTGGTCCTGTCAGAACTTGACTTCAAAAATTCCTGGGTAATTCCCTAGTTCTTACATTTTACACACACATACAGACTAATCTGGGGCAGTCTGACAGTCTTGAAATTGTATACGCATTTTTCTGTGTATCTTTTCCTTTAACTTCCTTCAATTTAGAGCTCAAATCACTAAGCCCTTTGGGGTTTATATTTTTAGAAAAGGTCTTTGTGCAAGTTTGTCCATCTTTCTCTCTTTGTAAACTCTTTATCTCAGTTTGCAGAGATGTATCTGACACAGAAAAACATTCTGAAAATGAAATCAAGTTTCATATACTGGAAAGGATATTTGCTTTTTGAAAATGAAATGATAAATTGTAAAACATTGCTTCACAACCCACTGAGTAGATGAGGGAAAGGCTGTGGATGTTGTGTACTTAGACTTCAGTAAGCCCTTTGACATTGTATCCCACAGCATTCTCCTGGAGAAGCTGCCAGCTCAGGGCCTGGATGGGTTTACTCTGTGATGGATAAACAACTGGCTGGATGGTCAGGCCCAAAGAATTGTGGTGAACAGAGCCAATTCTGGTTGGCAGCTGGTCACGAGTGGTGTGTCCCAGGGCTCAGCACTGGGGCCAGTTATTTTAATCTCTTTATCAATGATCTGGATGAGGGGATTTAGTGCACCCTTACTAAGTTTGCAGCTGATACCCAATTGGGTGGAAGTGTAGATCTGCTGGAGGATAGGATGGCCATGCAGAGGGATCTGGACTGGCTGGATCGTTGGGCTGAGGCCAATTGTATGAGGTTCAACAAGGCCAAGTGCCAGGTTCTGCACTTGAGCCACAATAACCCCAGGGAGCGCTACAGACGCAGGGAAGAGTGGCTGGAAAGCTGCCTGGCAGAGTGGGATCTGGGGGTGTTGATTGACAGCAGCTGAACATGAGCCAGCATGTGCCCAGGTGGCCAGAAAGTTCAACAGCATCCTGGCTTGTATCAGGAATAGTGTGGCCAGTAGGACCGGAGAAGTGATTGTGCCACTATACTTGGTACTGGTGAGGCCCCACCTGGAATACTGTGTTCAATTTTGGGGCTCTCATTATAGGTAAGACATTGAGGTATTAGAGAAAGTCCAGAGGAGGGTGACAAAACTAGTGAGGGGCCTGGCGCACAAGTCTTATGAAGAGCAGCCGTAGAGGTTGTAGCATGGAGTGTGTTCATTTCTTCTCCCAAATAACGATTGATATAACAAGAAAAAATGGTCTCAGGTTGTGCCACTGAAGGTTCAGATTGGATATTAGGAAGAAGTTCTTCATTGAGAGGTTTATAAAACACTGGAACAGGCTGCCGGGCGAGGTGGTGGAGTCATCATCCCTGGAGGCCTTTAAAAGGTACATAGATGAGGTTCTTAGGGACATGGTTTAGTACTAGTGTTAGGTTATGGTTGAATTTCATGATCCTGAGGGTCTCTTCCAACTGAAATAATTCTGTGATTCAATTTGCCTTAGGTAAGCCTACTTCAAAGTTATTAATTTCTCCATAATATTGATATTTGTGAAAGAATTGAGAAGTGTCAAAACTGGAATTAAAATGCATAGTTAAGTCTGCACATTAGTAGCTGAAATGCATCCACTCAGTCTTTCCTCTCTTGAAAGGAATCAATCTTTGGTACCTCTAAGCTATAGAAGGTGTCTTCAATCACAGGTTTCTTGAACTCATGTTTTTATCTGATAGTGTCTCACTGCCTTGAGTAATGGGCTAGATGGTACATCACTTCTGTCCTAAAGTAGGTTCTTAGGCTGACCTTGTCACTATAATAACCAGCAGCATGAAGGGATCTTTCTATAAGGGACCCTGTGGGTGAAAAGTATGTGTGAAATATGGGATTATTTTTGTTTACATATATCTCCTTGTTTCCTACATATATTCTGGTTTTGGTACTGCTGTTCACTTCTTTAACATCACATGTATGATTTCATATCATTTTCATCTGTGCTTTCTCTGCTTCTTTGCTACATTTGTGTTCCCTTGTCTCTGTCAAGAGGACAAGACAGCTTCCTTCTGACCATAACCTAGGTTGAGACATATGGCATTCAGACCAGTTCCTTTCCTCAGACCTTCTTCTTTATACACTATAATAAGTGATATTAGGTTTTGATATAATAGTAGTTAGATGCAGTAGAATAAGAATAGGAAACTGTATTTTATGAAAATAGATAACAGCACTAGGTATAGGAAGTAATAGTACCAAATTATTCACTTCCTTTAATGTTATGACATAAATAGTCCATCAAATGTTCCTTAGTCAAAATGTCATTTTTACTGAAGGAAAAATTACATTCTGTGTGATGTTATCTTTAGTTTTGTTTTGAAGAAGAAGATAAGCCAGATTTAGGAAGATATTTCTGTAAATGGGTAGACAGATGTGCAAGAAAGCTAAGTATTAAAACCTAGACATAAACACACTGCCAGACACAAAAGGGATCTGTACAGCCATGTCCTGTGTTTACCTTATAAGATACTCCAGTAGAAACATTAGATACTGAGGTCAAATTCTCTTTTATAGAAAAATAAACAAAATTAAGCAAGTAATGTATTAATTATTTTTTCTCTAGAATATATTCAGTTCAGCTCTTCTTCTCAAATATCAAGAAAGAAATAGAAGAGCCAAAGGCACAGGATACCTGCATAGTTCTCAAACCTATTTTATAATCTCTTTCAGCTAGGGTTTTAATCAGCTTGATTTAAAGAGTCAACATGAGTCTCCTCATACTGAACTTCTTTAAATTATTTTAAAAAGTGTGTCTTGCCTAAAATAATTTTAAAAATTAGTGAGAGTACTTAGTATCAACATTTTCATCAGTTTCAATGGCAGCACGTTTGTGAAGAGAAATGCTGTGCTCTGTGACTGTGCTGGAAACTATCAATTTTGATATGAAGATGCCAAGAGCAATTTTGAGATGTCTATTAGCTATTCTATGAGCTCTGAACAGCTCCAGAGTAAGTAAACAGTAGTTTAATAAAAGAGCTCAGAAGAATAAATAAATTGAATGGAACTTTTAGGAATGATGTAATATATACTTATTCTTACATTTGAAGTTGTATGTTCCATATTAGTCTGTCTTTCAAGAGATGGTTTCAGCATTGTAAGGATGATTTGTCCTTTGGGATTGTGTCAGAATCAAGACAGGAACCTTCTTAAGGTGATGAAGATACCTGTTTTGTACAATCACTGTTGGTTCAGAAGTAACAGTGGACTCAGTGTTTGTTTTACGAAGTAGGTAGTTATTAATTTATTATTTTTAATTCACTGCAAATACTAATGTGTGGAAAAGACAAGGTGAAAAAACTTGGACATATTGAATACGTCCAGTATGTCCACTGGTATGTCCAGTGTTTATGCTGAGGCCAGCTTCACGTGTCAGCCTGACCAGTCCATATGGACAAGGCAGCTCTGAGCTCAGGGCAGGGAATCTTGGAGTCAGGGACAGGATCAGCAAAGCATAACAAGGTGCGCAGGTATCCACACAGCGCAGCTTGGGCAAGGAGCAAGTGCTGGAGCTTAAATGAATCTTCCAAAGCAAGAGGTAGAGGCTCCCGTGAGGTTTCTTGCACTTTTTTGTCCCTCTCCTCTTCCTACATCAGCAATCCCAGGTTATGCATCTTTACCATGTAAAGGTGGTCTTGAGCAGAGGCACCAATCACCCAGGAGGCTTCAGAGGCTGCTGACAGATGTAGAGACTGTCATTTGATTGATTTATTTTCTTTCTGAAGAAACAAAGAAATTTGGTGAGGCTACAATTTATTCCTTAATCTCTTCTACTTTTGCCTCTTGCTCAAAGGGGAAACAATGTTTGCTGACACAAAGTAGCATCAGATATTTTCTTTCTGCTCAGAAATGAAATTGCATTTGTTGGCTTACTGAGTGAGGATGAAAAGAAGACTCCATATGTTTTTCTGTCTGTGTTCATCCATCAGTGGAAAAATTAGACACGTATCATACACTGGTTGTTTGCAAACTATCTGAAAATTATTTCACTGGATGTGCTGAAGTTAGCTTGCAAGTACTTTGGATTCTGCACGATAAAAATTTTCTATTCAAGTTACAGTTGGCTATTTCATCTGCCATGAACACAGACCTACTAATAACACATTAAAAATGCGAAATGCTACAGGTTTAATATACAATGTGCAGTTGTCGTTGTCCAAAAGTTGGATAGTTTTTGAGCTTTTATATACATATATATTTAATAATTCTTAAAAATAGTTAACTTTTAACGAACTGCTGAAATCGTCAATTGATTGAAACGAAATGGCTGACTTTTTAAGTGAGTTTTTTCACAGCCAGCCATAATGCATCAGGCTTCATGTAAAATACATGTCATTATGAGAGGTGGTTTTGCTTATAGACTTAGCCTTGCAAGCAACACATAGAGAATCTTTTGTGACCAATATGCAGATAAATCAAACATTCTCATGAAGCTATAGGAGAGGGATTTCTGTTGTTTAAGTTATTGGTACTAAACTTAATTTCCATAGCAAGAAGATAGCATGTGATAGATGAGATCTGATTCACTAAAATTAAATTCTAAAAAAAAAAAAAAGAAAGGGGGGGGTGGGGATGTAAAAATATGAACAGTCTTAAGTATATATGCTCAAATGTAACTAAAATCAGAATTTCAGTTATTTTGTTTTCATTGACAGGCCTGGCCAGAAAAGCCAGACCCAGACAGAAGGGCATGTAGTGAATATATGTTTTGTCCTGTTAGACATGACACTGTTTTGTGTCTTGTCCTGTCTGACCTGCAGCCACAGGGACCTTGAAGTCCTTACCCTGCCCTGCTGTTCAGCCTCTGCTCAGAGGTTGTCTTGAGTCATCTCAAAAAACAAGAAATCTCAATTCATGTGGTGGCATTTTGGGGAATTAGTTACAGCTTCTTTTCTTCCTTTTAACAGCAAATCACAGTTGGCTTTTCCAAACATTTCTCATGTATAACTTGTATGAGAAAGCACTTCCAGTTTCTTATTGTTTGATTTGCAAACAGAATTTTAACTGAATTGTCTGCAGAAGATAAGATAGGACTGGACATAAAAATAGCTTCTTCCCTTCTTGTTTTTCTCTGGGGGCTCAGTTTTCTTGAATACATGTTTACAGTTGTAGCTCCTTAACAAAATCTACCAGATTTAAAAATATTTGTGCAAGTTTCCAGCCTTTGTCCTGCAAGCAAACAGTTTTCAATTATTTATGTTTAACTCAAGAATAAGACTCAGGTTTCACCACTACCATGAAAGCAAGCTCCGGTTTTTTTGTTTGTTTTTAAGTAAACCCTCCTGAAATTTTAGATTATGGAATTCTGAAAGGCAATTTTTTTTTAAAACAGTGCACCTAAAATTGCAAAAATATCACATATAGTATTTTAATATCTAAAACTTTAATTTCTGGAATGCTTTAAAAGAATAGGTAAAATATGGTTTTTCTCAGAGGATAAGATACTCTGAATAGATGAATACTCCAAATGGATGAATATTCTGGAAGGATTATCTCATTCAGCAGATATGGACTACCTAAAACAGAATATCTGATGCCTTCTTAAAAGCTAAGAATAAGTGACAGTAGTCACAGAATGATTGAGGCTGGAAGGAACTTTTGAAAGTCACTTGGACCAACGCTCCTGCTCAAACAGGTCCCCCTACAATCTGCGATGTAGGGCAGCTTTGGGGTTTATTTTTATAATATTTTTTTCCAAATTTATTTTTCTTTGCCAACAGGAGTTTGAAATTATTTTCTTTATTTAGTTATGCATACTGTAGAATCATAGAATCATTTCAGTTGGAGGAGACCCTCAGTATCATAGAGTCCAGTCATAACCTAACCCAACTCTAGCACTAAACCATGTTCCTAAGAACTTCGTCTAAATGCCTTTTAAACCCCTCCAGGGATGGTGACTCCACCACTTCCCTGGGCAGCCTGTTCCAATGCCTGACAACCCTTTCCATAAAGAATTTTTTCCTAACATCCAATCTGAACCTCCCCTGGCACAACTTGAGGCCGTTTCCCCTTGTCTTGTCACTTGTTACTCAGGCTATGACACCAACACCCTTCATGCTAGTTGTAGGAAAAAAAAAAAAAAAATATATATATATATATAAATAAGTACATATATTTGTGTATATATATGTATTTATATCTGTAATATATATAAAAAATCTTGAATTCATTCCGTGTGGACTTGTACACATAGAGCTTTCTTGACTCCATGTAGACAGAAAGGTACTTTAATATGGATCATACTGCAGATTTAATTCATAATAACCACAGAGCAGTGGACAAATAAGTTATACAGAAATAGTTTCATACTTATCAAGCCATATAAAACTATTTTAATTAAGTTACTTATATTTTGTGAGGCATCTACCTGGCTAATTTTGCCATGAGGTTTTAGAAAGCAGCTATCTGAAAGAACAATTTAATATCAAATTTTTGGCAGGCTACTTGGAAGTGTAGGTACAAACCAACCAGTTCCTCTTTTAATCTTGAAACCCTTCTTAATTATAGAGGTAATGAGAATTGTAAGTGTTAATCAATGTTTCATTAAAATATTGCAATGTGAGGCATATTATTTTCATTGTAGCAATTACTAATTAAATACAATTTAAAACCATTTTATATTTATGTACCTTTTGCCAGATATCACCTTGTGTGTGTGTGTGTGTAAGGCTAATATTCTTAGTAAAAGATGCATTTTGTTTTGAACTGAAGACAACAGACGTTCATTTGCAGTTAAATATGATATAAGATGCTTTCTAGTTATAGCAATAAATACACTTAGGAAAGTTTGGCTGCCAAGGATTACTCAAATGAAAACACACTCTTGATTTGGATTAATGTTTAGTAAAAACAATCTGATCTGCAACACCAAGTCATCTCTCTTGGGCAAATATACTAAAGAATATTTCTCAAAGGTAATACTAGGAAGGGTGGTACTGATATAGATAGTTTCAGATCTCAGTTAGTGGTTTGTATATAGGAATAACAGTAGCATCGTGATGCATGGAGAGATTCAGCATTTTTTATGAAGAATTGTTGAACCTGGACTCAATGTGACAGTGTTTGTTCTGCAGCGTGTTGAAGGTGGGGATGTGCCACGGCTGGTCTAGATCCAAAAAGCTGAGGCAATTGGTAACAAAAATAAAACTGAAAAAGGAATACTATACTGTCCCCAGATGTTCCAAAACTCCCCACTTCCATCTGCATATTTAACAAGAACTTGTAGGAGATTAATTTAAATTAATTTGAACTTGCTTTCCCAAAATTATATGTCTGGCATCTTCCACTCTCCCAGAATGCTGCATAACTATTTCTCAGAGGGAAAAACAGCCTCCAGCCTGTGGCTCTGTGGTCCTTTTCTTATCACATAACCTAGATACACTTATTTGTCATCGTCATCTGGCCTTGCCTATGTTAGACAAGAATGGAAGGAGAAGGAAGGAAATAGATAGAGGAGGGCTTTGCTTTGGTTCTGCCCACGCTCATAAAACTATGAAAAAACCACTAAAAAGTGCTACAATGTTAACATCTTAGATGAACGTTAGCAGCTTCATATTCATGAGGAAAAATATTTCCTAGGGATACCAACTCTTTGCCAGTCTTCCAGGTGAACTGGACATGATGTAGCATTTAGAGATGCCAGTCCTGCTATTTATGGAGACATGACTGTTTTTCTTGAGAAGTGTTGAATTCAAGTTGCAAAGTATCTGTGAGGTTTAAGTCCTTCTTAGCTAAATCAGCAGATGCTGAAGAAGGCTGTAATTTTGGATTTGAATATCTAGGTAACCTTACTTTCTTACTGTAAACAAATCTGAGCATGTCTTAATCATGCAAACAAGCATTTCTTAAGCTCATCCCCTGTATGTCTGTACTAGCAAATGGAACAAGTCAGAGTTTTGTAAGTATCTTTTAGTCAGACCCATGATGAGACAGAAGGGATAAGACATGCTGGCAGCTTTTCCCAATGGACAGAGATGGACCCTCTTACGTTTCTTCTATACTACAAGATTCTCCAGTCCTGTCTAGGAGGCTGCATCTTCTCAGACACCCCTAGATTATTTTCTGCTATACGTCAGGGCATAGATACACTGCATGACATAGATATACTGCACAGCATTTAATGCACAGCTGAATTTTCATCCCAAACACACTTCCTGGTTTAAAAAGAATATCACTGTCCTCATTTTGCAGATAAAAGAAACAGGTATGGAGAGAGAAAATAAATTCTTCAGTGATTCTCTGAATGTTTGGGGTTCAAGCCAGGAATATGTGTAACAGCCAAGTTTTTTGAAATTCAGTGTCTTATTAAGTCATTAAATTCTTAGTGTTGTATGATAATCTTCTCAGGATCTTTATAATATTAGTGCTGAAGAGTTAAGTGATAAGAACTGTTGTATTATTTCCCTTTTTTACTGTAGATTAACCATGTATCGAGTCTTACTTTCTTTATCTGTGTAATAAACAAGTACAATATGATGGCAACTTTAATTAGAGAAAAGTCTGTTTATTTTGCTCATGCTAGTATTTTACTAATATATTCCTTTGTAATTAGGGCTTATAACGTGCTAAACGGAGAAATTCCCAGACAAAGAAAAATAATGCAGCACCAATTATGCAGAAAAATAGTTTTGTCCCTAAAGTCTTAAAATTCTTAGATTGAGAATATGGATAGAGAAGACCTAGTATTATCTCTTCCCTCTCATTTAAAAAGAAAAAAAGAGATCTCTAAAGTTTTTCCAGATATCAGCGAAGCAGGTCGCTCTGCTATTGGAGCATTCCCTGCTTAGACAAATTAATAATGGAAGAGCTTTAAAAATCAATTTCTAATAAAATAAAATGGTATGTCTCCAAATGATGGACTTGCTGTGCACAGCTGCTCTTGTGTCAACTACTAATGGCAAGCAATAGTGTTGCAGCCGTGATATTGAACTCTGCAAAGAAACTCATTACTGAAGCAGATACTAAGAGACTAGAAAGCCTAAAAAATCCATACAAAATGAATCAAAAGCCTTGAAAAGCTAAGAACTTCACCTTTTCTTTTTTTATTGCAAAAGGTTTTATATCTTATGGGTGTGAGCTCCTGTTAACAACTCAACATTTACAGGAACCCTTAGAGTAAAAAACGGCCCAAAATACTTTTCCAATATTGCAGGTTATCAATTAGTACAATTACTGTGTAAGTTGGATGGTTTGCATTTTATCTTGAAATAAGCCTCTTTGACTGTTGTTCACTTTGTTGTTGTTGTTTAAATCTGGGAGGAAAGGACCTGGGCTGACATGATTTGGATCTGACCATACTCATATGGAAAACCTTACAGTATGTTTAATTGTGGTTCGTTTTTTAAAACTGATATGCTGACTGTTGTAGCTGTGCACCCAGTTACAGGATAATGTGTTACTTCTAGTGAGTTAATGAAATTGCGGCTGATGATACTGCCATGCTGGTGTCTTACCGTTTGTTTTTGATATAAATTGAAATCTCCTGAAAATGCTTTTCCAGGAAGAAAAACAAACGAAAAAACCCAACACACCAAAACCATCATGTGCCTTCTCTACCTCTTCTACTCAAGCTCTAAGGATACCCCAGCCTCCTTGTAGGGGATGCTAGTTAGTCCGGATGAAACCAACGTGAGCAACATGTTTATTGAGGATGTAATTCAGCTTATACATGCAGAAGCAGAAATATTTGCCTCTGAACTAGGATAACACAGAGTCAGCTCAGAGGTTAATTTTAAGTCACAGACTGCTCTATGTGTTACAGGTTTAATTCAGTTTCATTTCTTTTGACATGTTTGGATCAATAAAGCAATAGATTTGTTTACATACAGACTGTTCCCATATAAAACTCATTGCCGAACTGATTTGAGATGAAACTGAGTTCAGTATTGCCCATAACCACATAAGTGACACATGTTGAAAAAATAATCTGAGATTATTATACTCTTTTTCTGTGTGGGGATGGTGCTATGAAAGAGACAGAGGACATTGCACAGAGCTGTCAATGTTAGATGTTACGTGAAGAGAATTATTGGCAATTTTAAGTCATTAGTTGAATAAAGTAGTTAAGTGTCTGCATTTAGTCTTGACTGAACATCTTCTGTAGTAACGGGTAATTGACCAGGAATCTTGGGGGGAATAGTGCTGATCAGTAATTAATCCAAGGTATCATTATGATATCTTGAGTTTCAAGTATAGTGGTGCAAAACATTGTATGATGGTTAATGCCAGGTCAAAGTTACAGCTATTTATTTTTAACTACCATGTCTCATCACTTTTCATCTTTTACTGAAGAGTAACCAAGTAATTCTGCAGAGGTGCGGCTGCCACACCAAACTTCACGTGACTTCTTTCTGAGCAGTGGGCTAAAGAATGACACATTTCCGAACTAGTGTGGGCTGATACATACCTGATTATAGTTTTCATAGAATCATTTCAGTTGGAAAAGACCTTCTATCATCAAGTCCAACTGTAAACCTGCCAAGTCCACCACTAAAATCTAGCTTAAATCTTATTAATTTGTCAAACCATAAGAAACACAAAATGAAACTAAAGGCAAAGCATAAGCTGTATATTGCACCTTTGTTCCATCTGAAGAAGACTTTACTGAATCTGGTGCAGGGAATTAAATAGTCTGTGTTCATGGATGTTTTTAATATGCATATGAATATTTATTTGAGATAGAAAAGTAAAATTCAACTTTAACAAATATTTATTTGTCTAACCCTGTAAATGCTACATTGAGGCTCATTAACTAGTAACCCTCCAAGATGGAAAAGTATGGAATTGGAGCCAGAATAAGGTGCTGCTGAGGTTTGATAACAGTCTTTGTTTTACCTGTCTCATTGTCAGATTTCAGCCTCGTTCCCCAAATATGTTACAGGTATGTAAAGCTGTTAATAATTCATCTGTGTCTCTCTGTTCCTTGCACATGCACAGTGCACCAGTGGAGCAGGGCAGGTGTCACTGGGGCTCCATCCAGATGGATTTTCAGGAAGGTCTCTGGAATCATCTCATGAATTAAAATGGGCAAATATAGCCCTTTCCCGAGGAATGCTTTCATTTAGGCTTTACATTATGACAGCCTCTGTACTGTATGAATTAATTTTGTGTATAATCAACAAAACTGAGGATTTCCACCCTATATGTGTAGAAATTACGGAACATGCCTCATTCTTGATTGAAATATAGCCAGGCCTGTATCTCTATAATGCAAAGAGCAGAAGTGGGAGGGATATGGAATCCAATGAATAATTTATAAAATATCAAATCTGACCACACGCCAGACAAGAAAATCATCAAAGAACATGACTAAAGCCTAATGTATGCAACAGAGACTGTGTAGTGTTGACATAGTTCAAAGATATTAGCGTACAACAATGAAACATGGTGAGCCTGATGTCTTAAAGACATTCAGTGAGCGGGGTTCCAAGACATCTGATTAAAATGCATGTTTTTTAAATATTAGATTATATAAATAAAGCTGTAAATCTCAAAATCCTCGATCTTCAGTTTCACTTTTTTAGGAAAATGTGTGATCATCTTTTTGTGCATTTCATTTTTGCTTTCATCTTAAGCCATATAAAGCCTTTTCTCAATAAGATGGAAGCCTGTTTCCCCAAATGACCCAAGACAATACTTGTCTTTTTCAGTGGTCTTCATCCTTTCTAATTATTTCCTATATAATTATAAATGCATAATTATGTATATTTTTTTGTATTTTTGCATAGAGAGCATTTTATTTTTTTTTTTAAGCTGAAATCAGGGTGAATTAAAATTAGATCATTAGAAATCAACTGTCCTAAGGGAACTTCAGTTTTCTAGTAGCAACAATTTCAGTAAGATCCTTAAATAGTCAGAATAGTTCCAAAACTGGTGAATAGATTTGAGACCATTGAAAGCCATCTAAAATTGAAGATGTTAACTCAGAGAGCTGAGGATGAATGAGTAATTTAGTCTTGTTAACTCCTGAAGAGGGAATTCAGCACTACTTTGGTGTGAATGAAATTTCAGATACTAAGTGCTGACTCCTTAATTATCTTTAGCCATGCAGAGACTTACTAACAGATGATGTTTACTGTTGTAGAAAACATCATAAGAATCAATAGAACTAGTTCTCCCAGTAAATGTGTATTTCTTAATTAGTGTTTGTATAATCCATCCCCCGTTAATATCTGACAAAAAATGTTTCAGTCTCAGTGTAAATCCAGAATGTTTTCCTCAAGTGGAAACTTAAACATGTTGATGCTTGTTGTATTTGTCTCAAACGAAGGTAATATATTAATTAGGAAAAAGAAACTTATTTATGTGTGGCATAGAAATCGCTCTTTTAAAAGCATGGTAAGGAACAATGTTTTTAAAGACCTTCTCGTATCTCTTTCCAGTCTTTCCAAAACTGGGCATGCTCAAAAAGTCTTGCTAGGGCAAAAGAAATTGTGGAATTTAGCTGTCATCTTCAGCACTCGGAATATCTCCCCAAACAGAAAACACTGTTATCATTCACAGTCATCTTCAAAAGGAATAGATAGGCTGTGAGTAGTGTGCTGAGTGGTTTATTCACAGTTTGTTTTATGATCTAAGAGCATGACTGGACCATTCAAATAGTTCATTATTTAATTCTGGCAAATGTCTTCCCTACAACTGTGTTTTTTAAATTATCAATATAGATATAGCTATAGATATAGCCAGAAAGGGTGAGTTTGAACTTTGTTGCAATCCAGGAAATTACTGAAAAAACTACGGTAGAACTGAGTGCAAAGCTTAGTTGCTCAAGTCTTAACAGAAGGACCTTGTCTGAAGAGCAATTTGGAAAGACTTGTCTTCAGATCCTTTATTTTACTTAGTTTCAACCAGAACCATTCTCTCCATAAAGAGAAAGGCAGGGAAAAACAAACGAACAAACTCCCACCAACACCAGCTTTTGTTATACAGAGATTCTTTTGTGCTTTTGGAAATATTACAGAAAGTCTCAGGCATTTCACATTTTATTATTCTGTGTTTCCTCACAATTTTAAGTAACACTTATTTTTACCACTTCATGTTTCTGAAAAATTTGTCGCAGTAGATTTGGTCTAAAGGACCCAATCCTGAAGTGTGTTTTGTCTGGGCGACTGGTGTTGATCTCAGAAAATGATGTGCTTCCCTGTCAGGTTGTGTTACATTAACACATATTGTACCTCTCAGATTTTGCAGAAAAATGTAGCTGGATTGTCTTTTGTTACACAGACAAAATATAATCTTAACACGTTTCTGTAAATTTTAGTTTAGAATTTAGAAAAGTTACATGATACTTCAAAATAATATGTGAATTAAGTTACACTGTCATCTTCTTGAAGGTTATCGTATCAGATAAATTATAGCTAAACGTTCATGTGATGGTTTTCAGTAGACAATTTATGTTAGTCAAGGAGCTAGTCTGTTATTTTGTGAACTTGTAGAAAATGCATTCAATTGTAATAATGACTATGTGAGTATTCATTGTTCTAGAAAAACATGTTGATGTTATAATAGAAACACTCTTCTTTAGCTCCTGCTTCTGAATTCTCTTTAAATCACCATTCATTTGCTTTAGAGAATGTAGTTAAGGAGGCAGATATATCTTTTATATGAAAAAAATATAATTCAAAAACAAAGTTTTAATTCACTTCTTAATTGAGATTGCTGAAAGCTATTGTCACACAAACAGTGTAAATTACATTTTATCTGTTGTTTTGAAATAAATCCAGACAGGTACATTTGGGTAATTTTCTATTTATGAAGATTGTCTAAGAAATGAGTTGATTAAGAGGGACAGATTTGGTAGGGCACAATCTCTTATTAGATGTTAATGGAAAGCCTAAAAGTTTGAGTTAAGATACAGCAGTGTTGGTCAGTACCCTGATTTATATTTGCAATTTTGCCTGAAATACTCTTAATACAACCTGAAATGAGTACACGGAATGCAGATTTTTGAAGTCTCGGAGAATGTATTTGAAGGATGGATTTTCAGATAGAAATCAAATAGATAAGTTAGTGTGGAAGGACACAAAAAGTCCACGATTGAACATGTGCTAACCATGGCTTCAGGCTGGTAAAATACTAAGTAATCATACTTAAGTTACTAACAGTGTTGATGAGTCTCAAAGGTTTTATTCTTTCAACTATGGAAATCTCAAAGACCCACATCCATTCAGTTCACAAAGGTGGTTTGGTCTGACATCATAAACAATATGGGTATCAAGTTTGAGGTTCTTCTGGTACACAACAGTGAGCAGTGTTTTCTGTGGCTGACAAATGTATACCAATAAATGTATGCTGATAAATATATACTTATAAATGTCTTGTGGGTCACGCTCTGTTTAAATGTTCTGGTAACTAATGTACTGGCTCAGGTTATGCTCACGTAGGAAGGAGATTGTTTAGTAAAATCACAAATGGGCAGCTGCTCTCAGCTGTTGGCTTCTTTTCTATTCATGTATATAGATACCACAATTTTTCCTATTTGTCTCAGATGAATGCTTTTTCAGGAAGGATCCTGGAGCTGCCTACATCTTTCTGTATTTCCTAGACAGAAAAATGATTAACAGCAGGAAATAGCTCTCCCAATGCTGTTGGCATACAGTGAGAGGACAAATTGGAGAACATTATTTCATTTCATTTAACTTTTCACATTTTTATTTGTGTTCGTTAAGCTGTCAAATAGTTTTGAAAGTCTCATTTTGTTTTTCAGTAAGGAAAAAATGCCTACCCTTGCTTAAAATTATCACAAAGCTTAGATTAAATGCTTGCAAAAGGTTATTAATCTTAGCATTTTCTTTACAGAGACGCTAATATATCCATCTCATTTTATTTCCAGAAAATATGATACTTTCATGGTACTTTTCTAATTTGCAGTTTTAGGCAAAGCTCTCTTGAGCCAGTGAATAATTTTTTAGATGGATAACTGAGCTTTGCATCAGTACAGTCTGATTGTATACAACATGAATCAAATTATAACTGCTTTTGAACTGAACTACTTTCTTGTTCAAATGTTATTTCATATTCTAAGGTACTTTGGTTCAAATTCTGGTTCCACTGCATTCAGTGGTGCACTATAGTCAGTAACTGTTTCTCCAACACAATTTGGCACTTTAAGATCTTTATCTATGTATACTTGTATTGCATTATATTATATGTTTTCATATGTAAGAGTATGTAGGTATTTCAAAAACAGATAAAATACAGACTTTTTAAATCCATATCAAATGTTATATACTATGAAGTCTATGCTACTGATTCATTATAATGTTGTGTCTAAAATGCTTAAGATAAAGGTGTATGTTTGTCTTTGTTTCTTAGCTTCCCCATGGGTAGATAAAAGTCGAACTCCAAACAAAATAGATCTGTATGATGTTCGCAGAAGACCATGGTAAGCTTTCTTTAAGAAACTGATTTCTATGGATCACTGTCTTGATATGACTGTAAAGACGTTTTTTTCTGGTTATTTTTATCTAATAGTCCTTACATTTAGATACTGCTGTTATGTTTTTATAAAATCAGTTAATTCTCCTGAATAAACAAGATTCAAATCATATTATTTATGTAGTACCTACTATAGTACATCATACTGCTGCATTACCTGGGCCTTTTCATAGGAGAGTAACTATGAAATATGTATAAGACAATTAACAATTTTAATTTTATTCCAAAATCAAACACAATCCGTATTATTAAACTTAGCCATTCTTCCAGGGTTTTTTTTTTGCATATGTCTCAGGGATTAGACAGTCAAAAAAAAAAAACACTACATTGGTAGAAGAACAGAGAGCAGTAGGATTGTTTTTCATTATTTTTTCTGTAATACATATTGATACTTGGATTCATACTGGTTGTATACATTTTTTCCAAGAATGAAGTATTTTTCCTTCAGCTAGGCTGATGTAATGATTCCTCTGTCATCTAGTCTTTAGTTCTGAAATAGCATTCATGTTTTTCTGTTACCGACATCTAAAAATAGTGAATTCAGATGAGTATATCTGACTTCCAGGCTTTCCTAATGTGGTTTAGACTTTGGTTTACTTAGAAGACATAGCAAGAGAGAAAATTATAGTATAGGGGGTTCTAGTAGCTACAACAGAAGGATTTTGTTGATTCAGCTAGATTTAGAGATCTCAAAGTGTGTTTCATCACACGCAACAAATGCGGGTTTGAATTTGTGTCATTCATACTCTTCATTTATTTCAGGTATATCCAAGGAGCTGCATCTCCCAAAGATATGCTTATTTTAGTGGATGCGTAAGTGTTTAATGTCTAGATATTGACATTAGAGGGATAAAAGTACTTAGATATGTTGAACAAATCTGTATGCTGAAAAAGGGAAAGAATTAAGTCCTTATAGGCAAGAATTGAAAATCTTGGTATGAACAAAATAAATACACAGGAAAAGAAACAATTCCAAAAAGTGCAAACCAAACCTGAAAGTTATTTCAGCTAAGTGCAAGGAAGTGGTTTTTTTTAATTATTCTAATATTATTCTGCTTTAAGCATCTTAATTTTTGAAGTAATCAATTGAAAATTTCCCATGTGCATGGCAAGATCTGTTGTAAAACGTAACCCGACCCCAAATATATAGAATTATTGTAGATTTAATCATGATTTTATGATCCTGAAAGATGAGACTCTATGCAGACTTACATATTTTATCATACATCTTTAAAAAAATTGTCAAGTTTGGTTGCTATAAAATATTACTAGAAAGTCAACAAAGAAATTAATAAAAAACTATTTTCCATAGCAAGGTTTTCTTTCTTTAATGTTGAGGGACCAAAAGAAGTGTTGATCCTGATGTGTCAAACAGATTGTTTAATGTCAAAAAAAGTCTCAGTAAGAGAATTTGCATTTAATGCTTCTAAACATGAAGTACTTTCATATCAGCAGTGAGTCTTATCAACTTTTGTTATTTCTGCACTTCAGCTTAGGCTTTGCCTTGAATCAGACAAGTTGCCGTTTGGATATCTGAAAATCTAAACCTGTAAATCTATGTGTAAGAGTATAAAAGATTTTGATAATGCAGTGGTTGAAGGTGGTAAACCCTCTCAGATCTCTTGAAATGAAAATGAAAATATGATATATCACTATGACTTCAACTAAGCCACAAGACTGAGGCTTTCAATGCCAGTTTTGGACCTTATTTTTTATTATAATGTTGTAATAATACTAATAGTGAGCTGAAGAATTTAGGAGAACTATTGAAAAAGTGTGAAAGTTGATGAGAGTGCTGGTTGGTTCTCAGTATTTTCTTTGTAAGTTTAAAAGAACATTTGTTCAATTCAATTTCTCTGTTCTGTTGTGTATTTCTGTTAGGAGCGGGAGTGTCAGTGGATTGACATTGAAGCTGATCCGCACCTCAGTCATTGAGATGTTAGAGACCTTGTCTGACGATGACTTTGTGAATGTAGTTTCAGTGAGTATCTATTCTTTCCATAAAATTTACATTGTCAACAAAGCCATAAGCAAACTATTTCCAATGCTACATGTGAGATACTTTAATGTTAAGCTTCTAAGAGACTTAAAATATTGCAAAATACCACCCTTGGTTAGGTGTTTTCTTGCAAAGTATAATGGAAGTCCTAGATTTGCTGCTATCTGAACAACTGAGTGAAAGGTAAAAAACATTTAAACAAACATATGTGCAGTCAAATTCTCCTTTCCAATATATTATTCCAGCCTGTGTAACACATCTTCTAGTTGATTGGTATATGTAAATTCTTTTGAAACAATTGGTGGTTCCCAGGTTTTATTTTCTGGTATGAGATAAAATTATATAGAGGAGATGGGGGAGCTCCTCTTCCACAAAGCAGATATTTGGATTGCTTGTGTTAACTGATGTGCGATGACAGATGTACAGCCATACATCTGACCTCTGAAGAGGTGTTGCTGAGAACTTCTACAGTTAGCAAGTTGATGGGTAGGAAAGCAATTTTTCCTGTTATAAGTAAGATAATAAAGGGGAGAATCAATGAAAGAATTCCAAAATGTGCATAATTTATATGTACAGAGAGAGCACATATGATATGCAGGTCAGAGAATTGTGAGGAGGGCAGAATTGTAAGGATTTTTTTGAATGAAGGTGGTAGTGGCTTTTTCAGAGCCGGCTTTTCAGCAGCTGAGATTTTTCAGATCATGACCTCAAAATTTAGTACTGCCTATAATCACTACACTTCAAATTTTACTACCAGACTTAAAACTGTTTCTACATAATGACTTTTAATAGTTCTTTAAAGTAGTGGGTTGTGGTTTTTTTGTTTGTTTAGTTGGTTTTTGTCTTGATTTGTTGCATTTTTCTTTTTTTTTTTTTTTTTTTTAATGGTATTATGTTCTTTCTAATACTTGTCTGGAATTTAAAGTGGTTTTCAAGAAAGCTGAAGGCTAAATAAAATAGATTTGGGCCAGGCATAGGCATAGGCAACTTTTGGTTTTCCGGCTGATACTTCGGATGTCACGCTCTAGCCTTAGGCCAGGCTTTTGTGTTTTTTATTAAGCTGTTGAACTGTAGAGCTTTGATTTTAAGGATTTAGGATGGGAACATTGACATACTCTTAATGACAAGAGACAGCCTGTATGGTGAGTAACTCTGGAATGATTTTGGAGGCAATTTTCAACTTCTACAGATGTGTTGTAGCTAGCCTGCAGGGAGAGAGACCTGAAATATCACTATCAGAAATCTCTTTGAACACCACTTATTGCTTCATTGTTTGCTGTCAGTCTAAGTAGACCTTTCTCCAAGTAGTAAAAAGAAGCCTTTATTTGCAATGGCACTTCCTTTGTTGAAGTTTTTAATAGTGGATTAGACCATTTTCTTTAGTCTAAACTGCAGTGAAAATAAACTATTATTTTAATCCTATTATTAAAGGAAATAAGCTTTCCTGTAATGACATTAAAGAACTCAAATCTTGTTGTTAGGTTCACTAATTAAAAAAAAAAAAAAAAAATCTAATTCTAAACTGCTGGAAATTGATTATTGCATTGAGCAGAGCTGTGCCAGCTTTTGCTATTGGAAGAACTGGAACCCCACTACTTCCTGATAGACACAGCTTTCCAAACTCTTTCCTTCATTTACTCCCAGCTGCCCAGAAGTAGCGTAAATTAAAGCTAAGCTTTCTTTGGGTTCAGGGTATTTTATTAGCTAAGGTTCAGTGTCATTTTAGTGAGGCCCCAAGATCTGTCTTGGAAAGGGACTAGAAATCTCTAAATATTTTCACAGTGCTTTTCCCCAGTGGTTTATAATTTAGAATATGTGATGACCTTTCTTCCTGTAGTGAACTTCAGAGACACACATCAGATACTTGACTGCAGAACTGAAGAGGAGCTTTTGGTTGTGCTGTGTTCATCCTCAGATCAGGGCATCATTTGCAGAAATGTACATAATTGTCTAATGCATTTTGAAATGTTTTATAAAGTGCTATTTGGTGTTGTGCACTTACAACTTAAAAGTCCATATTAGGTTCTTTCAGTGTTTGATTGACTTTTGTATAACCTGTGTTCTTATATGTTCAAAAGCCTTACATAATTCAAGTTGTGGGAGATACTGTGTTCTGGCATTTGATTCCTCTAACAGAAAGGGAATCATATGCTATAGATTCAAAACAAATTGCTCTACTACTATAAGGCATTCTTTAAGTGAGAGAAGTGAACACAGAAGTTTAGGGGTTTTTTTCCCTCTTTTTAATGTTTTGTTTCTATTTTTTTTTCTCATTTGCTCAGTTTTTCCACAGTCCAACCAAAGCCTCAAACCAAAGTTAAGCACCAGAGGTGACACTGCTTAAGGAGGAGATGTATTATGTTTTCCATCAAGTGTGATAATATATTAGAATGATGATTCTTCTGATCAATCAGTTAGATCTTTCTTAGAAGGTCTGAGATCTCATCTTTATTCAAATATTAAATTCTTCATTTTACTGCTTTGATTTTTCCTCCTTATTCTTCATTGTATAACTTTGGTGAAAGGCTTGATGATTTATTAGGTTTATGTACTGTATTAAAAGGCAGTTCATTAATTCTTATCTAATTTTAAAATAATCTCATTTTTCTTTTTTCTAAATGATCTGAGGACCATATGGAGAGATGGTGATACTTGAAAGATCATTATTCTTCACGGAATATTCTATAACAGAGAAGGCATGTCTAAGTCAAACTCTAGTGTTTTCTTAATCCAAACACCAAAATATCAACTTAAATAATTTGTTCTAGCTGAAAGAAATTTACATTCATTCAACATATTTCATGTTGTTACTAAAGGACAAAAGGAAATGATCTCAAATTGTGCCAGGAGAGACTTAGATTGGATGTTAGGAAAAAAAAATATTCACAGAAAGGGTTGTCATGCATTGGAACAGGCTGCCCAGGGAAGTGGTGGAGTCACCATCCCTGGATGTGCTTTAAAGGTGCTTAAAGGAGGTTCTTAGGGACATTGTTTAGTGCTAGATTCAGGTTAGGTTATGGTTGGACTCAATGATCCTGAGGGTCTCTTCCAATTGAAAAGATTCTGTGATTCTATAACATTTTCTCCTGAGGAATCCCAGTGTTAGACATTATTCACTGTTGGAGTGATAAAGGACTCAGCAAACAATTCGATTCAATGTGAATCATGCTAAAGCCATTTATTACAGAAACAAGCCTCCTTATATATGCAACTATATTCTAATCACATGTCCACGCTCCAAGCATGGATTCACTAAATGAGTATCATGGGCTGTCCATGTGCTGGAGTCTCACTGATGGTATGTCCGATGATTCACGCCACGCCAGGACCCCGCTGATTGAGGAACGCCCCTCTTTCTCACAGCAGATTCTGTTCTCAGCTTCTCGAAGTGGCCTTGAGATTCCTTTGAGCCTGACTAATTCAGCAAGAAATCTTTATCTATCAAGACCCCTCCACAATTCACTAATTAAAAAGTCAAAAAAACTAGGTGAAAATGTTCGATCAATACAATATTAGCAGACGAATATGTGAATATTAGCAATAGCCAAAACTTATCTACAGTTTTTCTTTTGGCCAAGAAAGCAACAGTTGTTTTATGGCTTGTTAGCTTTAATAGCCATGGAGGGTTTAGTAATGAGGTTTTGAGTTAACTAGAGAGCTGTTTTACCGCTAACCTCTGCCAAGATGTTGTCCCACAAAACCCATATGTATGATGATTCATGCCCACGACTGAGAGACACAGATTTAAGCTCATGCCAATCACTTCCAGAAAGTGACAGATGATTTAATGAACTGTGCCTGGTATGTGGAGAAATCCTGGGGAAAAAAAAGCTCGAAAGTGGATGTGTTATAATATATTAGTTCTACTAATCTAATGTAGTTCTTGCATTTATCACCCGTGAGAAGAGGTTGAACAAACTATTAAATCACGTAAAGATTGCCAGGGGTTAATATGTCATGATTTCCTCTGGGATTTGCATTTTTCTTATCTGAAGTGCTGTGCTTTGTTGCAGAAAGAAAACCTACTGTTTGAAAGAGCTTAAATGTATGAGTAATACAGCTGTTTCCCCACTAATCCGGTTACATGCTTTGATAGCAGTAAGTGGTAGATGATAGGGGCAGCAATTCCATCCCAGCACGCTATGATTTAGTGACTTCATTTCAAATGTTGACACAGAAAGTGTAATTTGTTTATGATTGTGGGTAGGCAGCAGTTTGCAGGAGAAATGTATTTCAAGTTCAAATCTGTAGAGGTGGGAAAAACCACACAAAGGAAAAACCTACCTTGCAGCAACAGACACAGTAAAGGTCAGGAGCTGTAGGACTGTTTAAAATCACTTAGCCTTTGTAAAAATTCAAACTAGTATTTACTGTTTATGAACTGGGAATTAAATGTTATGAGCATCACAGGGACAACAGAAAACTAAAAGCTCTTCTACTTTTGTGAAGTTCTACGCATGAAACAGAGTAAAGGAGATTTCTGTCTAAATTGATTTCAAAGAAAAAACTATGCACCCAGCCTATGAAATTGTTTTTAAGGATAAAAGAAATCTGTAGAAGATACACCTCTTGTTTCACTGATTTTTAATAGCAACTTATCATGTATTAATAATTCCCACGGCTCAGTGATTGCCAGTCTGTTCATTTTGCCCCCCTTACTCTCAAGGTGAACACAAGCTTTATGTCTTCCTAATTAAAATATTTATTATATAATAATGGGGAGGTAGTGGCACAAAGGACTTTTCAGTTTCTCAAATGATTTTCTCTTTCTCCCATGTGTTCCTTCCTGCATTCTGCAGTTCAGATTGTACCTATATTCTCTTAGGCACAGGGAAATATTCCTTTACTCTAGGAAATACTTTCTTAAGCTTGTTTAAAAACTTAACAGACATGCCATGGGTGGAAACCTTAGCTTGAAGGCCTGTTGAAGGGAGGAGGATGCTAGATTTTGCAACCAGGTAACCTGTCACGCTTATGTTTTCTTTGTTAGAAGTTTTAGATTTGTATGACTGTGCTTCAGTTCACCTCATAAAAACTTCCGGAAATGTCTATGGTTTCATTTATTACTTTCATTTAAAGAGGTTTTTAGTGAATCTTAAATTAAATTACCTACTCAAATAGATTAAGACATATCTTCTTCCTGTGTTTTTGAATTTTTGCCCAGAAGAGTTCACTGGTGTTTTGGTTTGTTGAACAACATCACTATTCAAGGAAGTCATAAAGCATGATAATGATATCGGTGTGAGATACTGGCACAGAAGTAGTTGTGTGGGTGGATGTAGAGGAGATAAAAAGGTCTCCTGTATGAAAGGGCCTACCAGCAGACTTGCTAATGAACTGAAGGAAAGCAAATGTCACTCCAGTCTTCAAAATGGGCAAGAAGGAGGACCTGGGTAACTACGGACTGGTCAGCCTCACCTCCATCCCTGGGAAACTGATGGAATGACTTAACCTTGCTGACATCTCCAGGCATATCATGGATAAGAGGGTCATTAGGGACCGTGAACATGGCTTTACCAAGGGGAAGTCATGCTTGACCAACCTCATTGGCTTTTATGAGGACATAACAAGATGGATGGATGATGGCAGAGCGGTGGACGTGGTCTACCTTGACTTCAGTAAGGCATTTGACACAGTTTCCCACAGCATCCTTATAGCTAAACTGAGGGAGTGTGGTCTGGATGATCAGGTAATGAGGTGAACTAGCTGAACTAGCTGAAAAGAAGAAGCCAGAGAGTCAATTAAGAATTATATAAAGGCAAGTTTAAAGCTGGGTGTTGAGTTCTTAAGCATGATCCATCTAATTGTATCATAACCTTTAAGTTTTTCTTAAACTGAACTGGTCGTTTTCAAAACAAAGAGGAGCAATGATAGTTACAGAGAAACATCTTCATGGGAGTGTTCCTTAATGGAAAACCATTAGCGTTCTGTAATGGAAGGTGATTATCTTGCATCTTCCCTATTCAGGGAAGTAATTTGGTGTACGTGTTTTCATGCAGGCATGTTTGGTAAGCGCTGTAGGTGCTGGACTGAAATAAAGCTGGTCAAAGTCTAATATTCGAATTCTGCATTGCTAGCTGAACTAGACTATATGTATGGGAAACATATCAGAAGGACTGTTTAACAAATGTAATGAAGAACATGTTTCTGCAAATAACTATGGAAACAATCTAGGGACCTGGAGAAAATTTAGGGACTAAGGAAATCCAACAAATGTTTAAAAGTTAGAAAGAATTTTCTTTTTAAAGCATTAATAATAGTAGGAATAGAAGCAAGAAAAGCAGTAGTATCAATAACATCATCTTTTTTTTTTGTTTGCCCACAGAATTATGTTTCCATTTTCCTTCCCCTCTAATGAGAAAGTTAAGAAAGGAGTCAATGTTGCTATGTTAAAGTATTTCATGTGGGGCTTGAGTTGAGAGGAAGATTAGGGTGGAAGAACATTACATTACCTGGCTATTGAAATGTGGTTGATTGATTTCAACAGGACTCTGAACCTCATGAAAGCAAATTACACAATTTATATCATGAAAAAGAAAAAAGTGAAGGACGGCTAGTAGTCAAACTTCTTGTTGTCTTCATCTGACATGAATGAGAACTGTTGTACAGCTTCAGTGGCAACTTTCTATCTAAATAGTGGATGGACTGATGGTTTCGTTTCTCTCCTGGGAGGCAAAAGATGAACTCAGATTTTGAGTGTGTGTCTTCCCTTTGTTGTGGCTGCATATTGTTACATAAATGTGGATTGTATCACACAAAAGCGATTGGCTAAGATTTTACAAAAAAAAAGATTGTAGGTGTCTTCTTTCAGGGTGGTAGGTGGTTAATGGTTGATTGTTTTGTTCTTGAAAGCATCATGACACAGTCTTGAGTGAGTCATCTGAGCAGCTGTATTTCAGACATATGCTCAAACTCACAGAATTTGACCTTTTTTTTTGACCGGAGTTCATAAATAAATAAGTGATTTGATTAGAGCTGAGAAGTGCTGTTGCTGAGGAAAGCTCTTGTGTCCATAGACTTCAAAACTGTCAGATAAAGGCACTCTAAGGATCACTAGTGAAAGCCCAATAAATTTGAATGGCACATACATAGTTAATATGCCTCAACAAATTGCAAGGATAGATTCTTGTTGTCTACATATCAATATTTAATGCTTTCCTGGAAGATGCGCTTCAAGCAAACATCTACCACTAAATGCAGTTTTTAAGGTCTATTACAGAAGTAACCAAGGGAATTTTAAGTGATATGTGGGTGGTGAGACACTATGCAAGAAGTCAGACTAGATTATCTTGTTTCCCTTTTTAGCTTCAAATCAATAATACATAAAGGTTTTGGTTGTGGTTTTTGTGGGGTTTGTTTGTTTTGTTTTTGTTGTTTTAGTTTTGTGTGGGTTTTTTATTTGTTTGGTTTGGGTTTGGTGGTTTGTTTGGTTTTTGTTTGTTTGTTTTTCTTTCATTTTCTCCTGCTTATTTAAATATTTATCCCAAATAGCTGTTCATCATCCACCTTAGTTATTAATGGACTGAAATATACTTCATCACCCTTGTATGATACGAATATTTTGGCCTTCATCTTTGTAAACAGGCAATACTTACCAAGTACTTTTTTATTTTCTGTGTGTACTTAACAGTTTAACCATATCTATCTTGCAAGACATGTTCTAGTAGTTAGGCCTTCTGTTATCCTTAATGTACTTGAAAATTCCTTGTTATCTCCAGTTTAACCTGTCCTACAATATTGTCTGTGCAGTAAGACAGAACAGTGAATACTTATATAAAACAGACATATACAGAACAAGTCTGCGATAAAGAGGTGAAAATGAAGTGTTACTTTACTGTCCCAGTGATAATACTCCTTATGGTACTTGCTTGCCTTTTTTTTTTTTTTTTTTTAAAAAAAATATCTGGCTTAAAATAGTGTGCCAGTATGCAAAACCAATATATTAATAACACAAAACTCATGGTGATGTTAATGTGGGGTCAAGTCTTCTCTTTTTGAGAATTACAGCTAGTAAAAGGGACCTTCTCCAAAAGCCAAATTGCCATGTTCAGCTTGAAAAACCTTTAGAAGATGAAGTTATTTTTCTTTTAGAGCTATAAAGTGATAACTAAGCCATCTGAATTTAGGAATTTGAATCTTTATATTATTATAATAGATCTTTATATTATTTTTTTCCCCTGTTAGGGGAAAGCATATCTTGCTAGATTCAACACCCCAAGATGGATGAGGCCACCACAGCTCCATGCCACAGATCCAATCACAAGTGTGGCTGAATATGCATTATCAGTGGGCATATACACATGGAGTACAAGTATATGCCACATAACATATATTCATGTGTAGGCATACATACCAAGTCAGCCACACAGGTAACACAGACAGATGCAGAGCACTCATGTGAACACAGGCAGTGCCAACAGCCTCATCCTGACCCCTATCTGCCTGAACTGGGTGGAAATCTGCTGGTGAAAATATACATACACATATATATATATATACACATATATATATATATATATGTGTGTATATATATATATATGTATATACAAACACATGTGTGTGTACTGTGTGGATATTTCCAGCAGCTGGGCTCAGTCACTCCATTTGCCCAGCAGCTGCCCCTCGATACCAGTCTGCTGTATTTCTGCACACAAGTTGCAGGTAGAGGCCATCTCGTGTACACACGCAGAGCTATCGGGGTTTCCTTTGGTTCCAATAGCCAACCCCTGCTCTGGGATTTCACCCTGATGGACGCACACACACATAAAGACATTCCAGTCCCACTCCAGTTTCTGACACTGAAGTCCACTCATTTCAGACTCTCTTGGTGCTGCAACATGGACATGTGGGCCCTGCAGCCCCTGGTCTGACCACACACAACCCCAGGCACAGACACACATGCAGAATAGACAGTCCCTCACCTAGGAAAAGAGCTAGAAATAGAGTTTAATTAGAAGGCAGGACAGATTGCACTGATGAGGTGTAGGATGTGGCCAGACAAACGCACCAACCAGCAAACTATTTACACGAGACCAACATTTTTTTCCTCTTATGCCTCTGTTTTCCCCTACTTGTTTGTCCCCAAATCACCTGAATCCATTTCCTCACCTTCATTCCTTCATTGAATATTCCATACTAAGTCCTGTGCAATCCTGAAATGTTCTTCTCCTACACCCCATAATATCGCTCATATAACCTCCCTAAGACCAAAAGGCCTAGGCCCTGGCTATAGTTAGTGGAGGAAAATTAAAAATTCCTCCAAGCAGACAAGTCATTTTGATTCTCTTAAGGACAATGCACAGCCCCGGAGGTGCTTGTCTGTCTCCACTGGCTGTAGGGAGAGCTTGGGCCACTGCCCTGTACTGGGCTTCCTATTGAAATATCATGAAATGAGATGAGCTGAGTCATATTACCTCTTCTCAGCTGAGAATGCAAAAGGGAATTAGTTGGAATAAAAACAGGCTTTTTTGAGGTTTTTTACACCTTTTTTTTTTTCTTTTTTTTTTTCATTATTATTATTATTACCATTTGCTTTAACATATCAGCTAATTTTTTACTGTTGGGTTATTAATTGCTGATTTAGTTTTCTGTGAAAGGAAAATGTTCAAAAGATACGTAAAAGAGAAAAAAGAAACTGAAAGAGTGGAAAAGGAATAAGACAAATCTTCAGATCTGTTTCACTTTAGATCTGTCATAAAGTAACCTTAATTCTAGGCAATGGAATACTTGAGTGCATGAAGAGCTGAAGAGAATGGAAATTAGAAGTTGAAATCCTACATTAGGGTGTCAGAAGCAGGAATGCTCCTGGAAACGATACATTTATTGCTGTACAGTATAGCTGACAATTCCAGATGACTAGAAAAGTCACCTCCATTCCCCCTTTGAGATATTGCTCTGGGCATCAATACAGATTTTTATTGTCTCCTCTTATAGTTGTCAAATGTCAGGATGTTAGACTTCTAATAGGACA
The DNA here is from genome assembly GCF_963082525.1 of Nesoenas mayeri. Classification (NCBI taxonomy): domain Eukaryota; kingdom Metazoa; phylum Chordata; class Aves; order Columbiformes; family Columbidae; genus Nesoenas; species Nesoenas mayeri. Next base: position 11,473,202 of record NC_137541.1, read on the forward strand.
TGGCATGGGCTTCTGTGATTTCCAGAATAAATTCTAGCTCTCTAGTGTGTTAGAAGTATTTAAAATTAGTAGTTTAGTAGTATATAAAATGAGATGATAGCTCTAGCTCATGGTTCCACAGGTTATTAAATCTATACCTGTTTCCCATTTCATAATTTTTAGTAAAGCCCAAGTCCTACTAAAGAGAGCCTTGCTGCATCTCAGACCTATCATCAATCCATGAGTTTTTGTGACACTTCGAATGCTGGACAAAAAGTGCATTTCTGAGTCAGCTTTCCAACCAGGAACCAATTATTACAGGGAGCTGTGATAGTATAATTAAAAATTTGTAGTGGGTGAAAGGTCTCTCAAACAATGAACTTGTTTCTTACTAGTTCTGAAGAGTCTGGACTGGCCTTAAGGATTCTGCTGAGGAAAGATGACTCACCATGTTAATGAAAAAAGAGGAAAATGCAGGCTGCCCATAAGGTTTGGACAGGGTGTGGGCTATTTGTTCTGTGCTCCCCCTTTTTTAATATCTAAAAGTCATCTATTTGGTAGTTGAATATTTAAAGAAATGTGGCAAGATGTTAATTCACTGTGAATCTAAAGGGACGCTTAGGCAAAACATGAATGAAATAATAATGGACTTCTCAAGTCTCACACTTTTAAAGACTCATACTTTTCCCTCCTGGCTCACACGTCTCTACCATAGCAGCAGCATCTCACAGGGTGGCAGTGAAGCTGCCGCTGCCTCCCCCTGGCTCGCAAACCCCAGGTACCGTGTACAGCCAGGGACATTGCTCTGCCCTGCAAGGGTGAAAGGGACATTTAAGTCAAGCCCTGGGAATATAGAAGTGATATTATAGTCCCCTGCCATCCCCCAATTCTGTGGCCTGCTGCTGAAGTGTATGTCTTTCTTGCAGTTTGGTGCACTGACTAAACATTTATCTTGATTATGATGCCCTGAGTAGCAACCTCACATATTGAGTAAATTTATAGATAAGGGTTTAATAGTAAAATCTTTATCTTTGGTGACCAGTGATAGCACATGAGGAAATGGAATGAAGCTGCATCAGGGGAAGTTCAGTTTGAGCATTAGGAAAAGATTCTTCACCGAGAGGGTGATCAGTCACTGGAACAGGCTCCCCAGGGAAGCGATCACCGCACCAAGCCTATTAGAGTTCAAGGAATGTCTGGGCAGTGCTCTTAGTCATTGCTTTAGTTTCATGTAGTTCTGCAAGGAGCAGGGGGTTGGACTTGGTGATCCTTATGGGTCTCTTCCAATTCCAGATATTCTATGATTCATCTTTTTTGGCAAAAGGTGTTTCATGTTCTAAATAACTTGAATTTGACTGAAGATTTTTAAATACTTCTAGTCAAGTACTTAAAAAAGAAAAAAATAAAAAAAAGAATTTACAAAATCGTTTTCTATGAAGTCTCCTGTTAGAGCTCTCACGATGTCTCTGGGTAGCAATGCTGTACAGCACAGAGAACAGACGGCAGCTCTACAGCAGTGCAGGAGTTCAGATTAGCCGAGTTTCTCTGGGAGTTGCTGAAGTTTACAGTACTGAATTTTTCAGTAGAAGTCAGAAACACATCATCTTTACTAAATAATACATGTTTATTTAGCAACAGCATCATGAAATGACCATAAGTGAGTTCACCTTGCTAAGCTACTTCATCTGTCATCCTGCGCTGACAGTCTTTGTTGTAACTCTGAGATTTGCAGCCCAGCATCATGCTCTATGGCTCCAACATTGATCCCTTTGTACTGCGTGTGAGCGTTGCATTTATTAATGTGTGCATTATCATACTGGTAAGAAAGGTTAACAAAGTTAACTGAGAGCAGATTTTGGCACAGTATTTGGTCCTTTCACAAATAGTTGTTTCATACTATGCTTTTTTTTTTTTTTTTTTAAACAGATATCTTGTGATTTAACAGGTTTATTGTTGTTGAACACTCCTACATCTGATCTATCAAGAGTCCTTTCAGAAACCTTAGTATTAAGCATTTTTGCACCTTACATGCCTTCTGTCTGTAATATGCATATATACATTTCACAATGAAAAGAAATGTAATGCATTCAAAATTTCAAGAAGTGTCAATAGTGTAAATTGTCATAGAATTCTAATTTTATTTCATCCTATGCTTACAATACAGTTTAAGAAATTCAGGAGTGCTCCTGAGTACTAGAATAAAGTTTAAACATTTTCTCTACAATGTATATGTAGGGTGGTACTGTATATCTGAAGAGTATCAGTACACAGGTCATAGGATAGGAGAAAACAATTATTCTGTAGCAAGATATGAATGCTGATCTTTAACACCACGTATTATTTTTTGGCATGTCAAATTACAAACCTTTATTGCCTGAACTGCCTCAAATTCTCTTTGTGCTGAGATCTACATGGGAATAAAACTTCACAAATTGCTTTCTTACTCTTCTCTAAATGGATTCTGATAAATATTTATAATAGCTTCTCACTGCTGAAATATAGATTGTAACCGGCCTTATTCAAAATTCAGTTATTCCTGGGATTAACCCTAAAATCCTATTACCAAGCCTAAAGCAGGAGTAAAAAAAAAGAAAAGAAAGCAACAAAGCTGGATTTAGCTACAAGACGAAAGCCTGATGAATTCAGATCTATTTCACTATTGCTCATTTAATATGTATAGATACAACTGGGTCACCAACCTGATTTAGCCATGAGGTAGAAGTAGCATAGCAACAAACCTCGGCAGATTGAAAGTCAGCAGTAGTAGTATCTGATTAGATCTTCAGCAAGCTACCTATATTTTTCTTGATTTTCAGTATTCCCAGAGTGATTTATTGGTATTTTAAATGTATAAGTTTTGTCTCTGTAGCAAGTTAAATATAGGAATTACTGCTTTGTTCAATTTTATATTATTTTCTATAAATGAAAAACATTTCTGAATGCCTGAAAGTACACAATTTAACACAGTTTGAGGCAAGGTCTCATTTAATGTCAGCAGTTTTTGAGGGGTAGTTTTTTAGGGCATTTTGGGGGGGTTATTTGTTTTGGTTTTTTGCCTAGAAGTATGATTTCAGGAGATTGTGATTAAACATGCTATTTTGAATCTGTAGATATTAGTAAACTAACTGGGATAAGTGAAGAATAGGGAGGCATCGGGTAAAGATGACTGGGAAAATCTGAATTTTTACATAGATTTGGTACTGAACAATATTCAATAACAATATTATCACTTGTACAGATTTTGAAGACGGAGAAAATGTTTAGATGGGGGTTGGTAGACAAATGTTAACTTTTACAGCATTTTCATTATGAGTATTGTAAACATGGTTTGTAAGGCTCTTGGCAACTGAGATACTCATTTTGGTGATATATATCTGGACAAAAATAGATTTTGACCCTTAGGGAGCTGGAACCTCTTGTGTTCAACATGTGCAAATTTTACTTTAGGAAGGAAGTTTGGATTTTGATATTGCTGCTTCTTCACTCATTTGGCATACAGGTGTATTTAATAGTTTTATTTCTCATTAGAAATGTATGCCATTCACAGAAGGTCCCAACTGCCTCCATCAGTAGTGTAAATTTTCCCATTTCTAGAGAGCATTTAGTGCCACCTAGTGACCAAAACCTGAAAAGGTTTTTGAAAGTTTCATAGGTTTTGATTTATGTTGTTTAATTTTCCATTATTGAGATAATTTACAAAAGAGTTTGTTTTTCAGATTGAATTGCAGAGCTACCACTTCTTCCCTCAATTTCTTTGCCTGAAGATTTACATAAACTTATCGCTGTCCTAATCAAATGTTGACTGAAGCTTGCTTTCCTGAACATGTCATAAAAACAATTAAGCACATATATGTAGATAAACATTATATAGAGATAAAATTTTTTAATAAATATCTATATGAAAACATTAGATACAGCAGGAAAGAAAAGTTACTGTTAGAAACAGTAACAAGCACTTTGTGATCAAGATAAACTACTGCCCCAAGATACTACTTTTTAATTCTTTATAACATTTCTTCTTATGCTGCTGTTTCTGATGCCTGTTTGTTTTGCTAATATTACAAGCAATGTGAATTGGAAGACAGTGCAATTAAGGGGATGCTTTGGTTTTTCTTTCATAAAAGAAGCAGAATCAATTTAAATGTTTTCTTTGTATTTAAATCACCTCCTACCCTTGCCAAAAGAATGATTGACACTTGATTTCGGATTTTTATCCATAATATGTCTCTTGAGAGGTAGAGATATATTTAGGTACATAGAGGTATAGGTGGATATACAGAAGCAAATTTGAAACATTCATCAATTTATACATTGACTGTGAAATTAGAGGTTTTTCTCTCACAGTGCAGTAGTCTTCAGAATAAGTCACAGTAGCTGTGTGTGCATTTCGAAGAAGTTTAAGTGAAGAGCTATTTATGAGTAATTTTTGCTGTAAGGATTTGTGCCTTGTTTGACCTTGTGGTATAAATGGCATATAGCAAAATACTAATATCAAGTTAAAGGGCAAATTTGCGAACTGGGAGTTGGTTGCACAAAGGAAAGGGAGAAATCACATTCTGGTGCTCTAGTAGAGGGAAATTGAGATTAAAGCTTCTGGCCGTGTCTTTACCTCACATTTACTTGTTTTCTTCCCTATTGCTTTGCTTTTCTCACCAATAAAATGAGAACAGTTCTGTGCAATTTCACAAGGAGGCTGAGTTGCTCAGTAATGTTTGGAAATGTCTGTGATGCTAAAGTGTGGATGTCCCTGGGAGTTATGTGCTATGTGCTACTTGCTAAAGCGTGTCAACTGAGGAGAGGTCGGTTGATGTCTGCAAAAAGCAGATTTCTAAAAAAAATCTTGATAGAGCAGTTTGCATCTGTTCACCATGTGATATATTGAACTGAATGCAATTGTAGGGGTGGAAAAGGTATTATACATGTTTTTCTTCTCATCTGTTTCATATTTGTTGGTTGGTTGTTTTGTTTGTTTGTTTTCCAGACTGCTTGATAGCTTTTATCTTTCTACTTATCTGTCTCAAATATTTTTCAGTCCATGTATATCCCCCTTCTGAGTACTTATTTCTTTCTTCATTTTGCAGTCTTTTTCCATGAGAGTATTTCTTTCTGTCTGTCTGTCTACTTAATGAAAACACCTCTCTGTAGCACCTCTTGTAATTTATTTTCTGATCTGCCATCGTATCCACAGAGGCCTTAGAGTGGGAACAGAAATAAATCAACATTTCTTTTTCTCTTTCCTTAAATTCTCTAATATCCTGGTGTTGGAGTAAGAGTTCTAATAATATTAAAGAAAAATTTCCAAGCTGAGACTCTAGAAAAGAGGAGGCTTTTAGCAATGCAGAAGTAGCTATTCTAGAATCAGGAGGGTTTCAGAATGACAACCCCTTTTCTTGTCCATCAGTTGACCTCTTGAGACACTGCATTGCAGTGGTCCACGTGTCTGAAGGATCTCACAGCAAAATGCAACTACCCAGGGGAGGGGAAAGTTCTCTGGTGTTCAGGTATTTCACTGCACTTCTGTATAATTTTCCACTGGTTTTGCAAGTTGATCCTTCTCTGAATAGGAAGATAAAGACAAAATTCTCATGAGACTGTCAGATTAGTGCTTCTGTTTCTGACCTTCTCTAGAATGACAAGGTTCAAGCAGTTTTAAACCCCTTTTTTTCAGAGTTGCATGGTCAGAGTTTCATGTTAGGTTGAACTGATCAACTTATCTTTCAAGTCATTGAGTTGCCCCATATCTGGCCAAAGATTATACTAGGTGATTTGAGGTCAACTGACTGAAGTTCTTCGATATGCTTAGTGCCCCAGTAACAGGTGTGGGTATTCCTGGCCAAACCTGTGAATAGGTCTTCATTTCCTCAGGTCAGAGGATCATTCTGGGAGATCCCAAAGGCAGAGGCTATGAAAGGATATAAATATTTGGGTACTGAGAAATTATCTAGGGAAAAATATATTTAGATCCTATGCCTGGCTATATAATTATAAGACAGATTTAATTATATTAATAATTCACGATATTATAAATAAAAGCTAAGTTTGCCCAATTTTCCATGATTTCCAAGTATTTTGCTGCAAGCTCCTTTTATTTTGGCTTAGATAACGAATAAGCTTTTTATAACATAGAGTTGAAAAGCAGAAGCTGTCACTGGTGGTGACATACTGTATAGGATGGCTTTAGATTTTAACAATTGAATGGTTTGCCTCCAAATGTCATCTGTTGTTCAGTAAGTGACTCACTGATCCTGTGGCATTGTACACAAATTCCACTTCTTTTCTTTTCTTTTCACCACAATAGTATTTTTGTGAAGTATGTTTGTCTTTACTGCAATAATTAGGGGAAAATTCCAGTCTGATAAATACCCAACTGACGTTTCATATAGAGGCATTAAGAATATTTTATTCAATAAAGTATGAATTGTAACTAATTCAACTTTAAACACTTGATAGGATTGGATTTTGAAAGAACATGGACTTTTTGAAGTGGCAACTGGTTTTTGAAATTTTGCATCTTCTTTTTTCCAGGCAGATACTAAGTGATTGAGTACATTAACTGTTTTTTCAAGAAGTCATCCAAACATAAATAATCATTATTATGACTCTTAGTAGCCTGGTAATATGTCCAGTAATCATTAAAGGCTTTTTGCAGGTATTTTGGCTTTTGAAATTGTAATGTGTGAAAAATTATTAATGCCACTAGTGCTATTGTATTTCAGATGAGTTTAACTGAAACCTGGCTCAGTTTGTCTAACTCAAAGTTAGGAATAGTCCTGGTATTTGTCATATAGTGAACTAGTCAAAGAGCAAAATTATTGAAGTGTTATAACAAGCCAGTTTTAGGGTGATTTGAAAGCCTTTACACTTGAAATCCTTCAGTTACTTCAGTATTGTACTGGAGTTCAAATTAATGAAATGTAGCCCTGAATTTTCGTTCCCGCTTTGAACATTTTTATCAGTCACATTTCAACCTTCAGACTTGCCTTCAATTCCTAGCAAACAGGTAAATGTTTGGAGGATAGTTGTTCCATGTACTGCTCCCTTTATATATTAAAACAAGTCTTCTCATCTGCTTTGTTGACTGATGTTAACATTAATATTGTCTGATGTATTTCAAAACATCTGGCTCATGTATCAATTAAATCATGTTATTTGCAGACTTGGGTTGATATAACTCTCCATTCTACAAATGTGTTATTTCTCTCCTTCATTTTAAGTCAGCTTTTGTTGATTTTGACCTTGGCCCTTTGTTCACTTTGTATCACGTGTAAGTGCAGCACAGTTTACTTATTAACTGCTTAAGCAATTTGAGCCAGTATTCCTGTCAATTTTTAAAATGTCAATTTTGTATCAATAATTACTAACCCATATGCTAGACACCTGAACTTAATAGAAATAATTATCCTGATACATTTGCAGGACTGCTGGCAAGCAATTTAGATTTGCAGTTTAGTGTTAGTGGCGTTCTAGAGAGAAATTTTCACTTGTCGCTAAATTTTCACATGAACACCTAAACCACTGTTTGCAATAGCCCAGGACAAAGAATGTACAGACCATAAGATTTGACTTATGATTACTTTTTTACTAACTCATTAAATAATATGCATATAATGTCAGTGATGAAGCAGAACTGTGTTTTCACTCTACTTTTTCAGATTAAATTGGCTTGTATCAAGCAGAGCTACCTACCTGAGAGTGTTCTTCTACTGTCCAAGCACAAGACCTGTGCTCTCATCCCATCCCACAGTTAGAATTCATTTTCAGACCTTGCATTTTTAAAATATCTTCCTTGAGTAATTTTCCCATCATCTCTACAAAATTAGGTCAAGGCAAGCTGAAATAATTCTACAAGCACAATAGTGTTTTCACTCCTGCATGGTTAATGCACCTAATAATCATTGGTTGATTTATTGGGCACTTCGGTAAGAAACTACTATAAGAAGCATCGTTGAGTGTGTCAGTGTTTTGCATCAAAGTGAATTGATTACAGTTGTATGATCATTTTGTGGTTTTGCTTAAACAGCAAAACATGCTGCTTAAGCACAGCGAATAAAAAACCCCACATGATAGCGAGGAGAAATGGAAAAATGAATGACCGTAATTTGTTTGAGTCTGGGGAAAGAATTCTTATAAAATGGCTTTAAAATCATTCAATGGAAATGTTAGAGTTCAGCTGGGACTCCTACATTTTAATGACAGTAGAAGGTTGGTCCTACCAAAATATTATTTTCTGGGAAGTATGGCACACATTAAAGGAATATTCAAGCTGAAAATTTGGTTATACCTAGTTCAATTCCATGCATTCCTTTAAAATAAAGGTGAAGTTTGCATTGTGACACTGGGAGAGATGGAAAATATTTTTAATCTTCATTATCTCATCCTATTTTCACACTTTTGTGACTGTAAGTAATTTAGATACACAACACTAATATTTGTAGTATTTTGAAAATTAAAGCCCTGCTAAATAAAATATTACAAAAATTAATAATATGACAAGGTTGCTTATTTTATACAATTGACTCCTCTGTAGAATACTTGGTCAAATATAACATTGCATTTTTCAAAGTTTGCATTTGCTGATGCTTTTTTCATGTTTTTGGAAACAGTTACCCCCTTGTGACACATTGGGAACTGCATATTGACAAAAAGGGGACAGAAAATTTTGTATAAAGTCATTTGAGAATAAATTGCTCCCACTGATTTAAATTGCCTAGGGAGGAAAGACAGAAAATTGGGACAAAGTAATATCTGTCCCTATTAATTAGACAGATGAAGATTCCTATATGGGTATTTTCATAGTGTATATCCCTGCCTAGCCAGAATCAATACAATTTTTTAGTGAATTCGGGAAAACACAATATAAAGTCATGAGCCAATCAGCAAAAGTAAGGTCCCTGGAAAAATAAATGCAAGATGGCAAGCTATTAAGTTAGTTGCATACTACTTAATGCTCAAAATCAAAATAGTAGGTTTTCTTGTACATTCATGCAGGAGTGGCTTGTGATACAATAGTGATATTAGAAGATGAGGCAGGCAAATTTTATGCTTTAAAGTGTCTAGTTCATGGTGCACTTTGCCATATGCATTTTACAAGAATAAAAAATTAGATGTGAAAATATAAGTTAGAATGCAGCACAGGAAATGTGGTTTTTCTCACAGCCCAAAACCCCACAGTTGCAGATCTGTGGCTATTTTCAGGAAGGTCCTGGAACAAATTAGGCCAAGGCTTCTACTGATATGATGCCTTTCCCTGTCAGTCACCTCTGCCATAAGCTGTACTGTATTTGCTGTTATGCATTTGCTCCTACTAAGTCAATAGCAAAAGTGTCATTGATTAAGGTGGATGTTTGACAGAAGTTACTGGTAGTTTATATTTGGTGGGTCCTAAGGACAGGAAACATGCATCTGCATGGATCTGACTCTGGGACATGGAAAATCTGCATAGCTCCTAAGCATCCTATTAACTTGATTTGAATTATTATGCATTATTAAAACTGGTTTGATATTATCAACTTAAGTTCTTTTCGCTCTAATTGTCCTACAATTACAGTGCAAGTCGATGTTTGCTCCTGATAGCAATTCTCTCTCTGTACTTCGTGCCTGGCACTTAGTGTTTGATTTTAGACATGTAAGTAGTCAGAGCAGTTATTGAAATTGATGACCTTATTTACCTTATCTTCTACACAGTACTACTGAACTAATAAGTATTGACACTTAAGCCAACAAAGCTTGTTTTTGAAGTCATTTTAAGGTTTTGCACCAGGGTGGCAGCATAAAATTACATTTACTTTCACTGAAGAGCCCTAGTCAGGAAGAGGCAGAATAATCTGCTTTCAGCTGAAACATAAATTAGGAGGTCTTGATCTTAGTACCTTTACAGAGTTTTTTGACATTCTATTTGCCAGCGACCAAGAAAACAAAACAAAATAAAAACAACAAACCTCACACAAGAAATCTGGATAGATAACACAGTTTAAAAAATAGTCTTTAGTAATATTAGTCAAGAGTAGCATTAATAAAAATCACTGTGTTGTAGTTACAAGGTGATTTTCGTTCAAGTACGGTTCAACCCAGATTATGTACAGTAATTTGTGCTTTCATGCAAGGTTATACTTAGAATTGGACATGCTACAGCTTTTCCTTATTTTTTTTTCTTTTTAAGAGAAGTCTCATCTTTGACTTCAGATAGGTAGCTGAAAAGTGAAACATATTTCTGTGTTACTTTCTACTGGGATATATGTATCTATATATCTATGTATGTATTTTTATACAGAGTCAAATTTTAAAGAGATCATAAACTGATTTCTACTTGTACAGACAACATTTTACACATCAAAAAGAATCTTATATATGTTTCTAAATAATGTCAGAATCTTGTATAAATTATTTTTTCAGGAAGTAGTATTTATGGATGTGTCAGTAAGCGAGCACGAATATGTGTGTTCTCAATACACAAATTTGTTTTATTGATAACAATATTTTCCTATTTACAGCTATAATGTCGTGTGCTTCCTTTGTCTCAAGAATGTATTCTTTTTTCTGTAAGCTACCTGCACTAATTGATTAAGACCTGCAAGTTTCATTGTAAAGTAGCAGGTTTAGCAACACGCTAATATATCTACCACAATATGGAAGTCACCTGATAATTTAACTAATATTTTTCTGTATTTTTTTCTTAAAGTTAAAATAAATAAATGTTTTCTCCTGTTTTTATTTTCCTTACTCTGCATTCTTAGTTCCATTTCATTATATGAGCTTGAAACAAAATTTGTAGGAGTTTTCCCACTACAACAGATGACAGAGAGTGAAGTACTAATTACTTTTGTTTGTTTGTTTTTTCAATGTTTATTGCCCAATTTAAAAATCTTCAGACACTGCTGGACATTGTCAGTGTAGTGGAAATGAAAATCCAGGTGTGACATGCTTTATCTCATCAGTCACAAACCCATCAGCCTTTACTACTTCAGTACTTAGAAAACAAAATTAACTTGGTTTAATACTGTTCCTATTTATTTTACAGTTCAACAATAATGCTCAGAACGTCAGTTGCTTTAATCATCTTGTCCAAGCTAATGTGAGGAACAAGAAGAAGCTGAAAGAAGCTGTCTATAAAATCTCTGCCAAAGGAATTACAGATTACAAAAAAGGCTTTAGCTATGCTTTTGAACAGCTGCTAAATGTAAGTATGAAAGTCATCTCTCTCTGCTATAATGTGAAGAAGGAGAAATGAATGTTCAGATGTCACTGTATGCTCTTCCATCACCTGAGTGATAACTGATACAATACCTTATTTAGCAAGCAAATTTACCCTAACGATATGTCGGCTTTTTTGTTTGGTTGGTTGGTTTTTGTTTTATTTTGTTTTTCTTCTTTACAGATCTCCCAGCAGGTTGTTAAGGTTTGGGGTTAAATTTGAGTTTCAATGTGCTGTACTATTTTTACTTCATTCAGCTATTTTCTTTCATTTGACATGTGATTCTCTGTTGTCGCATAGCTGTGGCTGATTTGCAGGTAGCTTTAAAATGGCTTTATGTTACAGTGTCATCATTTCAATTTTACCCCAATATCTCCTACTAATGCTTAGTTAACCTACAATTCTATACTTATTACAAGTCAGAAATAATTGACCATGGCTTGAGTAGGACAGAGGGGAGAAAATACTTAGTTAATAGAGGAATATTACACATCTGAGAGAATTTTAATTCCTTTCTGTTTTGTGTTTATAAAAAGAATAATTTCCTCAAAAATTAAATTTATTGTTTCCATGTTTCAATGACATTGTCCATTCTAATTTGCACCAAGCACTGGCTTTCTGAGTAGTAATGTTTCCGATTTACCATAAAAGTTGGGGATTTATTAGTTAATTTTTAAGAGTTTCTGTAGTTGTTAAAAACCCCACAAATCTGTATTGACCTTTATAAAGGCTACACATTGATTTTCACGTTAGTGTAAATGAAGCTATACCAATTTACAGAGGTTAAGGATCTACTTTAATAAATATGAAAATTATTATTGTTGTTGTTATTATTATTGAAAAATTTCGAACCCTCTTAAATTCTGATAGAGGAAAAGAAAATATAATTGTATTGTCTCAGCAGAACACTATGTAGGTGAGCAGAGGGATTTGGTGTGGAAATGATTGGGTGCCCTCTGCTGATGGTTTTATAAAACTGCAAACAGGATTTTTAAAAGCTGTGGGACTTTTCCAGACCAGGCTGGGAGGCATTTTCCCTTTTTCTTCATCCATCTCATGCAGAGGCAACCAGCAACACACAAGAAATTTTATCAAATGCTGCTTGTTCCTTACCGTATTTATATTTGATTGACATTATGTATTACATTTAGTGCTGCACCAGATATGTATTTTGTCTACAAGTAGTGTTAAGACCTGAACACAGAAGAAACCTCAAAGTGAACTTGTTTGTAGGACTAAAAAAATGCTTAAAATCCTAATTGGAAGCCCATCTCATAGTGGGGCTGCCTCTCTCATAACTGGAGACAGAGGTGTGATTAATCTCACAAAATCTCTGCAAGCCTGTAAATTATGTTTGGACATTGTGGAAGTGCATATCAAGGATAATAAAGAGATTGCACTAAGTTATAGGAATTACAGTCGTGTTTCCAGATATTGGGAAATCCAGCTGGCAGGAGGAGCAAAGGGCTCGTGATGGAGTTAGTGCCAGATTCTGGTGAAAAGGCAGCATAATAGGATGATATAATACAGGCTTAAACAATAATAACACAGGCATAAAATATGCTTTGGGATAGTTTCCAGTTGTATATTTGTGAATTCAAACAGTCCAATTACTTGAAGCTCCATGGAAATGAAATATTTTTGAACAGCTCAAACTTTCATAATAATATTGTGGATACTGTTTCTGGATGACAGTTATTTTAGAGAATTTTCCTGAATGCCGAAATAATATTTCACTTGTGCCATAAAAAACTTACTGTCTGATGTGTTGCAAGATGGAAATAGACACTTCAGATTTTTTCAGCATGCTGATTAAAGTGGTTGTTATTAATCTGGATGCTATCTTTTTATGCAGTACTTTTCTATTACTTATTATGTTAACTTGCTGTTTCTTTGGAAATAATAATACTTCAGCTTCATCGATTCAGGAGTTGTTTGTTTTTTTTTTCCCCAATACCATAACTATGATTTGTCAAAACAAGAGATCTTGAAATCATCTTTTTCTGATTTGAGTAGTTGATCTTTGGTTTGGTTCACCTTTTCCTTCTTCAGCATCATGAGACTCATAATGAAAAATGTGTCAAATCATACAGTATAATCCTGACCTGCCACTTAATGAGTTGATTTTAGGAATGTGAAACTTGTATAAAACAAAAAGCAATTTCAGGCACAGTATAAAATGCATCATCTTGCTTGTTCGAAAATTTTTTTAAAAAGGCCTTTATCAAGTGCAAGAGAGAAGTAAAAGTGAATAGGTAGACTCAGTTTCATGAATAGGTAGATTCAGTTTCAAGTTATATTTTCCTGAGATTTAAGCCAAGAAGCCAGTTTTTGTCCTGGGGAAGCTGCTGAATAGGCAACATATTGTGCTTCAACTGTGGTCTGTGATGGGAGGGCAGAGACATCCTTAGACTGCTGAGGAAAACTGCTCAGAAAAATGCTAGAATTAGTGCATCGACTTTGCAGAATATTCATTCTCTTAGCCAGTATCTCTCCATAATTATGCAAATGTGTGTGTGTGGGGGGGGGGACGGCAGGAAAAGGTAATTCTGCCTTCTTCTTGATCCCTTGAGCTACTGACCTGGTAAGTTTATTCAACAGCATGCAAAGTTTTTTTTATGGTGGGAAAATACGTGATTTGAGCTTATTCATGTTCATATTTCCAATGTTGTTTAAAGGCTAAAATCTTGGAATTTTTTTTCCATGACATCACTTTAGTGTCTAAACAGTGTAATGGAAGTAAATGCCCTTTTGTAAGTGTAACACTAGGAGATAAAGAGAAAACATTGCAAATTTCTGATATTGTATAAGCATATACTAAGTAAGCCACTTGAAAAATCCTGATTAGTCAGTTAAAACAAAGACTAGGTCAAGTTCACATTGCCTATAATAGTGTTTGTTTCAAAATCAAGAATAAAGTTCTGTAAAATGAGCAGAGTTGGGTCCCCTTCCTTGTCGTGCCTTTGGTTTCCCTCTGATTTTATTTTGGCCCTTATACTGAATCACTGTAGAGTTTATTTATGAAGTATCCAACTCTACTCTTATTACTTTTTTAATATCGAAAAGATTGTAGCCCAAAGCACTATCTTGTATTTCACAAAAATAAAGAAAAAAAGTCATAAATTATTTAATTCCAAACGAAACACAGTGTGCTGATGAGATTGGAGAGGATGTATTGATTTCAAGTGGTTTTTATGTGTTGTTACATGTAAGAAAATCTTTGGACTTGTTTTTCAAAAGCTTAAATACATAGTTATTCACTGAATATTGAACTACCAATACAGATCATCTCTGAGGAATAATTATTCTTCTGTTAGTGTAGTGATTGCAAATAAAGCTTTTATATTTTAGTTTTCTAGGAGCATTACTGAACCATGGAGCTGAAATACTGACAATTATTGGCTGAGGTTTGAGGGCTGCCTTTGGTGTTTCAGTCTCTTTATTACAGAAGAACAAGGAATCAGAGCAGAGAGCAGGATGAAAAGTAATGGAAGGGAGTAGGATAATCTCACCTGAGCACCTAGGTGAAAATTACTATCTGCTCAACAAAGACTAAAGCAAGGGAGAAGTAGGTACTTCAGAAGAATGACTCTCCTATTTCTTTTCCTGACTTTATAGTAAATTCATACAACAGAATTCAGGGTTTTGGGAAGGGGAACTTGAATTTAGTTTACTGAATCTCTAAGGGTTTTACTCTGTCACATCCAGCTGCTCAAAAGTACCGAGACATGACTGACTGGGACCATTTGTATGCAACACAGAGGACAAGGAGTGCTGGCTGTAAAATTCATGAACAACTTGCTTAAATTAGATTCTTAACTTTTAGGGAATAATGAGAAAGAAGATGAATGCCAAAGGAGGAGCCTTTGGCTCCTTTCATAAGGAGCCAAAATTCTTATTAATCTCTCTATTCTGGCTGTGGAACATTTTTATTCCTTTGTACAACCCACTGTGCTTTTCTCAGTGGCTTCACTAGTTACTTTGCTGAATTAGGAGTCAGAGGGATGACTTCTCAGTTCTTTCGGTTCCAGGCTTGCTCTACGGAAATAATGGAACAAGCTCAATTCTTCACCTCTGAGCTGCAAACTAATTAGAAAAGTCAGTGGTGAAAAGATTTTTGTACTCTAGGCAGCTATATCTTGGCTGCAACGTATTACGTAAACCTGATTCTAAGATACTTTTCTGAAGGTTAGCTTTTCATTTCAGTGCATTAAAATAAAAATAATAATAATAGTTATAAACCAGGAAAGAATTTAAGAAGTGGAAAGTGGAGCTTACTTTAAGGAAATGTGATGAAAATAGCGAATGCAAAAATATTTGTACGTTTATAAGGTAGCATGTTATAGATGTACCTATAGGATGCCTACATTATGAGAGTTCTTATTTAAGTGGTCAGTGAACTTGATAGTTTCTGAGAAAAGGAGATCAGCAAGGGAAAAAAAAACACGACAAGACAACATAACAAAAACAACAACAACAACCACCACCAAACAAATGAGCCAAAACCAAACAAAACCCAATATTTCATTAGAGGGTCATTCTTCCCAAATTTCCAAAGTCAGTTAGGATAATAAAAAAGTAAGGGTGAGAAAAGAGAAGAATAAAAATGTTTAGAAGCCCCCACTGTACTCGTGTAGAACATCTGGAGAAGAAAGCTGTGGGATTGATGTGATGGACATGAGCTGAAGAGCTTGCTTTGTGTTGCTGGAGGTGAGAGGAACCACCAGATCACCATTTCTCTGTGTTGGGCCAGATCTAAATGAGTCATCTTTAATTCTTCTGGAACAGAAATCTGTTTTTGCTTTATTTTATTTTTGCTTTTAACTCAGAAAGGGTTGTTGAATTAAATTCTAAAAGACTTGGGAAGTTTTGCTAATACTGTGTTAAAGTAGTAAGCATGTTGATATGAAAGCCACCAAATATAACAGCTGCTATTCCCTAGAGCTTGAAATACAAACTGAAGATTTTTTTAATTATTATTTTTTTTTTATCTCCTACAGCACAGTGTTTCTAGAGCTAACTGCAATAAGATTATTATGCTGTTTACGGATGGTGGTGAAGAAAGAGCACAAGAAATTTTCCATAAATATAATGAAGACAAAAAAGTAAGTGAGATATGAAAGATTTTACTACATAAAATGCAACAGTACCAACAGGGACATTTAAATAAGGAACTGAAATAATTGTTGGTATCTGTATAAGGTACTTTTAAAAATGTGTTAGTATAGAATCTTAGGGCACTTGAAAGTTTCTTAATCTATAACATTACTTTAAAAAAACCCCATGAAATACATTTAATATTTTACACCTTGTGACTTGTTGTCAAGCAGTACAGGAGTATACCATAACCCATAAAGAATTAAACCTTTTCTTGACCTTTATTTCTTGTATTAATGTAGTCATTATCAAGCAGAAAGATGGGTAGTTAAATGATATGAGAAAAATCTCTCTCCTCACTGTGAATATTTTCTCTGTGATTTTGTAGTTCATCAGGCTAAGGAAAGAGCAGATCTCAAGGTTAGAGTCTGAATCTGAATAGATTTGAGCTGGAACAAACCCACATGTTTTTCCCAGTGAGAGTCATTAAATCTTTGAATGTCTCAGCCAGGTGTGGGATGGCTTTTTATTGATGAAATCTGACCTGTGGTTCAACCAGAATTATGGACTTGACATGAGAATGACTGGATGAGTTGTGTTCAGATTAGATTAGATTATTAGCTGTGCTGGTCTGGGGTTTAAATTTAGGATCTAATAAAACTTCTGGTCTGACTTTTGCATACTTATAGATGTAAAAATGCAAAAATGTAGGTGTGTGTGTGAAATAAAACAGCTTTATGAATTGTCTACTGCTACACTTCAGTGCATATCATTATATTTAGAAGATTAATCGCTTCCTAAATTAAAGCTAAATATGAGCTTGATTCACATTACAACTGAGAATTTACTCTTCTAGTGCTTGAGGATGTACCTCTACCTGTTTTTTGTGTGTTCTTGTTTTGTTTTCAAAAAAAGCAGCTAGAAGTTAGATCACAATTCACCAAGATACTCTAACAGTTACCATGGATGCTTATGTATAAGCAATGGAAGTATTTTGTTGCAAATCCTCAAATATTTTAATTAATCCCTTAGAAAGGACAACTAAAAATGCAAGACACAATTTCCATCTCGACCAGTGATTCACCCAGTGACCTTGAATAATCATTTTGTGCCTACTTTATAATAGTGTTTCACACAGAATGATGTGCTGGGGTTTAGTTAATCTTCATGTCTGAGCTGAAAGTACTTTTTAAACTGACAATTACAAGGAAGAAGTGAAATCATAACGATTTGCGATGTGACACACATGGCTGCATTCTGAAAATACGTGCAGAGATTCCTCCTCAAATGTGGACTTTGTGGCTTTTATTATAACAAAAGCCATCAGCTAAAGGAAATACGTGTATAAGGGGGAAGATGTATGATTAATTTCTTATTATTTTTGATTTAATTTGCTGTGTTAGGAGGACAATATATAGTACAATAGTACAATATAGAGTCCAAATCACCAAAAGAGATTTGTAGTGCTGAGATTTGTGGTCTTACATCATGCCTGATGATTGCTTATTCTCTGAAGTATTATATAATAAATGAATATTTAGATATACTTGTTTAAAATAGTTATTTTACTCTATCCTTTAATACTGTACACTTACGCTGCTAAGAATTGGATTTGTTTTATATATACTGCTATATATAATACAATGCACTCTCATTTTCTTGTTCCCTCTAGTGAATGAGGGTTTGGGGGTTTTGTTGCATGCAACAAATGTATAATGGTGATAATGATCACTGTATGGATTTCTCATGATTTCAGTATATTTTCTTACATAATTAAATGCAGTGCAGGTGCAATGCAAGGGAAATTTCCTACACTTGATTTAAGTTCTCTGTATCTACAAATTTAAATCTTAGTAAGCACTTATATTGTGTTACTTGTCCGACAAAGTACTGGGTTGCTAAATGCCATCCCTTTCTGTTGTTGGGTTTTTTGGTTGCCTTTTTTTTTTGTTTGTTTGTTTTTGGGGTTTTTTTGTTTGTTTTTTTTTGTTTGTTTGTTTGATTTTTTGTTTTTTTTTTTGTTTTTTCCCAAGATGACTTTAGAAATACAAGAAATCCTAAGAAAGTTTTTGCAGGTATAACTTGAAGATCCATTTTCTTTCTACTTACAGTTTTCAATCAGTAACAATCTTTGTGATATTGAAACTTCGTGGTATTGAAAGGAAATTTATGATTGAAAAACTTGTAGTGAGATTAGTGAGATTGAATCAGTAAATTCATTTTTAGGAATCATAACACTTCCCCCCACCCCCCCCAACAATCTTTCATTACATTCTAATGCTTTTAAAATTAAGACTAATACAAAACATGCTTGTGGTCACGGTCTCCTTACAAGACTACACTTGATTCCAGAATGATGACATGTAAACTCTCCTGCTGTTCCATCTTTGTGTAATTTAATGTTAATCTTAATCCAGTAGAACATAATAACATAATTGACAGACACATTCTAACATGAAAAAAAACACAGCTACTTTTAATGTTGTAAAGTCATAGTTGCATGGTGTTACCTTCTTAAATTACACAGTAGGCTGCCTTCATTTAAATGGTGAGATATGTCTAGATATTTTGTCTTCATATTTTAATTATTAATTATAATTTCTTTTTTTTCCAAGTAGCCAATTGAATGTAAGACAAATTTTATACTTATCATTTGTAGAGACTATTCAATATATACAAGTGTGGTGTTAAAAACTTTTCCATGTTTTAGCATAGTAGCATTTCATGGTATAAATATGTATGAGCTGATGTCTTTTCTTGCCTGCTCTGCATTTGTTTGAACATTTTTCTTTGTGTTTTCATACAGTATATAAAAGATGAATCTTTGTTTTATGTCACAGTCACTTCCCATCTTAGATACACTCTGTTGTAAACTTACTTTTTTTCCCCCTCGTACAAACAAAAGACCATTCATTCAAATCTATTAATCCTTGTTTTCATCTTCCTGATGTAAAATTTCTTCAGTTCTAAAAGTATTTTCTTCTTTATGTCAGTTACCCTGTAATTCCTTGGCATGAAAGAAGCTTCAATAAGTTTGGCTCATCAGATGACTTGACTTAGTACACTTATTTGCAGTGCCCTTAGTGCAACCTTCAAGCTAAGAAGTGAAAAAATACAATAAACAATTAGGAAGTACTAGAAGAGCAGCCTAGAATCTAGAGGCTGGAAAACTGTCCTCTGAAATTGGGGTTTTCATCTGTTTGAAAAAGCATACAGGTATATTTAAAATAGCTTTCTGTCTTTACAATTCATTTAAAGTATGAATTTGAGGGTTATTATAAAACCGAAGTTTTTATAATTATAAAAGTAATAATTAATAAATAATAATAATTAATATAAAATAATATCTTTATATTAACAATTTTGAGGAGAAACATTCTTAGTTTTCACCTGCTTGAAGTGGAAAATCACAGTTGTGTTTCACCTTTACATGCCTTTTCCCCTTTATAAAGTTAGATTTTATTGTCACATCTTGCTACTCCATGCTGTGCTTGATATTTAAAAAATGGCATGTTTACCTTTATGGTGACATTTGGGGCACTCGCATTAAATGTGTTAAATACCACAAACACACTAAATTTCTGAAATCAGGGTGGTAAATGTTCCTTTTATTTGCACTCATACTACAGATGGCTTCTCTGAAGACAGCAATATAAATTTAATTGAAATGTATGCTCAATAGGTGTTCTTCATCCGGAGAATTTAGAATTCAGGTTGAAAATAGAAAACTAATTACAGCACTTTGGGGCAAATTGTGCACCATGAAATCTGTGTTTTGAAGGATTGCTCAACTTATGTGAGTAGGAAAAGACCTTTAACATACTCCATGCACTTTTAGTTGTTTGAAGATTCCTGGCATAACAGAGGTTTGTGTGGGTCAGGTGAATTGATCTGACCCACACAGGCAGGACAATTCAGATCAGAGAATCTGACCCCTCAGATAGGAGGAAAACTGTTAAGTGGGTCTCATGTCCCATTCCCTCAGAGTTATCTGCTATGATGAGTACAACCTCATTTTGTCTAGATTTTTCTGACAATATCATTTGAGAGAAAATGGCATACAGAGTTTTCCAACAACTCTGTTCTATTCAAAAATCCCTGTATGTGGTGTGCATGGAACTGCTGCAGTGGTGGGAGGTGCTATGTGAGAAGGCTCCAGCTTGATGGAACTCCACTGGGAAGCTTACAGTTGACAGCGACTAAATGGGACACATTCAGCATGTCAATAGAATGATATAATAAAATGAAGTATCTATGAGAAAGCACTTGCAAAACTTTCTTCTAAAACAGGAGAAATTACCTCCCACTGTCATTACCAAAGGAGGGAATATTTTCTTTGTTGGTTTGAATCCACTATTGCACAACTGCAAGTCAGTATAACTAAAAAGAAGATGGTGTTAATGTAGTCAATGGTGTATGAATCATTCCAGACAAGGCTGAAAACATTAGTCCTGACTACAAATGACCGCTGGAAAAGCCCGTGACATTTCCACTTGAGGTGAAGCCATGGGATTCTCATCAAGTGTCAGACTGAATGAATATGATTTTCTGGGGTTTGCTTATAGAGCTGAAAATAGAAACGGCATCTTTCTCATCAAGAAACAGCATCTTTGTGAACACTAGTATAAGCTTTGCATAAAGCTTAACAGCTGTCAAAGCATATCCCAACAGTTCTTGCATTTCTGAATGTGTGATAGACTTGTGACACAGGATATAACATGCAGTAATTAAATTAAGGGTTGACCCCAGCAAAATTCTGGTTTATATCTGAATGGCATGTGGCATAGTTTCCTAGATAAAATTTTAAGCTTTCTGGACTATAGATGGTTCTCAGACCTCCTCTGCATGAGCCTTCTGTGATCTTTAGACAAGCAGGCATTAAGATATTTCTTATTCCTGCTGATAGTCCCCTTATGCTCTGAATTTTCTTGGAGGGATGGTCCAGGAAATCCCATGTAGAAGAAATCTCCCGCTAGCTGCTTAAATTGGCTCCCTGGCTCCTTCTCTAATCAGTTCTGTTTTAAGAGTGTGTCATCTTCCAGCTGTTAATTTTAATTCATCATATGTACGGTGACATGCGTAAGTGGTAAAGCTAAAATATTCTGGGTGAAACTTGGGTCAGTATTTGTATATTCCACAATCCATTCCTTTTTCTTTCCAAGTGAAAGTGGAAACTATGTTATTAGATTGCTTACTGAAGATATCTCTTATTCTTAAGGCAAATTATCTATTTCTTACCCACTTTTTAGCTCCGCTTATTCATGAAGAGATTGCAACATATCCACTGCCCCAGCTTCTGAGTTCCTAAGACAGATTAAGGCTCCTACATTAATGAATTTAAACATTCCTTATCAGCAGTCTTCCTTCTGTGATACTCATTATCCATATATATTTAATAATAGTCAAGTTGCACAATAATAAGCTATTTAAACCATGTAATATCATATTAATTTCTTGAATTTATTTTTCACTACTATATTAGGCACATTTTTTCTCCATAAACCTAAATTTTGAACCACTGTTACCTGATGGTGTGTGAAGTCTTATTCGCTCAGTAGAAATAGGAGTACAGTGATTTTTTTTAGGATACTATTTTTCAAAAATGTCTATATATTGTCTTTTCAGCAATCATCTCCTAAACTGATGTGCCGCTCACATGTTTCGATGCCCTGAGAATGCTTTTCGTTTACAGGACTCTGCCACAGCCTTTCCCTCACTACCTTTCCCTGACCCCTTTATCTTTAGAATGTGTAACATCACCTCTAAGGTTTTTCCTTTAAGGCTTCAATAAGGAAGTCACATCCATTATATTTCTTCTCTCTGTTTCACCTACTTTTTGTTTCAGCTATCACACACGCATATATGTGTTGATACCGAGTTTCTCTATAGGCTGCTGTTTCATTATGAGCATGAATCCATCTGGGTATCCACATGGTATTTTTATCTACTGTGCAAGATAAAAATCCACATGGTGGTGTTGAGAACTGTAGAAAGGTAATGGAAGTTTTAATATAGCTTTGTTGAAAAGTGACCTTATCGGTCATATTAAAATCATGAGTATCTGTTACATAAAACCAAAGTAGCAGCTTATTTTCTTCAAATTTGGCATGAAGGAGGCTATTTGATACTTCTATTTTTGTAGATCTTCAATTCCAAACCACAACATTAATAGTGATTGATTCAGGGTATCATGTAGAGGTTGATGCTGCAGATGGCATAAAATGATTAATTAAGGAAAAAAGAATAGAATGTTTCTTAATATAGAAAGAACATTACGTTTGTTTGGGGATGAAAGCAAGAGAGTCAGACTGCATTTTACTTATTTATACAAACAAAATGCTACACAGGGCATAACTGGTTGAGGTTAGACATCAGAAGGTTGGTTTTGTCTCAGAGTTTCCAATTATTAACTGTATGCTCATTCTTATGGATTTGAGATTGCAGTGAAATGCAGTGTTAGTTGATTGTATTCTTCTGTAATTCAAGAACTGGAGGAATGGGACTTTCTGCAATGAGCAATTTAATACCTGGGCCATGTTTATGTAACGTTTTATTTAAAATATCCAATTCCACAGCTTCCTTACATTTTTCTTTTTCAACACCTACCTGTTTATAAAGCTTTCCCAAAAATTCCTTAAGGCAAAATAAGCTTAGAGATTTTTTTCCCTTTCATTTTACATTCATTACAGAGAACAATTAGTTCTCATGGACATTTCCTCTTACATTTTAGGGAACTATTTTTATTTTGATACTCTCATCCAGCTATTGAACTTTTCGTCTTTTCAGTGGAACAAACTGATTTCTTCCAAATTCTCCTTAGTTATATCTTAAATTCTTCTAATTCTTTATTCTCTCTCCCATTGTGTACCAGAAGTTCTCTCCACCTTTCTTAAAATATGCTATTGAAGAGTTAGAGAAACATAAGTGGTATCAAGAGAACAGAGTATTTTATATGACACTTTTTTTCCATGCACTGTAGAATATAACTTGTCTTTTTGAAACTGCTTTGCACTATTGAACTATATTGGGTCTTTGCTTTGCTCTGAATCTTTTCCCCATAGTGCTGCTTTTTACAGGTATCCTTCAATTTCATTTTCCGTGTTTGATTTTTTAAGTATTTTTAATCTTAAGTTACATTAAGCAGTTTCTTCTTGTAATCATAGAATCATGTAATAGTTTGAGTTAGAAGGGACCTTCAAAGGTCATCTAGTCCAACTGCCCTGCTATGGGCAGGTTCATCTTCAACTGGATCAGGTTGCCCAGAGCCCCATCCAGTCTGGCCTTGAATGTCGCCAGGGATGGGGCATCTACCACCACTCTGGGCGACCTGCTCCAGTATTTTACCATCCTTATTGAAAAAATATCTTCCTCATGTCTTCCTCATGTATTCTCCTTCATGATTGACAGCTTTTTTGTAAGCCTTTATTCTTCAGATTATCTTCCCACAACACTTAACAGGCTAGTTCTCTGCATTTGTCTCTTTGAAATGTAAATCTTTGATTTACTGCTGTTGTACATTCCTGCCCTTGAAATGAGAATCAGGTCTTGATCTTTCACACAAACGATGTTTCTTCTACATTTTCAGTCAACTCCTCCTTCAAAATCAGAAATAAATCTAACTGGTTTTTGTGTCTTGTAGAACTATAAATTTTCCTATTCTGCTACAAGATATTCAAGAATTGTGCCTTCCATCATAATGCTTTATCCACATGAACCTATATTATTAAAGTTATAAATAATTTTTCTATGCTTCTGGTGTTTATTGAAGGAAGAGCTATATTTCAAAAAACTGACTGTAATGAGTGCAGTAGCAGACAGAGAAGCTGTAAGTTGTTCTTCTGTAAGTGCCATGTAAGAGAGACTTGCAAATCCCATTCATTTTAAAAGATAAGAATGGAGAAAGTTTAGAAGTTAAGAGTAGTGTTCTGCAGATAGAGAAGCAAAGGTGGACACAAGAAAAAAAATACAATTATGAAGATTAGAGAGGTTTTTCCTATAAAGTTACTTATTATATAGTCACAATTCTGACATTCGTGTATTCACGGAGTCTGGAGTTTTCCAAATGTTAGCTTTATAACATCGGTATAAAACTGCATCTTTCTGGGAATAAACTGCAGGTTTTGTCCACTTAATAGAATAAGTAATGTAATGCAGCTGGCACAAATGAATATATATATTTTTTAAAATAATAAACTATTATTAAGTAACTCTAAAACTTGATAGTAATCTTAATTTGTTAATGCTGCTCAGGTGAACTGATAGATGGTTGTTGAGCATTGGTTAAGAATTAGTCCCTTAGTAACTGGAATTGTTTCAGATATTTGAATGAAAAGATTTGCAGAAATATGTAGGAGACTTCATACTAGGGTTCAAAGGAAGGAGTAACAGAATGGGATTTTTTGTAGTAGGCATGAGAATCAGGTAACAGCTGAAACAAGCAGATGGGAACACAAGCTCTATGCTTGCAGCAGCAGAAACAGATAACAGGTTAAGAAGGAAATGATAATTTCAAGAAACAAAGTTACAGTCCATTCAGATAATGAGAAATGTAAGCTTATATATTCAAGAAGCATAACAGAGGAAAGGGATATGAAATGGACAATGAGAAAACACAAGGACAGGTGTACTGTAAACTTCACTTAAGCAAGTAGAAACCCCGTGCAACTTAAATGTAAAATATGAGACATTGCTGCAGACACTGTAAGGAAGGGTTGTTTTTTAGGAAAGAACATCAGTACCTGAGATGAAAGAGCACTGTCTGAGAAATCTTATCAAGAGTAGGAATTATTATGTGTAATTAATTATTTTTATATGGCATTTTGCAAAACATATTTTGTTTTTGACAAAAAGCAAGAAAAAATTAATCTTTCAAGTAAGGGATGAGTATTCTCGTGAGAAACAAACAGAAAATACTACAGTCTCTACTTAGAAGGTTACTTGAACTCAAAATCCTGATTAGTCTAAAAGAAAAGGCAAAACCTGCTCTGTCGTATCTCCAGGAAATCACAGTCACATTCTTTAATATTTTGCGCTATGCAGCATAGAATTTAATATAGAGAACTGAATGTGCTGTACAGAATACAATGTCTTTAATAGAAAAATGAAACTTGTACTTGCATGGTTATGGAAGATGACATTCAAGTTTGAGCTTTTAATTATTTTCTCTTGAGGTTTTCACAAACATTTTAATAAGTCTCATTACTAAAAAACAGAGGAGGGGAAAAAAAGTCTGTTATTTTTCAGAACAGAATCAGTCCCCATATGAAGTTTTTTGTATACTTAGCCTATTATGCGTCTCCATTCCTCTGTTTCTATATTCAGCTTCTATTTGAAGTAAGACATTTTAGTTGGATTCATATTCCTGTTAGCCTTGTATCAAATTCAAAATGATGTATTCAGGCTTAGGTGGGAATTCTGTGCTTCATAGTCTCACTGTTAGTCATGTGAAAAAGACATTTAATCCATACTGACCAAAGAACCTGGAGTGCAACCTGCAAATTCATTCAAATAAATTCTGGATTATTAAAAAAATGCATCTTTTTAACAACAAAGAATTAGGCTTATTTACACAAGATTTGATGAAGCCATGTCTTTGCAGGGGATGAATTGTATAATGCAGACTGGTCATATTGTATTCTCTATCCTACATGTAGATAGGAAAAGCAATGATAATCTGAATTCTTTCTGTTGCAAACTTTGTCTGTAGATGCTGTTTTATTTGGAAAGAAAAGAATTTGCAAGGCAAAGTCAAAACTCTCTAAGGCAATATTTTGTCTGTAATAAGTATATCTGTAAGAAGTATATTTATAAGGCTGAAGACTTTTTTTTTTTTTTTTTTTTCCTCAATTAAAAGGCAGAGTTTGGGAAAGATTATTAAAATTCACGTACATCATAGACTGAAAAATGGCTTAGATCTTGTCACCTAAATGGTGATTCAACAATAATACATTCTCTGCTCTTTCAGCCAGTGGGAAAGGAAAATGTACATCTAGTTTTACTAAGAAAACTCTGTTACAAACTGTGAAACACACCAGGGCTATAGAAAACCCCCCCAGGTTGTTTTACCTGTGGATTGCATGTAGGAGTAATATATTTTTTTTTTTTCTGAATATTTAGTTTATTTACCTGATTACAAAAGAAATAAAAATAACTATTATTCTATTATTCAGTATAGGAGTGAAGTGTCTCATGATTTTTTTTTTTCTTTTTAAACCATCCATAGAAGAGATGGTATGTATAAATCTCTATACACAATGTTTCTCATAGACATCTTGAGATTTCAGGTGCATTTTGGCAAGAAGGGCAATCTGTGAGCATGCACAGTGATGCATTAATTGCTAACTGTGAAGGATGTTCTCTATTACTTGATGGCACATAAAACTCGGTCTTTCAGCCACACTGGGACATTTGCCAAACGGTGACAAGAGGCATCAGCACTGCCTGCTTGGGTCACTGATGGAAGATCTTGCCTGCAAACACGGGCAAGGTCAGGTTGCCCTGAGCACAGTCCGATATGGCAGTGCTGAGTTTCTATTTTGTTACCCAGTAGTTATTAATGTTTTTCCCTCCTAAAAAAAGGAAAGGGAACTAAACTTGAAGTATTTTCATACCTAAATCTTCCTCTTTTAAGGTGGTTTGAGGATACTGTTCTGTTCCCAGGTCAATGTTCAAGAAACAGCACATGGACATGGACAAAAGTCCCTTCACCTGTTTAGCTGGCAAATCCTTTTTCAGGTTCTCTAAATAGTTTTCATTTAGATTTGTCATGTTCCTGTGAAGATCAGGCCTCTGTAAAATTGGACGTGAACTTTTTATAACTAGTAGTTCCAGAGAGGAATATTTCCTGTAAATGGGTTCTGCTGGAAATGAGAATTTTCAATGGTCCTTCCCTTTTCTCCCCATGCTTTTCCCTCTTTTAATACAACTGTTAGGCATTTGCAACCATTTACTTTCAGTCAGTGTTTTCCATGCTATACACACTTGAATAATTAGAGCAAAAAAATGGAGGGAGTACAAAAATAAAAAGAAAGAAGGCTTAGTGTCACAATATGAACAGTAAACATCTCTTTAATTATTCTAGCCCTTTCCAGCTGCTCAGCTGCCTCCAAATGTTTTGACTATCAAAGAAACGCCCAAAATGTTTTTAATCCAGACTACAGAGGGAATTACTGTGTCAACTACTTTGTCTGACTCCCGATATGAACCACCCAATTTACAAGGAACTCTCAGTAAAAACTTACTTTTTCTCCAGGGAACGCTAAATGCTGAGTGTCAGAGAGAAGCAGCTTAGGGAAAAGGAGAAATTGAGTTGGGTTTTATTTCAACAAAGAAACTCTATTATTAACATGACCAAGGAAGAAAACAGATCAACTGAGTAAAACAGATAGTCAAAGTAAAACATTCAGCAGCTGAAATATTAACAAGATTACAGTGTAATTTCTTCATCTGAAGACTGGGAGACAGGATGAGTGACTGGGAAAGCCACTGATCCAAACTGAGTGCTTTACACTTATTTCGGAGGTGGTGTGGGGTGCTCTGGAGAGGATGACACTTTCAGTGGAAATCCCAGGAGAAGCAACCAGTGCGCCAGCATCCTTTGAGCCACAGCCACATATCTGCATCACAGAAGGCTATCTGAGGACTGTTTTGGGGTTTTTCAGATAAAATCCATCTCTGCCTTCCAGCAGGGCGAGCTGAACATACAGAAACTGCATTACACTCTGTCAGAGACTTATTAATCTGAATTAAAGCACCGTTTATATTAGTAAGTTGTATGGAGCCACGACCATGAGCTTGGCCACTGTCCTTCAATCCTTTGTAGATTTTAAGTGCTAGGAGGTTTTCAGCCTTTGCCAGCTGGTGCACTCCCAGACAAGGTGCTGGGGCTGCTCTTGGGGTAGCAAGGAAGAGGGAAGACGAAAGGAGCAAAGGTTCAGCTTTTGTGCATGAATGTGCAATGTGCTGCCATAGTTGCTCAGAAGGCTGGAGAGTGGGCCAAGGCCCAGTTTTTGGTAGGACAGACACAGCCAGATTGACTCTCAAACTTAAATTCGAGCACATCATTGTGAAGTCCTACCGGTGTTTTTGAAAGCATGTATTTTCTCTAACTGCTGTTCTTGAGACTAATCCTATAAAAAGTTAACAAACCAGAACTGGTTTACACTTACACCTAGAAAATGTTGAGATTAAAATCTTCACCACTCCTACATGAAGTTATTGTGAGCATGCAGAATACAATAATTCCACTTGTGTGATACTTCTGACTCAGCAAAGATTAAGTCTAAGTGAGGAAAAGATTTAGACCACATGATCAGCAGTCCATTTATCTAATTATAACCAATTTAGCAGAGGTAGATTAGTGGGTATCAGCAGGGGATTTTTAACTTCATACTTCTAGCCATAGAGTAGAAGAGGAAGGGGCACCACATTCTGGCCTTTTTGTGAGCAAAGAATGAGTTGCTGCAGTCCCACAAGGTGGCACTACGAAGATGTAGAACAGTGTCACTGAATTGGTTGGGTTCTTTTTGCTTCTGTGAGAGTGTTAGTTATGAAATTTTTCAATATGATAAGCATAATGGTGTTTTCAACCTCAGCACTAGAAAATACCCCCATTTTCATGCTGATATTTTTTCTTTCTGAGGAAACAAAGAAAGCTGGATGAAAGCACTCTTTTAATTTTTGAAACATTTTGCAATTCTCAAAACACATTTCAGGGATTCATGGCTTTCACTTTAAAGACTTCAGTGAACATGCAGCTTTCGTTGTATGTATATGCTATGAAAACGTAAGGTATAATCCTCAGTTTTTAGTTATTTTTGTAGAATAATTGCATATAACTATATCACACATCAGTGGTCTTGGATCTATTTTCCCAATAGTAAGAGTATAGAATCATATCCAAAGCAAATTAGATCCTCCAATAATCTCCTAATATGTAACAAACTTATTTTTTCTTTTTATTTTAAGACAGAAGGATTAACATTTGATTGTGATGTGAGCTAATTTTGAGAATGTCATTATTTATTTTCTTTATTAGACTATAATTACATAGACTGTAATTAGACTGTGAATTCATAAGTTATCATTGCAGCTTGAAGTTCGAGGTTGAATTGTAGTGAATGAAAGATATTAATGATAGAGAAGACTGCAAATATACATGGAAAACCTGGAAGAAATAATTCATTGTGGATAAGTGTCTAGAAAAGTAGTTCCAAGGACCTGCTCAATTAGTCTTTAAACATGTGCCTCAATTAAAGCATTTTTCCATTGACGTCAAGGGGATTACTTGCATAGTTACATGCCTTGCATAGAGAGTCAATTATGAAAACATTTAAGTAGGTGTTTTATCAAACCTATTCATATTTTCTTCATGTCTATAAATTCAAAGATGTCCAGCCTAACATTATCTTTGCATCTCAGTATTTGAGAGCTTAATTTTTATTGTTTCCCCTGTATATTTTTCTCCTCAATTTTCCCAAGTCTACCCATATTTTTGGACAGTACTCACAGCAAGAAATAGATCCTAACGCAGCCAGAAATATCAAAACTAAAAGCTGATATATTTCAGTTGGTGTATCATGCCTTCTTGATATTTCCTAATTTGTCATAAAATTATGAATTCCGTGTTTTGAGTTATAGACCTTTAAGACTTCACAACCTTAACCCATAACTAGGCTTCATACCCTGCTGCTTAGGTCTTCTCTGGTTTTCCCAGTTGCTGTTAAGGGCAAAATGTGTAAGCAACCTAAGAGACAAAAACTGAAATCTCCAACTTCAGAAATCTCTAGAGCCCGGTGTTCAGAGCAGTGGAAGTGATGCATTTGCTCCAACTAAGAAATGTAAACTCAGACCTCTTTTGTGTGAGCATTAAATTCTCATTTAAAAGTTGGAGGCACCACTGCCACAGTCATATTGAAAATGGTTGGGTCCTACTCAGTCTGTCATGAGAAAACCAGCTTTACTCTTATAAGTGGATCAAACAGCTGCATCCATACTAATAAATGATCCAAGGCCAGGGTGAAGGCTGGGGAAATGTCCACAATTATCCATATGGTTTAATTGTTTAACAGACCCAACAGTATGGTTCTTGGCCTGTGGCAATCAACTCAACAACGTTTGGGTTCGGTGCAGGGGATAGCATGGGCCAGGGCCTGTTCCCAAGTGATTTTTATAAAGAGATCGCTCAATATGGGGGGGGAGATGACAGGGAGGGAAGAAAGCAACATAATTTAGCTATAGAAATGTGAGCCATGCTGTGCCGCTTGCCCTCATAGCCTGAGAAAGAAAATGGGTTATGTCTCATTTTATTTACTGCATACAGACAGACTAAGGGATCCAAAAACTTCCCTCTAGCACATCATTGTGAGTCTTATCCCTCCTGCTATACACAGAACTTGTATTTCTTTTTCTCCTAAAAAGCAAAGGGAGAAAACAAACAAAATAAATAACCAAAACAAAACACCAAATCAACAAAAAAGAACCCAAACAAACAAAAACCCCACTCTTTTATAGATACAACCTAACAAGATCAGGAATGTATCCATGGAAGTCCTGAATCCAGCAGTTCAGCATGACAGATTATGGACCAGAATTTAGGTGAAACTCTGTTCTTGGTACCTCCTCTTGGCTAATCCTAGGTAGTTTCCTAATTAGTGCACAGGGTTTTCTGATCATCCTCTGAAGTTATGTTCTCAGTTCAAATTGGTCATAAATGCCTTCTGGTCTCAGTCTGTAGCAGAATCCAAAATCCTTTTCAGATTTCTGCCCGCAGATGTGAAGACAGTAAGGGATAAAAGGCAATCACAGTTTTAACTGTGGCAGCTTGAAAACCACATAACATCAAGACCTATGTCAGAAAAGTACCAAAATGATTAAGTGGTTTAAAGCCTCTGCTTGCAATAGATTTAGAAGGCAGGGTGCATAGTAGGATATTGAAAGGCAGTTTTATGATTTTGTTCAGAAAAGTAGGCTTGATAGGTTGTCCTCTTATTTCAGAAGTGTACCTATTAAATATAAACCACAAACAATTTTTCATCATATCTGATAACCCATAAACACATTAGTGAGAAAAACAATTTCCTGGATCATGCTGGAAATACTGAATTATTTATTCTCCTTTATCACAGCTTCTTTTTGTCTATAGTAAAAGAGATTATCTGTAAATATTTACCTGCACTTATAAAGGCCAGATTAAAATACTCTGAAATCATATTGTCATTACGAACACTGAAGTTGCAGGATTTGATGAGATCAATTTTTATCTCAGTAATTTTGTTTATCTAGTGTTAGAGAAAGATGCAGTCTTGCTATTTTTACATGATAGACATAAAATTATGAGATTCCTCTTGCCTACATGTAGCTTGGTAAATAAATTGTATTTGGTAAATTATCTTATTAATCTTGATATCTGATTGCAAAGGCTGGTTAATCTCCTCCTAAACACACTAATTAAGAGATGCACGGAAATGACTATTGAGAGCTCTCTCATTGCAGCAGCACAAAATTCAAGACAAGTAATTTGTCTGTCAAGAAATATGCTTTTTCATCCACTCTGAACCACTTGCAGAGTGGCTGCCATTTCTAAGACTGTCACAGTCTCATGCAGATTGCCTATGCATACATGCAGTGGTATAAGCAGCAAGGGTGATTTTTGTGCTTAGTTACCACTTTGAATCAACTTCACTTAAGCTGTCAATTTTCTGTAATACTCATACCGTGATACACCCAAAGGAGGAGTCTAATTTAATCTTTATTTTATTCCAATAGCAAAATTATGAAATAAGATAGGTAAAGAGTGACTGAGATCTGCAGGGAAAGCAGCCTTTTCATGGGCAGCTCTTCATTTTTATCACAACTCTCTTGAGTGTCATTATCCCTTAATATCTGTAGCAGTCAGAATCCTCCTATTCACCTTGATTTTTATGAGCTTTTTCTGCTAGAGAGAAATAAAAAATGAAAATAAAATTAATTATATAATTAGGGGACAGTATTTTCTTCAATACAGTACTTCATCCATTTTCTGCAGCTTTCTTTTTTGTCTGGCACTTCTTCTGATCAGGAGTTGGAGTTTTGCTTGTTTTTCTTTGATGCCTTTCATAGGTTCTTAGGGTAAGTCACATTGCAAGGGACCTCAGGAGATCTCTAGTCCAATGTCAGGAATAAGATCAAGCCAGGTTGTTCAGGGCTTTATCTAGTCTGGGCTTTAAAACCCCAGAGGACGCAGACTTCACAAGCTCTCCAGGCAGCCTGTGCCACTCCTCGCCTGTCCTTATGTTAATTTTGTACTTGTTTTACTTATTAATAAGTATATTGCTCTACTATATACTGTAAATGAATAATATAAAGAATAAAAGATGTTGTGTTCTGTCCCCAAGATTAGTTTCAGAATCTGAAAAACACAGAGAACTAGCTACCTGTTAGCAGCAAATGATATATTCCTGACAGGACTGACACAGTTTTGGACTTGTACTCTCAGATTTCAGTACTGTATCTGACCAGGATGGCAGAGCATGCTGGTGCCTATCTCTATTTCTTCTCCATTCTAAGGGTACAAATTTTCTAGAAGGACTTTACTTTGAATAATCCCATTGGAAATTAGGAAGCATGACAGCTCCTACTTACTTTTCTGAATCTTCTGTTGTTTTTTACTGATTGGAAAGTTCTGTTTATTTATGAAAATAATAAATGGATCTCCTTTGTATAGAGGCAAGGTTGCTCTTTCCATGTGAAATGGTTTGGGGGACAGAAGTGTCCATTTGCTAGTGTAGATGGTAGAGAGCAAGAGTCATAGCAAAAGGAGCCAGGGACCTGCAGTGTATGCAGAGTCTAAGAGGCTGCAGAGAAGCACAGAGAAGAAACAACCAGGGCTCAGTGGTGATGGAAAACAACTCCTTGGGATCAAAGAGTACTTGGCAGTTTGCTTCTACTCAGAAATTCTCTTGGTTGAAAGCAAACTTGAAAGGAGGGACAGGCGAAGGGAGAGGTGCTCATATCCATTGTGTCTGACTGAGTTGCTCCAAGAGCATAAATTCCCTATTAAATGTAATTAAATCTGTCTTTTCTAGTTTAAGCACCTTTTGTCTTCTTTGGACAGATGTCTACAAGGAAGAGGTATAGACAGATGCATCTCAGTTTTCTGGCTGACTCTGTGTCCTGTCACAGAAAATGTTAGTGCAGAGCATGTTTTTTTGCTAAAATTGGCTTGTTTAATTTGACTTGCTGACTCATTTTTCCAGCTGGTCTGTCATTCTACTCAATTCCAGATGAGAGAATAGGAAAAAGAAAACTCTTTTGAATGTTCCATCCTCTTGCCAAACCAAGTAACAATTAAAAACTCTGATTTTCATTGCTGTTCTTTATCTCTGTTAATTATCCAAGGAACAGTAAATCAGCTATATTGTCCTCTGCTTGTTGTCAATAATTTAAATTCTAAATTCTTTATAGATTAGTTGCAGATTTAACGTGCTACTTTTTCCTCTCTAAAGTACATACCATTTTGCAACTTGAATCCAATGCAGTGTTTCATTTTTATATTTGAGATCAAATGCTAGACAGTCCAGTCTAATTGACTTGAGTTTTATACACACACAAACCCACATGAGACTGTCTCAACATAATTAGTTACTTTTAATCCAAAAGAGACATCAGGTCACTCAGCTATCTAACTAGTGACTTTCAATGGGGGTTCTCTTATTGCCATGTAATTTTTGAGAAGAATGTAATCTGAATCAAGTGTTTAGTGGACACCAAACTGGGACAAGTCGTGAGTCCAAAAAAGAGAACAGGAGTATAGTAGATACGAACCTTGTGAGCTGAGAGATACCAATAGAAAATAACATTGCGATATTCAGCTTGGGAAAAATAGATGGTAATTAAATAGAAACAGAAAGATCTACTGTAAGAGTTACATCTGACAGTTTGTAAACGAGGTCAAGAACAAACAGAGGATGGCAAATGTAACTTGAATTTACAACGTGATGTAGTATTAACAAATGAGGTGATGACATATCAGGTGAAGTCATGTTTACACTATCTACTGATATTTTCAAGGTAATAGAAGATAATTTTCAGCTATCTCTCTCCATATGAACTACGAGAACAAATTTGACCATCACACATGTACAGTCATTCCCATACATGTCTGGGTAACTAGAACTATAAGTGGCTTGACTGATTACTGAGAAATGATCTTATATGGTATAGTCTTATTAGTTTTATTGAAAAACTTCAATTTTTGTCTGTATTTAAAAAAGCCCAAGAATCTCAATCAGCATTCAGTGCAGTAGTGTACTTGTTTTAATTCCGCTTTTAACTGCAGAAACAAAGGGTTTGCATGGATAAAGCAAATCAAAATGTATTGTTAATTAAAAATGACATCAAGCACAAAACTTTGTTCTCCCTCCTTGCATATAGGGGTCAACATTAATAAAGTTTCTTCAATTGCTACTTGCTGACTGATGATTTGGAGCTATTGCTACAGCTTTTGGTTAATATATAAGCTCTGATTATGTCACACAATTTTTGTTCCTTATTTAATGAATAAAGGTTTAGGTAATAGTTGAATGGGATAAATAATCTTATTGTTAGCATAGATAATACTTTTAAAACTTAGCAATAAGCAGTAGTTTACAAGGACTATCTGCCATTTTATATTCAGAATATTATTTAAAGAAAAACTTACCTTATTACTCAGTTATAGCCTGCATGTAAATTAATTGTATTATGTTTTAATTTTAAATGTAGCTATTAAGTTCCACAGAAAGGTGTTCATATTCTGATTTCATGTTGTCATCTGTGATTTGTAAAGTGAAGCAGTAAAGTTAAACATCCAAAAAGAAAGAAATGCCTGAAAAGCAAAGTCAGTCTGGTCCTTGAACATTCCTTCAGAGGGACGTGAGAGCAGAGAACAGCTTATTAAAGCTGTTGGGAAAGTATTTTTCCCACCTTTTATAGAAACACCCAGCTTTGTAGCAAAATATCAGCCAGAATCTAAAATATATTTGTGATTTTTCTATGTGCAATACCAATTTCTACAGCAATACCAATTTTTGTCGTAATTTTCTTATTCAAATCAGAGAGTTCACATGGAAAATTATTTCAGCTGAGAATCCCGCTTTTAGTCTAAAACTTTGATAGAATTTGTTGAGTTCTTCTGAAGCCATGGCTCCTCTCAGTTACTGAGATAGGTTGAAGTTGCATTGGCTAAATAGAATAGAATTATACTTATAAAACATATAGCTTTAATGAGTATCAAGAGCTTAAAGTGAAATATCAAAAGCTTAACCCTTTATGGAACTCTGTTGAACTAATTCAGTGGGTTTCAATGAAAAAGAATAAAAGTCCAAGCAAAATGATAATTTGTTTTCTGTATTACCTGAAAATATCTTCTTTTCCTCAAATTATTTTATATCCTAAAAAACCCTGGTTTGCATTGCTTTGAATTCTGCTGCCATGCATATGTTCATTTTAGTTCCTTTTGAGTATCTAATACAGATAGGAGATTATGTCAATTAATTTAAGAAAACCTGAAGAGTTATCATTACCACTCTAGGACCAAAAAACAGGACAGTAACTAATGGAAGAGCTTTAAAGTATGAAAGATGTATGAGAGAACATTCTTCCTGAGTTCTACTTCATGGACCAAACAATAAGAATACATAAAATATGATAATAAAAGGGTATCTATTATCATGATTAAAAAAAAAAGGAAAATTCACCATTTTCTTTTTCTGTCCAAATGTAGGAAAAAGAAGTCTTTTTAACTTGAGACTCACACCTAATTAATGACAAATAGTTACATTATATGCATTGTTTTTCAACTTGCATAGGTACGTGTGTTCACATTTTCTGTTGGTCAACATAATTACGACAAAGGACCCATACAGTGGATGGCCTGTGAAAATAAAGGTACCGTGTTTTCATTTGAGACTATTGTTTGCTAAAGACTTGGACAGGCAATATCTTTTTTTTTTATTATTTTCTAAAAATTATAGTTCTTTTTTCAGCCTGATTTTTAGCTTTATTGTACTTTTAATAAAAGTTCAAGAAAGTTATTTGATGAATTAATGTGTGTGTGCATAAATGTGTATATAAAGAATAAGCCTGCATATTTATTTCTGGTTACTTTATTTAAAACTTTGAATTATAAGAAAAATATCACAGTGCTTTTTGTAATAATGATACTAAGATATTATGGTTCAGTTTTGAAAATTCTTGTTGTAACAGCCATCTATGAAAAGATGGAACTGATG
Source organism: Nesoenas mayeri (assembly GCF_963082525.1). Taxonomy (NCBI): domain Eukaryota; kingdom Metazoa; phylum Chordata; class Aves; order Columbiformes; family Columbidae; genus Nesoenas; species Nesoenas mayeri. Next base: position 11,509,718 of record NC_137541.1, read on the forward strand.
ACAGATAAGAAATTAAGCAAAGCTGTTTTATATTAAAGGGTCTGGACAAAGGGATTTTTTGTTTGGTTAGTTGGCTGGTTGGGTTTCTTTCTGTTTTTCTCCAAAACTTACAAGGAACCAGATGACTTGCATTATTTTTCCCTTTTTTGATGAAAACATCAAAATTATTCTTGCTGTTATTTCTTAGCTTCTAAGAGCGTGTTACATCTTTTTGGTTCGGGTGGCTTGGTTTGTTTGTTTGCTTTTCCTGATCTCTTTATGTAGGGAAAAAAAACCAAAAAAGGCAAAAAAGGTAAAAGTAAGGAACTAAAATGCTTCTCCTAATGTGAAAAATGTGGTCAGAAATATCTTAAAAGCATGTGAGAAAGGGGTGTCTCAAATACCTTAGAGTATAACTCTGGAACAAGAGGTAAGAGGTGAATACAGATAAATAAACTATAGAGCAATTATCAAACAATATTGTTTAATATTTTAAACAAAGAAGTTGCCAGGCTTGCCTGAAAATACAGATATATTTTAAGGATCAGTAACAAACAAGAAGTTAGAGGTGGGATAGATTACAAAGGGCCTTGAAAATTAAGGCTGCTGGGGAAGGAGGAGAAGATATGGTTATGGGCATGAGAATAACATAAGCTGAAGATAAGAATGAAAGAGGAAAGATATAGACACAGAAAAAAAAAAATATATAGAAGAATCCATAGGCTGTATGAATAGCATACATACCATAGACTCGTGAATCTCTCAGGATGCTGACGAGTTATGCAGAAGATACTGCATCTTCATGAAGAGCAGATAGTATCGTTGGATAATTACAGAAAATCAACATTTGTTCTTTTGAAGGGGGATGTTCAACTAATGTCTTTGTATCTCAAAATACTGTGTGTAGTGAAGTCTATTGTCTTACAACAAATGAGGACCAGTTGGCTTAAAGCATAACCACCTATGTCATCTTATTATCGAGGCAAAATGATCATAATCTTCTTTCCAAAATTGATGTGATTATTTGTTTGCATAGCCAAAGCAGCAAGGTTTTGTTTAAATTTTCCTTAATTAAAAGTTTTAATCTATTATCAAGTCATGCATTGCTTACAGCAAAGTAAGCGACTAACTTTGGTACTCTTAGCTCTCCAGTCCTCCTCAGTCCCTTGCAATTTGACTTAAAACTTGTTTGGTCTGAAACTGGATGTCTGTCTGAAAGTACTTGTCTTTTCAGTCTTATTGGTTCATATGGGCAATATTTTTAATTCGAACCAATAAGGGATATAGTCAATGATGAATGAAGACCTTTCTGATGTCTAGTTAGAAGAAATACAAGCTTGATTTTTGCATCTTTTCTACAACTCTGTACTTCACTGTTGTGGCAGACTGCAGCTAGACTTGAATTCCTATATGTATTCAGCATATAATTATACTGTTGTCGTAGAGTATTAAAATGACCATTAAATATACTTGCACATCAGAGTAACTGGGAATTCAGCAGTACAAATTCAGCACACTATCTCAGCCTTAAAAACAACAAAGATACATATTTCATATTCTCAATGCTTTAGAGTAACTAGCTTGGCCTATATGGCATGGGGACCCATCATATGTAGCTATGCGTTGTGATGGCACGTACTAAAAAAATATTCCATGATATGTGATAATTTTTATAAAAATAAGTTAGAAATTACAAACTAAATGAAATTACTTTATTATAGTAAGATGATATTATTTCTGTTCCAAATTTTAGGTTATTATTATGAAATTCCATCTATCGGAGCCATAAGAATAAACACCCAGGTAAGTGTGTTGGCCAAATGCAGATACAGTTGTAACATGAAGAAGTGGAGTAGTTTCTGTTCTTAAGTATGTTTAATTTCACTTCTGTTTGAATCAATTGAATTTTATGATACATTACACTAGAATAGAGAGAAAAACTAAGACTTTCTTTTGCATATGAAGTACTATTCTCTTGAAGTACTCTAACGTATTTATTTATTTTTAGTAGTTTCAGTGAGCCAATTTACAATGTGATCCTTGTGATCCTTCCTTGGCCAGCTGGCCCAGAGCAGCTTGCCTGGGTACCAGTCCGGCTGGCTGAAGCAGGTTGATCATGGTCACACAGCAGAGCCTTTGGAGAGATCTGTGTCCTGCAGACCTTCTCTGCACAAGGATTACGTTTTGGGCTCAGTTTTCCCCCTGACCTTACAGGGTCCCTCCTGAAACACAGCAATGGTGTTTTTTTTTTTTTTTAGAAAGTTCTATAAACCCAGTAATTTTTTGTAGCCTGTCTAGACATTTATAGTCTGGCTCCTGCCATAGTTACAGTATTATCCTCAGGGTTTGTATCAGGCGGAGAAGGCTGTGAATGTGTGTGAGGGCACAGTTCTACTACAGAAACAGTGACCTGGTACAATCCTGCTCATGGGAGAGGTTCCTGGCTTGATCGAGCTAGGCTGGGAGGGACACTGCATCTTTTCTTCAAAAAGGATGCAGGATAGATTTAGCAGCCATGTATGTTGATAATTAAGGGCACAGGACCCTGAAATTTTATCGTGTGATCCAAACTGATGATGTAGATGAGCAGGTATTCTTTTCAGTTGTCTGAAAGTCCATGTACACACATGTCCAGAAAAGCAGAGAAATATCACAGCACTTCTTTGTCCTTTCGAAGCCAAGCATAACATTTTTTGCCAGAAAATGTGTCCTTTATTGGCTTGAGTAAGAGTCCTTTGATTCTGTTAAACTCTTCCAGATAGTGTCTGGCAAAAAATATCCCTAATATGATCAAATAAAATAGACAAGGTTGAAGACTGAAAGAAGTTTGACTGCATCCACTCCCAAACCAGACCAGAAGTCAGACATCTCATAAGCTCACCAGCTTTAGTTGTACTTCGTGACTGAAGGAAGGCAGGAGTTATTAGGTTTTAAAACTCTGGCTTTTTTGTTTCAATAGAAGTTATGCAAGTTCTTGCTGTAGGCGCTGCTACAGTACTCAACCTCCGTCTCCCACTCTCTCTTCTGGGTTGAAGGTTCTGCAATCTGCTTGTAATTTAATTATATCATTAGCAATTAATTTTGGAACTGAAATAGTTGTAATTCTCACTTTGTGGAAAGAGAGCAGTGGTTATGGATATGTAAGGTCCATGTAACTGAAATATAGGAACTGCCTTGGCAGTAAATACTGCAAACTGAAGATGAAATTGTTGGGTAGTATAATTTTAAATAAATAATTAAATACTGCTGCTGTATTAGTTGGGGAATTTGACCTTTTTTTTGTTTGTCTTTTCATTGTTTTATTTCATTATTGTTTATTTTTTATGCTCTTTCTGGACTTGCTCTAATAACTGCCTTCTGATGAGTTTATTACACTTTTTGGCAGGAATATCTGGATGTTTTGGGAAGACCAATGGTTTTAGCTGGAGAGAAAGCCAAACAAGTCCAATGGACAAACGTCTATCTGGATGCACTGGTATGATCTGTATTTATCTCAAGTAAAGAGAGAAACTTATCAAATCAGCAGCTATTGGGGTCCATTTTCCACAGTCCTAAGGACTTAATTTCCTACAGTTCCAAACATAATATTCTTACATTTCCAGCATCTATACACTTCAATACAGTAATTTTCTTAAAAGCTATTTCTAACGTGTTGGTCATTACTTGCACCTAGTATCCTCTTAAGTGTCCTGAATTTTAACAGAGAAAAGCAATTTATCCTTATGTGTAGGCCATTGCCATCCTGAAATTAACAAAACAAAACCAGAATAAAGTAGATTTCCATTGTTGTACCTGTGCTGCGCTAGAGGTCGTGTCCCTGGGGTGGACTTCTATTTTGTTTTTATTTCTTTTCTTTTAAGTATTCCAGACAGAAAACTGTCAATGTTATTGGGTGTTTGCACAGATTTTTAACTCGGATCTCTAAACTATCATAGATACTGTAATTATTTGCTTGCTTAAGGTAATGATTATTTTATTTGGACAGTGTATATGATGGAGAAATAAACAAAGAGATACGTGGAATGCTTACAGCTGAATTTATCACTTCAGTCTTGTAAAACAAACATATTCAGAAAACTATGAAATGCAAAGTATTATTAGCAGCAGTCTAATCCATTGGTCTACATAACCTTCTTCCGAGGAACTCTTATCTAGGCAAAAATTACTACAAAGTTGTCATCTGAAATCATGTATTTAGACAAGTTCACATGGTCATTGAAAGTCATGTCAAAATTCATTTCTGACCATCACTCAGCATTGCTGTTAAATTTGTATCAGCTCAGAATAACACTGAGCATGACATAAAGGAAACAGTTTTTCTTTGGAATTTCAGTGGCCAGAAGTTCATTAACCATGTTTTCTTGGATACTATTTAGGTACTTGCTGGAAACACAAAGGATGTTATAAGGAAAGTTCATAAGTTCTGTACATATTCTGTTGTAAATCCAAATCCAAATTTGTAACTAATGATACAAAGGGATCTCTTTAATTAAGTAAAATGAGTGATACCTGCAGAGTTCTGTTGTACTGTTTTATATTTTCAGTAGGTTCGTTCAAGTCTTTCATTCAAACTTTTCTGCATTCATGTGTTATGTTTGTGTATCAGTAATTATCTGTGTATATAGGTATTTGTGTGTATGCAGACATATAAATATATAAAAAGTATGACATGTTCTTTTAAATAATATATTTTTTAAGTGAAGACAAATCCAAGATAAACTGTTGCAGTGCAGGCTGAAATTTGTGGGCCTGCTCATCACAGATTCAACCATAATGGCACAGGTCTATCTAATCCACTCCGGAGCCTTTTCTGGATTTTTGGTTTTAGCAGGGATTGGGACTCATTTGTCATACTGGTTCTTTATCTTAAATTCCCTAAAGCAATTCTGTCCTGTGGGGCTCGTCCTTCTCCTACTTGGGCCTCGCCAGACTTTGTCCCATCCTTTTTATCTTACTGTTCAGAAGCTGGTTTGAGGCTAAGGCTAAAATAATGCAAAGTTTATTATTCATATTTGAGGCCACATTTGAACTGAAGTTTAGGTTATGAAATCCTAAAGAGGTACTTTCATTTGATGCTGTCTTTGAAGACTGCTTGTAATAATTTGATGTATTTGTGGCAGCTCACAGCTCTTTTTTTGCCCTTTTCCTTTAGGTTCTGTTCTGGTATTACTCTGGCATCACTTTCTGCAATATATTCTCAGAATTTTCAGATACTTTTAAGTTTACCACTTAGTCGTAATTTATTTGCAGTTATTATCCTCTCTAACTATATTTTTGGGGGAAGAGGTGGTGTTACCCACCACACATACCCTTCCTGTTTCGTTATATGTCTCTTCAATGCCACTTCTAAAAATATGATCCTCTCTCTTTTTTACTGATTAATCTCCATTTCTTAGTTCTCTTATTCTCATAAAATGTCCATTTCTCCTTCTCTTCATCTTGCTTGTGGTAATGTAACTAACTCTGATCTCACCACCTTTCATTTTATACACAAACTTAAGTTCATGAAGGATGGTTTAAAATTCAAAAAGGTGCTACTAGACTGGGAAAATGGAGAACTGTTTTCATGGGAGCGGTTTAGTGAAGTATTTTAGCTTATTTTTTTCTAATGAAACAAAGGCAGAGAAGAAATACGATTTCTTACTTGGAAGGAGTAAGTGTCTGTGGAGGGGGTGGAAATTTGAAATTAAAAACCGACATTAGAAAAAGAAAAAAAAAAAGGTCGAAATCTGCCTGTGGACAATTTCATATGGAAAACAGATCCTTTCAGGCTACCTAAATGTATGGTTTTCTGAATCCTATTTTCAGTCTAAATTGTAAAAGACCAAGTTTCTTATATCTTCCCAAATAAGTGTAAATCCCTTGCCTCAGTACCAGAAGAGTCAATGTGATTTTGCAGAACTGATGATGGACATTATTGCAAGCTACTGAAAGGTAGAAATGGTATGAAAGTAGTAGTGTTACCTCTTGGATTTTTCTACTGATTTTACCTGTATGTATTTGTTGCCTACCTATTTACTATCTCTGAGTTTGGTTTTGCTTTCTCCTTTTATTTTTTGTTTTCTGTTCTTTTTTTTTTGCCCATACTATCTAGAGTTTTTAGTATAGTGGGAACTGTAGCTGTAAACATGTTTTCATAACATTTGTTTTTTATTTAACTATTAAGTCCTAAATTGTTGCATACCATATATATTTAAAAAGCAATCTATTGTTCTCACTAACACATGGACACAAAAAATGTAATTTTAACTTTCTGTGCATAAAATCAATGAAGTAGTATTATTTTCTTCTCTTTTTTTCAAGCTAAAACTCAGTGCTCTAATCTAGTGTTTGGCTGGATTGTTCTAATATATTATAGTTCGATAATTGTTACTTAACTAAAGACTATTTTTCTCCCCTCTGTATGTGATTATTTTCTAGGAGCTGGGCCTTGTGATTACAGGAACTCTACCTGTCTTCAATCTAACAAAGGAACAAAATGACAAAAGAGTAAGCTGTTACTCAAATGAAAAACAAACAAACAAACCAACTGCAAACAGCAAAAAAACCCCACAACAGTTATTTGTATTAAATTTAATGCCAGACTCCTTGAAAAGTGTGTATTTCCATAGAGCTTTCTACAGTTTGTGTCCTATATCAGAAACAAAAGGGTCATCTCTAATTGCCTGATAACCTCCTGGGAACAAGAAAATGCAGATCACCCTTTTTGTAGTTCTGAGTGTCAGTATATGGCATCCCTTGATCTATCTCTGTTACATGGAGGCAGTGGGGATGTATTAAGTGCTCAATAGACGGGGAGCATATGATGATACTATTCAGGCCATTTTAAGAAAGGAAACTCAGATATATTTATAAGAAGTCTGTGAAGCTATGACATTTCAAGGTAAAATGCAATGATGTAGAGACTTTAAATTAGCTGTTTGTAATGATAATAGAAAATAGCACAGTGTACTTAAAATCTAAGTATTAAATAAATACAACTCCCTATCCCTATTACAGTCTGGTAGGGAATTAATTTATGTCCTTTTCACAAAACCCAAATGTTGCTTTTTTAAAATCAGACCTAAAATATGATTTACAGTGTGTGGTAAAATACTGTCTATTTGGTGTGATACTCATGTTCATTCAGGTCAAAATATGCAGAAGTTTAGGCAAGATATTCTTTGATTCAGTTTCTTAGATATTAAATAGACTCAGAAGTAATAGATATGAATTGGATCACGTGTGTTTCTTTTATTTACTTTCAGAGTAGTTCTCTTAGTTTCCCTTTAAAACCAAATCAAAATGAAAGATTTCATAATCTTAATTACAAGATAATTCACTGAGTCCAGTTTCAAAGTAAGAGATGTAGCAAAGTGAGAGACTTATCAAAGAATGTCTTTCTAAGAAGTAAGACAGTCATGGTCTAGTGCATAGAACCTAGATCGAACAAGAGGAAAACCTGAAACCGCTTGACTTAGATCTCTACATGAATTTCAGGTTACACACTGCAAGGTGTGTCTTCCAATACATATTCCAAATTTATTTAATATGGAGAAAGGAGTTAGGCGGCACTATGCAAATGACTACCATGTTTTCTGTAGCAGGAAAATAAGTTACAAGTAAAGTAAATGTAGCGCCTGAGTCCCTGATTTCAAATGCTGATGTTTGTTGTAGTCATGGATTATTCTTTTTGTTGTTGTTTTCATTCATCATTGTGCCATTGCCAAAAGAGGTCAATTGGTTTTGGGCTCTTAGGAATTTCTTAACCTATGCATGTGATAGTAGCTCTATATTGGTGTTAGTAATTTAGTATCTACATCATTGGCAATATTAATGCATCACTTTTGATTTCACCTGTTTTGTTACCACCATTTATTGTTTATTCATTGAAGAAAGCATCAATATTCACCTTCATAAAAAAGTTTTCATGTTCTACACTAAATTCTAAATGTATTGAATACTACTGTAAAGAACTTCGATACTATTTAAAAAATAGTAATATCTGTCAAATGAGATGAAGGCAAAATCAGAATTCACTGACTGTTGCATTTATTCTGCATTTTACATATGCCAAACATATTCTAACATTTTGGAATCTTGCCAGAATCAGCTGATTCTTGGAGTAATGGGTGTTGATGTCTCTTTGGAGGACATAAAAAAACTCACACCCCGATTTACGGTAAGTTACTTGCGTCGGTGGTTTCTCTTTATGTAAGATTTATGCCTGATTTCTTTGCATGTTCTTTCATAAGTCATACAGCAAAGATTGGATACAAGTCAAAATACCAGCAGGCTTCTTTTATATACTCTTTTCCATTGTTGTAGTTTTTCTGATGATTTTCTCTCCAGCCATATATGTGCTTCTGTGTGAACTGTCCATCAGGATGCATCTGTAAAAGCCAGCTCTTACATTGGGGGATATATTCCAAGTCATTATTTTCCTGTAGCTTATGGCACAGCTGTTTAGTTGAATGTTTGGTTCTTATGCCAGTGTAGAGTACATAATCATTTCAGCTAATAATACTTAGCATTTATGTAGGACAGTTCTTTATAGAAAAGTTATTTAATATACGTATCTGTCTGTACCCCACTCAGTAGGATTGATTTATATATTTAGACTTCTAACTGGGAATTTCTAAGAAAATAGCTAGTACTGTTGAAAACAGCAGCTGAGGAAGCAAAAGAACATCACGAATTTGACCAAAGGCAAATGAAAAGTTCTGCATCTAGAATGGAATAATCCCATGTCACAGTACAGTCTGGAACAGAATGCCTCAAAAGGCAGGAAAAAGCCTGGGGTCTTAGAGGAGGACAAGCTGAACAGAAGTTAGCAGTGTGTCCTTGCAGTAAAGCAGACCAGCTGTGCAACCAACACCTGCATTGGGAATACTGCGGCCAACTTTGACCTCCTTATTACTAGAAATACACAGAAACTCTGGACAGAGTCCAGCACAGAGCCACTAAGTTGACCAAGTGGTTGGGGGAGAAGCTGAAAGAGCTGGGTTTGTCCAGACTGAAAAAGAAACCTAAAGGGTTACCTAATGGGAGTTATAGGAATGATGGACCTTGACAGTTCTTGAAGGTTCATAGCAAAAGACAAGAGGCAATTGGCATAGTTGTGGCAACAGAAATTTCAGCTGGAAATAAGGAAAAAACAAACAAACAAAACCCAAAATCATTGTGAGGGTGCTTAAACACTGCAGCACATTGCCCAGGGAAATGGTGAAATTGCCATTGGAGGTCTTCAAAGACCCTTTGAAACCTAATCCAAATTTGAAGTTGGATTTTATTTTGAAGTTAGCTCTGCTTTCAGTGAAGGGTGGTACCAGGTGACCTCCAGTGGTCCCGTCAGCCCAAATTATTCTCCAAGTTTATGATTCTAACAGAGTAATTACTGAGAAATTACCTTGTGTATGTTAATACCTCATGTATTTCATGATGCCCGAGGGAATGTATTTTCCTAATGTGGCCATTGCTGGGAAACAATTAATTCTTTATTGCTCTAAAACCTTAGAATGCTAAACTTCATTTTTTTTTTCTTTCAGCTTTGTCCAAACGGATACTATTTTGCAATTGATCCTAATGGGTATGTGCTACTTCATCCAAATCTCCAACCAAAGGTATGAAAAACCTTCTAATTTATTTCTCTATACTGTGAGGGCATTGTCAGAAATACAGAAAAATCTAAGATCTGCTGAATGTACCAGACAGCTAGAAAACAACAGTAAAGATTTCTCAGTTGTGGGGGTGTCAAGAAAATCCATGGTGCATGTATGGCTTCTTCCAAATCTGCTTTAGTCAGTACAAAGACCAGCACTTATATTGAATTTGGTTATCAATAAAATAAAAATATGTATATTTTACACACACGTTTTTATATGCGAAATATATGTTTTAGTACACCTATTAATATAAAACCAACTACTGGAATATCATTGTTAAGAACTTGCAGTGTGTTACAAGATGCTCTTGAAGCAAACTCTGAGGAGGTTACTAGTGTACAGGTTTATTTCTTATTTCAGAAACTGAAACTTCCATACTTGCAAAACCACGGAAATCAGGGGAAAACACAATGTAATTTCTTGTATTTTTGTATTTCTCTACTTGCTTATTTTCTGTTTGCCAGAGCTGAAACCTGAACTGCAGAGCTGGGATGGATCTAGCTGAGCACTCTTTCCCAGAATACTAGAATTTTTAGTAGTTCAACTTGAGAAACTTCTTTCACCTTTAAAGATGAAATCCTTATCTAAATTTGATTAGGACTCAACTTTCCTCAAATTTCAGGAGAATTTAAACCCAGTACTTTAGTCTGACTGTAGTCCTGACCCTGAAGGGACTCCTACATCACATGTAACTCCTTACATAAGTTGCCTCCCTGGCTTTGATGAGATGTTTAAAATGTATAGATGATTTTTTTTTTTCTTTTTTTTTTTTTTCTGAAATCAGAACTTTAAATATTTTCCTTTTAGTGAAAGCTTTCTCCATGTCAAACAGTCTTCTGTTTAGTGGAATATATGCAAATGTTTGTTTTTTAATTACAGTAGAAACATGCTTTCAGCAAATTTTGTCTCACAAGTTCATAGTGCACAAATGCAGCATTATATAAAAGAGAGTTAAAATTTAACTAAAAATAATTTTAAAAAATCACCCCAGATTGAGAGAAATGTACAGATTATTTTTACAAGTTAGAAAGGATAATGAATCACTATAATTACTGAAGAGTAAATAATATATCCATGTAGTACTGTTGTCAATATTAAAATTCCTCATTAAGATGGTTTGAGCAATATATAGCCGAGATAAATGCAAGCCATCAATACCCAGGCAAATAACTGTAGTATAGTTTTAAAACTTTAGTGGTACCCTACTCCTAAGTTATTCTTAAGCGCTTAGTACATTTTAAATTTCTTAAGTAATAGAAGCCCATATTTGCTGCCTTTAGGCATGGAAATACTGTTGTGGTTTTTTTTAAACTGAATGCATATCCATCACTTTATTCCTCCCAGCCATGTTCCTGTGGCAGAATAGCAGAAAGTCCTCGACCTTTTGGCTGTGGGACTGTCCTCTCTTGTTCCCTCACCAGAAGGTCTTACCATAGGTACAAGGGGGACAGCAGACCCCCTTTTCAGTACTTCACCATCTTTCACTGCCAAAGGCAGAGAAAGAAATGAACAATTCATCTACATATTTCAGTAATTCATTTAATTCTTAAGCTGAGGGAAGTCAGCATTGTGAATATGTGAATTAATTTCCTGGTGAAGTAATGAATATGTTTGAAATCTTTTGCCAAATGTGTAACAAAAGAAGAAAGGAAAAAAAACCCATGCTTCTGAAGAAGAGAAAGAATAACTTGATCTTAACTGTTGATGAAATATCCCCTTTGATTTATTTTGAAAGGACCCTTTTAAAAAGAAAGAAGAAGAAAAAGAAAAAAAGAAAATTAAGGATTTTATAGAGTTTTCATAATTTACAAGGGCTTCATATTTTGGATATATGCATTAGATTTTAATGTGTTAAAAAGTAAAATTTTTGTTCTGGTGATTTAGCTTGGTAAATGGCTCTGAGATTAATATATGCATCATTACTGACTGAATCTCTTCTTCATTAAATATTATTAGAAATTCAGATGATGACGAGTAGTTTCTTTAACTTTTTCTGATACGCAAATGAAACTATTGTTGTTAACAGAAGGAATATAAAATGAAGCAATGCAGTATTCTCATTTTAGGCACAATCTTGTGAGGAACTGATGGATATGGAATCTGTTCATCTCCCATGTGCTTTTATATTGCAACACTGGAGAATAAAGAACCTTTGTTAGAGAGTGAAAACTCAGCTCATCTCAAATAAATCTAGCCAGACCGAGATGGCTTATTGGGATACTAATTGACACAGGCTTTGTTTTTTTATACTTAAAAGGATATAGAAGTTCAGAGATGCTTTCAGATACTGCTCAAATGTTTGATTTAGAGTATGTTTTAAAAACGGTGTTTTATAATTGATATGTTTTCTGTTGTAGAATGTCTAAATATAATATTAAGCATATGCATTATTGTTATTGTTGTTATTAACAGTTACACAGACTAGACTTTTTCACTCCCAGTTTGTTTGGGGTGATGCATGCTATTCAGACTGATACAAGAACTACATTTTTAAACTAAGGTACACTCCAAAGACAGATGTATTTAGAATTCATGGACCTCTTTTAACATGTCATATTAATTTTAGTTGAACCTCCCAGTAGCTGTTAACTTATTAACAAACAACATCTTAACCCTCTTTGCCAGCAATTTTTCAATAGAAGTAGACTAAATTATAGCTTCATCTTTACCTTCGAAGAGGTGAGGGTGTATTAAACTTCCAGTGGTCACTTCTGAATGTCTTCTACTTTCCTTCTGAAAACCTGCTACCTCAAATCAAAACTGGTTCAACACAACCAACTCACAAACAAACCTCTAGAAATTCAGAACCTGTAAAGTCATTTGCACAGCTGAGAAAATTAAATGAAAGTCAGGTTCAAAAGTGGATTAAAATCATTAAGAACTTTCCCATCATGTTCTTATTTGCACACAAAAACTATGATACATCAAAGCATAAAAGAGGAAACCTTTTTTTAACTTTAATATAGCTTTAAACTGCTTGAAATACCATCTTTCAAGTTTGTGCAGTTAGTTATATTACATTTTTAAATAGATGCTTAATTTTATGTTCTTCTAGCAGTTTTCTTTGTGTGTCTGTGCGCATGTGTGTGTATTTTACCCATTGTCGTGAGAGAGAACAGGGGTATACCCCACCAAATAAACGTAACCACTGAAGTGACTGCCCTAAGCATGTGTCAACAAGATTAATCTTAATTACATAAGATTTGAAAACAGTAAATAATTCAATTTCTGCATCTGTTCTAAAGATTAGCAACCTTTTCTTCATTTTCATTATAGTTCTAATCAAAATCCATATAAAAGTCCAGATGTCTTCAGTAAGATCCAGTACTTTGTCTTATGGTTTACAGTTTTGAAAGAAATGTAAGAGGGAGTGGTTTTAAGACCAGATGTAACAGTAAACAAAATTTAAAACTCATTCTATATTTTAATTTTGTCAGAGTATGTAGGAGGAAGAGCTCTCTGATAACTTAATGCACATTGTTTAACACGTCTGATTTTTATTTCCTTAGACAAAACCTCTGTGTAATTCTGATAGGGAGATCAGAGATCTTGATCGGAATGTGGTCTCTGGTTCCAGTAAACGTATGCTGGAGAATATAGACTTCCATTCTATAGTGTAGGCTGTTTACTAATTGTGTAAAAATATAAATGACTGCTTTTTTGTTACTTCAGCAAATTGGTGTGGGCATACCAAAAGTTAAATTGAGAAAAAGGAGACCCAATGTACAGGTAACTTTGGATGGAGGTGATTAGTGCATTAGAGTGCATAGACCTGGAAATACAGTTAGAAAGCTTCTGCCCTGCTTACTAGGAAAATCTAACTAGAGAACTGTTTACTTTGACAAACAGCTTCCAAAGCATGAAGCTTGCATCCTTCCTTGTTTAAATAATAGAAAACATGTTATTGGCTGTAGTGAAGGGCGTTCCATCAAATTATGGTGTTTTACTAATAGGTGCTAATTAAAGCCGTGTTGTAAAGCTTATTCTTCAGATTTTGAAATGAATTTGAAGACTGAAAAAAAAAAAAAGAGACTACTTGTGCTGGCTTTGCTTGGATAAATCCAAAGTCAAGAGAAGATCATTCCCATGACTTATTACTAAGTTTTATTGTACAGTGTATACTGTATTACATTAAAGAATGCAAATAAACTGTTTTATTTTCTTTTCTTTTTTTTTTCTTTTTTTCTTTTTTTCTTTTTTTTTTTTCCTGGGGAAGTCAGCATAGGACACTCGTTTTATCTGCTATTTATATGAGATTTCTTGGTGTAACAAGCCCAACTCCAGAGGATTAACTGCCATTAAGCAAACAGGGAAAAGGAAAGTAGTAACAGTTATGTAATTCTTTCCCTGAGCAGAAAACACTCACAAAAACTTAAAAATCATTAAAGGAATAGCTTAACTGTGTAACTAGCAAAATAACAAAATTAGGTACAGTATATATATATCAGTTAATGTAACTGTAATATATCAGTTAATCAGTTAATATATATCAGTTAATTTCTTACACATATGGGAATATATAATGCAAAAACAGTGGCTTGCTTAACAGTACCAAGAATACATGGTGTAAAATCCTGACCTAATTGAGTTCAGTGATTTCACCAAGACTGTAGTGACTGTGTTTATACCATAGCTAGAAAAACACCTCTGGGCTAGAGTTGTCTTTCTGCACTGGAGAAAGCAGCACTGGAACATAAAACAATCTCAATTTTCAAAGATCCCTTGGCTCCTCCGTGTGCCGGGATAAGATGTGGCTGTTGCAGGGTGTGCCTGGCTGTGCTGGCTGCCCAGGAAGGTGCCACTCGGGACTCCCATCCACTCCAGATCCCCTGGGTCTCCCTCTGAGGCCCAGAATTTTGCTGCCTTCTCACCGTCTTTTATTTTAAAAAGCCTAAACAGCTTGTGTCTTCATTAGTACTGCAGGTATGAGTAGGAACTAGGCTGCTGCAACTCACACCAAAGAAGACTTCCATAGAATTTGTGAGAACACTGACCTCCCAAAACACACAACAATGACTTTTTAATGAACATTTTTTTACGTTGCTGCACCAGTTCTTTCTTTCTTTGTTTCCTTCTTGATTTATCATTGAAGTAATAGATCTTTACCTTTATTTGTCATGCTGAAAATAGATTGCACTCCCTTTATTTGCATGCTTCATTGCTAGTGATTTATTTCTGTTTTGTTTTATTAAGTTGTGCTGGTGAATGTGGTGGTGTTGCGCTTGTTCTAGTCATGTCGTGTGCATGACTGGATAGAGAAGAGCAAACTGAACAGTAAGTTTGTTTCTTCATGGCTCGGAATAAACCCTACTAAATGGCAACCTTGGAAGAAAAAATTATGGAGCCCAAATACTGGTAAAAACGCATTATTGGGGGAAAAAGATATAGCGGGGAAAATAATCTTCCATTTAAAGTATGGGTCTAGAAATTTTCTGTTCTAATTTCTAATGGATTTCTTTGTGCCTTGGGCACATCACATAATGGATCTATACATGCTCAGTTTCTTCATCTATTAAAAGTCATTAATGAGTACCTTTATAAAGAATGTGTGGTGATATAAGACATAAAAAGAACAAGAACAAATAGCTAATTTGTACCTGAATTTTGGCAGACTGTTAAAGTTGACTATTTTGTCTTTGGGACTCCTTAACTATGGCTAGTCCAGGTTATCATTTGAAATGAATATTGACCTTGGTTTGATGTGGTGGCTTTTATTTTTCTTTTTTTTACCATTTCTTTTTTCCTCTGTTCCTTTGTGTGTTGAAATGGAATGTGAACTTCACAAATGCCTCCTCTTCCATGGCAATGCCTTCATGCATGCTGTTTGGGTTTGACCATGCTATTCATTATCCATTGCATGTAAGAAAATGTATTTTTTAATTTATTTTTACATTTTAGCCTTCTGTTGTTTATTTTGAGAGTGTGGATTTATTGGGGGGAAAAAACAGCTGCATAACAGTAATTAAACTGTTTGGAATTAGGAGAGAGCATATGTTAATGCTATTGTATTCAAGTTACTAGTCTTATCTATCATATGTAAATAGGATCATAAACATTTATTTGAAGTGATCAGTAGACATTTGGAATCTTTATCTGAAATTTTTCCAACGCACATTTTCTTTCTGAGAATAAATTTATTGACTTTTCTCTTAGCAGACAGTAAGTCTTACTTGCTAAGAAAATCAATGTTACCATATAGCCAGAAACATGTACACTTGTTCCTCAAGAATATGAAGGAATAAACTTTCATCTTCTAGCACTGTTCTATATTACAGTCTTGAAAATAAAGACTACTGTTAAGCTCTTAATGTTCCAGACTTTTAGATGAAGTCATCTTTTACCAGCTATTCAGGACCTTACTTTATTCCAATATGAACTGGAAACGCATACCTAAATTGTGATGAAACTTGCTTGCATTCTTTGATAACATAGTCACATGTACATTTGTCATGTACCTGTGCCAGAGAATGTTAGGATAGAAAGAATGCAATCATCATTTTGAAATAAAGCACTTTAGTCTACCCTGTAAATAAGTTAGTATAGCCGAATCACTGAAATCCTCTAAAGTTCTTGTGTTGTTAATCATATAAGAAACAGTGCTCAATGGCTGATAAAACTAGGCCTTGTGATCCTTTCATGGATGAACTGTCCTATTATACAAAGCAAATTACTATCAATCAAAATAATTTACTAAAACTGGACTTTTTTCATCTTCTATTTTAAACTATCAGATTTAAATGATGAAATAATATATCCCCATACTCTTTTTCCTGAAGATCCCTCATTAGTTGGCTGCATTAATTTACTACTGAGTGATAAGGATTGAGGATTTTTATACCACAGTTGAGAATAGTTAATAATATTTGACCATAATACAAAGTCAATGGGGCTTAGCCAAAATTTCTTAAAAAAATTAGTTAGATTCCTAAGAACTGGTGCAGAAGGTGGCTCTGTCCAAGTACTCCCTGAGAAGGGAATAGAGGGTGGAGGGTGGTTTGAGCTAGTTCAGCAGAGCTAGAAACAGCTCAGTATAATGTTTTTCCCTCAGCCCTTTGGGAGCAGAGTTACTAGAGGAGTGCACCACCAAACTTTTCTGTTCTCCATAGTGGAGGGTTGACATCATGGATGTTCCTCAGGTCTTGAAGCTACTGGGTCACAGTATTTCTGCACTACAGGTTTCTGTCTCCTAAATGGAGATGTCAAGAGAAATGCAGTCAAAACTGGAAGAAGCTCAGGGAAGTCCTATAATACTGACAATAAAAGTGACTTTTACTTTTTATAACATTGAATCACTTGCTGTAATTGCTACCTCATAACAGCAAGTCTGCAGTCTGCTTTTGGCAAAGTTGCAGAAGAGTACAATTGCCCCATCTTACTGATCAGCTGGAAAATTCTCCCAGATTTCTCTCTGCCTTCTTGGAGGTAGGAGACCTATTGAGAGATTCATGTCTGATGGTTCTTCTGATGCATCTTCTTCCACCTTTCCAGTCCGAGACATACCAACAGCTTCCCGACATGAATCTCGTAGATGACAGACTGTAGATGGACACTGGCCATTAGTGTTAATTTGATTTTCACTTGTCCAATCAATGTCTCTGTCCAATTAGTAAAATAAACGAGAAAGGGCCACTAGAAATTTATCATAGTGTAGGAGATTAAAATAGATGGGTAAGTAAGCTCAGTTAAGTAGCTTACTTTGAGATGGAGGGATTAGAATGATTTGTAACATTATAGTGCTCTGTCTTTATTATTTCATTGTCCAATATCTTCTGCTTCAGAATCCTAAATCCCAGGAACCTGTTACACTGGATTTTCTAGACGCCGAATTGGAAAATGATATTAAAGTTGAGGTGAGATAATCTGTTTTCTTAGAACCTGTTGTTGCTTGTATTTTACTGTATAATAACTTAAAAGCAATAAATGTTCTAGATTTCGAATGGGAATCTATTTCACCATTTAGCCTTCTGTTGTTTATTTTGAGAGTGTGGATTTATTGGGGGGAAAAACAGCTGCATAACAGTAATTAAACTGTTTGGAATTAGGAGAGACTATATGTTAATGCTATTGTATTCAAGTTACTAGTCTTATCTATCATATATAAATAGGAACATAAACATCTATTTTCTTAGAACTTCTTGTTGCTTGTATTTTACTGTATAATAACTTAAAAGCAATAAATGTTCTAGATTTTGAATGGGAATCTATTTCACCATAATAGAGAAATGAAATTATAATGAAACAAATTAGACCTGGTACTATTTTTAGATAAGGACATTGCATTATATTCCTGTGATTTTGAAAGACATCATGGTTATTGTTTTAATAATTCTTTTACATTAAGTGGAAAATCTTGGGGAGGAGACTAGTGGAATTGTAGAATGTCTCAAGTTGGAAGGGACCCACAAGGGTCATCAAGTCCCCTAATTTTTTTCAAAACAGAACATTTTTTAATAAAATATTAATATATTGGCTGAAATACTTTAAAAGTATTTCTCTGTTCTTACTAATGCAAACTTTTTGCTGTGGTGAGAGAGAACTGAGAAATAAAGTTAAGTGAAGTATTTACAATAAAATTAATTCCTATATATGGAATTGGTGTTCCTATATATGGAATATATATATATTCCTATTGGTGTTCCTATATATGGAATTTGGTGCTTGATTTTGTAATACATTCGGAAATCGGAATTTTTAAAAAGTTTGTTATTATTGTTTTATTTGGGATTTTTATTTTAAAATCTTCCAGGTTTTGACCAAATATTTTTCCATTCTTCCATAATGACACAAATCAGCAGTTCTTCTTATCTTTAAATTCCACTTTAAGTTTCTTTAAAAGTCTTGCTTCAGAGATGAATTAGTGACAGATTGGTTTTAAAACATGTTTTTGTGAATCACCGCTACAACCAGAAAGAATCACACAGATGTGCTGGGAGGCATGAGAAATTCTAGAAACGTTCGTTCTCATCTAGACACAATTCATACTCCCTCTGATGCCCAACATCAAGGAGTTGTATGGGATGGTTTTGCTATGTGAATTGTACCAGAATTGTTGCTTCATAATGCTACTGGTTCAGAATATATTTGGATAAAGCAACTTCTAATTAGAAAAATCTGAAAATTATAAACTTTTTTTTAAAAGAGCTATGACTTTCAGATGTATTACTGTTTTCTGTGTTTCTATTAAATAATTTGAATCACTGAAAAGATTATTTATGTTACAGGCAACACCTAGTTCTCTCTTTTTCTTCTTTACCAATAGATTAGGAAAAAAATGATAGATGGAGAAAGTGGAGAAAAAACATTTGAAACGTTGGTCAAGTCCCAAGATGAGGTAAGATAGGAACACAGGCTACTATATTTACAGGAACAAACAAAATCATAAAAATACTGTGAAATGGTGAAAAGATGTTCATTTTGCAATGTCAGTTTGTATCATTTTTTCCTCTAGATTTGCTGGTTTCACTGGCTTATAGTAAAAGAAATTATGTGCTCATGAAAAGAGGAATTGTTTTGTTTCTTGGTTTCTTTGGTGCACCATCAATCAGGCAGTTGTTGATGAGGTCTTACACCCTGGTCACCAGGAAATGGACCCAGCCTACTTCTGTGTATGAATCCCAAAACAAAGTACTTAATTTGTTTGCAGAGATGTGTGAGAATGGGTTTGGTAGTTTATATTGTGGTTGAATAGGAAAAAAAAAAAGTAAGTAGTGAGAAAAAAAGACAACATTTATATGCCATAAACAAAAACTGTTTGGATAAGCAAATTCATCCTACATTTATATTATGGACTTATGCTTTCTGAATAGTTTTTTAAGTTCTTTATTTTCTTGTCCAAAATGCTAATTCCTGATAGAGATTGCTACTGGTTTCTCTAATAAAACAGACATGTTTCCTAGCAATAGGAAATATTCAAATTTTATACGGATTCTTACATGTATGCTCTACTTCTTGGGGACCTTAATGAGAGGAAATTATGATTGATGTGCCAAAGGAGCAGTTCTGGCCAGAGCATGCCCTACAGTCATAGTTCCACAACAGCTTTTTGAAACTGTTTTACTCTGAATGTAAACCAGCTTGAAGATAGCTAATGTAATGACTTAGCAGAAGAATGTGAAGCAAATCAAACATCAAGCAGATGGTACACAACCCTTGTATATATAAGCACACTATAAGAATAATCAGCAGAATTGTTTGGTTGTGTGCAGTTAGTTTTTCATGTGTAGTATTAGCTGCCCTCTCCTGATGTTCTGTCACTTTGCTATTTCCAATGGCTCTGCTGTTTGTATTTAAATGGTAGAATGTTCCAGTGAAGAGATAATTATCACCAGACATATGGTACAGAATCTAATCCAGTTGAATTGATATGAAATCAGGCATCAGAGTTTAAGTTTTTGGTTTGGTTTGGTTTGGTTTTTTTTTCATTCTGTCAAAAGCAGCACATTCATTAATTATACTCCATTCAATGGATAGTAGATGTCTGTGACTTTTAAACTCTGTTTCAGTTTTTCTCCAGATGAAATCAAGCGATGCCCAATACTGCAACGTTCCTCTTATCTGTCCTCTGATTCAATTCTGCATGGGATGGTGGAAGATTCCTATATACATATTCTCATTTTGATACTTAAAAAAAAATAAAAAAAAAAAATCATAGTCCTAGTCTAATTTTGCATTAAATGTTTTAGAAACTTTCATGTCTTGCTGAGTGAAAATTAATGGCAATGCATATGTTGCCTTTGCTAGATGAGTCTGAAAGTGGAGCTGAATTTTCTGAAACATATTTTGATCACTCATCCATGCTACAATTTTACAACATCAAGTTCATGTTCACTTGGTTCCATCACAGAGCTTTGGGAACATATTAATGTCACTTGAGCTGGTGTGCTCATCTCACAACCAACCCTCAACCTCTTAGTATCTGCACTGGATTTGACAAAGGAAGATGTTTCTGATAATATAATTTAAAAGGAGTGCAGATAAGGACATGAAGCCATGCTCAGGATCTTCACAAATGTGAAAATCCCTCAGAGGCATTTTTCATTCCTGATCTATGGGTGTAATTGAGGAGATCAGTGGCTTTACTTGTTATGTTTCTCCACTTGTGAGGAGACAGGTTGAAACCTGTATATTCATTCAACTACCTGCTAACAAGATTGTGACTGTTGTGGAAAAGTGATCATGGTATTTTATCATACTGCAGAGCCTAGGGAATTTGCCTCAGTGTCTTCATTTTGATAATCTGTTCAGAAAGCGCAGAACCTTACATACTCTCTTCTTGAGTACAAAACCTCAGCTTCAGTGGGGGCAAACAAATGTGACTGTAGATGGTCTTAGTTGAAAGATGATGGTGATGATTGTCATGTAATCACGTAGGCAGCAGAGTTATACTTTTCTACTTCAGTCTCTATGAGAGAAATCAACTCAAGGTTTATATACTTACATTGTCCAGATATAAAGCACACCCATAAGTTATAGTCCTTGACCTGAATCCCATCATCTTATTAAACATACCCACATTCCTTCTCTGTATACAATTTCATGCTGCCTTCCACCTCTTCCCATGTTCTTCTAAAGTAGAGACCTGTACCAGCAGTTGCCTTACCTTCTGCCAGGACTCTCTTCAGTGTTTTCTCACCATAAAGCCCCTGTCCCAAGCCTCCTGAGTAAGGCTTTACAATGCTTCTCTTCAGTCCATGGGGAAATCCTGCTGTGTGAAGTTCCTTTTCCTGAATGGTTCCTCTATTGGAGGATGGTAATGAATGGGGTCTTCTTTTCCCCTCTGATGTCAGTTCTGCTGCCTCACCTATGTCAGGAACCTGTCCTGTTTAGGAAGCCACCAGCCTGTCCCCCTGTTCTGAAGGGAGACTGGGTCATTCCTGACCCACTGCTGGAAAGTCCAAAGTCCTGCTGGCATCTGCATTGGGCATAAGCTGTTCCTGAAGGGAAGGACTTATTGGGACAATTTCGGACTTGTTTTGTTTAAGGACTGCCTTTCCACTCTTCTGAGTGAAAAGGGCTCTGTGTAGGTGGATAGAAAAGGGAGGATTAGAAGTTCATCAAACTACAAGGACATTGGGGTTATCCAAGAAGTTGCATTAGTGGCTGTGAATGCATTTCTCAGGCTATGTGGTGACAAAGACCCGAAACTGTTGGTCCTGTGACTGTTTGCCCAAAGAGGGAGGGGAAACATTTACACTTGCAAATGCAAGAGTCGCTACAGCATCAGGGCAAGACAGAATGTGATGTCCCTGAGTGTATGAGAATGTGTCGGTTATGTGTATCCAATATGATAATCCATACCAGAATAGAATATCCCAGGCCTTTTGATCCCAGATGCTTCAAGTTCTCAGTGACATTAATTTTCCTCACCTTCCCTTGCATCATGGCCCAAGATTTTTTCCTCTACTTGGACCTCTCTGAGGATGAACGAGAGGTGGCTGGCAGTGGTGACTGCTTCAAGCCTTGCACCTTTCCAGCTCCAGGCTGCTAGAGCCAGAATAAAGCTGCTTCAGACCACGGGCCACGCATGAGCCACGCATCACTTAGGAATTGATAGCTTCATATATTTTCTTAGAAAAAGGGCTGGTGCGGTCAGTTGCTCTGAACTGACAGTTGTAGTCTTGAGGCTTGAAATTGATGGCCTTTTTGTTTTGCTTTTTGGTTGAAGTTTGCATTGCTTTCCTTTTGTGTTGCAGCTGGCCCCAGCAGTGTCTTGGGAGATGACCTCATGCTACAGCATAGAGACTGGACCCCTAGCAATCGTGGGTGGGGTGTGCTGAAGTCTCCCAAGGCCTCAGGGGGTTTCCAGCTAACAAAGAAGATGCCATAGGAACAGAAGTGTTGCCACATTCGGGCAGCTAGGGTGGGCAGGAGTGAAAACTGAAGGGTCACAAAAACTGCAATAACATGTAGGTTGTTTGGCAGCAATCAACTCAGGGGAAGATGGTCTTGCATTGCTTAGTAATGAAGTGGGTGAAGGTAAATAGGAGCTGACGTGTGAGGACCTGTCATCTCCTGCATTATGTTTGAAGGGACATTTCAGCCAATTTGCTTTCAAGCACTTTCACAGTACTAGTAGCAGCCAGATTTAATATGAGCCCAGTTCTCTCTTCTTTCCCACCCACCCTGGGCACTACTTTCCTCTTGCCAACGTATATGATGTGTGGCACACGGCACTACGGCAGACTTGGAGAGGCTGCCAGCACTAGGTTCACATGTGTACTTATTATTGAGCTGAAGGAATAGTGTAGGCACATTATTAAATATAAAAGGCTTGGATAGGAATCTCTTAAGCCATCTTTTTACCTTAAAAATAAAATATATCAGGGCATCAGACATTGATACATGTGTATATTTTTTCTTTTTTTTTTTTACTTTTTCTTTCCAAAATGACAAATTATTTACACTGTCATGCTGTGCTGAAAACCAGCAGCCAAGTAATGAGAGGGTTTCAAATCATAAATGTCGAAAAAGACACCTCTTTCTCATAAGCACGGTAATTTTTACACTTTTGTTTTACTGCACGGAAAGAAAGAACATAGATGTATACCTGTGGTACCTTTCACTGATATTTATAATGCTGCAGTGCAACAGCTGCACAGAGTTTATTGCCGCCATACTTACAAATCTCTGACTGTAAAATAATACTATGTTGCAGTTGGCAAAAACTTGTAGTTTACAAAGTGGAAAATGGAGTAAAACAATGTCAGCCAGGTGCATTAATGATTAAATCTATGGGGACCTGTAAGACTCTGTCTGTCACATAATTTTTCATACCAAAAGAAAATAAATGGTAAAGTTTATCCTAATGTATTATTTAAAAATAAACATTTATTTCCATGTTAAATTTATTTTTGCAAATGCAAGTTTCCTAATGAGATTAGAAACACATGTAAGTTTAGCATGGGGTGCCTATACCTAGCTGTGCCTGTACATTTGACTCAAAATTAAATGCATTTAGCCACTGGTACTGTGACCTGAAAAGACAGGTACTGGGTGTTTTTGTTGTTAAAGAGTCTTCTTTTTATAATTGTGGGGGTTTTTTGTTTGTTTGTTTCCATTATTTAACATTATGGTTCATAAAGGCAATAACATCTTTTATCAAATTTATATCACATAGAAAAAAGGTTTGTATTGCCCTGGCTAATGAATTTAAATGGGAAAAAGATCATATTTCTATGGTTTTATTTATATTTGTGTTTCTTTAATGTTAATAAAAAGGATATAGGTTATTCTTTTGCATAATATAAGTTTGGAAAATGTTTAAGAAAATGAATTGCAGCTCAGCCATGCTTTTGGCAAAATAATAAATAGAATTCCATCAGATTGTGCTTGATTTTATGCTGTATTTCTCAATAAAATGGCATGCTTATTGAAGCTTCAGAGTCAATGATTTATTTTTTCACCAATATCTCTTTGCAGAGATATATTGATAAAGGAAACAGAACATACACATGGACTGCTGTGAATGGCACTGATTACAGGTAATTAACTTCTGTTCTCTGAGTTCTTTTGTGTCATTACATTCCTTTTTGTTATTTTGGTTAGTATTTTAGCATTATATTTTCTATACTAGCAAAGTCAGGATCATATCGTCTTGTGTCCGGGCCTGTAGGATTTGCTGAGTTCCTTTGCAGCTCGGAACTGTTACTTTGCCTAAGGACCAGAACCTCAGTCATTCATCCAACTGTTGAGATTTATCACTGCAATATTTCAGTATGCAGGAAGAAAAGTCTTTTATGATTGATATTAAGAATCTTACTTTTCCTCCTACTTTCTGTATTGCACCATACTTTGATTCTGAAATGTACACTTTCTCTTAGATTCCTCCTCTTATTTCACCTTTTCTTTGCATTGTCTCTGTGTTCTTGTTGTAATATGCACATTACAAAGGAAGATGCTGCATGTTAGTCTAAATAAAAAATGTGACATGCTTTGTGCAAATCTATTTCAGTCACAGTCATTTCTTATATCATGACTTTGCTAACCTTCACATCAGATCTTAGGGGCCGGAACCATGCTACTGATTATCTCTGAAATCTGTATCTATTTGTGACAAGTTTTAACTGAATACTAGGTTGGTGCAAAAGTAATTGCGGTTTAGGACTGTGAATTTTAAATCGTTAGAACTAGGCTCAAACACATCTTTATTAATCAAAACAGGAAGTATTACAATCAACACATTTTTGCCAACGAAACATATGTTTGCTGATTCCCATAGCATAAAAATCCATGCTTCAGGATTCAATGAACTCTTGGAAAGTATTTT
This sequence comes from Nesoenas mayeri, assembly GCF_963082525.1. Lineage (NCBI taxonomy): Eukaryota > Metazoa > Chordata > Aves > Columbiformes > Columbidae > Nesoenas > Nesoenas mayeri. The sequence goes on from NC_137541.1 coordinate 11,534,606, forward strand.
CTGCATTCTGTTGGCTATGGAAGCATTTTCCCTGCAAAAAGTTGTTGAGGTGCTTGAAGAAGTAATACGCAGTTGGCAAGATGTCAGGTGGTGGATTAGGCAAAATTTCAACAATGCAAAAACTGCAATTACTTTTGTACCAGCCTAATAGCACTGATACTGTTTTGCATATAAAACTCCTATGGAGAATGGCAGCAGGAACAAATGAAGTAATGGGTAGAAGTACAGCCCCCCTCTAATGCAGCTTTGGCATGCATATTATTTCAAACTCATTTAAGCAGATGGGTCTGTGACATTAAAGGAATGTAGAAACTTTACATTATCCAAAAGTTAAGCTTTACCAAGTCCCTCAAAAGCTAAACTACTCTGATTCAAAACTCAGTGGTACACATGTTAAGTCAAATCACCAACACAATACTTTTATTGTGTTGAATTACAGTAGTCCTCAGCCAAGCTGGTTCCCATTTTTTCATACTCTGCACAGGTATACAGCCAAGGGGAATACAAACATTAATGTATATGTATTTAAAAACCAACCAAACAAATCAGTACTAACAAGAGAATGCAAATGCAGGACTTTGTCTTTTATTCAGCATCCCATTTTTCTGTTGAACTGCCTCTATCTTTGTAGTCTGCAATAAAACAAAGTTTTTGATCAGACTATGCCATCTAGTAATCAGTAAAGAAATATGGTTGAATTATATGACTTCTTTATTCTTACTGAGCTCCCTGGCATGAGATACAGCAATAAATCCATTGAGTCACATTGCAGCAAACCTATTAAACATAAAATTATAGATTTTAATTAGCAATTTCTGCTAGCAGTAACTGTTAATGACAGGTAAACTGCTCCTGATTTCCCTAGGGGAGAATTGGTAGAAGGCTACCACAAAATATTCAGCAATCTTTCTTACATTCTGTTTAAATGGCAAATGTATCATTAAAGGTCATCTCATTTATGGCTTAATTGTACAACTCTTTTAATGTTAATTTCTGCTGCTATCCATTAGAAACCATTGCAGTTGTGCAGTCATGAAATCCAAGTGTAAATATTAAGGATGTGATGTGAAAGATGAGATACCTCTTTAATGATGACTCGTACCTCCTGTCTTTTGTCTACCTTTTCAGAACTAATTCTTCTACAGGTGCATTGAATTTAGTTGCAAAAAGAAGCCACATTTTTTTTAACAAAAATAAGCATAATCTAAAAAAACAAACAAAAAAAAAATTGAAAATGCTTTGTAAATATTAAAATTTTATTACACAATGATGTTCAAAGGTTTTTTGTGTTGACTGCATGTTTCAAGAAAATATTTTGCATCTTGAATGTAATGTGGATTCATGTATTGCCAGATAGATTTCTTAATCACAGAATCACAGAATGTCAGGGATTGGAAGGGACCGCAAAAGCTCATCCAGTTCAATCCCCCTGCTGGAGCAGGAACACCCAGATGAGGTTACACAGGAAGGCGTCCAGGCGGATTTTGAATGTCTCCAGAGTAGGAGACTCCACAACCCCCCTGGGCAGCCTGTTCCAGTGTCTGTCACCCTCACTGAGAAGAAGTTTCTTCTCAAATTTAAGTGGAACCTCTTGTGTTCCGGTTTGAACCCATTACCCCTTGTCCTACCATTGGTTGTCACAGAGAAGAGCATGGCTCCATCCTCATGACACTTACCCTTTATATATTTGTAATGAATAGTGGTAGTTGTCTGATTAGTAAAAGGAGAGTCTGTCATCATGTGATGCACGCAAATCAGTGTAGTATTACATGTTCGTTTGTTTTTTTACAGTCACTGATCATTTTGATGTATTGCATTGGCATGCTAAATGTGTTAGGTGAAGATACAACAAATCATGTGGATTATTATTTACAATTATTTGGAAATTCCTTGCTTATCTGTTAAAAAGTATATTTATGTTTAAATGCACATCTAAGGATGAAAATAAGTACAGGAAACTTCAAGACCAGCATGAACTGACTTATTATATCTGTTGCAAAGTGTCAGCCTGGTATGTTCATTGTGTGACTGTCTCCTCTCATGACAATCCAACTTCCAAACTTGTTAATTGCTTTCAAAACACATAGAAGCTGAAACTGGAAAACTGCTGCAAATAACATAATTGCTTTATTTGTCTCATTTCTATTGCAGTTTGGCATTGGTGTTACCATCATACAGCTTTTATTATATTAAAGCCAAAATAGAAAACCAAATAACACAAGCCAGATGTAAGTACTATGAAGGTTCCCTGGTTTTGCCTACTATTGCCAAGCTTCTGATTCACTTTAAAAAAGCAATGTTTAAAATTCGTAAATTTTATGGAATTCACTAATGTTACCATGATGTACCCAAAATCTGCAGCAATGATTCTAACCCATTGTAACATCCAAGGTACAAGAAATATTCTATAAAGATAGAATATGTACAGGTACCCCACTTCCACTGACGATCCTTCCCCCCTTGCTCTGTGCCTATAGAATCATTGCTTTGTGTATCCTCTGTTGCTGTCATTTTAAGGGTCTGAATACTATTTTTTTCAGTCTGCTAGTTAAATGTCATGATATAGACCATAGAAGTAAACCATTTTTTTTGTTATTGTTGCAGTAGTTACATATAATATTTAGCAAATTACCTCTGCTGCCCATAGGAATAATGTCAAAGCACTGTTGGGTTTGGCTTGCAGCTTGGGTTTTATTTTGCATTTTAAAAATAGTTTTACGGGATGCTTGTAATGTATTTTTGGATTAGACTAATTTGAAGCCATTTACAGATTCTGGTGAGATAATTGGACATTATACTTGTGAGTATTCAAGTGCTTTTTGTTTATTAGGTCTAGTTTAACTGTAATCTAGATAGCAGACAAAATAAAACCCATCACGTCCTTTTAACTTTTTCCAAGTGTTACAATAAACTTGAACAAATATGCAGTTAAATAGAAAGTTAGAAAAACACTATGAATCTCTCTGACAGGCATAGAGACTGATAGTTTAGAGAAAACTTGGTTAGCACTAAATCACTGTCCTCTCTAATTGCCTCCTTCATATGAAGTAAAATATGGCAAGTTTTTAATAATCAGTGATTCATTTTGTAACTTTGTCAAATAGTAAGTAGTTTAAAATCAAAGTTTTAGTGAGTATGGTTCTCTTAATGGGTTAGATCATCTGATTTTGCACATATATCAATGTAACATGCAAAACAGACCCTTGAAATAGTCACAGTATATAGAAGGTACTTGAGAAATAATTGAGAAAGACATATTCTTCAGTCTTCAAAGATGTTTGTCTTTTTTCCAGATGACAGTTGTATGTAAATTGAACCTCTGATCTATCTATGCACAATATTTTTATTCAAGGGGCTGTTTGAATAAAATATTGGTTTGTGACCCCTTTTGCTTTACCCTGTTTTTTTCTGTTTCCCTGCTTTCTCTTTCTGATGGATAGTGGAAAAGGGCAAGTATATTCTTGTTGCTCAATTTCTTTCTGTTGACTGCGGTTGATATTTTTCACTTATATTTCTATTCCTACTGGATATTCTCCTCTGTACTCTCCATCTCAGGATTTTTCCCATGATCATTGGGTACCATAGCAATAGGAAAAAAAAAAAAGCTGTGAAGTCTTTTTCTGTGTTTGTGCACATTTCAATATGTTGTTAATCTCTAATCCTTATTTGTCTGGTCCTGTTAGTGTTCAGTGACACCAGCTATTAAAGTCATCATTTTTGGTAGCATTTAAAATGAAGCCTATATGGATAAGTTTTTAAACTTTGTTGCAGAAAATACTAGAAGCTTTTTCCTTCATGTTCTAACAACTCAGTATCCGAAACATTTCTTTGTATCAGATTGTAATTCTAATGAAAACATCACACATTTTCATGTTGCCATGCTAATGAAATGTCTTCTCTAAGTTGTTAGATACATTATTGTTGTCAGGTGTGTGTTGTATATAATAATCAAGTAATTTGTTCCTATACTGAGAAATATTGAGAAATATATAGTATAGGAGTAGAAAAGTGGCTCAAAATACACATCTCTTTCTGAATTTATGGATGCATGCAAAAGTTAGTCAAATATTTTGAGAAGAATAATGATGGCAAAAGCCCTGTTTATTTACTTGGTGTTTACTCTTCATCTTTGTAGATTCAGAAACACTGAAGCCTGATCATTTTGATGAAGCTGGCTATACGTTTATAGCACCAAGGTTGGTTAATTTCCCAGTACAAAATATTATTTCAGCAGTAAATAGGCATTTGAACAGGTTAATAACATTTACAAAATACAGAATCGACCAATAGAGTTAATTTTGGTAAAAAAATATTAAGTGAAAGAGGAGTTATTAAACTCATGTTTTACAAGATCAATCTTTACTTCTTGATGGAGTGCAAAGATCTTTAGGCTCTGATTCTGTTTTATATTAACAAAAAAACCTGTAAAATCTGACATATCATCATTTATTGATGTGTTTAATGGAAATCTTCTATATTTCTCTTTTTTCTTGTGTCTGTGACTTTTAAGATTTTACAGCTTTGTAACTCAGCTTCTCATTTGTAAATAGGTGCCATAATACTTACCTTAAGATGTTTTCCAAAATTCAAATAAAATGTTTCAAAGCTCTCTATCAATTAAGCATGAATTCATATTTGATTCATCATGTGAGTTCATTAGTTTCCTGTTTTTTCATGTCAAATCGTGTAGCCCTTGTTGCCCTTGTAAACAGATGTTTTCAAGGGAAACAAGGTATGATAAATAGTTCTTAAAAATTAAGTTCCTTTAAACGATAGTTATGACAAATAAAGGAAATTCTGTACATCAAGATCAGTTAAGAATTACTCAATTTCTTATTTATCATGTAAATTTCTGTATCCTTTTACATTTATGCTGCTTTAGATAGATTCATATATAAAACATAGTCTTCTGTCTTCAAATATATTCTCAGTGTAGCTGTTTATTTTTTTGTTTTGAAGGACTGAAGTTACTGATAATTAGTCGCACCAATTAGCAGATTCCAGCAAGTCCCTAGTTGTTAGGCTGGTCTACATGATCAAAGCTTGCTTGATCCGGAGCTCTGTTTAAATGGGAATGTTGATATAGTAAGGCAAATTCTGCCTGTAGTCTTTCAGAATCATGGTGAAGTAAGTAAAGGGTAATAAGACAGTTTATTCATATTAAATACTTGAAAGACTTCTTTTGTTCATACGAAATTAATTTAATATAAAAAGCTCATTTAAAAAGAGACCTCCCTGCTTTACTGTTTAATATTCTACATTTTAATTAAAGTTGTTTAATGCCACTCACAATCTAACATTTGCCTTCAAAATGCTCAGTGACTTTTATTGTAATTGCTTGCATTCAGTGAATTGCCCAATGATGTATTGTTTAATTTTATTACATTATGTAAAGGACAGTAGTTTACTGTTTAACTGTTTTGCATATGTCAAAACAAGGAGTGTTTATATGCTTATGTGGTGTGTACTCTATTAAAATTGCCTTTAAGTCTTCTCAGAAGATAGAAACTCATCCCATAAATCCGGCCTTAGTTGAGCATAAAGTGACTAGGTTTTAAACAGCAGTCCATGTACTTTCCAGTACAGTTAACTCAGGAGCAGTCTAAAGTCACTGAGCATTTCATTCCCTTGTTTAGTTTCCAGACTCTATGATCTCCTTATTTCATGACCTACACTAGTCCTGAATGCTTTCTCTGGGAATCTCTGCCTTATCTCACACATGGAGTTTCCTTATAATTCAAATTTAGGCAGACATTTGAACACTTTATTTCCTGTAGATGCCAGAACTATTCAGTATGGTCAACACTCAATATTTACCAAGGTAGCCAACTGAGGTAGCAGTGCCAGCCACATCCTTGCAGTTGCACAAACCTTTTTGGCTCTTAAAATTTCTGAGGTATATTTATCTGTTTTAGTAGCAAAGGAAACAAATCTGACAAGGAAAATGTTTTGTTGTTTTTCAGAGAATACTGTAGTGAAGTAAAAAAATCTGAAAACAACACGGAATTTCTATTAAATTTCAATGAATTTATTGACAGAAATACTCCAAGCAGTCCATCATGTAAGTATTCTTCTCAGTTCACTGAGATTTTGGCTTAGGAAAATACTTATAAATGAGAATTAGCCAAAATGACAGCTTTCATGACCAAATCATGTGGTTTGGGTTTTTATCTCTACTGGTTTCTTTTAGTAGAAAGATGTATAACGTTGGGATTTTCTGCTCAAGGTAGAGATTGTAAAATTAGTTTGCAGTTTTCTGGGTTTATTTACAACAGTTTACGGGGCATTATATCCAGCGTTTTCTGTGTTTCCTCTCAGTATTCTCTACTAGCAGCAAATAACTACAAGTCTGTTTTCTTGTCAGCTCGTATAACCAAAATAAGTAAAGGACTGATAACCAAAATAACCAATAACCAGAATAAAAGATGAGGAAGTTCTATTACTGGTTCACAAATTGCTTCAAGAGATCTTGCTTGGGCTTGAGTTCAGAACACAGATTCATATACTGCTGCAGTGTTTGGGAAGGTACTCACATATTTAAATTGAGCCTTAAGCTCTGTTAAAAACAAATGAGGAGTTACACTTTTAAATGAACCATCAATAATGCATTAAAGTCTTGTTCTCATGAAAAATTCAATGTTTGGATCTGTTTGTTTATGCATACAAGTCTGTTTAGATTTATTAGTAATTTATAAAAAAAAAAAAATCAAATAAACAATTTTTTTGTCTCACATTCCTCAAGTCTTTTTATCATGTTACTGTCAGGGGTCACTGATCAGTTCAACAAGAATTTCAGTGCTAGACCATGTAACTGAGGGAATGTGCACTTGGCTTCTCACAAAAGGATATTTTTGTGTGCGTGTGTGGGTGTTTGTTGTTTTTTATATGGTGATCTTCTTCATAGACACAGTACTGACTGATTGAAATTTCACCTGAGTCCCTGGGAAATGAAAGCATTCATCTCAAATGATTAAACCAGCTAATAACTGAAAATTCTAGTTTAATATTCACTAGTTATATAAGCGAATATTGAAGACACATTTAGTGATATTATATACACTAGGGCATAGTAAGTAATTATGCCAAAATGTTATCAAATGATTGCTATATTTCATTTTGGAATCCACAAGAAAATCCACTTTTTTCCTTCTTATTTTCTTATAATTAAGTTACTTTAAAAATAGTCTCCTGAATAAGTAAACAGTATTGACTAAACGAAACAGCAGCTATGGAAATTACATCAGCTAAAAATGTTTCTCAAAAGGAAAAAAATGGTAAAACTATTTAAAACCTAGCAAAAAAAAAAAGCTCAACATGAGCCAGCAATGTGCACTTGCAGCCCAGAAAGCCAGCAGCCTCCTGGACTGCATCAAAATGAGCATGGCCAGCACATCCAAGGAGGTAATTCTGCCCCTCAGCCCTGCTCTGGTGTCATGTCTTTCTATGGAGCAAAACCAAAGAAAAGTTGGTGGGTTTTGTTTTTATTTTTATTTTTCCTCATAAGGATTTTTCAGTCTCCTCAGCAGGACTGAGCAGCTGAGGTCTGGCAGATTCAGAGCTGCAGGTTCTGGTCACAGAACAATTGATTTACCAGCACTGATTTACTGTGTGACATTGTAGACCAAGAGCCAGATTTTCCCATTACCATATTCAGCTCAAATTTAGCCCTGTTTTATTTTCCATAGTGTTCACCAATCTCTATTAAAGTGTCCACTTCTATTGAACATTCCTAGAGCTTTCCCCTACTAAGAGGTACTGAAAAAGATGTTTCAGAAATACTGAATTCAAAGCATCCTTTCTCAGATATTTAAAAATGACATATCCATCTAAGCTACTATTTCAACTTAATTTATTTTCTTGTACCTATTTTCAGATGGCAAACAGGTTTTTTGAGAGGCTGGATCCTAACTGATAATAATATATTTATATTGTTGTTGAATTGCCTTAATTTTTATAGCATGTACATATCACTAAGGATTGTGTTGTTCCATTGCATCACCTGAAATAAAAAGTGTTTGAAGGAAAACATGCTTTAAAAATAGCTTAATTTCCAAATTTAATACAGATGCTTTGCAAAGCTGAGGCCTGTACACTTATCACCCTGCTTTTTCCTATGACACAAAGGTAGTTTTTTTAGGATACAATGAAGGACAAGTTTAAATGAAGTCAACAGTGTCAGAGCAATCTATTGAACAGTAAGTACTTGATGTAATCAGAAGTTAGTATGGCTAATAAAAATAGCTCAATTTTTGTGTCTGTAGCATCTTGACAACTCAGAACTTAATTTTAGCTACTTAATGAAACTCCATGTCATATAGTTGCAGATAAAAGTCTTAACTCTTTTGATAGGTAATACTGATATGATCATTAGAGTTTTGCTGGATGCAGGATTTACAAGTGAACTTGCTCAAAATTATTGGAGTAAACTCTCTCTGTAAGTATTCTTTTTCTTGGCTGTGATTTTTCTTATGCATTTCAAAGTTCGTTAATAAAATAACATACATGTGTGTATATACAGTTATGTTAATTTTTACGCAGGGTAGACATTTAATTCACAGTTATAGATTTAAATTACAACCCCTGACATAGGAAATTGTGAGAAATTCAATCCATTTCATTTGAAATCTTATTTTTGTTTACAGAGATGGAGTTGTTGCACAATTCGTTGTTACAGATGGTGGAATTACTAGAGTGTTCCCAAAAAGGTAATAATTATTACAAAATAATATAATATGATAGTTTTGAAACCTGAAAGGCTGGAATGTTAAGTAATGGATTTATTGAACGAAAACCAGCTTCTCCTACAGGCTAACTTGTACTGATAACTATGAAATGAATAGAATGCTTTTTTTTTTCTCTGATTTTACCTGTGTCACTGTGTGAAACCGATCTGTAACATTATTTCCATAGTAGGTCCATGTAATCCAAGTTTCTAATCAGTGTAGAGCCGCGGTAAAAGCTGTGCCCTTGTACTACTAGTGAGGCCATGCTAATCCCTAATCACTCGTAAGCACTCATTTGTTTGGCAGGCTGCAAATACTGTAAAGCAGTATATAGACTAATAAGAGCAGACCAAATGGTCCAGAGACTTCGATAGAAAAATAGATCATTACCAGGGGCAAAAAGAACATGTGAAAGTGGTCCTGTAATAAACTAGGCAGTTGCATTAGTGACTGGGAATATTGGAATATTGAGGGCACCAGTACAGATATACTGGTAAATGGCAAATTTATCAATTTTCTTAGGTTATTCTGTGTTTCTGCAAAAAGGGAAAATGGCAATGAATTTTACTTCCCAAACCAGTTTCTGTTTTGATGTTATACAAAATCTTTAGGGATGATTTCTCGGGAGATAGCATGTGCTATAAATGCTTGTTTATATTTTGTTTTAAGTAGTGTTGCAGTTATCTCAGTATATCCAAAAACGATGAGTTAAGATCCAGAACTAAAAATGATGGTACCAAATCACACAGATCCAAATCCATGTTGTTCCAAGAAAATGGTTTTCTTTTTTTCCACTATTTTTTTTAAATAATTACACCTGGAAGTTACCCAGTGAAAGCTGACAAATTCTTAGGACTACATGAATAAATCTCACCTTATTTTCAACTGTGAAACGTAAAAAAGCATTGCAGCCCAATTTTAATGAGATGCTAACTATCTGTTTTTTGATCACTACTTTTTGTGATTAGAGCAGGAGAAGATTGGTTGGAAAACGCTGAAACTTATGAAGTCAGTTTCTATAAACGGAGTTTAGATAATGACAACTATATTTTCACAGCTCCCTACTACAACAGTAAGTCCTCACTGTTTTATAATGTCACAGCTAGCTAGTCCAATTTTAGTATATTCATGGAAGTTTCCCATACCAGTTGAGGCCACTGACAAAGGATGCAAGTGGGATGCTGCATAAGAAAAAAAAATATCTTGAGATATCTTCTGTTATTAAAGAAAAGGTAGCTAGGAGGGCACTAAACAGGGGACATAATTTATATTGAATCTGGTGGCCCTGTGTGCCAGAATTAACAAAGCTGCTGGTATTCATTTATTTGACTGGAATATTGGGTTACAAAGATGCTTTGGCAGAATTACTTTAAAAAGAAGTAATGGAAAATTACACTCTCACTCAGGGCCAATAATGCTACCTGAAAAAGCTCTATTTGAGCAAGTTCTTCCTCAGCACCAAACCTAATTCAGGCTAGCAGGTACAGGGGTCCAGAGGCCACAACTCTGTCCCATGTGCCACTGCTCAATTTAAACTTTGCTTTCAAATTCTATTTCAAATTGTTGTTATTCCCCAAAACCAGTCTATATGAAGTACTGCGATATTTTAAACCAATATATGCACAATAGTAAATGCTCATGACCGATGTGAGCAGCATTAACCTTGCCAAGCCCGTCTAACAGCAGATGATACCACAAATGACACTCTCCTCTCTTAAACATATGGGATCTTTTATTGCTGTTATTTCATACTTATTTATTGCATCTTTTCTCAATAAAATATTAACACAGTAATTATCTAAATTCCCTGTAGTCTTTGTTGTTTCTTAGAGCACTCCAGGGAACGTACTTTTAACTTGCTTTTTCATACTAAGCAGTGTTGAAAACAGGCTGAAGTCCATCAGAGAAGTAATTGCTGGCTAGTGAGTGGTGTCAGTATATCCTGCATTGAAAAATACACAGACGACAGCAGGATAAAATCTTTGGCTCTGAGCCTGCCTTTAACAGAGCTGCTCACATATATAAAGCTATTCATGACTCTGTTTGCAGGAAAAAAAAAGAAAAAAGAAGCTACAGTAATTTTATGAAGCTCAGAAAGAAACTGTGTACAAAAAGTGAATGACAAAAAGTAAACCAAAATATTCCTCTTAGTCATCCAGGTGTTGGTGATCAGTGACAAATGCCTGGTGTACAGCTGGGTCAGTACTTCTGAATAAGGATTTTTTTTTTTTATCATTCTGGGTATTCGAATAATCATTGATTACAGATATATATACAGATAATAACTAATTTTGGAGAAAGAGACTCTCATAATACCTTAATTTTTTTTTTTCCTTTTTGTCCTTCTATACTCTCAGAAAGTGGTGCCAATAGCTATGAAACAGGTATTATGGTAAGCAAGGCTGTGGAAATAACAATTAATGGAAAGCTTCTGAAACCAGCAGGTAAGAGAGAGCAGTAAGGAAACTCTAAATACATTAGTTATTTGGTTGTTGCTCTACAGTGAATTAGAAATGTAATTGACATTTCAAAGGAACTTTACTTTATGTAACTCTTTTCTTTGAGACTGTTTCAGTCTTCCTAGTGGAAATCAAGCCAAGGGTCTTGTTGTATTCTTAATTTATTAGTCTCATGAAGGATATTGGTGGTCAGGCAACTGGGCAAAACTCATATTTTATCCTTTTCCAGTTTAATAATTTAGATGTTATTATAATTTCCCCCCCTTTTTAGGATTATACAGTTATCTTTTATTATTATTATTATTATTATTTTATTATTAAAAAAGACTTTCATGTATTTCTTATTAGTTGTTGGAATAAAGATTGATGCAACCAGCTGGATGGAAAATTTCACAAAAACCACAATCAAGAGCCTGGTAAGCAATTGACCAAGTCTTTTTTGAACTTTATTTGCATTTCTCAAAGCTTCAGATGCAAATAGGTCTAATAGCTCTTTGTGCCAGAGTCACACTGACGTGTAGTTGCCAAGTAGTTGTGGTATTTAAATCATCCAAATGCACAAAATAAATCTATGTTGAAATAGGCTGTATTTTGTACGTAGATAAAGACAAAGAAAAATGACATGTTCTAGCCACTAGGCTCCCTACTAAGATTATGCTGTGGCAGTGAATAAAATCTGCAAAGGACTTAGTGAATCTATTTTTATTCAATAAGAAGGATGGGTAACCAGTGAACAGTAAGGGTTTGTATTACAGCCAACATCACAGCATTTTACCAGAACTTAATGAAACAGGCGCTTAAGCCTTTCGTTCCTTACATCTAAAGCCTATGCACAAATGGGAAGGAGGAAAGGCTAAATGGAAGGAAAAATAAAGGAATTAGTACTACATTGGGAAAGATGAGGCAAAAAATGAGGACAATTCTGGAACAACTGGATGAGCAATTTTGCTTGTTTGGTTGTGTGTTAAGGGACTTGATAACAGCATCTGGCCGATAGAGGTATTACAGCTGTAGTTCGATGAGTAGGCAAATGCACTGCCTGATGTCAGAACAACTAAGGACAACAATACATAACTGAAAAGGAGAAATAAAGAAAGAGGAATATCTGATAATTAATTTGAGATGAATGATTGCACTATTATCCAGTAGTTGTTTTGCTCAGAATGTAATGCAAGGACACAGTTATATGTGTATGTATACACATATTGGAAGAACAGGAGAAAAATGTATTCGTAATCAAAGCCATATAAGCTAACTGGAGATAGTGAACTTCCTTTTTCACATGGGATTCCCATGCTTTGAGGCTGGTGAAGATTTTTGTGATAAAAAAAAAATACTTTGCAGCAGGTTTTCCACATTTTTCTTTCCAATCCTCAAACATCTGGAAATGCAAATGTTCATTTTCTGTTACTTCATATAACACTGACATCCTGACAAGACCTCCAAACTGTTTATCTCTAATATATTGAGTATTCTTAAGAGAGGAGATGTATCAGAGACTTTGTGTAAAACAAAATTAATTTCAATTAATATACGGATATCACAGTATCACAGTATGTTTGGGATTGGAAGGGACCTCAAAAGATCATCTAGTCCAATCCCCCTGCTGGACCAGGAACGCCTAGGTGAGGTTGCACAGGAACATGTCCAGGCGAGTTTTGAATGTCTCCAGAGAAGGAGACTCCACAACCTCCCTGGCCAGCCTGTTCCAGTGCTCTGAAATCAAATCACTTGTTCTTGTTTTGATTGATTATCATCACTGTGAAATACAGTTTCTTTTGAAACATTATTGTGAATATTACTGTACTTCTATTTTTTAGTGCAACAGTGAAATCTGTGGTTGTGAGAGAAACAGTATGGTAAGAATATGTTTGGTTTATTAATATTTGTCAGATTGTGAAAAGTCATTTTTTCTCTCTAGATTTATCCAAGATAATTATTCTATTATTATTATTATTATTAAATTTATATGAAACAGGAATTCTTCACTTGTGTTTGAGAAAAAGGTGAAGATGAGAAGGGAGGGGATAAAAGAGGGTATAAAAGTCAGGTGAAGTTGTTGCAAGAATGATTGCAATGAGGTTATGAGAACTAGAGGGAAGAAAATATAGATTAAGAGCAATAGAGAATGATGTGATGAAAAAATGGCAGAAAAATGTAATGGTAACTTTCAGAATAAGAGGTGAATCCTAAAGAAAGGGAATAACTGATACAAACAAACAAACCTGAGAAAAAAGAAGACTAGAAGAAAAGTACCTTAGAGAAGGGTAAATGCAAACGGCAAAGCCCTGGAATATGAGATGTGCCCTTCAACAGTCATTAGTCATCCTCCTTTCCCCTGTTTCCAGCCCATTCTGATTTGGGGATCCCATAGCTCTACTGGCACTCAGGAGAGTACAGCTCCAGGGGCAATCACAGTATCACATTCTGCTATGTGTTTAAAAGCTTTCTCTGCTCGGATCTTCTGTGAGTTCTTTTGCAGAGTGTGAAGATCATTAAATGCAGGAGATACAACAAAGGGGGTACTCTGGGAAGTTGTCAATCTGGTCTCACAGCTCTGTCTCCAATCTCTGCCTGCAGGGATCTTTTACAAAGTGCAAAGCACAGGGAACCAGTGGGCTTCCCATTTCTGCACCTGACACCTGGAAGAAACCACTATAGTCCTTAACAAGTGAAAATAAGCGTGACTAGCAAGCTGAGTCTGCCCTTAAGATTTTTACCATTAAAAGCTGCAAGTGGAAAAGGACTTTAAGCACAGCTGAAGCACACAAGAAGTTGTAGTCCCTTAGTATGAGCTGAAATTCAATTATAATCAGATTTAATAAGGTTATAGCACTCTTGGAACTAACAAAGTATTGAGCAAATAAGAATTTACAAAACAACTTTTATGAAGTTAAGCCACAAATAAGTCTTTGATCTGTACAAACTTTTATAATACTGATAATGCTGCTTATTATAGCTTAATATTGGCCCTTGGCTATGGGGTTGTGATTTAGCCTGAGCCACATAGATTTGAAGATACTTCTGAAGTGTTGAATAAAAAATAGTTTCTTACAGAGTGTTCTATTGACAAATCCTTCCTGCAAAACATACTTTACTTTCTTATAATAGCATGTGGACTGTGTTATCCTTGATGATGGTGGATTTCTTTTGATGTCAAATCGGGATGAATATACACAACAGGTATGTATATTTTTAATTACAGTACATGAAAAACAATAAGCAGAAGTTCTAAGAGAAAAGCAAACAAACAAACAAAAAGAAAATAATCTTTCTTTGGTTTATACGTATCATGCCCATCAGAGTTGAAATGAGCAGGTCAGAAACCAAAAGACATTTCTGAATCACAAAAAAATTACTATATCAGAAATTCCAGGTTTTTTGTTAATCTTTTTCACAGTCTTATTTACGGTTTAAGACACCAGATCTCTACCAAGTTATAGTCTTTGTGCTCTGCCCTTAGGCTGGGAGGCTGTTAATGGGCCTATAGTGGTGTGGGTGAGCAGGATGGCATGCACGCACCTTTCTTGTATTCTTCTTGCTCTTCACCAAGCAGGGCAATCTCATTGATAGAGCATTTAACAATTGCTGTCTAACTGGAGTTCTCCAACCAAGCTTTTGGGAGAGAAATAGGCAAATAAAGAAATAACTACATAAGCAGGCCAACCGGATGATCTGTGTAGTGGAAAAAATAATGGGTGGTAGAAAATCAGAATTGCTCACTTTTTAATGAGAAAAATACTTGGAAATACTTTAATTTATCTCTGTGTATTCTCCCTCATCAGATTGGAAGATTCTTTGGTGAAATTGATCCTGGCCTGATGCGAAACCTGATTAACATGTCCCTGTATGCCTTTAACAAGTCGTATGACTATCAGTCAGTCTGCGATCCTGAAGAAGAACCAAAGCAAGGAGCTGGACTTCGTTCTGCTTATGTGGTCAGTAGTCCCTTGTGAGGTGACTAACATTCCCTTAAAAGTCTGCAAGTGTTTATACAAAAAACATAATCTTTGTTGTTTTTTGGTTTTGTTTTGTTTTGTTTTTTTCCCAGCCTACGATAACAGATATTTTGCATCTAGGATGGTGGGCTTCAGCAGCTGCCTGGTAAGTACAAATGTGTAGGAAAACTGTACATCCAAAGCAGAATTATTCAGTAGATTGAGACTGTTCAGTCTTCCCACACACAGACACAAAAAATCCAACCAAATAAAAATAATCTGCTCTGAATCCTTTGCTTCTGCAGTTTCTCATGGTGAAAATTCTTAGCTATCTCTTCAAACTTCTTGGAAAATCCAATGTTCTGTCAGCAGTTGAATTCAAACCTTCTCTTGCCACGTTTGTGACTGTGTGTTCTGATTCTACAAAATCAGCTTCAGGAAGTCAAGTTGCGTTATTGGTCTAAGTCTGACTGGCAGGTATGAAGGCTTAGGTGAAATTGTTACATTTATAATTATTAATCACTTATTTCCTTATTTCAGGATATCATCTTTCCCTTTTTCTAGCAAGAAGTGTTAAGAAAATCAAAGTTTGCTTTTCAGTGAATTATCTTACAAAAACGAATGAAGTTTCTCTATTATAAAATACAAAGAAGTCTTGCTTCAGACCGCAGGATAACCAATATGTTACCTGATGGCACAGTTCAATTAAAGGTTCTCATGACAATTATTGTTAGTTCTTTCAAACGGAATGTGAAAAACTCTACTAAACTATTTCACAGAATCACAGAATGTTTGTGGTTGGAAGATACCTCTGGATATCATCTAGTCCAACTCCGCTGCTAAAGCAGCTACAAGGAAGCAAATATATATAAAGCATTTTGGATAATTCTATAGTTGTTTACCCTGCATTTTCTATAGCTAACGGGAAAAGTCTGAATAGTAGGACTGTTGTGGAATTTTTGGACTGACCTTTAGAGAGGTGGGATTGTACCAGTGATTAGGTTTATCTTACACAATCAGAAAACTGGGTACATTTTAAAACGAAGGATCCATTTAGGAGCTTTCTCTTCTTTTGACTTTGGCTTGTGCATTGTTAATAATAGCCACAGAAATAATTCTACCTGCTTCGGAGCTGTGTAGATAGACACCTCTATGAGCTACTTATCCCAGCACCAGGTTGGGCTAAGTAATTGGGACTGATGTGATACTCCTGCATTGGTGTGAACTGCACCCTTGGAGACTGCCTGTTCCTCTTTCTAAAGTTTCGTGATGCTTATTTTTGTATAATACTTATCAAACTGGAGTAAATGACTGACTTCATGAAGCTAAGAGTTAAATTATATAGCAGCTGAACAAATATATAGTAATTTTCTCACGGATAGTGCTATGAAGATTGTATGTTGGTTTTTGTTGGTGGTTACATTTTGTTAACAGCAAAAGCAAAATCTTGGTTTTCTGGGACAACAGCAAACCTCAAAAACTGGAGATGGGCAATAATCCAGAAAAGAAACTCGAGCTCTTCTCAAGCAGAGAAACTTTAGTTTATCACTGTTCCAATCAAACTCAGTGGTCTGGACTCAATTTAGACCTGAGGTTTATTTTGTGTGATGTTTAACTTGAAAGCACCACATGAAAGTACTTTCTGTGGACATGTTTTTAATGGAATCTAGGTCAGGAGGAGGCAGAGAAGGCCATTAAGCAAACAGAGTGAAAAGGGCTGACTGAAAATGGTTTCAGAGAGGCACCTGGCAAAAGCAAACATAGAGAAATATGAGAGAAACCAGGTTATTAAAGAAAGCTATAGTGTTTCAGGCAATGATGTAGAATAAAGGTGTGAGTGATAATTTTCAAAATTTTTATAGGATACATCAGCATGTAGTAAAGAGGGTACGTATCATTTCTCCTTCACGCTATTTTAACGCAGATTTTACGGTTTTCCAATGCTGCCTTTTTCACTCAGTTCCCTGTAAATTCTGTTGAATCCTCATGAAGGATTGCTATTTTCTGTCAGCAAATTGCGTCACTGTTGAATGGCATCAGGTCTTTTCTCATCCGTGACAATCAACTGAAGGCACAAAGCTGTGGAAGTGAATCCAGAGCTCCTTCAGGCAATAGTGCCACTGGGAAGGTGACAGGCAGATTCAGTTTCTTTACACATGGATCATGCTGGATAAAGAGAAAAAGAAAAAATCTTGGAGGCTTAATGAAGTTATACAGTCCCCTCTCTCTGCAGATCAAGTGTTAGTGCAGAATGATGAGGAGGGATCAGGACATATTTGTAGGTAGAAGCAAAACTAAATATATCATGATAGGTAACTATAAATTATGAAAGTTTAAGCAGAAGCAGGGAGTCAAGGAACCAAACTGTTGAGATTTCTGTTTTGACAGGTTGGTAGAGGAGAAGGAGGCTATGTATGTGGCAAGCTAGTATTTACTTCAAGTAAATAAAATAGAAAATAAAAAAAAAATCATGAAGGAAGAAAAATACTTTGAAATAAATGGAGCTCTTTAATCCTAAGTGTTTTGGCAGCATCTAGGGGGAAAATATATCCCATACCTCAAGAGGAGAAACAGAGATGATTTTAAAATTCAACATTACAATAATATTTTTATAATATACTTGTAATATTCCAGTGTTCACGTCCTTAGTAATTTAATGAGCCTTAATCAGTGTAAAATATCTAATTCAGGAGCATTTTTCCCGAGTGTGTTCAAAAGGAGTTCTGGTTGCTTTAAGTGCGAGAGGAATGCCAAGATGCCTTGTTTGCCACCCACAGAGATATAAAAGGAGGACGTGGAAGGCATGATATAAGTTGTGGGCACAAATGGTAGCAAGTGTGAAAGAAAACCTGGGAGAAAATGTGGAAAGAAAACCACAGTCAACCTGTAAGGTTTAAAGCAACACAGATTTAATAACTGACAAAAGCATAATAAGTCGTGATGATTCTGTTAATTACTCAAGTAGTTTTTAAGGCTCCATTAAATAAAAGATGGCAAAAAGGCTTTAACAAATGTGTATTTTCTTTCTGTGTTCAGGTCTATCTTACAACAGCTGTTTTTGAGCTTCACTTTTCCACGTTTTCTTGAGGCAGGTAAGTCAAGAGAATGTTAAAGAGTGACCTTTGAGTGAAATAGAAGGTGAGAATCTCAGCTGGGGGCCATATTTGGATCTCCCAATTGCATCTGTGACTTAAAAATGTCATCTATCTATCTATCTACCTACCTACCTACCTATCTATCTATCTGTTTATTTATTTATGGTTGTGTTGGTTTTTTTTTCTTTATATCAGCTGATATGGAAGACGATGATTTTGGTGCTGCCCTGCCGAAAACAAGCTGTATCACTGAGCAAACTCAGTATTTCTTTGAAAATGATGATAAATCTTTTGGTGGGATTGTAGACTGTATAAACTGCTCCAGGTAAATTTTCTTCAATATAAATAATAATTTTTAGGTATGTGTTTATCTTGCAAACTATGATTGCACTATTATTAGAACAAAAATGTATTTTTGATTAATTGCACTAAACTTACATAAGGAAAACAGAGAAGTATATAGACAGTAAAATGATAAAATGCATTCCTTTTATATTTTTAAATTGATTTTAATTTAAAAATTAAATAACGGTAGAAATATTTTAGACAAATTTTTGGTTTATAGTCTGTATATGCTCCATGAAAATTGTGTTTCTATCTCTGTTACAATTTGTTTTCTTTTAATTTATTGCATAAACTTAAAGATGTTCTGCAATATTCAGAAGGAGATTATTTTCTTTAATCTGGTTATGTACTGGAACTTCTGATGGTCAGTAAGATTATGCAACTGATCAAATTTACCTCCTAGTCAATACTGCTCATGATGTAAGAGCTATAGGTCAGATTAAGCAAACCATGCTGTTTTGCTTTGTCCGTAAAAGAACTGGTCTTCCAGGTCTATGTGTCTATTCAAGATTATATTTAATGCTATATTAAAAAAATTAGATACTTCAGAATCAAAGTAATTTGGACCTAATTCTGTGTTTCATACAAAAGCCTGCTGGGCTGAAAGTTTACATGCATTAGGAGTTTCTGAAAATGTCTTAGAAATTAAGATTAACAGTCAGATTAAAACTCCTTGAAGACAGTATTTCAAGTCAGGAAAGAAAAATAGGGGACATTGGAAAATGGTGAATATAGCCAAACCACCCAGCCACGGTTCCCCACTTCCAACCTTCCTCCTCCAGGTTCCTGTGATGTGTTTGTGCAGAGAACTCATTCAGCTGTTGTTTTTTGTTTGGTTGGTTGAGTTGGGGGTTTTGTTTGTTTGTTTGTTGGGGTTGTTTGTTTTGATTTTTGTTGTTGTCGTTTCTTTGTTTGCTTGTTTTGGGTGGGGCTCTTTTGCTTTGGTTTTTCATTCTGGAGAATATTTGGAAGAGTTCTTTAGGTCAGTTTTCTGAAAGACTACAGAAATTCTTTTGCTAGTATTGCAAAAATAGTGCTATTGTGTGGGAATGAGTATGAAACGACAACCTAAGCTGGTTAAAACCAGATACGTAATCACAACACCAGTTATTTAATTAACAGGTATTTTGCCATCTATGAAATTTCAGAAATAATCAAATCAATTCACACCTAAGTAATATAACTCTACTTACATACAATGGTAACCACTTATATGGAAAGACTTGCTTGTTATTTTATATGTGTATGAGAATGTATTTGGAATCCACTACAAGCAATAAACCTGTTAGATTGTCCTGAATTTACCTCTCTTTAACAAGCAAAATATATTTTATTAATGAATAAGAAATATTAAGATTTTTTCCTCGTTTTTTTTTTGTTTTTTTTTTTTAAGATCTGTCTGCCTTTCCAGTACATTTAAATTGTACATGAAAATTATGCTTGAAAAATCCTGTAATATCCTTACCTTTAGGATCTAAGGCATGAAGTGTAGTATCTATAGCTTAAAGATATATTGTTGCATATTCAATTATTTATAAATAGAAAATGACCCTACTAGTTTAAAGGTCTTTTATATAATTGTATGTACATAGAAACATATGTATTTGTTACATATCAAATGCACAGCACACATACCCTAAACCCCTTTCTCTTCCTTCTGACAGACAGGTTTATGTGTTGGGTTTTTGTTTGTTTGTTTTTGTGAATGAGGGTTTTCTGAGTGTTGTTAGGAGAGGAATTGATGCTGAACTGATTTTATTTCTCAGTAGACCTACTGTTATAGTGGCACAGAGCTAGCTATTAACTCAATTAAAGTCATTTTGTGTTCTTTTCCATTTTTCCACTAACAAGTCTAGTTCAAAGGGGGAACCATGGAAATGCTGAAAAGATTACAAAATTAGTTATAAATGTTTCTTGCTGTTTATTAATGGAAAAGATAAACAGTAGCAGGCAGACTGAATCTGGAATGTTGAATAACTTTTATTCCAATACTGTGTGTCCTTCTCAAATACAGATTTCTTTGTCTCATTTAAACATAGGTTTTTCTTGGCTTTTTTTCTAGACTTTATCATGCAGAGAAAATTTCAAACACGAATCTAGTATTCATTATAAGTGACAGCCAACTACTGTGCCGCTCGTGTGACCCAAAGCCACTGATGCAAGCGGAGAAGCCGGGTATCCTTTGAAATCATGTTATTTAGTAGTGTGGATTGATTTTTGGCTATGATATACTGGAATACATCGAGGAAAAATGGTCTGTTTATTTGCATATTAGTAACATGGTTGCCACTGGAGTACTTGAAGCAGCAGATATTTGTGGATGATATCACAAATCATCTGAGGCAACAGCTGCTGAGGTAGAGAGCAAAGCTGTTATTTGTGAAGACCCAAACAAAAATGGACTCTCGGGAACTTAATGAAGTTTCCAAAAGGCAGACACAAAGTCTTGGATCCAGGGCAGAATAATGACACACAGCTGGACAGACTGGAGGCTGAGTGACTAGAAACAGCTTTGAAGAAAAGGACTTGATGATCATGATGGACAAGAAGTTCACCATCAGTTGGCATGTACCTTACCACAAAGAAAGCCAGTCATGTCCTGACCTATGTTAGCAAGAGTGTAGTCAGCAGGTTGGGAGAACTAATCCACCTCATCTTTTCAGCACTGATGAGACCACATCTGGAGTGACATGCATAGCAAAGGGTCACCAGGGCAGTTGGCATCTGGAGCTCAGGACATGCAAGGGGAGCCTGAGAAGACCTGGCATTGTTTAGCCATTGGAAAAGGCAAGGGTATGTCTGCCTAGAGAAATAACAAAAGATGGCAACACTAAGATAAATAGTGTTTGACCATGAAACATTAGGGTCCTGCTCTGATGCCCACAACGCTGAGTCAAGGTGATTGAGGCACTTTAGCATGTGCTAAGTGCCAATGAGAACTGCTTACTCCTTGTGGAAACTACTTCAGTCAACAAATACTGGGTTTATCCAGCTGCTGCCCTAGAATCTCTTGAGAGCTGGCTGGAGGCATAGGTGACATGCATGCTAAGCAGAGTCCTTGCAACACATGCAGTAAAATTGAAAGAATGTGGAAGTTTGTTCTCATTTAAATCACCTTAATGCCAATCTCTGTGCCCCTAGCCTGTTCACTCCAGTAGATACATGTAGGTAAAGGCGGTGGAAATACAATAAATCAAACATACACATATTCTAGGCCAGGATAAATTCACCTCAATTTTTCTCTGCTCTACATGCTTGAGGGTGGTTTTCCAGAGATGGTGAAACAAGTCCTAATTTGGATTATTATGATGGAATATGGAAAACAATTAGTAATACTTTTGTCCATGTCAGGAGGTTAGTTGAAACAGCCTCTCCCATTCCTGAAAAAAAAGCAGATGGTTGTAGAGATGACTATGTTTCTTTGGCACAAGCAATGCGTTCATTGCCACACTAATAAAACTGGAATTCCGTCTACGCTTGGGCTGAAAAGGAAGTTGCATTGGGGTGGAAGCAATATCCATATCATCACAGAACTATGTAAACACAGCTTAATATTCTAATGGGCTCCAGTCCATGACAGTTTGATTAACTGTTGCCACTGTCTGAATTTATGGACAGCATTTGCTATAGAAAATGAAGCACATTTGATGGGAAATGGGCACCTGACTTGCATTTCCCTATGGGACTCAGACCTTCTAGAAAGCAGTAACCAAACTCAAGTGGCAGCCAGAACAGCTGGGTGGGCTTATATTGACTAAATGAACTATTTTATTTTTGTTCCAGCTATGCAGTACTAAGCTATTCTCTCTTTTCTATAACTAAGGTACATTGTGAAATGCAGATGTAGCGTAACATCACACGAGCAAGCAGAATGACCTTTGGGTGCTATTCAGATGGTTATTATTAGACTCTGCTTCCTTCTGGCTGGTACAGCTTTGCTTGTGCACATGGTCTTTTAGAATATTTCTAAGTTTCAGATTCCCTTTCAGCTGGGCCCCAGCAGAGGAAAGGGGAGGTGAATTTGATAACATCTGAATGAAGACAGATGTAGATCTTCAGAACGAAATTCCTCATCCTTTTGCCTTTTCTTCTGTTGGGCATCTCGGCTCATTGCAATGAAGCTGCTGTAGTTTTCCACAGTAGTGCATGAGTAGGATTGCTTCAAGCAGCAGTTAGACCTACTAAGATAAGTTTTGGTGCTCAGTCTTTTAAAACACTGTAGCTTAGCTTTAGTGTGTGTACTACCAACAATGGAATAAAAAAAGCTTAATGTACTGATTGATAGTATAAGCAAGTTTCAACAGAAGATGGTTTTGCAGTTTACCATTTTCAAGTATGTCATGATGACTTGTGTCCTTTGTCAGCCTCTGGCAAATGGGAAGTATACTATTTACACTCAAATATCAGTAAGTACAGATTCCAGAGACAGAAGCTAAAGCACTACCTCACATTTGCAGTTAGCTAATTAATAGCACGTCACTGCTCCCATTTCTGTTCCGCTCTTAGTTTTGGCAGCATTTTATCTGTCTCCATCACTGACATGCAAATGGGATGGAATTAGGTTTTCTGTCATGTATTATCAAAGTCTACACTGGGTTGATCTTGTGTATGATAACTGGGATAACAGAGGTGTACACATAATAAAACCAGTAGTTTTTATAGGCCTTCACTTCAGCCTATATATAGCATTACTTTTCCAACCAGATTTCCTCACTTTTACTGTATATCTTCATTTTAGCAGAATAATTCAATGGTAACGTATCTTGTAACCAATCAGCACTCTTGAAAGCTTACCACTGTATAAATTATTTTCTTTAATATTTATGCAATGGTAATAAAAGCAATACAGAAAATCTAAAAAAAAAACCCTTCAGCTTCTATTTTTATTTTATTTACTGTTCTGGAAGTACTGGTTCTAAAATTCATGCAGGATGCTTATTTTCTTGCTTAAAGCAATGTAGAAAATAAAAGGTGTGTGTGTGTGGAATTTTATTTTGCTTTGTCTGAAGGGCTGGTTTGGTTTGGTTTGGTTTAATTTAAACAAGGAACTGTGACTATTGATGTTTATTTCAGTACTATCTGAATTAGCATAAAACTTCTCTTCTGCCATGAAAGCAAAAACAGAATGTTAATCCTGCTAATGTACAACGCATGGAAAACATTTGTGCTCCTTAACCAGAGAAACAGATGAAGGGCCGAACCCTTGTGAAATGGTCAAACAACCTAGATACAGAAAAGGTCCTGATGTCTGTTTTGATGAAGCCAAACAGGTAAAATTGAACATGTAAAACTTTAGGATGCTCTTTAAAAACAAATGTAGAGCTATTTTAGAAAAGCAGTGAAAACTATGTTTAAATGTACCGTGGTGCCTGGTAACCTACCTTTCACTAAACATACTGTTCATTCTAGACCACAGCCACTCTATTTCAAGTATCCCATGATTAGCCTAAAATTAACAGCTGCTTTCTTATCTGCCTTTCCTATAACCATTGCACTTTCACACATGATTCGAACTAAAACAACAAAAAAATTACGAGAATAAAACTGATGATCTCTGTACGGTGCTGCGAAATTTAGCTATTCTGTGGCTTTCACAGATAGATTAGATTCCTGTCTTAGTGGTATTTTTAGATTAGTGTTTTTAAATATTCCTTAAGGTGTTGTTAAATGATTAAAAATATTATATTGGGTTTAGGGTGTTGTTCCTCTTAGAAATTCTGCAAATATATATTGACCTTAAGTCAAAATTTTAACAGTCACAAAAGTGCATTTCTTTACTGAAATCAACAAAACCATGCTCTTTAGTACTCCTTCTATTGTGTACCTTACAGTTTTGAAGGAGGAAATCTTATAACTGTGCCACATATATAAATTATTTTGAATACATGCTCTGTCTTACTTTCCAAAATACCGTGTGAAAGAGAATATGTTGAATTCAAATTCTTCAGAATAAATTTCAAGATGAAAAGTACTGAACAGGGAAGTACCTGCCAATATATAAAATAAATATTTTAAATAAATATTTTAAAAATACATTTGTGATGCCTCATTCCACTTCTGGAAAGGAAAGATTGTGCAAAACTAGTGCATTTGTTGGCTATAACTGCTGTATTCCAAGTTTTGTTCCAGCATATTCTTTGCTTTTCTTTTATTGAGAGTTGTAGTGTTAAAGTCCAGACAATTGGTATTCAGTGCATATTCCCAGTAACCAAATTTTCTTTTAGAACGTAAGTCTTCTTACTGGCCAGTAAAAGTTAAACAAACTGCAAAGCCATCCAACAGCTGTTTGGCCATTGTAGATATTCCAAGTCCTCCTGATAGAATTGTGTGTGAAAGTACAACTCTTGCTCACTAGCTTGATGTGCCAGTCAGTGTGTAACTCATGTGTTTTGTAACAGTGGATTGTTTTGGTTAAGTTTATTTGCAAAATTTGCTGTGAATCTCTTGCTCTTGGGTGGATGCTTTCACATTAACTCTGCTAACTGCCAGCAATCTGCATGATATCTCATCTTGTATGTCTTTTTTTCTGTGTTTTCTTTCCTTTCCTCTACTTGCTACTTTGCCCGTTATTAATAGGATCAGCCTATATGCACCACGAGTCGTGCCTCTGCCATGATGTCCGCTCCTATCTTCATTTTTCTGCAAGTTTTCATGTGGTGTGGATGGTCAGTTACTTTCTCTAATTTTTTGTTTTGTTCTTGGCGTAAAAAATTAGCAGACTTTTTTTTTTTTACTTACTAAACATACAAAAGAAAACAGAATGAAATGAGTCCCAAAAGTAACAATCTGGAGCAAACTATTATTGCAATATTATGGGAAATTAAATATGAAAAAAACAAACAAACAAACAAACAAAAAAACAAACCACAAAACAACCTGTCTAGAACCTTATAAATCAGAATTACAGAACACAAAGACTTCTCCCAGAGCAAATACAAAGACACAGGAACCTGTTGGGTTTATTGGGTCGGCTCTTTGAGATTGCACGTGAACCGATGGAGTGAGTGTCATTCCCTTCAAAACATTTTTCCCCTGTCCCTGTTAAAATGAAACAGAAGAAGAAAGTTTTCTGCCCAAAACCAAACAAAGATACAAAGTAATTAGAAGATAACTATAATATCTGTGAAAATGAAGCTGTACTTAAGGATAGCAGAGATGAGTGCTTTGTGTAAGGGTAATAGGAATGTTGCGATTGAGAGGAATCAGGATCACTGCATTCAAAGTAATGTAAATGTAAATGACGGAAGGTAATAGTGTGTATCAGTTTGGTTAAACTATGAATTGAGTAAAATAATGTTTTTATTTCTTTATTTTTTTCCAACTTAAACATATTCTTAATTACATCAGAAGAATTTATTTATTTTTTCCTTCTAATGAAATACACGGATACAGAAAGTCCTGCATGCTGACCTAATGCAGGCTCTGGGGTTCCTACCAAAAGCCTTGCCAATTTAGACTGTGTTGCATTTAATGGTGTGAGAGTGTGCACTGCTGTGCTAGTGACATGTACACAAGAAAACTACTGGTCTAATGAAAATAAAATTCATGACTTTGTGCACTGGAGGGATTTCTGATCAATATTAGTGCTCAGAAAACCACTAGAGGGAGATACTAACATATCTATCAAAGTAAAGCCAATTGAGAGGTAGAAACAGAAATTTAGAGGTAATTTTTCAGAGTTAGCATAGTAAAATGTTGAAAATTGTAACAGTTTAGAACACTCATTTTCTCAATAATTTATATTGTCTTTGTACTTGGAGGAAGGTTCAATTAATATCACTCAAGCATTAGTGAAAAAAGTCTTGAAGTTCTGTTTAACAGCTGTATTTAAGTAATTTCAAAGTTTTTTATTCTGTATTTTAATGATCTAATTTCTAGCCAACCTAGGAACTTGCCCAGCCATGGCTGAATGTTGTAAGGAAGGGTGAAAGTCCCTTCCCCTAAGCCAATGGTATTTCACATTAAAATCTAGATTAGCATCTCATGTTCTTACTCATGCAATTTGCTCTCCAAGTAACCTTACTTTAATTAAAAAGCTACTGTCCAATGTATGTAAAGTAGCAGAAACTCACCTTGAGCTAAATTCTCTGTGTCCAAAATGGTTTTTCTGTGCAAGAAAGCAAGCCAAAGTACTGGGAAAGCCCAGAAATCCAATGTTAGCTGATAGACTTTTGGCAGCAGAAAGTTAAAAAGGTAATTTTATTCATCCACCCTGTTTTTAATAACTCTGTGATTTTGGAAATGGGTTCTCACTGGTCATTAATCTGTGTAGTTTTATTAAAATCACTGAAGCCAACACAGATATAAACCAGCTGATATCAGGTTCAATAACAGTAGCTTTTTTTTTTTTCCTTATCAAGGGTAACAGAATAGTCTTTATCACCTGCTTGAACAGGTTGCTCTTACTTTGTATGTGCACACTGGTTTTGTATGCCAAGCCTGAAGATAAAGTGAACTCTACAAGTTTTTAGTCTCTTCTGGCAATGTCTTGTTTCTATCAGCTCCCAAGGAAGTCAAGGGGAGCTTTGAGGATGATGAGCAGCCCAGACAGCTCTATACATCATGATGGGATCGACCATATCCCTGATCTATATGTGTGTTAGCTGGACAGCTTTGACAGCCCTATGTAGTAGTCCAGATAAAGGAGGGTAACACAGAATTTATGAAAGACCAGGCATTGGAACTTGGAATGACTCTTGAGTAGCAACAAAGTTGTTCTCCATGCAATATGAAACATTTAAAATATATGCTTATAAAAGTTTAATTTTGAGGTAAACGGTTAATACCAGAGGACAGATCAGAAACTCTTTGACAGATGTTGTTGTTTTATCCTCCTTCTCATCGCTATAGCACGAGTTCTGAGAAATTATTAAGTTTTCAAGACAAAGTTTTAGTACATTAAATAGTTACAGTGTACTAAAAGACAAACAAGTATGTATATAGACTTAGACCTGTATATGTATGTATATGTATTTATATTTCCACGTGTGTCTTTAAAATTCTGGACTGGCACTGCCTCCAAGGAAATTCTGATGTATAGCATTAAATATGTGGATTTCATATTTAACAATGAATATATAGTTTTATGAAAGCAATTATTTCCATTCTCTAAGTACAGAATAATTTTCACAGTGTATAATGATGTAAAATAACCCTCTCTAGAGTTATCAGTGTAAGGCATGACTTGAAGAAGATGACAGTTATATTTGACACTTCTCTACCTCAAGCATGCAAGAAGATTTGACATTTGACTTATTAATGCAAGAAATTTCTGATACACTTCTGATGAAATGAAACTAGATAAATGAGATTTTTTTTTTCAATTTGTTTTCCAATTCTTTCTCTCTTCGATGAAAAATGATATGCATAATATTATTTTGAAGAAAACAAAGATAGGGCATCCACAATTGCTCAGTTGGTTATTGAAGTTTTCTGTGTGACTAATGTAGTAGTGACTAGTGTAATGAGCTGGAAAATTTCAGGGAAACTGCTTAAAAAATAGTTCAGTGTCTAATTGCCCCGGCAGAGGTAAAGATAAGGTGAAGATAAGATAATATGAAGCTATGTAATTTGCTATAAGAAATTTTACAAGAAATCTTAGAAATAACATTTTGAGGAAATAGGTGATAAGTTTTATTAAATAGGGGAAGTGTTTTCATGAAAGACATTTGAAGATCATTCAAAACTGGTGTTTTGCTCCATCTGGTTCCAAATTAATAGTGGAATACTACTCATTGCCATAAAACTGTTGTTTTCATGAATTTATGTAAATCAGCATGTAATCAGACTTTCTCCTTCCCTTTTTTTTTTTTACATTTTTTTGTAATTTTCATAACACTTAAAGCATACAAGAAAATTATAATGTGCAATGTTGGGAAGGAAAAAGTAATTTAAATAGCATTTACTCTACCTTCCTTACTACTGCTATTTTTATCTTGGCTTAGGACACAGAAGAATAACTGATGCCAGAGAGAATATTTAGAAATTGTTCTTGGCAGAACTGTTGGTTTACCACTGTAAATTGGTCTACAAACCTCAGAAATTCAATGTGACTTTGATCAATATGAGGTTAAGTTCTCACCAGCCTCAAAATATGTGCATAAACCTTGTATACTTTTGCCTAGTGCACTTTAACTATGTCATTCATAGTAAGAAGGTGCCTCTTCTGTGTGAGGCTTCCAAGATATTCTCCATTGTGATGAAGTTGTGAATTCTTTAAAAACTGCTCTGTGTAGTCTTAGAGAGCAAAAGGTATTAAAATACTTATTTTGACTCCAATAGGAATATTACATAGTGTAACTGTTGGATGGGAAAGCAGTGTCTGCAAATCGTGATTAAGTTAAAAAAAGAAACTCAAAAAGCAAATAGAAATGGGCAACAGATTTTTTTTTTTTTCAAGTCCATATAATGGTAGGATTAATTCCTCAACATAATTTAGCCAATATTTGTTCTAATTCAGAGTCAACATGAAAGCTGAATACTGTACAATTCTGTATGTAGCAGTCCATCTACTCTGTATCCATACTGGCTGCTATTTTCTCGGTAATGACGTTTTCACCTTCTTATTATGCACAATCAAGACCTTCAATTTACTTCTCACTTATTCTCCAGATGTCTCCCCTTTGTCAGAAAATTTAAAACCCTGTGTTTACTTTAAAGTATTTATTCAAAGATAACTCTTCTAAATAATTTCAGTGATAAGTATCTTAAATACCAAGAGGTAACACTGAATACTGTTCATTGAATTCATGTGAGATTAAACCTTTACTCATAATTCTGTTTCTGATAGTACTCACTGTGAGGAAGAAGCAACAGGGTTATTTTTAGGTACTTTGAATAGAAATAAAACTCCATGACAAGACACAATGCAGATGCAAAAAGTGACAGAGCCAAACTAAATAAAGCAGAAAGTTCAGTGCGTTTCCAAATCTTAGCATCCTACTCCAAATGTGGTGCAGCAGAGTTCACTGATGACTTTACTTGTTGATCGGAAACCCTGGGAATTTTGACCTTAGCTAAAATTATAGAACTAAATTATAAAGTTACCAGGTGGCAAATACGTGTCTGGAAATAGACAGTATTGACAAAGAGCAACAGGTAACATCAGCTATTTGCCTTAAGACAGAATGATTTTTTTTTTTCTTCTTTGCTTTCTAAAGAACTTGGATACGTGGGTTTTTGGGGTTTTATTTACACCCAAGTTTCTTAAAGATACTGTTGGTGAATACTATCATTCCTGTTGACTCACTGAGTCTAATTTGTCTGCTTTATCAGATTTTCCGTATGTTTATTCCAAACTGATCTGGTTGCTCTGACATCTCTACTTTAAAGAATGCATTGTGTGGTGGCAATCTCATTAAAGACTTAACCCCTCAAAAGGGACACAAGAACTAACCAAAGTACTCTGCTCTGCCCTGTAATCACCAAGTTCCCTCTTTATGACTCTGTTATCAAACAGTCACCCCAACTCCATATTTATCTTTGTGTTTTTGATTTATTCAAAGCTTTCTACTATCGTTTTTAGTATATTTTGAAGGGAGATAATAAAAAAAAAAATCTTTATCATCCCTCCTAATTTCCTGTTTATATCTAATCTGCAATTTTTATGTGCTTTCATGTTCTTGCCCTTTTGAGTAAACTTGATTTCTTAAATACTGCCCTTTTCCCTAAGGCAGTGTGCTCAATTTCCCAACTGATTCATGCAGGGGTGGTTCTTTGGGGTTTTAGGTTTCTTGAGGTTGTTGGTTTGGTTTGAGTTGGATTTTCTTTTGCTCTCTACTAATAATTTTTAAGAGACCCCCATGTAGCACTAAAGATTTAAATACTTTGTTACAAAAGACAGTAATTTATCACATCAAAAAACATGATCTCTACGTCTCTTTTTGATAAGGCATCAATCCAGTCTATATGTGGCCTCTCTAATCTCAAATAACATTTCATAATTGATATAGTCACTTTAACCAGGTGGTAAGGAGTGCAATGTTAGTATTAAATTTTTATTATTAGACTCTGAAATTTCTTACCCACAAAGATTCCATCACACTTTCCTTTTCCTGTAATACTTTCATTCTCCTACACTTTGTATTATTCTTTACATACTAGCCTTCTGCTGCATGTCCTGCACTACCATTCTTAACAAGGTTGGTTACTTAACAATACACTGGTTTACTGGTTATTCTCCTTCCACCAGTTTTCTGATATGTATATAGAAGGGGGCTGGTTAGTAGGTCGAGAGAGGTTCTCCTCCCCCTCTACTCTGCCCTGGTGAGACCACACCTGGAGTATTGTGTCCAGTTCTGGGCCCCTCAGTTCAAGAGGGACAGGGAACTGCTGGAGAGAGTCCAGCGCAGGGCAACCAAGATGATGAAGGGAGTGGAGCATCTCCCTTATGAGGAAAGGCTGAGGGAGCTGGGTCTCTTTAGCTTGGAGAAGAGGAGACTGAGGGGTGACCTTATTAACGTTTACAAATATATAAAGGGATGATGGAGCCAGGCTCTTCTCAGTGACAGCCAACGGACAAGGGATAATGGGTTCAAACTGGAACACAAGAGGTTCCACTTAAATTTGAGAAGAAACTACTTCTCAGTGAGGGTCACAGACACTGGAACAGGCTGCCCACTGGGGTTGTGGAGTCTCCTTCTCTGGAGACATTTAAAACCCACCTGGACACCTTCCTGTGTAGCCTCATCTGGGTGTTCCTGCTCCGGCAGGGGGATTGGGCTAGATTATCTTTTGGGGTCCCTTCCAATCCTGTGATTCTGTGATTACTTTGGAATGGTTCATAGATGACCTCTCTTCATCCACTCATCTTAATTTAATGTTCCTAGCATTGGTGTAGAATTACTTGAAAGTTTTGCTTAAGGATAGCCCAGTAAATTAGAGGTGTTTTAATGACCCTTATTTATTCTGATAGTACTTTTTATCCCCAACAACCCCCAGCCTTTTCTGAGGTACTTAGAATATTAGTTACATCTGCCTCAGTGGCATGTCAGTTTGAACTAGGAGCTGTTCCATGCTCATTGGCTTTCTTCTGCTTTCTGTTCTAAAACCTTGTTAATTTCTCTGCCAGCAGCCAAGCTCTGTTTCTGTTAGGGCACAGTTGGTCCTTCTCTGCACATTTTCCTCCTGTTCAAGAAGTTTCCACAGTTCCCAATACACCTGAGTTCCTTCCCTCCTTCACAGTTGACTTGTCCTTGGAGGTCTGGCATCTCTTGGAAAATGGAAAGTGTCTTTTTATGTTCTGGGTACAGGATAAAATGAAAACAAATGGAAGACCTAATATTTTGAGCACTCAGAGCTACATATGAATCTTAGACTCAGTGGACAGAGTAGTGCAGGGGATGACTGGATCATGTCCCTGGAGTTGTAGAAAGCTAAGCATAGATTGTATCAGTCCTGAGAAACAAGAGGTGTAAAGATGCTACACACTCTAGAATGGGTATCAAATATAGAACTAATTAATAAGTCCAAGATATGAAAGGTATTTTGCATTATTGTCCAAGTGGGACCAAATAACAGCAATTAATGGTAAAAAGGAATGGGAAAAAGAGGTGTGAGTGCTGTGTGGTGTAATGGATAGGTAGGTCCACTGAATCATGACAGAGCAGTGCAACTCAGAGCGAGCCCTCAGTTTGGAGGGTGACTTCTCTACAGACTGCATCAAACATGTACAAAAAGCCAATGGACAACTTGGTTCTCATACTTGAATACACCATCAGAGATGGAGAAAGGCTTTTCCTTCTCTTTCATCATATCCTCACCTGCAGAGCATACTCATTTTAATGTGTGATTATGTTGATGAAGTGGACAAGAACATATTCTGGTATTTGCTATCTTATCTTGAAATGTTATCTGTTCTGCCATCTTCCCTTGCAATAAAGTGATATTCAAAGTCTCTAAATTTATGTAATTTTAAGGAATATAGGTGTGGTTTGCTGGGGCCTCCCAAATATATTCATTAGGATTTCTTGTTTAATTATGTAAGTATCCTGTCTAGTTCATAATTGACTGCAGTAAGCTTGTTAAAATTGAATTCTCTTATGTCTATAGTTAATATAATAATGCCACTCTTTGTACCAAAAATCAGACAAGCATCCAGGAATTATTTTGCTGTATTTTTTTAGGCAAGATAATATATATAAGACCAAAAAGATTGCCTCAAGGATAGTTCAAAATGCTGAAGACCAAAACGTAGATTACTTCTCAGGAAACTGAATGGTAATTCATGTTAAATGATCTCTTCTTTTCTTGTCAACAGGAAGATTCGGCTGACTGCGGTGGTGTCTCTGGTCTGAGTCCATCACTGTGGTCTATGGTAGGAATTCAATTGGTCCTGCTTTGGCTGTTATCTGGCAGCAGACACTGCCAGTTATGACCTTGCTAAACCAAAATCTGCGTAACTTAATCAAGACCCGGCCAAAACAATAGCCTCAGTTTCGTTTTAAAAAAGGTCAGCTATTCAGACAGTGGCAGAACAGCAGCGCTTGTGTCTGGTTATCACTTGTTGTAAGACTCATAAAGGCACCCACAGTGGCTGCATGTTGGAGTGTCGGATCATTAAACGTGTGTGAGTGCTGCATCATCTATGCCACCCAAACAGAACTCTGTATGTGCTTCACTGGGGAAACTAAGATTATTCTTTTTCTTTTTTTCATTTTTTTGTTGTTGTAATCTTGATGACTTCATGTAAAAGGGCTCCCCTGACAATAGCTTATGTATATGATTTTCTTTTCTTTGAAGCTTTGGATATCTTGAAGATTTATATTCTTTTACATGAACAGTTATTTTAAAAAAAAAAAAAAAAAAGAAAAAGAAAAAAGAAAAAGTACTCTCCAATATACATTACTAATACCATGATGGCGGCTTTCAACATCAGTTTTATCCAAACTAGTTGAGTAAAACGAAAATATTGACTAGTCTTCATCAGAAGCTCAGCATGATTGAAATGCTTTATGATGAGTGCTTTATTCTTCCAAAATGAATTATGTAGCCAGTCAAGTTTTGATCGGTTAATAACAGGAGGGACGGAAGGAAGGAAAGAAGGAAGGAAGGAAGGAAGGAAGGAAACTTATATTTTTAAAAATATAAAGGTGCTTGAAAGTTTAACTGAAAAGTGATTCTCATCTTAAACTTGGTGTCAACTTATGTCAGAAAATGTCACTTTCAATGTAATATTCAACTCCTTTTCACAATGCAGTTATGCATAAAGCTAGTCAAATCCTTCAAAGGCTCAAACAAAAATGCTTGTGAATAAAAAATGTCTTTGTGATATTTGAACGTTGGTTTCCAAGGGTATTTTGCATGATGATGAAGCTATGTTATTGTTTTTCAGTTTGTTTTCTTTGATGGTAGAATATAGTCCATTGAAAAGGTAACTGAGTGATTCTTTTATTGTGTGAGAAACTGATCATTGCAATGTATTGCAATCAAATGATATTAAATTATATTATGAAACAGAGCTCTGAATATACTGTGCAATGAAAAAGCTGAGAAAATAGGGTAAATTTAGCTATTGTAACAAAAGGGTTGAGTTGGCTTTTTTACAGAATAGTGATCTCACATGAAAAACCTATGTACAGATATTTTAAGTATATAAAATCAGATCTAACACATTTATTTTTGGAAGTATATGTTCTCTAAGGTTCATATCAGGTTCTCCCTTTGTTTCCTTCATAAAAAAAGACCTTAATATTAAAACTTGTGCTGTTGCTATTTATTATTGAAAATAGCATATTTAACAGCAAAATGTCCTGGTTGCTGAGATTAGGATAACTCTAAACAAATGGGGAGCCTTGAATCTATATGTATGCACATTGATACTTGATTGTGAATAATAATTTTAGAAGTTGTTTTTATACAACCTCATTGATGATACAGATTGGTGCAGTAAATTACAATATTACAGTGTAGCATAGTGTTGATGCAAAATAGGATTTGCGCTTTTTTTCTAGTTTTCAGAACTAAACAGTATTGCAAGACAGCTAAACCAATGAATGTGCAACTCTGCTGGTATTGTACAATTCTGCTAACAACTGCAATATGCAAATATTAACATGGCACAATACACTAGCTCTTTAAAAGAAAAAAAAAAAAGAAAATGCAAAGCATTGGTATGTATATGCTGGCAATTGATTGATGTAATTTTGATCATGTCAAAAGCTTAAAGAAATAATTGGGCATGCATTAATATCCTATGAAAACTGAAGAAGCTACTCAAAGCCATGGCATGGCCTAAAAGATCAGTTGTCTACTATAGCTGTACCCATGGCTGGTTCGTTGTTTTTCTCATGTACCTTGGCTCCCACTATGTATTTTCTCATATCTGAGAATACAGTAAATGAAAAAAAATAAAACCTGACCTTCTGTTCAGTGATTAGATTTAGCTTTTTGAAAAAAAAAAAAAATATCTCTAATAAAGTCATGAGATTAAAAGTACAATTAACTGTGTTGGACAACTTCAGGTTCTCCTCAGGGAAGGTGAGCTAATTTTCATAATACGAGTGAAAATAAACTTGGAAGCTCCTCCTTCCAGTTGTCTTACTGCAGTTCTCTTTGCTCTATCACCAGTTACCACCTGATAAAAAACTGATTTGTGTCTTTCTAATGCTGAGACTGCATCCTCTATTTTTCTTTAACAATTGAAATTTTATGGGAGGAACAAGTTTTGTAGGATTAGGCCGACACTTATTCCACTCATGGCTTTTACTCTAAGATTACTTAAAATACATATTAGTTTACATTTTGCTCTTTTAATTTCCTGAAAGTTCATCAGTATATTAAGTTCTCTCTAGTTTTCACTTAGCTGCCCAAAAGAAACCCTTCATGGAGAAGTTACACTACTTAACATTTCAGAACAATTTGCTTATGCTGGTAGGCCATATTCTGAGTTAATAAACAATTGATTGGTGTCTGTAGGCAGAAAGATGGCACAAAGCCCTGCTGCCACAGAAAAAATACGGCTTTTCCTCTCATCCCACTTCCCTTAGAGGGCTCAGATGGCAAAGGAGGGAGAAGTCCTAGCACTTAGTACTGTCCCCGTAGAATATAATACTTTAAACAGGCAAAAATGAATTTTTAGCTTCTTTTTGCAGAAAGCAAAATATATTTTGATTATACCTAAGTGATGATAAAGAGTTTTAAAATTCACTATGCAGATATCTGCAAACTACAAAACACAGATAGAAAATGCAATATGAACTTTGGCTATCTCAAGATGTGAATAGCAGTCCATTAGAAATAAGTTCCATGAATAACCCACATCCTTATGGAGAAGTGTATCCTTCCTCTCACATAATGCATAATAGTAATTTTCTCTTGTCTGTGAAAGAAGAAACTTGATCCTAGGATTTAAACTGAGACATTTTCAAATTACAATAAACTGTAAAAAGTTTGGTTTTTGTTTTTGTTTTTTTTTAAGCCAGATAAAAAGCTGTGTTGATATTTGCTCAGATCCTTTAAATAGCATTAAGGGAGCTGTTGGGAGTGTTTCAGTTTACACAGAAGTCATGCAGCCTATTGTATGTCTGACAAATAACCACCGTTAAAGTTGTTACAGCATGGTACTGTGCAAAACTTGATCTGAGGACTTAACATGAAAGGTTTCTTTCTAGTTTTTCATTTAAACAACCAGCATTACTGCCAAAACACTGACCGTGGTCCATATTTGTAACAGGTTTTTAACATGACATAACAGGTTTGATTCACAAGATTTTTAGGTCCTGTACCTTTAAGACTTTAGTATGATCTTTTTCATGTTTTTAATGCTTGAGGCTTTACTGCTTAACTTGACAAAAAACAGTGTTGCTGCCATTTGTAAATTTTCCTATAATATTCCTTTTACTAACTTAAAAACTGGCCTTACTGGGTTCAAATAGGCAGTATCCCTTTTAAGTGACCTTTGCAACCCAAGTGTTACTTGCTGTGGTTGAGAATTTTTTTGGTATCACTGAAAAGACATTAAGATCTTTTGTTCCCATTAACACTTCAGCTCGGAAAACATACTTAGTATGTTTTAATTTCAGAACACAACCTCAGTCCCACCAGTCCTAAAAATTCAGATGCTAGCACACTGGTTATTAAGAAGTTTGTTAATGTCTATAAGGCACTGTAACACACACGGGTGTTTTTGGTATGTCAGTTGAAGGTAGAATCTTAATAACTCCTTCCTTGGGTTAAATTTTACCCTCGCTTCATCAGACATCCAAGCCTTTAGCAAAGGCCAGATTTATTTATTTTTTTCATACCACAATGTTAATATTGTTAATACTCATTGTACACTACTGTAAAAAGATTAAAACAAAGTGTCTGAAAACAATTCAAGAGTTTTGAAAAGTTAGCCTCACCCTCTTCCCAGCTACTTACGTCTGTCCTGTTTATGGTTTAAAAGAAAAACATCATCTTGAAGAAATAATTTCACTGAGGCTAAAGGGATACTGTCTTGTTCAGATGCCATGAAATTGCGATTGTGATCTGACAAAGCTGTCTTCTCTTCTTGTGCTGTATGGAATGTCTGGATCATGCTTTCTGGGATATTTTTATTGAAATGCTCAGTGTGCGTTTCTGCAAAAAAAGGCTTGGTTGCTCATGCAAGGCAAGCAGGCCTTTCTCCCTTTTCTTGTGTTCTCTTGACACTTTTGTGGAACTTGACGAGCCTGGAAAAATAATTTTTTTGTAAAAATTTGTACAATAATGTTATAAAAAGTTTATAATCCTACAACTGTTGTGTTAATTCTTGTGCAAAAACAGTATATTCAGAATAAAAGTTTATCATTTAAAATCAATAACTATTTGGATTGTTCACTCTGTATAATAAAAACATGTAAATAAGAGCCTACATAATTTGCTACGTAATACTTCTGTGTTTCCTATATAATTATAGCCAAGTGTCTGAAAGAGAGATTTTTCCATGTGGAGATAGTGACTTAACATGGTCCTCATTGGGGTTCAAAGAAGGATGTGCAGCAAACCCTCCTTTATGCTTCATTTATGGCTGTGAATTATTTTTTTTTAAGTGAAATAGAAAATGTAACCAACAAAAACTGAGAGTCTGTAAGGCATTCAGTAAAATAATAGCCTGCAAAACATCTGAAGCAGCCCTGTTGTTCTGAAACAATTGCTTTTGGAAGGATTGATATTTACTAACTTGTAAACATTGATGAAGTCCAAGGGTTCATTCACACGGAGAAGCAGAACGAAATCAGATGGGTGCTGCCCAAGTTGTTGCTCCACCTCTGACAAAGATTGCTGCGTGATTTATGAATCAGCTTCTGTATTGCTGCTGTTCTTAGCTAAGCATTGCATTCAAAGTGGATCTGTGTACCTCAATAAACAGGCTTGAGATGTTCAGATGTTTTTTGGCTGCGTTTTCAGGCTTGCTGCAGTGGCCCTGGCAATCCCCATCAGGGCAGTGGTAACTGCTTTAGAAGCCTGATTTTAATCCCTGACGGCGTATGTGTCAAAGCCCAGAGAGAATGGCAGTTCTAAATTACTGCTGGATTTACCGAATCCCTGAGGAGTCAGATAAGAGACTTAGAAATCAAATGCAGATTCTAATGCTGCAAAGTAACAGATCGCCCATGTGGAAATGCTACAAGGCAGCGCATGACACTGCGCATCAACATCCAGAGATCACTGGCCTCAACTAGATTAAACATTGCTGCCTAACTACATGATTACCTCCACATGCTGAACTCATTGTATCATGTTTTGTGTGTGCTGACTTCCATTGAGATGTAGAAATAAAGAAGCCCCCAAATTCCACTCCTGGTACACCACTAATTTAAACTCTATTACAATACACTGTTTATTATGTACCAGGAGGCGACCTCTCAGAAAACACAGGATTTCTTTCCTGCTTCTGTAACTTAGAAGCATCTTTGACTTAATCAGTTTGACTTGCGAATGGCTTCACTGCAGTGAAATATTCTATATTAGTCCCTGATGCAAATCAAGTCAGAATACACTTGATCTGTCATATCGTATTATTTTGAGAGGTGACTTCACATTGTCCACTGCAGCTCTATTGCTGCTAACCATGTACGAAAATCAAGAAGTTATGTAACACTGATGTTAGAAAAAAACCCCTCGTGGTCACATCTATTAGCCCAGTGCTTCTTGTAACACTCGACTGAACAAAATGCACACTCTAAACAGTACAACCTCTTCTCTGCCTCTTGCAAAAGACGTTGAAAACAATGTTTCACTTTCCAATAGGCTATTAGAAAGTGTACATGGGTTAGAAGGGAAGGAAAATGAGACTCCACCAGGATAATTATTTTACCTCAATTCTAACTATTTCTTCTAAAATGTTTTGTATACATATTTCTCAGTTTTCCTGATTGAGAATATCACTTTCCCAGAAGCTGGCGGTTCCTTTTGAAGCCTTGCTCAGAAACCAAAAGCCTCTTAGTAAAGGTTTTCCTTTTAATAGAATACCCATAACACTGGTTTTTTGGGGGTTTGAATCTCTTTTGCTTTGGATCTCACCAGCATTTTCTTGAGTTGATCTCCCGTGTGAGTCTCATGCTTTGTAGAACAGATAGTGGAACTTGGGAGTTTTTCCCTTAAGGAAATAGTAAACGTGTTTGTAATTTGTCTCTCCTAACTGTAGTTGTCTACAATTAGTCATGAGTTCTCTCTACAGTGAAAAGCATTAAGGAGCTTCCTGTGCAAGCTGCTGGGCCTGCCATCTGCCTTGATGATTAGAAGGTGGATTCTTAAAAAATAATTTGCTACTGCTATTTTAGTAGTATGCATTTTCAAAGAGGGGAATTATCACATTAGGTAAAAGTTTCATCTGCTACTTTATCCATTAGTTTGCTGTTATTTTTTTTTAATGGGCTTTTAGTGCTGCTAGTTTCTGACAGCTGTTTTGAGAAAAGAAATATAAAACATAGAACTTCAGTAATAATCACTCTTCTTCTTCAAGAAAATCCTTTTATTTTTTCAGTCACTGATTTAGTTATTTCATAAATGAAACAAAATGTGTGGAATGGAGAATGGAAGCCATCTCAGAATTTCCATTTTAGCTTTTGTTGTTTAACGCAGACTTCTCTTGTAACCCAGAATCTTGTGACCTCAGCCTCCAGTCTGTGGCTTGATTATTTAAAAATAAATTTTTGGAGCATTGCAGTACACACACATATGCTATGGAAAGAGTAGTTAATATGCTTGGAACACTGACTAATAGCACTATGTTTTGGTATGTGTGGTTAGCACGTATTATTCTTGTAAGCTATTTTGAGAGTTCAAGTAATTAGTGCTCACTGTGGTAAGGTTTAGTCCGTTCATCACATAAGCTCTTATATCTTCAGGAATCAATTAGCTCTAAGAGAAAATAGCAGTCAACTGAGGTTCAGCTGTGCCTGGAAAGATAGTGTAACACTTAAATGGCTTGGAAATTAGGAGCATTCTCCTGTCGTGGTTACCTGTAGTCTACACAAAGGATAAAAGGGTCCATATAATAGCAAAATTTGCCTTTGGCATCTTTTGGGAATTATGCCATGGGAAACAAGATTGATGAAAACTTTGAGAACCTGAGGCAAAATCATATGCCGTGGGATTTACTAGGTGATCCCTAGACGGTTCACGAGGTGTCTGTGTTCCTAGGCTGATCAGTGGAGATCCACTCAATATAATCACTGAAGGAGGGAGAATTATTCAGATGACCATCCACTGGAGGTTTGATTGTAGTTGCTGTTGCACATACAAACTTTCTATTGAAATCAAGGCACGAGGATGCTAGATCCAGGGAAAAACAGATGAAGCAATAGAGATATATGAATTGAAAACTTGATTCTTCTGTTCTGCTGGATCAAGCTAGTTCCTAGGATCAAGGTCTAGGCTCAGGCAAATCTTCCTAAGGGAAGACAGATGTGAAATTTATGCTCTTAGCTACTAGAGAATGATACATTTATGTCTACTTTAGCAGCCAGTGCTATACAGACATAGCAGAAGAGATGCCAGATTCCATGTCCTGAGAGAAACTCATTTTGGTGGCTGTGGTTGGAGCACAGTCTGGGCCAACACTGAATTCCTTCCCAAGTGGAGGGGAGGTATTGGTGATGGTGAAGGGGATGTTACTCATCTTTTGCATTGTGTGTTTCCACTTAAAGAACTTGTCTCAAAAGTGTAAAATCTGTTTCTAATCTGTCTTCAGTCTGAGGATATCTATGGGAGATGGAATCTGAGCAATTACAAACAGAAGCAGCAACGAAATCTAGCTTACAAGCTAGATGCCTTGCTTGAATGGTCTTGCCATAAGGCTGTTGAAGAAACGTCTACAATAAGCAGAAAAATGAGCAGCTTTAAACTTTTTTGTTTTAAGAAATTATCACTTCACTATGACACAAGAAGAAATGGAGAGATAGGTAGAACCTGAAGCTCTAGAGAGTTCTGGAAAGTTTAGATATTTCTATCTATGTGGATGGCAGTTGTGTGCAGTATTTCCAGCATCACGGTTTTGTGTGTTTGGCATCCCAAATTTTGACTAAATCACATTTTACTTCTTAGGTGCTATGATTTGGGATTCTGAAGTTAGACAATGATTCTGGGACATTTCTGAGTTTGGTATTTATGCCATTAATCACTTGAGGTTTTCTGCGGTTAATTTTCTATATTTATGTTCAGGTCTAATCAAGCAAGTCACTCCGTGTCAAACTTTAAAACACATCCTTATTTTCAGTGAATGAAAAGTCTCCTCATTCACAAGGAAAACAGTTGTGCTTAAACTTAAGCACTTAGAAGGTAGGATTGAGCCCCAGGTTGGGTTTTAGAAAATGTGTTGCTCCTAGATTCAACCAAAAATTCCATATCCAGTTGTAATTGTATCCAACTTTGCATAATCCTGTAGGCTAGGGCAGCAGCATGGAAAACAGCAGTGACAGATTCCTTGCTTTGAGGATCACATGGATGCTGCTTAAACTGTCAGCTCAAGGTACAGTTGAGAAAGCTTTCTTTTCTTCAACCTGAATTGGTGTGCATCCAGAAACATAAGGGTGATGTGACCAAAAGGAAAGAAGAGAGGACACATCTGGCACCAGAGAGCCAGAGAGCACCTGCTGCTCTCCTGAGGTGTACCCACCAGGCCAAGGTGATTGTTGGGCAATGTCAGCACTGTTTGATGATTCCCAGGACAATCTATACACCCAAATGGAGCAAACTTACATATCTGTCTCTCTGTCTCCCCTTATTAACAATAGGAAAATCAACACAAAATATAGTATCTGAGTTTTCAGATGCTTAAAATTTCACTGGGAAAAATCAGAAGTCAGAGAGAAGAGCTCTCAATTGCTTCCACATCTGTCGGGGAATATAGGTGTTAAACTAAGGTTTTGAAATATTGAGATTTGGGGAGAGGAATATGTAGGTGGACATGAATATTTTTATCCCTTTCAGATACTACCAATGGTCTTCTAAACTTGTGTGCTTTTCTTTCACAAAGTTAAACAGCCTTGTTGTGCTTTTCTGTGGCAGATGGCAAGTAAAACTGTGCTTTAAAACTGTCTGCATGTAAAACATCATTTACAGAGCATGAAGGAGAACCTACAGTGTGATACTGGATTTTTTAGCATCTATAGTTGAGTGAAATGCCATAAATAAAAACTATTCTTGTTCTGAATGAAAACCTATCCAGGGCGCTGCACAGATAGGCACTTTTATTGTTTCCAGAAAAATTTGTCTCATGTAAATGGATATTCTATTGTTTCATGGGGTTTTTTTGTTTCTATTCTATTGTTTGGTGGGTTTTGTTTGTTTTGTTTTGTTTTGTTTGTTTTGTTTTCTGTTTTTAATAGCTTAAATAGCCATTTAAAAATTACAGAATAATGCTGAATGCTGTATTATGTAGCTCAGCTGTATTCACCCTGCTGTAAGTAAGAGCTGGGTCTGCCTTCACCATAACTGAGGCTTTTGCCTGCAATTTATAATACAGCTCATTTACACAGTCCAGTGGATCCTACAATCAAGTTCCAAAACTGGGCAGATGATGCTGACAATGGTAATGGCGGAATAGCTTTTTGTTTGTTTTTTCCACTAAACCCAACCAACAAACCAACCAAAAGCCACAGATTATAAATCATTTTAAAAATAACAAAGAATATGCATGATTGAATTGATTGCTGTAGAAAACACAGTATTTTTTTCACTGCTTCATAATGTTAGTATCTTTCTGTGCTGTGGGTGGGGTTTTGTGTGTGTTATTTGTTTGTCTGTTTGTTTGTGTTTTTTGTTTGGTTGGTTTTGTTGTTGTTGCTTTGGTTTGGTTTCTAAATTTATAATTTGTGTGTAGTGAA
Source organism: Nesoenas mayeri (assembly GCF_963082525.1). Taxonomy (NCBI): domain Eukaryota; kingdom Metazoa; phylum Chordata; class Aves; order Columbiformes; family Columbidae; genus Nesoenas; species Nesoenas mayeri. Next base: position 11,577,456 of record NC_137541.1, read on the forward strand.
CCTGAATCAAAAATAAAGCCAAGTTATTTCATTTTTAAGTGCAACATGGAATAAGTGCTGTACCAGACATAGGCTTTCTCCAATAGGTACAGAAACTGTTATTAAAATTATAGGACACTTTAACTAGTTATAGCTTTATATCAGGCATTTAATAGCTTTAATTACTGGTAAAATGAAATTCACAGCTGCTGAGCCAAACAGCTAGTATCAATTCTGAGCAAATCTGAAAGGCAAAGTGATTCTATTAGCAGTTTATCAGTGAGGTTGTATTTAAATAATAGGTGAATACTCAATTTCTTGCTACAATATTGCTAGTGACAGACGAACTCTCTACTTGAAATTAAAAGTCTGTTTGTTTACTTAAAGTTAGATACTTCAGATTGTCCTGTACTGTTTTCTTCTGACACTGTTATACTTAAAGAGAAGTCTGGATCATGGATGCTGCCAAGCGTTTGCTTCTCAGAACAGAAACTGGAAGTGGAGATTGAAGGCTTAGCCACTTCTGAAAAGCAGATATGTTTTATTAAAGAAAGAGTTAAATAATGATTTATTAAAGAAAGAGATTCCCCCTCCTGGGGAGAACTTTAAGCAATTTAGAAAAGATAGTTGGTCTTCCTCTTTCTCTTTGCTAATTGCAACAAGGAGCTTGAAGCGAGTGAGCCATATGAGTATGTACAGCTCTGAGAGGCCAGACTCTGTATGGCTTATGCATAGATTGCAGTACATAGAGACTTTCTGAAGTTTGTACTGATCTCCAGTGGGATTGGTGTCCACCCTGTTCACATTTCATCATTTAGGACAGTGACAATGTTTCTATGCCACCTGCATATCCAACTCATTTCTCCTCCTTCCTCAGCCTTGCAGGCTGCTAGCAGACTTCAACCCATCTGCTCAGCAGCACAACTGCAGTGGAGCCTCTCGCAGCAACTGCAGGCGCCTTTCAAACATTCCTGTGCACAAACACAGAGAGGAACTAGCCCCAGTCTCTGTGTTGGATGGCATTACTCACCGTTGGTCAGAGGAAAACCTGACAGATGAAATTCATAATTAAAACCACAAATAATAAAATTTGAAAAGTATGTCTAGAGTGTCTGGATGTAGTTTTGCATGGAGTAATGCAATCTTTGGCAGTGCCAGGCAATTGCCTTCTGGAAACATTGGGTGGCCTGAAATTAATTTGTTTAGGTTTTGCTTATGTAAAAATGTTCAACTTCGTGACAGCATCTGTTATGAACCTAGAGGTTATAGATGTCCAGCTTGCATTTATATGAAATAGAACCAGATGCAGTCGTTGGGAAACAGATTATAAAATCATCTGAATATTTTTTAAGTGACCTCATTGATATTTTGTCTCATGTTTTCTTACAATCCATGATTAATATTTTTAAAGGTGATTTATCTTTCATCTTGGGCTCCACTAATGTTGACCTAATCTTGAGAAGGCGTGATAGCGACTGAGAAGAAAAAATGTTTGCTGAATGCAATATTTTTATATATTTCAGTTAGTAAAACATGAATGAAAGTCTGAACAGTTATAAATTATTAATATTAGAAGAAGTTTATGTGTTTGTTTTGGTTTTTTTTTTCCTCCCAAGGAGAACAAAGCTGAATAATTCTTGTCTTTCTATTACACTGCTGTGCATGATAGCACTATGCCAGGTGGATTGTCAACTGCTTGTACATCTGACTCAGCAACTGTGATTGATAGAAGAAGAATATATGTAGCAGGCTCTTCCTCTACTTCTTTTGTATTACTAACAGTACATTATAACAATTAAAAGACACAAACTTCATTTTCATTTCTGGTTCTGGAAATTCAAGAAACATTTGTTCCGAAAATAGAAATGGTACTTATGGAAAAGCTTTCTGAGGTTTCTAGTAGTACCATCTGGTTGCTCTACTAAACAATCATTGCAGTCAATTGTCTGAAAACCATAGAATTGAAGCACTTGTTTTAAATTTAGCACTTTCACTATATTTCCGGGGGGAACATTGTGCAAGCATAAAGTAAAGTATGTGTTTAAATATTCTCGCTGAATAAAAGTATTTAACAGCTAATACACTGATGTCTACAGTGGGATTTCTGTTATGCTCCTTTTCAAAGCTACTTCATGCTTGAGATAACACTGTTCATTTTCTCTGTTACTATTTTGTGGTTGCATATATTCATGCTTAAAAAAAAAAAAAATAAAATAAATATTAAAGACTAAGAGGAAAACTCATCCTGGTCTACAGCTTCCTCACAAGGGGAGGAGGAGGGGCAGGAGCTGATCCCTTCTCTTTAGTGACCAATGACAGAACCCCAGAGAATGGCAGGAAGATGTGCCAGGGGAGGTTTAGGTTGGACATTAGGAAAAGGTTCTTCCCCCAGAGGGTGCTGGACAATGGAATAGGCTCCCCAGGGAGGTGTCACGGCTCCAGGCCTGACAGTGTTAAAAAAAAAAAACTAATGGTGTGAACTGTGGGGTTGTCATATGCAGGAACAGGAGCTGGACTCGATGATCCTTGTGGGTCCCTTCCAATTCAGGACATTCTATGATTCTATGACTCTCCATCAAAGGCTGAGGGAGCTGGGTCTCTTTAGTTTGGAGAAGAGGAGACTGAGGGGTGACCTTATTAATGTTTATAAATATATAAAGGGTGAGTGCCATGAGGATGGAGCCAGGCTCTTCTCGGTGGCAAACAGTGATAGGACAAGGGGTAATGGGATCAAGCTGGAACACAAGAGGTTCCACTTAAATTTGAGAAAAAACTTCTTCTCAGTAAGGGTGACAGAGCACTGGAACAGGCTGCCCAGGGGGGTTGTGGAGTCTCCTTCTCTGGAGACATTCAAGACCCACCTGGACATGTTCCTGTGCAACCTCACCTAGGCGTTCCTGCTCCAGCAGGGGGATTGGACTAGATGATCTTTTGAGGTCCCTTCCAATCCCAAACATACTGTGATACTGTGATACTGTGAAACTTCCATGGGGAAATGAAATAACTGTTAAAAGCGTGATGAAACAGTGTGACCTTTGTTCTTTGCAACAATTCCATATCTGTATTGCAAAGATTGTAAAGAAAATACTCCAGCCATATTGCTGCTTTTTTCCAAAGCAAATAATTTCTCTTCAGTATATCTGAGGAAACAAATGTATTTCATTTTGTATGAAGTACATATATAATCCACAAATGAAAGATGATTAATAATTTGTGAAATTAGAGTGCAACACAAGGAAAGCTGGTGATGTATTTAACAGCTTCACTGCGAAACCAGGCTCTTTCCAAAGAGATTGGCCATGTTTGTGAATTGCTTTGTAAAGGCTATGGAATAACTCTTCCAGTTTGTTTGCTTTCACAAAAGGGACTGTTATACTCCTGGACTTCTTAACTTTTCAGTTACAATGGAACCTGCAAAGTTAACCCAGAGGTAAAAGTCTGTCCTGCTCTTCATGAGCCTATTGGTGGCTTCAGGGTGTGCAGCCTCCAAACCAGCTCCCAATGTGTTGTGCTGCTGAGGGGGGCCAGGGCTCAGCAGAGCTGCTGTTCCCACCTCAACCATGGCCATGGGCATCAAACAAGCTGCATATGGGACACCTGGATTTTATGACATATTGAATACACACTAACAACTAATAATTGCTTTCCAATTCTGCGACGGTGGCTGGAATCTTAAGAGTATTTCCTAGTTATGTAAGCTGATCTCTAGTTTATTTTTATTTGAGGGGAGAGGAAAGAAGTCAGCATTTTCATTACATAACGTCATGTTCAGTATGAAGAGTTCACTTCCCTAAAAAAAGAGTAAGCAGTGCTCATAGGGAAAAGGAAATTTTCGATCTTTCAGATCCTCTAGGTTTTCATCTAAATGTCAGAAACCCCAAAGTAAAGGCATAGATTTTATTTTTACACATATGCAGAGAAGGTAAATGCCTCGGAAATCTAATAGTCCATGAAGTTTAGGACACATTCAGGTGTGTGACAAAAGAACCAGAATGACCTTTAGTGCCCCAGTGCTCGTAGGAGCCGAGGGAGAAGCTCGATAGGACAGCTGAGGAGTTTATTGTTTAAAAGCAGCAGCAGATCTTCTTGGATCTTCCTGGCCTGACCCCACCTCCATACCAGGGAAGACAATTCAGTTTCTGAAATGTAAAGCTTCACATTCATAAGTAAGGAATTTATGGTGTTAAACTGCTGTTGGGCAGAACCACTGCAGACTAATACCAGGCCAGTTGTTTTAATGACAGTTAATCAGCGGGAAAAAAAATCCATACATTAAACTAAAAAACCATGTTTGGGCCTTTATCATCTATCATCTATGCAAACTGATAGGTCCAGTTATCTAGGCTAAATTCATTCTCGTTGTACTTTAATCTAATAAAAACAAAATGCTTTTTGTAAAAAGAAAAAAAAAATAAAAAAATCAGGTAATTTGGAGATTGCAATTTGTTCACTAACTTGGTTTCTCAGCTTTTAAAGTCCAACTTCTTTCTATTTTTCTATTAAGAAATGTTCAAAACCACATGAAAACTGAGCTGCTCAGACCCCAGGTGCAGGTTTTTAAAACTGAGGAATATTGACAGATTCCTGGTTAGAAAAGACAAAGATTGGCAAAGTTTGGGTTGGGTTTTTTTTTGGGGGGGAGAGGGGTTGGGGGGCACTGTTTTATTTGTCCTTCAAGCACCTGCACATTGTACACTGTTTTTTAAACAGCTGTGCTTGGTAGTTTAAGTGTTATCTGTCACAAAAACATATGCCCTAGCAATCACAGGAAACTGTAAGCTGTTCAGTGACTCATGAAGTTTCTCAGAACACTTTTCTAGCAAATAAATTAATATGTTTCATGACCACAGAGCAACATTTACAATCAGTGCTAGAAAGATGAATGTGGGGTAATGTAAGACATATGTGACTTTCTTTTTCTACCAGTGACTCTCTTTTTGTTCTGAGTCCTATAAAAATGGATTAAAGATAGATTTTTCTTATTCTAGGCCATGCAGAAACCCATTTTGCCCTCTATACAAAATCATAGGTGTAAAGTGGACAAAGGCTTTGTATAAAGTGCAAGAAAGAGGCAAGTATGAGACAGAAACAAGAATGTCATAATAAAATATAAATAAATATATAATGAATGTATGAAATCAGTATCCTGCAAACTTAGGGCACATGAGTATCTCATATGAGCTGTCCTGCTGACTTCAGTGGAAAGCCTGTGTGACTTGTTGAATTATCTAAATAAGAGTTGTTTTGTTAGACACAGGAATAGCTTTACAGTACATTATTTGCGTCTTTCTCTTTGAGGAATGCATGTTCTTTCATAACAGAAACTGAGGTTGGATTTAAGGTCAGGGCATTCCCCTTTACTAAAAGTTCAGACACTGATGTAATAATAATTTTAAAAAAATCTTTTTCTTTTTCTTTTTATTTTTTTTAATATACTTCAGAGATGACTGCTCCAAGTTCAGATACCTGATTTCTTCATTCCTTTAGTAGCTATTCCTTAGCATTTCCTTGTAAATGCCAGAGCTAGGTAAAACATGGCAGTAAGCACCACATGATCTTGGAGATGCAGTGTTTTAAACATTGTTTTGCTGATGATTGTGCTTATTGTAACAGAATGAAAAACGTTCATACTCAACATCGTCACTTTTAGTGTGTGTCCTGTCTTCTTGCAGAAGTCACCAAAGATCAAAATGAGCTTTGCTTTTCACTGTCTCCACCACACACTAAAGAAGGGCTGTTCTCTGTTAAAAACAAAAATAAAACACAAGTTCCCAAAGAAACAAATAAAAAAAAAAAACAAACATGATATTAGATTATTTAAACCACAAGGGACTGTGGGAACAGAGTTATGAGTCTATAATAATTTCCTCAAGCATCTTTTCAGAAGGACCGTTACTGATATTCTGCTACATGGTGGTTCTGATAGAAGCAGCCAACCTCTGTGTTGTGTAGTGTGAACTGTCACTTTCCCTTCCAGTCTTGTCCAGAGAATTTCTCCTGTTGATAGGGGAAAAAAGACATGTATGTATGTAACAATAAATGTTTATTATCCTTGTACTAGCTTAGTACTTTTTAATATTTTTTTTTCAATATAATATTATTTTGCTTAATCCAACCTGTGCAAAATGGAAATGTTATATTTTCTCTTCAATTTTGGATGAGGTCTTTGTCTCCTTCCTGTTTCCTATCTATACTGACAGGTTTATGACATTGCTACTATGTTTTCCCATCTACAAGATGCTCCTAGTAGTGGAAAAGTACTGGTGTAGGACTTAGAAATGACAGGTGTGATATTTGTACACCGCTGAGCGCTCATGAGCAATTACCATCAACAGTAAGCTGATGTTTGTTAGATGCTGCTTATGTCAGTAACATCGATAGCTTCTGCAGTCTCATAAAAACAGACTTTGTAATTACAATTTTGACTGGTGTGGTTTCTCTAGTGTACATCAGAAGAAGACTGCTTTATGCAGATTATCAAGGGGGAAAATTCTCCTACCTGAGGGTCGCATTCCATTTGTAACCAAAATGTCATCTGTGTAGAACAGCAGAGAAGGTCTCAGCCACTCCAACATTCTCCTAACACAAACCAAATCACCTCAGGGCTGCAGTAGGTCAGAAGTAGTTAGTCTGGGGCTTACAACCACAAACATTTCGCTCTTTTAATTGTGGTTAATGGGAAGTAGCAATTCAATGGTGAGACTAGTTGAGGCAAAAAGCTTACGCAGTAAAATAAATAATAAAAAAAAACCCATTGTCCTAGATGAGAGGCAAATTTCCCCAAGCCATTAGCTATGGCTCACCACAGGCTGTGGCCTTGGCTAAAGATACACCTCCAGTGTGGGACTGTATGCATGAAGCTGTTTTGCCAAGCATGTAGCACCAGCCAAATTCCTAATGTGGGACAATTCTCTAGTTATTTTGTGAAGTTAGAATGGATCCAAATATGAGGCTAACGAAAGGATCCAGCTGCAAATGCTAAATGCAAAGCCCCTTGGATATGGGGTAAATTAGATGTAACTCTGTACTTCACAGCATTTATCCCATCTCTAATTACAATCAGCCTAAGGGAAGAAAACAGAATCCTTGTCAAAAACAGGCCAAAATCCAACCACATAAATATACATGAGCACATTGCACAAGTGCAACCTGTGTAGTGCAGGTGACTGGCCCAGAAGATCATAATACACTATTTGGCTTTAAAATGTACAGATTGTTCTCTTAGTTCATATTCACTATTCATCTGGGATAAAATGCATATCCCTGAGAACATGTTAGCATTTCCAAATGGTCAATTATTATTTTTGTTTGTTTGTTTGTTTTCTCACATTTTAGATAAGAATGTAGCTTCTCTCCAGTTTCATACTCAGTGCTGAGACAGTGAACTCCCTGCCTGCAGGGCTTGCCTACTTCCATCTAACTGATGGAAGGCGGGTGTCTCCCAAGTTATCATCTTGTGCTGATAATATGCACAGCAATTGTGAACCACACTCGCAGAAATCTTCCTAACACCACTGTTTGGGCCTGGGGGTGAACTTAGAGTCTGCCTGAAATACTTAACAAGAAGAGATGGGAAATGATATTAAAACGCTGTGTCATGGACTAAGTCCATTCACCTCCCCCAGGTATTATGAATAGAAAAGGTTAAGCAGGCAGCTCAGATAAGTCACTTCAAATGTGTTTGGTAGGAATAAATAGTTGTAGTGTGACATCCATACTGATGTGTTGTTGACTTCAAGCAAATTGTAGAATGAGTTCGTGAGAGCTGTGTATGGAGGATTGTATTAAATAATTTATTTACTATAAATGGACAATGCCATACAACTGACCTACAAATTGGTGCATTTATTGTAAGTTTGGGGCTGTGAGTATTGTTTTCATCTACTATGAATCCTGATTAGAAGCTATCCAGCCTCCACACCTTCAGCCAAAACGGTTTGCTGATACAGGAGTGTGTTAAATGGATGAGAAGCATTTACACACATTCTGAAGTCTAGAGATGGGACAACTATCTTGCCTTCAGACAGGAGGTGTTCAAACACGGCTTCTCCTGCCCACAGGAGGTTAGTCATAGAGAAGGTCCAGGAAATCCTTTCACGTTTCTGTGTGCAGTGAAAGCTGGAGGACACTGAGAGCAAAGCTGCCGTGAGGCTGGTACGGGTTGGGACACCACATAAGCAAACCAGCCACATCCCAGAGAGATGGTGGGTCCAGCCTTGAAAACAAATTTGTGTTATTGCAAATCACTGACGCAGGTTGCCACAGGCAGGATTTGGAAAACAGCCTCTTGGCAGCTTAGCTGCTGGAGGCAGCAGTCCTGCATGTGAATATAAGTCACAAAATCACAAGTGATATCTCATATGCTCTAAGTACTTCACTGCTAATGTGAAAGCCACAAAGCTGTTAATAAGTTAAATCCACCCTAAAAGTTTCTGCTTTAGTCCTACAGCAATGTCAAGCATGGTGTATCAAGAGAGATGGAGTCAGTCATTAAAAGCAGAAACCATCTCTCATAGCAAAATAGTGCCCCAGTGACTCTGAGTATTGGGAGTTTATGCCAGAGAGTACAAAAGGAAAGAACCATTAATCAGTAGGGGAAGAAAAAAAGGGTTTGACAGCTTATCTGAGAATGATCCAGGAAGAAAGTCTCTCTTGGTGTAAATCTTTATAGCTTTATTAAAGCCCATGGGTAGCTGCATCAGGACTTAGGACTCTTCTTCATCAATTTGATTCTGAAGTAGCAACTCAGCATTCTTTTTGATTTCTCATTTCAGATTACCAAACTGCAAATACATTGACACTTCCTATAAGCTCCTGGGAAAAAAAAAAAATCGATCAGTTTTTAGTGTTAGGTCATTAGTTTTCCTATCTGTGTACCTTCTGTCTGAGAAAAGGAAAGCTAGAACAATAATTTGATTTCTCTATTGTGTATTTTGAATTCAAATTTACTGTGGGCTTTTAATATGTAAATTCAATAAACTGGTCCTTAGATACCTACAGTCTAGTTTATCAGCCACTTCTGATGTTAATGTTAACCATTTGTCCTGTAAATAGTATGAAGCTGAGAAAGACAAGCTGGGTGAAGTTCAGCCATGATATATTGACAGCCTTTTGGTTTCTGTTTCCTTGGAATAATATCTTTAGTTAAATATATTTAGATATCTATATATTTGGCAAAATTGAGGCATACAATCAAAACTTAGCCAAAGTTTTCTGAAAGTACAAAGGCTGAACATTTGGTTTGATTTGAGTCATGAGTAAAGCTCAGCTCTGAATCTTATTTCTCTGCCAGGAACCACGCAAGTTTCTATTGAATTTTTTTTTTTTTTATTTTTTTTATTTTTTTAAGAAAAAATTTGTTCTAGAGTCTCTTCCAAAACTGAATACCCATTGGAAAAAAAGTGTTTTTTCACATTTATTTTTCACATTATTTACTTAATTAAAAGCAAAATGAAGGAAAGTCCTGAGAATCCCGAATATTTGGTCATTAGGACTCCACATGTGGCAACACTGTTCACATGACTGGAAGTTGCCTACAGCTGCTTTTTACTCAAAGGCCCATATTCCATAGTCATATATACAATACAAAGCTGACCTGAGAAGAAGACTGCAGGTTTTCTTACAGACCTGTAAAAGATAATATAAAGCACTTGAGAATCTTACTACATTGGGAGATTCAGACTGAGAAGGACAGGTCTCTGTGACAGGGAACAAGATCGGGGATCCCCCAAGATCAGAGCCATTTATGCCCAGGAAGCTTGATCTCTCTCTCTCATAGGGCCAATTTCTATCCCTTTTTCTCAAGTTGAATTCATATTCTCTATTAATATGATCATCCTTGAAGTAAAGCACTACTCAGTGTCAGCCTATCAGATTAGGAGTACTGTGAGAAGTTTTACAGAGCCTTCTGGCCAACAACATGACAACACCTGTGTCAAAACAATTCTACACAGCAAGGAGCACCAGCTGTGTGTGAAGTACTTGGGGATTTACCTCCTTTTCTCTTGCTATCAGCTGCTATCACAACATATTCCTTCATGTTTTAAAAAAGAAAACGAAGACGTTGCAGGTAATAACACTTTTGCTCTGTGAAAACAGTTATAAAGGGATATTCTGGAATGTCAGAACTTGTGTAATGTAGTGCTTTAATTAGATACCATGTCCTCAACAGCCTGCAGTCCAAAGATGTCAACTTTACTTAAAGCTTCTGATACACACACAAAAAAGACATTGAAAAAAAGCAAAAATATATAGCAGCTTTATGAGGCAGAATGAGATTGTGTTGTTAGCAGGGGACTGTGGAGCCAAGGAGGACTAAAGGCTAATGGAGACAGTAGGTGTATTGTAGGATTTGAGTCTTTTTTTTTTTCCTTGAAGGGACTTCTTGTTAAAAGGCAGACATTATACTGCTGCAGAGTTTTTATACAAGAGAACTCTGAATGCCTGTGAAATATTTGGAACATGGGTGAAGACCAATACCATTACAAATATAACACTTTCCAAGGAAAGTGCAAGGAAATGGCATCTGAGAGACCCTGATCTTTGTATAGGGGACTGAAGCACTAAGTAGGGGGTCTCTTTCTAACCTTGAAGATATTTTAAGAACAGAGTGGCCCTTGCTAATTTTATACAAAAAAGGAGAAGAGATACCTGTTCTCTGGAAAAGGTCCCAATGTCATGTAACTGTTTTGAATTCTTTCTGACGTGTCTAAATCTGCCTTTTCACTACCCAGTCACGGTTCAGGATCTCATAGAAATAATTTGCTGCCTACAAAGAAGTTACAGTAGCACCCCTCTTTTATTTTCTTGGCTTTTTTTTTTCCTCTGCTTTGTCTCTCCAATTTCTTCACTTTAAAATGGGAATTTTTTATTTTTTTTTTCTTTCAAAGAAGCACCAAAGAAAACCCATGCAGTCTTGTTATACAAAACCATGAGGTAAGAGCCATCTCACCTAAGTTTGTGTGGCTATATGCTAGATGTCTGATGTAGAGCTCAATATTTGATTTTCTATCTATGATGGATCAAAGAGGTGGTTTTTGACAATTTCTACCTTATGTTTAGATGTTTCCTTTTAGGGTGAGATGACATTCAGCCTACCAATACCTACTTCTGTCTGACTGTGAGACCGGTATACACTTTCACATTTTACGCTTCACTCTGTGGTCAGACTAATCCCATGCACTATACCTGGTTCAGCCACAGTTATCTTGTGGGATCTTTGGCAAAACACCTCATCATTTCACATCCATTCCCCACATGTAAACCATTCATTCATCAGTCAATTGTAATGCTACCCTCTGCCTGACCCCTCTGTTAGTATGGAGTTTGGCCAGGGCAGATGATTGTCTTCTATTGAGTGCAATCACAATCCTATTTGGAGCTATGAAGTGTTGAACTGATTACAGTGATTTGTTATGCCATACTATTGCTTCATTAATATTTTTTAAAACACTTCAAAAAAGTGCAGTGCTGAGAATGACACAGATTTAAAATAATGAGAAAAGGCAAAGGCATGAATTGTGCAGAGGAGAGTGAGAGAACATCTATTGGGGAAGTGTAAGTCAGGGCTTTTTGTGCACTTGTGATTACAGAAGAGTAACATTTTGTCTGACTCTATGTTAAATAGCTTTAGGTCTACCTAGTGTCTGTGTACTATCAATCTATTCTTTCTCAATGGAGCTTAAAAATATGAAATATTGAATTCTGTAAAGTTAGTTCAGGCAGGAAAGGTAACACAGATTTAAAAAGAAAAAAAAAAAAGAAAAAAAAAAGGAGTACGGCCCTCTGTGGTTCTGACATTTCCTAAGGTTTGGAATTTATTAAGATAACAAGGTAAATCCTTCTGTTTTCCAGAAAGGAACAAATCTTCTCCCAACCAACAATAAATTAATTTTCCTAATTTCTGTGGATGGACGTTCAGTTTCTCTTCTCCATCTTCAAAATACAGCATTCAAAACCCCATTGGTTTTTCAAAGATTTATTTATTTTTGGATGTGCATGAAGCACTGTCTTGCCAGGACCTGAATAATTTAGAACAAGACAAAAACACATGTGGGATTTCTGCTTTAATCAATGTCAGTTCCATATACTATGCAAAGGGATTTTCTAAGGGTTAATATATATATATATTGTACACTGTCATTATTAATTTCTTCTCTGTATAAATAAGATAACATTTCTACTGAAGTAAGGTCCAAATGGCACTCCAAGCTTGTAGCTTTCTAATGTGGGTTTTTTTTTTTTCCCCCTTAAGTTTTCCTAGCACTTTTAATAAGAATATTCAAAGACTAGGCTGAAAAGTTTCTAAAAGCAACTAAAAACTTCCAAACAAAACAAAAGAACACTGAACTTTCCCTTTATCATTTTCTATCAAGTCAGTTGTAAAGAGCCGAGTCAATGCTGCTTTGCTAACACTGATTCAGGTGAGTTCTCCTTTTTCACAGATTTTAAAAGAGTATTTAATTGGCATAAAAATCTGCAGTTGCAACTGACAAGGGAGCTGCTGACAAATGCCTCACAGTTTATAGATCTTTCAGTTCTATGTTGGTGGGACTTTATGGATAACGCACGTACAGGGTGTAGTGAAGTTCACACTGTGATGGAGCATGATACAGAGACATCTAAATCTCAGCAAACTAAATTTGTGTAACGTGTGTTCAGGTGCCAAAACCCTACACACTATTTCTTTAGTACCTTCCATCCGTTTTATACTAAGGTGGCTTCTCTTTTGTATTTGCCTGGACGTGCAGTGTATTTTAAACAGCTTTCTGCCTGTGCATGGAATGATATAAGTGTAGTCTCTGTACCTCCAACAAGTGTTCATCCTTCACTGAGTGCTTCAGCCACTGAACAGAATGAAGATGATGTAGAGGAAGGTGTTCAAGACACTTTGGAATTAAGCTGGGTCCTCAAGCACATCAAGAGTTTCAGCTCCTTCAGGACTGATCATAGTAAATAATCACCAGTAGATGACAATTTTGGATTTCAAGTTTCAACTGAGATATCAAGTAACAATGAATTGATGCCCTTAGCAAACCATAGCATTATGTAGACCTGTTGTATCCTATTAATACGCACTTGAGTTTAGGAATCTCTGCTTCTCCCCTTCTCTTCCATAAGTGAAACTGAAGCAAAGAGAAGATAATTGTCTCCAGCACAAGGAAGAGACAGAAAATCTGTCAAATCCTGTGCCAACACAGATTTGCTGAGGCAGCTTTCAATTTTCTGAATGACCACCACTACAGCCTTGGCTTAAATCTAAGATTGAGAGCTATTTGGGAACTGGTGTTAAGAAGCATTTTTGAATGGGAGGGAAAAAAAAGGACAGCTGAAAATCCATTATTAAAAAACAAAACAAAAACAAACTGTTCAGCATTAACTGAAAAACTCAACTCCACATTTTAGGCAGATGTATAAAGATTTTCCTGTTCTGAAGGAGTATTTTTCATGTTGTGATTTATCTGTTTTCAGTTTTTCAGGCTTCTTTCTTTGGATTTTCAATAGAAAACAAAACAAAACAGAAAAAAATACTGAAGGATAAGTCCATGGACGTACCAGCTTGAAACAACTATTTTCCAAGTGATTTTTTTTTACTGAAATACTTGTAGTAACTCTAATAATTATATTAAGACCATTTCCTCTAGATAAGTAATTGTTTAAAGAATGCCTTCTTTTCTCTACAGACATTTAGTTCATTTCTCTGATAGTCTCTTGTAAAGCCACTGAAGAAAGGAAAAAGGAGTATATGAAAGCATCCAAAACAAACAGATTTATCATCTTTCAGGATAAACTTTTTGCAAAAGCCAAGTGGAAAAACAATACCTCAGCAAGAAGATGTAAATTAACTCACTCTCTTTTGCTTCTATCCATACAAATCTTCAGAACTGGTGTGATGAATGTAAGGAAAATGAAATAAGGAGTTAGTTTTGTCATTAGCATCATAAAATCCCAGAACAGATAATCTACCCTATAAGGTTTCAATACATAAATAGAAGAAATGACTAAACAGGTCCATATTAGTGAGGTGTTAGTACCACGCCTTAACATCACTTTATGGCAATACTTTTTCACTATCACGTGTTTTTGAGATGACTAGTATTGAGTTAGGCTAATTTTGATCCCAGTCAGATCTGGGCACTGAATAAATGGTATTTTTTTTAATGTTTTAAACTTTGTTTCTCACTTTAATCCAATTTTTGCCTAATAAGCCTAGAAGATCAGACTGATATATTTCAGTGAGACTGTGGGCCTAATTCTGAGCCCTTAACTGAACTGATCACAGCTCCTTCTGTTGTGTCAACTGCAGCTTTCTATGTCAAGTAAATACTCCTTTAAAGCCTGTGAAAAAGCAGAGCTCACCTGGATAAGTGACAGTAAAGAAGCTTTGCCTCCACTCTTAAGGCAAAGAGGGAATTTTGTCAAAGAACAATATTGCTAGACTGGATAACTTCATTTCAGGTTTAAAGTTTTTGAGTTTTGGTTTGTTTGTTTTTATTATTTTTTCTTAGCTTACTGATTAGACTCCAAAGAACTAAAAAATGTAAAGTAAAATGGTAAATCACTATGATGTCATTCAGCAAATCTTCACTCATACCTCTTATTGCTATGTTGATTAAAATTGATTATTCAAACCTGTTTTCTTCAGTTCTCAGTAATACACTTTGTAGTCTCAGAACGAAAATTTTCTCTCTCTCTTTCCTTTTTTTTTGGTCATGTGTTTCTGTAAGTCAACATATCTAAGAGCTGGTAATTTGCAGTGGTTTAGCCGTAAGTAATTGTATTTACAGTCAAAGTTCAGTTATCTCATCACTCAGGTCAAAAGCCAATTTATTTATAACACAAAACACTTGAAAACTGACATCTGTTCTTGAGATACACAGAACTTCTGAATTGACGTCAATGATGTAACCACACACACAAAAATGTTTCCGGTGAATTTTCTTAATGTTTTTATCTGAATGATAACTCAGCTCTATATATCGCAGTTTGTTTTCTTCATGCTACACAATGGTGTGAAAGGGCAAATTAAGAAAAAAAAGTGGCCACTAGTTATGATGTGAGTGCTCACCAGTTATAATGTGAGTCAAACTCAAACTAGTTAAGCTTAGTTATCCTTCTATCATGAGGACCTTTTGGGGGGCCAGATACAGATCTGATAGGCATTGTTGGGAAATTGCCCCTTGCAGTAGAAGGTGAAACTTCAAAATCTGAGATCACTTCAACGGTGGGGATTAAACAGGTAGAGGTCTGCTTTTAAAAGTTAAACAGGTAGCAGTAGATATTTAATTTCTTTAAACAAGTAATTTTTTTTTTTTCCTAAAAAAATTATGGCAATGATTTAATTCTGCAGTTTTCAGTTTTCATCATAGTATGAAACATGTCTTGAAAGAATAACTTACAGCAGCTATTGCCACTGTCGTTAAAGTGCAGATTTGCTCTCTTTTGATGCCATTTTTGCAAAACATATCTCCAGGTTTTCTTATTTGAAAAAGGAATAATCAGGAAATAGGATTACTTTTTATTAGCTATTTACAGTGTGCCAGCCTCTAAGAACGCCATAAGGAAGCAAGTCTTCTGATATCATCAATGATAGTTCGATGTGTAGATATAAAGGATCTTTCACGTATTTATATAATGATGACTTTGAAAACACTTGAAAGAGGAAAGCTCATGCTTGATTTTGAAAAGCCTATATGTGACGAATTCTGGAGGTAATATGGTTTCCTCAGCTTCCATTTATAACCTGGAGAATCTATCGATGACACTGAGTAATGTGATATTAAGAATATCCTGAAACCTTGAGACATTTGTTTTGTCTTCTCTAGTTAATGATATCACCACTGGCTAACCCAGCCCAGTACAGTTGCTTTATTGTAAACCTATTGTTTAAGGCTGGGAAATACCATTAGATCATCTAGTCTAGTCATCTAGTCTTGCTCATCGGTAGAGTGATTGATTAATGTATTTCAGACCTTTTAGCAGGATTCTTTTGTTACTCTGTAAGCTGTAGAAGGCTGGTCCTCTATGGATTTACATCCTACCCCAAGACAGGGATGATTTGATTTATATGGTATATGAACCCCCCGATCAGCCAGGAAGCACATGTAGTTGGATTAGTCCACACCTAACATAGACTGTTCCAGACATACATACATAGAGGGGTTATTCCTGACCTACAGGGTCATGTTTGATCAGCCCAGCTAGATGATACTTTGCATGACTGAGCATACAGCTGCTTCCAAAGGGGTTGGGTAACAGCTAATGTCTGCCTGCCTTTCCTTCATGGGGAGATCTCTCCTCTCTTCAAATGTGCTCCATATTTTTACAAAACTTCCAGAAATGTAGCTGGTTTTGAATCTTCTACACTTTTTTAGATTGAAATTAGGCAATGTCATTGGAATTGGATGGTGATCAGTACTTACTAGACAGAAAATTTTACAGACTACATGATTACAAAAGCCTTATTTTTTAAGGCAATCAGAATTAATAAATAAATCATCTTACAGCAATCATAATGCTAAGTGTTATAAATCCATAACTTCAGGTGTTTTCCAAAAGGCATACAAAACGTGACATATAATTTCTCCAGCTCCCTTCTCTCTCCTGCATACTCATGTAGAGTATAAAGTATTTCACTGTAGATGGTCATAAGTGTGACGTGAGTGATTACAACTCTAGTGAAATTAGTGTTTTCAAGAATCAAGTTTTCTTGTTCTCTTTAGGAACACAGAACTATATCTCATAATGACCACGTCCAATGACATAGAGCTGCCTAATGTGTAGAATCACTGGTATTATAGGTGATGGCTGAAAAAAAGCTTTACTTTTTTATTACCTGAGGAGACATTACTATTAGAGAAGAGACCAAACTGGCTTTTAATAAGAAATGGAAATAACACTTTTTTTGCAAGGCTTTACTCACACTCTTTCCCTGGAAAATGCCTGAAGCTCAGTTGCCGCGGTCACAATGTTTCCAACCAAGGATTCAGCCACCTTAACTCAGCACTTAGAATCCAGTTTTTAAAAAAATGGCCTAAAATTTTTCTAAATATGTCTAAATAGATATTCTTGTTTAAGCACATCCGGAGAGCAGTAACATGCTGTAAAGAGAGTTGGACAAAATACAGAAATGGTGAATATGAGGTGGTTAGATTAGACATCAAAAGAAAGTTTTCAACTGCTAGCACGGTGAAATTTTACAATAACTTCAATAAGACTGTGGTGGCATGAAACGTGCCTCTTTTTAATACATTGATGGAAAGAACTGTGTGATATTGTTGTCTGCAATAAAAACGCTCTGGGCTTGATGATCAAGATGCCTTGCAGCACTATGCCCCATGGTTTGGACATACCACTCTTATTCATTTTAATGAGAATTACATGCCCAATTACAAAGTTAATTTTGAAAACATGTTTTGCTGTTTGAAAACTGTACAGGAAGTTCAGAGAATGTGTGTTGTGTTGACAAATAAATCTCCCTCTGAGTGAGACACTAATCAACAAGTGTGAAACTTTTGAATCAACATTTTCAAAATCAGATGGCTAAAACTAGATTCCTAAATTCATATTCAGGCAATTATTCGAGTTGCTTTTCAGAAACATGAACTTTTAAAATGATGGTGCCAGGGAAAAGTTGGTAGATAGATGTTAAAAAGAAAAGCAGTCAGAATTATCTATGCCTCTGAAATCTGAATAACCAGGACCTTAGCATCATAGGTGGAATTCCTTAATATTAATGTAAAACTTTCAATTTTGTGTTACATTATATTTCTCATTAGTATTCACTCAAAATCCTTTGTTCCATTGCATTGATGGAACTGATTAGCTTTCCTACACTTAATTTGTTAAGTGAAGGAATCATTTATGAAGCTAGTTGTTCTTGGTAAAGATAGACCAGAAGCTAAAGGTCACTCTCTTTCTGTCTCCCCAACTGTTAGGTCATCCTCATTAAAATAAAACAGGTTTGGTTTTTTTTTTTCATTGGTATTTGCAATTAATTTAACTATGTTGGGAGGAAGGATCCATAGCAGAAAATACCCATGAAACTGAGACAATAGAATGAAACATGAACATACAAGAAATAGAGTTGTAAATGCTTCAAGTTTACAGGAAATAACATAGGAAATAAATTAAGAAATATTGAACAAAAGATCTCTTTGGAAGGAAGTGGTTTCTCAGCAAAGTTCAGATATTTTTATTGTTTTAGCACAGCACAAACATCAGATTGGGTGTGCTATAATGTGCTATTATGTATTTAAGATTCACATTCCCCTTTTTCTTCCTGTGGACGGATGATGCTCAGTATCTTTTAATCAGAGGAGGCAAATTAGGCTGCTTACTTTTACAATTGAACTTTTTTTGTTGTTGTTGGTCGACTAGCATGACATGAGCAGTCTATCTCTGTCTATTTCAGGAAGAATCATTAACCCCTATACTCTAGTAAGCTGAATGAAATAAAACATAGCAAAGAAGAGGTTCCTTTCAAATTCTCTTAAAAATCCCCTATGTCTGTGGAACAGACATGCTTTTTTGAACAAGTTTTAAAGGAGTACCATGATTTACTGCATTTTCAACTCAAACTAAGTCTACATTAAATCACCAGTATATGTAATGTCAAGGTGAATGTAGAGATAGAAGTAAAATCAGAGCATGTAGATATTTTAGAGATTTAAAGATAAGGGATTTAAACATGTGAAGTGGCAGATCACCTTTAGAACTTTTTGTTGGTAGTTGCTGTTTTTTGAAGTTGACAGTAGGTGAACTTTACATGGTCATAGATGAAGAAAGTCTGTCTTATTCTCCAGCTGGTACTGGCCTCTAAGCAGCCTGGACATCATTTCACTAAGACCTACTACAATAATCATAGAATAGAATCATAGAATCGTTTTGACAGGCCCCTCAGTTCAAGAAGGAAAGGGAACTCCTGGAGAGAGTCCAGCACAGGGCAACAAAGATGATGAAGGGAGTGGAGCATCTCCCTTATGAGGAAAGGCTGAGGGAACTGGGTCTCCTTAACTTGGAGAAGAGGAGACTGAGGGGTGACCTCATTAATGTTTAGAAATATATAAAGGGTGAGTGTCATGAGGATGGAGGCAGGCTCTTCTCGGTGACAACCAATGATAGGACAAGGGGTAATGGGGAACACAAGAGGTTCCACTTAAATTTAAGAAGAAACTTCTTCTCAGTGAGGGTAACAGAACACTGGAACAGGCTGCCTAGGGTGGTTGTGTTGTCTCCTACTCTGGAGACATTCAAAACCCGCCTGGACACCTTTCTGTGTAACCTCATCTGGGTGTTCCTGCTCCGGCAGGGGGATTGGACTAGATGATCTTTCAAGGTCCTTTCCAATCCCTGCCATTCTGTGAATCTGTGGTATGAAGAGACCCTTAAGATCATAAAGTCCAACCATAACCTAACTCTAGCACTAAACCATGTCCCTAAAAAACAAATGTGTCCTGTCTTCTACAAACACTTTTTTTTTTCTGTCAGTCTCAGAGCTAAGGTAAGTATTGGGTGAACCTATAGAGTGTAATTCATATGAGTCTGTCATCTGCTATTCATACTTACATGGCTATTGAGAATTCATCTTTGACGATTACTTACAGATGACACAGGAGAAAGAAAAGCCTTCCTGAGTAGTGTGTATTTCTGAGATCTGAAGCAGAAAGGCATTTTTTGTTAAAGAAAAGGAAAACAGGAACATCTAGCTCTACCATAGTCCTCTGATTCAGCAAAGACTTGTATCACTGCTTGTTAGTGGCTTTTGGACAGTCCTGCACAGATTCGTTACATTTTCTCTCATAGTCACCAGGCGAATTTGGGGCAGAGAGAAGCTAAACCATGGTTGGCCCTCTTTCTTTTTATCAGTCGTTTGGTTTTCTTGAAAGATTTTTATGCAGAAAATATTAGAGGAATATTATGCAGAAAGTATTAGAGGAAGTAAGTCATCTTTATCTTTATAGTTGTTGCTAGTGAACAGTTAGGCCCACAATGTCAATAATAGGCTAAATTAAAATATAAGGGTTTTTATTTGTAAATGTTAGATGGCTATAGTGTAGCTGTCTACATGAGAAATAATAACTTCTGGCTTCTTTTCTAAATTCAGGAAGAAGGGCACATTGATCCATTTTAGATATTCAACTTACACTGAACAGTGATTCTGACACAACTGCCACTTTCCATTGACTGTAATGGGGGCCTTGATAACTTGTTCAGATGCAGACATCAACATCTACTCAAATCAATCACACCTAGACTTCTGAGCACCTGGCATTCTTACTGTGTGGTAAAGCAGCCTCTGTAATTTATGCACACCATAAAAACAAAAAAAGAGATGAGCAACAAAATAAGTGGGTGCATGTAAAACAATGGCACTTTAAACAATCTAGATTGCAGAAATCTCTTATTTTATAAAAGACATATACTCTTCATGCTTGACAAGCAACATTTTCTAACATTGCTGTTGAATCTGTTAGAGAATAAAAATACATTACAGTTATCTAACCAAAAGAAAAAGAACAGGAACTGAACTCCTCAGAGAACAATAGTTGTAGTTTCTGAAGGTGACGTTGAGTCATCAACAGCATTCTGCCCCTGAAAGAATGTTTAGGAAGTGAAAGTGCAGTCTTGGGTATTGCAGCCATCCAGAATAACAACCAGACAAGATCAAGTGATATGATCTGACTATGTCTGTGTCTTTTCAAATAACAGTGAGCTTCTTCCTTCTTCTTCATTTTTTTTTTTTTATTTTGATTCTTCTCCCTCTAATGACTGTCCATCATAATTTACAGATGCTAAAGATGGATCTGTGAAGGAATCCCTACTACATAGCAGAGATGCAACTTCAGTCAAAGATTCAACCAATTTATTTTGAACTTTCTCTTGAGTGTCTAGAAAGAAGTTTGTATTTTTACGTCAGAAACACGAAAAAATGCCATTATTATTCTTATCTGTTGTGTCGCCAGGAATTTGCTAGCATTCCTACAAAAAAATTATTTGAAGAATATGTCATTTACACTCAACGTGTCACAAGCCAGAAACTCACGAGGGAAGAGGAAATCATGACAGTGAGATCATACAGTTACCCAGAAGAAGAACTTACCAAGATGGTCCTGGATTTTTCTTATTTTTCCTTCACAATTTCTTGCCTTCTTTTTTCTTTCATATTTTTTTTCTTTTGTCTTTTTGTTTGTTTGTTTGCTTTTCTTTGTGGATGAGAATTTTAAAAGTGATTGCATGAAATGAGAAGGTTAGTCTGGTTTGCCAACACTATGTTTATGAACTCAGAGAACAAGCACAGGGACAGTGAATAGGGGTGAAAAAATATAAAGACTGGTAAGAAATCAACAGGGAATATATTAATACACTTTGAAGGAGAGACTGGTAATGGCTGTTTGATGAGTGGACTGGAAAGTAGGAATAGATGCTGGAAAGATATGTGGATGCATCTGCAAAGGAGATGGTTACTGAAGAAACTTTATAGGGCTTATTAAACCTAAAAGATGTGCATTAAAATACATATAGATAATAGGAAGAGAATGGCTTAGAGTGCTGTGGAGAAAGGCAAGCCTGAATTTTCTCCAGCATGGATGATGCTTGATTTAGAAAAAGGTCTTAAATGATTTTAAGCTACATTTATATGGGGGTCAAACAGTATGAGAGCATGGTTAGTTGTGATTATTAAAGGAAGCAGTGTAGACAATTTGCCTTGATCATACTGGACATAGCAGACAACTTGTTCTAGATGAGATATTCTAGATGAGAACAGCATAGTAAGATTGTAACTATAAAAGTACTGGAGTATAGAAGTGTAAATTCCAAGTAGTTAGTTTAAGCATTGCAAACAAAAAATCCTCATAAATAAATAAGGATCTAAACATGGAAAAGAGGGAGTCATGATGTAAGGGCTGATAATGAGGAAACAGAGGTGCCAGTGGGGCTGCTGACGGAGCAGCTAGAGAAATTAGTAGTAAAGAACAATCATGGGGGCCAGAGAGAAACTTGCTGCCAAGAAGAAGGGAAATGACTAAATGCATTAAGGACAACAGGAAGATCAAATAGGCTTTGGGCCAGGCCAGAAAAAGTAAGTCGGAGGGAAGCTACCATGGCTAATGTGCTGGATTGAATAGTTGTTCTTCGGTGAAAACAACAGAGATGTTATAAGCACACTAAGATTTAGAAGAAATGTAGAGACAAGACAGGTCCCATAAAACATCTCAAACAGGAGAACAGACCTTCATCGAATTTCAGTGGCTTTTCATCATTATCTTTGATATTTGTTTGCAAAATTTCTTCTCCTGAGCTGTGCACTACTGATTTGGTGTACAGGGATTCTCTGTTCCAGCAGTTTCTCATCACCATGTGAAAGGTTCATCTCATTCCGTGATGGTAGCTTTTTATGCTTGTAGCAATTCCCTGGGGTTACGAATGGATCATTTACACATCTGAGAATGCTGTTAAGCAGCTCCTGAGGTGGAATGGGATTCCAGCTGTAGCAGCTACCTACTGCTCTTATGTCTTACGGCAGACTCCTGAGAGTTGCACAACTGCCTATTAGCAAGTTGATGATGGATGGAACAGCTGTAAATTTACAAGTAATGATAAGCTTGAGACTCCTAAATTAGTTAGAGAAGAGCAAATTGCAAATTTTAAAACAGGCCTTGAACAAGGATCTTTTTACAGGATAATGCCACCAGCAGGACAACAGGTCAGTGTTTGAAAGCTGTAAGCATTCCTCTGTCCTTTCTTATGGTATTTCATCTTTGCTGAAAACAGGTAATCTAAATCTCACACTGGTTTGAGTATGGGTTTTAATTTTTCTATTGATCTGCTGGATGGACTTCAGGAAGTTATATGTTCCTCTTCGGTTCACTGGAATATGTAGCTATATTTTTCTGCAAAGTCACCTAAAGTCATTTGTTCTGGAAAGTAAGTGAAAAGTAAAAGGAATTTATGAAGTAAGGAGGCAAAACAAGAATAGTCACTCAGGGATGGTGACAAAGGAGAAACAACAGAATGAGGAGGGAGGAAGAATGAAGCAGCTGGTTTAGCAGATGGAAAAGAGAGAGCATCATACTCATGGTGATTCCATGAAGCTCTTGAAGACACACTAAAGTGAACACTCTGGGAAAGGAAAAATTAGAGAATGAAAACATGCAAGCTTGATGCACAGAAACTGAAACCTTGTTTCTTTGTATTCCTTGAAAGAAAGTCAGGAATACACCTGAAAGGCTAGATAGATGATTACAGACAGAGAAATTAACGACTTTTCTGTAAAGAGAAAACTGTGTTTCAGTCATCCTTAGAAGAGTGAAAGGAGCAAAATGACAAGTGGCCTTTCTTTTTTGCTATTTCATCTCCTGGTCTTATAAGTCAAGGACTAATAAGTCAGCCTGACCTCATCTGACTTTTCAAGACTTTATCTGAGTTAATTTTTAGCACATGCAGGGTTAGGTGACTCTGTCATCCTCCACTACCAGGCAAATAATCTGTATCCATAATGTGGGGACCAGAGAGAACTCCGGGCATGAAGAAACGGCACCTGAAAATCTTGGATGAAGATTCTTTCCATAAAACAGTTGTATCCAACCCAATTGAGTTTTAGTGTCAGTTTTGCTGACATTTAATAATTAATCATGTGGAAGATATTTCCCAGGCCTAACAGATTTCAAATACTTCCTTTAGTATTTGAAAATCCTTGAAAGGATTTCTTGTAATGGCGACTCAGCCTGAAAATATTGATGCCTTATGCACTCTATGCCAGGAAACAGAAATAAACAAATAAACAATTTAAAAAAACAAAACAAAAACAAAAACAAAACAAACCAACCAAAAAAACCACAAAGAAATAACTCAGAGGAGAGCAATATGAGTTTAGTAGTCTTATTTTGTTCTTC
Organism: Nesoenas mayeri; assembly: GCF_963082525.1. Taxonomy (NCBI): domain Eukaryota; kingdom Metazoa; phylum Chordata; class Aves; order Columbiformes; family Columbidae; genus Nesoenas; species Nesoenas mayeri. The sequence goes on from NC_137541.1 coordinate 11,601,329, forward strand.
AGCAAACACTGAGTACTGACTGTTAACTGCTTTGAACAGGCAGATAATTAGTGAAGAAATACACAGAGTACTTGTTTCACTTAATAGTCAGGTTATTGTTTTTTTATAGAACCAAATTTTATATGAAAATATGGAACGTGGCATAAGAGCTAGATGGTATTGAGAAGCACTTTTAATTAATGTCCAGAGTCTTATATCTGGAGTTCAATGGTATTACTATGTGAAAATAAGCTTACAGCATCTAGACCATAGTAGTTTAACAAGAGCAAAGTGAAACCGTTAATGTGACATTAATCTGGTGCTCACAAAGCCAGTTTCTCTTCTTGGTGTGCTGTTGTTACTACCAGCTGTGCAATCTCTGCCTCCTTTCTTTCATGAATATACAGAGTGCAAACCTTGTAAAGCAGGCACTGTCACTCACTCTGGATTTGCACTGTCTGGGGATCGTGATGTCTGACTTCGAGGTCTGGGTAGAACATCGTATCCTTGACAAGTGTGATTGCATCACACAGTGATGGAAGCCTGTACTTGTATTGATGGCTTATTGCACTTCTTTATTGCTTTGTTTGGATCCGCTCTGCAGTCCTTTGCAAATTTAAAAATGAAATGTGTGACCCTTTTTCTTTGTTGCTCCTCTTAAAAAAAAAAAAGTGACTGAACATTCTCATCTGACATCAGGAGTGTCACTTAGGGAGATGATTCACATGATATCATTTCATGGGGAAAACTAAAGGGTAAAAGGGCACACTGAATCCTATTACATTTATTTCTCTGTTGATTTGGGTTTTATTTGGAAGTGGGTGGCTTTTTACTAGTTCTCTATCTGTTTTTATGATTTCTACTAGTCTGTGTTCTTACAACAAACTAGTGGCACAAACACTGAAAAGAGAAAAATAATCAGAGCAGCTAAAATATTACATGAGTTTCACTCAGAAATGTCACAACTGTGGCTTTTCTGGGGCTGTGAAGAATGCTGCCAGACTCAAGCAGTGTCACCTATGAACAAAGCACACACAGCTAATGTGCCACACTGTCACAGCTTTCATAACACATTAGTGTGGTTAATTTTAGATCAAACCATACAGATGTGTTTAAGCAAATATCTTGCCTAAGAAGAATTTTTGGGTTGTGAAACAAAGTGGAAATTTACTGACAGGCCAGAATGCAATGTTTATTAGAACGGTTGGCTTTCAAAGCAAATATAAACTCCTATGCTGCTCAGAATATCTGTCCAATAATTCTACTAATTAATATTATTTAACTGTAGACTGCTTTTTGACCACACTGCTTTAAAAAAAAGTCTGTATTCTCGAAATGTAGTGAAATCATGCACTTAAAAGTATGTGGGGCACCACTATTTCTACATAACTCTAACTGTGAACATAGTCCTAGCATTTAGATTTTTTTTTTTTTAACAGACATAAACAGATTTAAAAAACATGCCTGGAAAAAAAAAAGTCTCTTTTTGGTGCAATTTTAATCTTGGTTTAAGTATTGTTTCCTTTACTGATCAATAGGTTTTGTCAATGCTGTTTATTTGATGCTATGAGAACATTAATTTAAACCCTGATTTTGAAAAGAGAGACCAAAAGTAAAGATTCAGTCTTCACAATGATTCTTGACACAGTGAATTATTTTATTTTATTTTTTAATAATGCAATTACGAATGTGATGAATGACATAGGTAGTGGGCACAGGAGAATATACACCTACCTATGTTTTTATAAACATGAGAATAAGATAAAATTGAAATGCTGTCCACAGTTTATCTTCAAAATAACTCATTTTCCAGCTCCAGCCAACTCCAGTTATGGAAAAAAACTTAATTATGGTTTCCTCCACTCTTGCACAATGTTGATACAAATTTTAGTGCCTCTTTGTTTATCCATTTGGAAATGTTATTCTTCCTCAAAGTCATCACAGTTTTCCTTAAGATTCAACATGTATGTATTAATTAGTAAAGCAGAGATGTTTGGTCTATTATCTGCTTGAGAATGCCTTACTGAATCCACAGTTCTCCTTGATTAAATATTTCACAGTATAATGGAGACCAGAATCTGGTCCAGTTGTTTGGATTTTGGGACAAAGCTGTTAAAAAAATACAAGCATAACATGTCTCTTTTGGGACACCAACTGCTGACACACTTTTTTGTTTGGTGAATCAGTGTGATAACTGAGTTGGAAAAACACTTTCTGGCAATGTGAAAGTAGTCACAAATATGTCATTTTCTCATACCTTTATGGAAAATCAGTACAACTTAGCATTCCTGTCTGTCTTCAACAAGACTAATTAGGAGGCTAATGAGGGTAGCAGCCTGCACATTTTCCTTCGGGTTCTCAAAGGACTCAAAGGGAAAGTCACTGGGATTTGAATATTACTACCTATTTTCCTTTTGCTCTTTTGAAAATTCTGTAATAAAATGTAGAGATACAAACATACATGTATAACAATCAGAATATATATAATAAGTAATTAAATATAAGCTCTTGACAGTTGCCTTGCAAGCTCTTTTTTTTTTTTTTTTGCTATTAAAAAGTTCTCTATGAACAGAACATTTTTGCCTTTAATACTTCTGATATATATGCATAGTATTTTTTTATTTGTGTGTTTGTGTATTCTTACTCTAATTTAATTTTCATCATGGGTTTCCAGTAATACAGAGGATTTATTGTTGTAGTTTTGGTCTTTCTGACATCAATATATCAGAGTGTGTAATGTGGTTAGGTCCAATTTGGTTGAGTTTCCATTTGCAGACATTTTTAATGATCCTACATAACACTTCCCTTAAGCACAAGATCATGCACTATCTGCATATATTTGACTGTACAGATTATGGATTTTACAGATTTTTCAATTATATATGAGGTCTACATCTTCCTGTATTATACACTGGAAAACATTTTTCAATATTCATTATTGCTTGCTCTTGTTGGAATTTTCTTCCTCTAACATAAATATTATTACCTCTTTTGAAAAATGTATATATTTTCAGGGGAAAATAACTTCATATTTAGTTTTAGAAACTGCAGTTGTACATAACATATATGAAATATTTTTAAGATAAAGAAATCTCTAACTGTTTCTTACTTATTATATTATGTAAAAATGGACATTACCCTGAAAAAAGTTTTAATAATAAACACGTTCATTGTTTATGTATTACTGAAATATGTGTCTTAGTGATGAATTAATTTAGACTTAATATTATTATTCACTTAGAAAGTTTGCTGAAAACACACTGGTTTACTTTCTCCCAGTTTAATTTCACTCTGCACAAGTATATCTAACATGGTGTAAAATGAACTGGAAACAGAATAAAGTCCTAAACAAGTTAATAATAATAAGAAAAGAGAACCTCAGTCTTAACAGGCAATTTTCAAATAATTTATCTGGTTTTGTCTGGAACAACACCATGTTGAAACTTTGAAAGCTCAGCTATTTCTTGAGCTGAGCTTTTTTTTTAAAAAAAAGGCAAAAGGTGTGGAGATATATATATATATATATATATATATATATATATATATTTTAATATGGGGACAAAACCATATGTATATGCATTTTCATTCTAAGCAAGACCTTATTTGTATTGACCATAAAATTTTGCCTTTTTGAGCTCAGAACAATTATAGTGAAAGAGGTGGGAAATTGTATCCAGGAGGAGGAGGTTCCATTAAACAAAGATGAGCGTGTGAACATCCTAACTGATAATTTTGGAGCTGATTACTTGCTACACTGTGTTTAAGAAAAGAGTCATCAGCTTCAGCATATTTTTCCCCAGAACAATGCTTCTGGTCCACTTAGTTAGTATGTTAGAAGGAGAATCACCCATTGAGTCAGGCTGTCCCCAGTACATGTATTTTGCCTCCTAGAATTGTTCTATCTATCTCTGACAGACCATCAAATCATCTCATTTTGTTTGCCAGAAACATCCTTTCTTTGCATTTGGAGTATAGAATAGACATTGGAGTAAAGGCCTGGAGGCAGAGTGAGCAGTTCCATCTGTTAAGTTGCTGAAGACACGAGTTTAAACCTTGCTCTGGACTTGCATTAACACCTCAGCTGTATAAAGCATAGAGAAGGAGTCAAAGGTGATGGTAACCACATTAATGTTTTCCCATGGATGTAGGATCTGGTGTCCTATAGTTATTCTGGTTTGGTAGGTGACCTATCCTAGTAAGGCCTTTGGCTTCTTTTTTTGATGTAGCAAAAAGGAAGGAGTTGGATTTTGGATGAAGTGTGCAATACCCTCATGGGTGTTTCGGATTTCTCTGTAGGTATTTGATACAGTCAAATATAATGAGAAGCCACATTGGTTACTTCTTGTTTTCCTAAATACTCCATACTTCAAGAGGAAGAAAAACATATTCAAACAGCCCTGGTCATCTTCTGTTTACACCAATATGGAGATATGTTAAATTTCTTCATTGAAACCAATTCCAGTAAGTCAGTTGGACTATGAACATGTTTTCTTTCTTGTTCCTTCTTAGAAATTTCTCCCCTTTTCTCCTTTGCCATGCCCTGTGATTGCAAAAAAGGACACATAAGAAAAAACTTGTAACATGCACTGGAGACAGCAAAGCAGAGATAATTTTGTACCTTTCATGAAACATCTTCAAGAATTCAAATCATTCTGTCTAAGGATTTTTTATTTTCAATTGCATATAATTCTTCTTATAGGTTTCTGTTGCTAATGATTGATAGTAACATTGTAAGCACATGAGTTCAAGAACAAAAAATTACAATTTGTGATGAATGAATTGTTTAAACAGTATGAAACTGCCAGTCCAAATTTAAATGTGCCCTTTAAACAAATCCATTCTCTCTACCTTTCCTTTACAAGTGCTGTAAATGTGTCACTTCTTTTTTCTGTAGTTTCAGACTCCTCTTATCTCTTAACAGAGTCTGATGGAAGTATCCCACTAGCTCTTTTCCCCTCTTTCAACATGTCCAGTGAAGCAGGATTACAAAAACCACGACAACACTGAAAAACCACTATTTTCATGATCATATCTCTTGCCAGTTTTCACTTCTGCTCTTAATTTCTTCCACACAGCTTATTTTAATAACAATAACAAAGTTTCTGATACGCACAGTATATTTTTTTGAAACTCTTTTTAAAGAAGTAGGCTAAAAATTTCCGAAGGCAGCTTTTAATTCCTGGTGCAGTGATGATTTAAGCATCCAAATTAAGACAAGTGAGAGCTTATTTTAGAGTTGCTGAGCATCAGCATCTCTAAGTTCTAGAACTTTAAAGCTCAGCACAGTCAAAGAATCAAGCAGGAACATACAAGCAACTCCAAATCAGAGACTGCTTTTGGGAAATTTAGCCTTGTTTCTTAAGGGTGAAATCTCGGCCCTTCAAAGTCAATTACAAATCTCCCAATGACTTCAATAGGCTAGGATTTCACCCTTTATATTTTATAGGAAAAAACAAGCAACATCATACAGAAGTTTCTCTTTTAAGATTTTCTTGATGTTTGCTCAACCCTGGCTTCCCTTTAGGTAGGAAAAATCATGTTTTTAATTTAAACTCCATAAAAACAAATAAACAGTAGCTAATTACAAGGGTGGATGGGGTGTTTCACAATGCTTAAGCTAATGTAGTAAAACACCAAGTGTTTGAAAAAACATTTTTAAAGCTCAGAAAACTTCAAACCATGATGTGTTTTCTCCTCCCTGTTCCCAACAATGCTAGAGTTGCTAATTTTACTGTACAAATGAGAAACTGATGACAATTTCTAGTAAAGTAGGTTCCATTTATTTTGGTGGATAACACTTGCAGCACTATAGGATGACACTTTTAACTACTTTATCTGTGGCACTTTTTAGGTGCCTCAGTGTATGTAAGATACACCGTGTCTTTGCTCCAATGGTGTGGTATTGATCAGCTTACAATGACGTTTGTGTAAAACACATTTCGTGCCTATGATTGACCACACTATGACAATAATTTATCAAATAATTCTACTGTTTGTCATTCTTAAAAATGACATCCTTAATTTTGATTCAGACATGGAAAGTACTGAAATATAAAAACTGAAACACAAACACTGTATAATTCTTTAATTCATAGAGTCTGTTGGTCCTTGAGTCACTCTGCTCAGGTGAAAATTAACAAACGTGCTCAGTAAACCTTAGAACCTATGAAAACCCCAATAAGATTTAAATATTATTCTGTTCTACAGCTGTGACATATTAAAAGAAAAAGTATGGTTCTATCAGTTCAAAGATGGAATATATGGTTTAGCTATTACAGTCTTTCCCCTAGCCCATTTCTTCAGGTGTTTTCAAAACAAAAATTGGCCATGACAGGGCTTATTACCATACAAAATATGGATCTTTATTTGGCATATATACCTGTCCCATCTATGTTTATGTATTTTCCATAATAAGATTAGGTACAGGAAGTATTTATCTGATTACTCCCTTTAGAGACTAGAGCAGAACCAATATTGTTGGTCCATATATGGAGGGTCCTTCTATGGTAGAAGATTTTGAGAATAATTATGGTTCAAGAGCTGTTCTTTGGAGGAATATGACAAGGATCACTCTTTTCTTTGAAAATTCTGCTGCTCATCTTCTGCCTAATGGTCAGAGATTTGAGGACAGATTTCCTTTTTTTTCCCCATTCCATTTTCCCATTTTCCATTTTAGGCTGCAAGAGTAATTTTGGAAAAATTGCTTTCAATGGCTAGCAAAGATAAAATATGAAGAATATGGAGAAGACTTCTTCCTTGCTGTATGCCTAGATGTCATGTTTTCATCTGAGCTCTTCAGAGATTCAAATTGCTCTTTTATAAAGTACACTTACTGTCATTCAATATCAAAGCTAAGTTTGAGTCATTCTATTAAGCTAATTTTTTACTGGATTTTTAAGCAACAAAAAATCTATCAGATGTTTCTATAAATAAAGGACAGTGCTAGCCCAGTGTATTTTAGCTGGATATCCTTTTGGACAGTGTAAGATTGTTTCTAGGATTTTAAAGGTCTCTTAATAGTCAGAGTGTATCCTTACCTACCTATCAATTCTGTGTATATATTGTGCTTAGAAAATATGCTGCGCTAGGCCACTTTACCTTTTGCCTGGCAATACTCCTGAGACATCTGTTCTCAGATCAAGGGAACATTGAAAAGCCTTAAATCTGATCTCTCAGACAGCTGCGCTAATTTAACTAAAGAGGCTACAAGAGGGGATACAGAGAAACCCATAAAATATTTGGCTGACATTTGAAAAAAGAGATAGGATGTTTTCTTATTAACCTTTAGAGCAGCCCATTACATAAATTGTGACAATGTTCTCAGATTAAATGAGACTGTATTCTAGCTTAGCTCTAGATTTATCACTCCAGCAAATGAATTCTACTGTAAAGTCTGGCAATATATCTTTTAAAGAATGCTGTTTATCTCACTGGGGAAGCAGAGTGCTGATAAACAAGGAGCACAGCCTTTTGGTGGAACATGGTAAAGATGGACTGGAAGGAAGATTCAATAGTCCTGCTTTCCTTCTTCGGTGTAGGAATGTTCCATGGTATATATCTGATTAAAGTTAGAGATTTCTCAGAGCTTTAACATGATAAACAGAAGTATCTAAGAAATGTTGCCTTGATTATGTGAATTCTCATTACATACGAAAAGCATTTGAATGGAATTCAATAATGAATGTTTGTTCAGTATTAGTTTCAATTCCTAGTTGTTTCCATTCACTCTGGATGAGTAAATGTCACCAATTTATGTCTAGGAGAGAAAGCTGAGCACTGACTTTTAAAATAATTTTAAAATCTCATAAAATTAAAACAACTTCAATGACATTTTTTTTTTTAATATCTCAAATAATGAAACTAAATCCTTCACTAGTTACTAAGTGGTGAAAATTTATTTACATTTATTCAAACTCTGACTAATATCAGAAGCTGAAACAAAGACTTACAGAAATCTATAAGGCCTATATGCATCTTTAGGAAGAAAGTAGCAAAAAAAAAAAAGAAAAATTATTTTATTCTAACATATGAAAATAATATGTAACAGCACGAAATATTATCGGAGGCAGCCAGTTGATAAAACTGTTTCCTGAAAAATAATTATTCAAATTCTGTAAAAAAAAAAGTATTTTAGAAGATCAGTAAATTAGCTTTTATTATGCCAAGGGTAATGAGCACAAACCTTGATTCCAATAGTATGAATTTCTGAAACCTAAAAACAAGTTTTACATGTTAGTTTCTAAACTGCACGGAGGAAGCAGTTGTAAGTTGCTTAAACTATTAGGAGCAAGAGTTTACACACATTGTATGGTCAAAAAGAAATTCCCTGATTATTCAGTGTGTAAAATATTGGAATTATTAGGAAGATTGTACCTTTCAAACTGTAATTCTGTTATTCATGAAAATAAAGCCTACTTGCCTGAATAAAACAAAGGATAGCTCTTTCTTACAGGGTAAAATTTATTTTCAGTAAGATTTTGTGTTCTGAGGAAATTGAAGATAGCTGACCAGAAAGCAGAAGTATATAATCCTACCAGTCCCACACACTCATTTTGTTGAAGGTTGCAGTGTTTCTTTATTTTATCTTTATTTACTGTAGAAAGTTTTTTGGGTGATGGTGACTAATAGCTGAACATCTGGATGCAGTGACCTTTAAAAGCCTTTAGTCATTACTGTGCCCAATTAAACTCAGTATCAACAGAAGGGCTTGCATTTTGACTGGACTAGTATAAATCACTTTGAAAATGCATTGTGCAAACAGGGGGAAGTATTACCATCCTGGGCTGATTCCCCTCTAAATGACTTCAGCAGGATGGGTCAAGAGCTAAGTATTCGTCTTCTTTTTTGTTTCCAAAACACAAACTTTGACAATTAAGAAAATTAATTAATGAAGTTAACTGGACTCAGAGCTCAAAAACTTCAATGGGGAACGAGGATGGAATTTATCTAAGTCAAACGTCCAAAAATTATCTGGGCCTCACATCTCATCCAGAGAGAAAATAACTTTTAAGAAAGCTTTTTAAAGGCCTAACTGGATAAACAACCATCTCATAAAAACGAAATTAGAAGTAAACAGGGAGCCTATTTGGAATGGAAAAAGTACTGATCATTAAAGGAAGCTATAATTTGAAGGTCAGAAAGTGCAAGTACAAAGTGACAAATTCTAAAAGTCAAGCTGGGAAACAAAAATAAAACAAGTGGGCAAAAGACTCTTCTAATAAAGTAAAAAACTTGGAAGTCTGAATTCTGTTCAGTGACGAGCAGAGATAAAGACAATCTAACGTGGCACCAAATCCTGACATACAACAGAGTAACCATTGGAATGAGGAGACAGATAGAAAAGAAAGAGTGACATATACAATGGAAGTAAAGCCGAAATCCAGAGTCAGTCAGGGCACCATATGGACCAGGGCCGGTGGTTCCCTGGGCCTGGGATGGGGTGTCAGGGGCTCCTAGGGGCTGCAGGGCCAGGCCTGGCAGCTAGGGCCAGCTCATCGAGCAAGGGCAGCCGGGTCAGGGCAGCAGCTGAGATAGCCCCAGTCCCGGGCTTTGGGCACCTCCCTGTAGATGATGACAGGCCGAGGCTGGGCCAGGACTTTGTCCCCTGGGTGAGGGTCAGGATCCAGGGCAGCGAGGGGAACGAGGGTCAGACCCAGCCTAGGATGGCCAGGCAGGGCCATGGGGACAGGGCTGGGTGGAGGCTAGGCTGGTTCATCAGCAAGGTGGGGGGCCCAGCTCAGCAAGGCCCATGACAGGCAAGATAGGGCTGTGGCAGGGCTGGGGCCAGTGTCCCACAAACTAGGGCAGGCATTGATGCCCCTGGGCTGGAATGTGGCCCTGGGCCATGGGTAGGGCAGAGGGAGCCCTGGGGCAGGCAGGGACATTGGGCCCCCTGGGTGCACTCAGTGACCTGGCAGAGTTTCCTCGCTGTTAAGCACTTAAGCAAAAGCAATCAGAAGCCTGGTTTTCCCACGCTCCTTTAAAATCAATGGGAAAAAAAAAGCACCTCTATAAACAGCCATCCAAACTCTCTAAACTGGTGTTTGAAAATCCCTGTCTCTCCATTGATGAGTAGGAGGTCTTTGGGCTGTGCCTGAGTTCGTGTGTTGTGAAGTTATATGGTAAATTTGGGAGGGCTAGTAAGCATTATTTCAGACCCTTAAGAAAAATGACTCATGAAATGTGTTATAGTAAGAAATAATCAAAAATTTATCAAGTTAAGATTGTCTTTTATATAATAGCTAGAAGATATACAATGCAGAATTTGTATCTAAAAGAAGAAAAATGAGATCTTTGGTGACTGAGGAGCAACTGTTTAACCTTTTTAATATGGAACACCTGGAGGAAAGAGTAATTGAAGATTTCACAATAAACAGAAAATGACATAATACACAGAGTTTATCAAAGTTAATCATGCCGTGCCAGCAGGAACCTTTGGTATCATTGGTTTCTAGACAATACATATATCCAAAGACCATTTGATATTATGTCACGTGGGAAACTATTAATTTTATTGCAATTAACTAAATTATCAATTTGAGAAGGCAACATAACAATAGATGGTCATGAACATAACTAGAAGAGTAGAGACAGTGCAATTATTTATAGCTAATGTGATTTAGTATTTCTAATCAGTGGCGTCAGAATAAAATGTAGTCTAAATGATTTCATAGAGCTTGTTAATGATACTGTGTTAGGAGATGTCGGGTTTATTTAGACTAGACGTCACATTATACTACATAGCTACCAAAAGTCCCAGTTCTTGCATTGTTTATGTTGATGACCTACCTGGAAAATATCACAATTCCTTTCTGGTCCAGATATCTGAGTACCTTTCTTCTGTAAATTAAAGCTTGGCAGAGGGGAGGCTGCTGTGTGCCTGGATCTTGCCCTGAGGTGGGGTTAGGAGCACTCTTAACATCAAGCAGGTTAAATATAAACATATTCATTGTAAGAATGATGACTTAGAGAACTGAAGTGCTAGGAATAAAATGAAATTGAACAGCAGAATGTGCCTAGACTTACATGTGGATCTCATAACAGAGAATTATCCTATAGTTTATCACTCATCAATGCAGAAGCAGAAAAAGATAAGGTGCCTAAATTTAGATTCTGTGGACACTGCTTGAAATAATTCAGTCCATTTGTCCTGGTATAATAGATCTCTACTAATAACAAGATGGCAGAAAAATGTTTTAAGATATGCAGCATTTCAAGCACAAGAAATTGAGAATGAGACTCCTATAACATGAAAACAAAACACTAAGAACATAAAGATCTCTAAGCATCAGACCAAAAAAAATCTGGAAAGTCTTTCCAATGTTACAATCATAAGGTGAAGAGTTATTTATCTTTCTGGATTTTTATATATATTTTTAATATTTTTAATATTTTCAATATTTTAATCTTTTCAACATTCCTATATTGAAAGATATTCACATATGACTTCCTAAGAACTTTAAGAACACAGAGTTGCTCTAAGTTCCTATAGTGATGGATTTCATAGAGTGATGCCCTTCCTTCAACCACATTTTCTTTACACTGAAACGAGTGCTGTCAGGATATACCAAAGGAACCCTTTTATTTCTTCATTGTGCGTGTCACATTTCTCAAGACAATTATGTCCTTTGTGTTGTCATTCCTTAATATGTTTTTGATATGAAAAAAATCGCATAAAGATAGATTATTTGAAGATAGAAACTAGATTTTTTTACTCTTTAGGAAGAAGAAAAAATCCACAGCAAATATATTTAAGTAAATTGTTTATTATTTATGCATGATAAATCTTGGTGAAATCCATATGATTCTTTTAATCTTCCTGCAGTATTACGTAGTATTAATGGAGATTAAATTAAAATAACCATGCATTCAGGCCACCACCATTGGTAGCACTAAAGTGAAGAAAGAATTCAAATGCAAAATGCCTAAAAAGATTAAATTACTAAAGAGGACAAGAATTTAAACTGTACAAACTGGCAAAATAAAAAGTGATTTGGAGTCATTGACCCCATGTTGGACACTGCAAGGAAGAATTATTACTTAGAAGGTTGCAAAGGTTTTACAGCAAAAAATCCTGTTATTCAAAACTAAAACCCAACAAGACCGACAGTGAGGCAATATGTAGCTGAGCAGCTTGACATCTGACTGCCCTAATACTGAAAAATGTACATTTGAGAGCCATGTTCTACATTTCAGTTTTACTTTCTGCTTCCTCTTCTTCTGAGAAAGATGTACTAGACCTATCCATAGTAGCTACTGTCCTATCATGAGCTAGCACAGCTTTTCTGTGCCATATGTTGATGAGTGGCATTTATATCTTATTTCTTCTCTCCCCCTTCTCTTTACAGTATTGGCAGGTTACAGTGAATTACTATAGCAGTCTCACAGGTTGTGTCTGAACTGAGCTGTAGGTGTGAATGCAATGCAAGTCAAACCATGATTCCTGGTAATTCAGACTAAGGAGCAGAGCTGGACAATTGTTCTGATCTGACCTAATTTTCCGGGTGTTATTTTGTGCAAACAGGAGCTGAGGGAAGAAGGGAATGTGATTTGTACTTGTAATGGAATTAATGCTAATTGAAGTGAAGGAAACAGGTGTTTCATTATTTGTGCAATATCTACTTGTATGAATTATATGAAAGTCATATATTCCTTGGGAATTTTCCCCTCCATTTCATTCAAAAATACACAAAAAACATTGTTTCTTTCCAGTTTCTAAAATATTTTTATAGTATGTATTTGAAAAGTAAAAACATGTTTTAAGAGTAATTTTTAATATAATTAAAAAAAATACTGTGATATGTTTATTTTGTAACATGCAATAAACCAAACTTTTGCTAACATTTTTTATAATGAAAGTTTGCTGTTTACAGAGAAACTCAACTCAGGATTCAGGTATCTAAATTTAGTTGTCTATGAAATAAATGTCTGTGTATGAGCTAGATGTGTTAAAATCCCATTACCATCATTAAAGGTACAGATTCACATCACTCGAATGAGAACACTAAATTTGATTAGCTGACTAGGTTTTTTTGCTCTGTTGACTGTACCACCAAAAGACTTGATTCAGTTGCATAGAACATAGGTGAGTGGTGCAATCTGAGATACTACAGAGTGTCTGAGACCATTGCATAGGACTAGAAGATATCCAAAAAGATATATGAAAAATCCATACTCCAATACTTTTTTTAACGTCAGGGTGACTGAGCACTGGCGCGGGTTACCTAGAGAGCTTGTGGAGTCTCCATCCTTGGAGATATTCAAAAGCTGTCCGAACACAGCCAGGGGAAACCTTGTCTAGGTGGCCCAGCTTGACCAGATGGGTTGGATCAGATGACCTCCCAAGGTCCCTTTCACCCGCAACTATTCTCTGTGGTTCTGTGATTATGTGAAAATGACAATTTTCAGTTTCATAATCTCTTTTGCATAGTTTATTCCTTTACAGAATACTAACCAGAAGAACTAACTAAAATTTTTTGAGGCCAAAATAATGTTTATAAAGGAAACCAAAAATAGTCTCTAAATAAGAATACTGTTTAAGCAGAGTATTCAAAATATGTGGACTCATCATGTTATATGCTGCACATTTATAATTAATGTTTTGGGGGTTTTTTTGGTTGTTTTTTGTTTTTTTGTTCAATATTCTTGAGAATATGGATTTCAGGACTCCTTAATGCAGGTGATTAAACTTGTTTTCTATTTAAGAGCACTTTTTGAGACTTTTAAAAATAAATAACTTCTAGAATTTGTATTGAATAGACTATTAAATCCTCTTCCCCCCCCCAAAAAAAAACCCAACCCCCTCCACCTTGAACATTTTCAAGTTGTATGGTTTCTATTCACAGTCAAGTACTATTTAAATAATAAATACTTTACGATTTTCCCTGATGTATTTCCATTCTGAAGAAAACAATTGTCAGAGAAATCTCTGAGGCAAAGAAAACAAGACAAGTCTTGAAGTAGAAAGTTAGGCTCCCTGGATTTCTTCATGAACTACAATTTCACCTTGAGTACCTAAATTTAGGGACTTTGATGGAGGAGATAAATGGTGCAATGCCACAAATTAAGTGACCAAAAGGAAAACATATATAAAATAAACCCTTAATCATCAGCAAGTGGTTTCAACAAAGACAAAAAGGTTGAGAGAAACAAAAATGTAATTAAGAAAGTAGTAATAGGAAAAGACATGGAATAACATCCTCTCGCAACAGACAATAGTTACAAGCACTTACAGAGCATCAGTTTTCCTTTTAAATTTAAGTCTCCATAAAATATTACTGTTGTATATAAGGTTAAAAATTAGTCTTGTAAGGTTAGCCTATGTAAGGTTAAAAATTAGTCTTCAGATTTAAATCTTGATGGAGAGTGAAAGATAAAGGAACATATTCAAGTACTTAATTCATGTAGTTAGACATGTAAGCAAAACTAAACAGGCATCTAACTTGACTTTTAAATATTTTTGACAAATATGTACATTAAAATTAAATATAATGAATTTTATCCTCTTGTCTTTCTTATAAAAAGTACCACAAACAAAATGAACTGAAATTATTACTAACCTAACTGTAAGTGTCCACATAGCAGCCATTTTCTCAAACTTTGACTTGCTCAAACTGGAACTCATAAGCCATCTTCTCCACTGCCTTCCAACAGACCATCTGGCCTCATTCTTCTTCCTTTTTAATCCCTCCTTTAGTTTTCATGGTCTTATTCCAGAGATGATTTGGCAGTAAATATCTTATTTCTTTTCCACCCAGTCTGTGTATTCCCCGCTTCAGATACTTCCAGCACACCTGTGGAAATAAAAGAATGTGTTATTATTTAATTTTATAATGAAAGAGCTGAACTCTATAAATGATCTTAAGTTGATGAGAAAAGTCGTGCATCAAACTAATATTATTACAAGACAAAATATGAGAAGGACATAGAAATCAGGCCAGTTGCTGTTTTCAACTGTTGTTGTTTCATATGCTACAGTGACGTGATCAGATTTATACCCTCCTGAGAACCTGTCTCTGTAAAAGATATCTCCATGTGTTTATATAATTTACATAAGTAATGCACATCATAAAACTGTGTTACTGAGGAGACTCAGCAGTGGAGTTCTGAGACAAGATGTGCAGCCTGTTGGCTTGGAGTCATGGTTTCAGATTTAGCTTGAAGGTAGAACTAAATGCCTCCTGCCTTAGGAAAATGCACGAATTCCCGTGCTGCTGGACATGTCTGGACAGGCCCTTCATGTGGCACCTTTGTGGATGGTAAGAAATATGAGATGCTTCTCCTGTGGAAGGAAAGCCCTCTAAGAAATTTGTAAACATTGCTATCAATTCAGAAAGAAATTCAGAAATTTAAATGAAAGAAAAAGCTGTGAGCAGTGAAACAGCATGGACCTCACCTCACAAGTTGTTAGAGGTGGGTTTTTTTAATAGCCCTTTCAACTCTTTACCATAAAATCAATTGACAGGTTTTACCTTTGTTACATTGAGGCAGAAACAGGTTAGCACTGAGTAGTGATAACATCATAAAACAGAAAGTTATCTTTCTGGAATGGCCCTCTGTGCAAGTCCTGGATTATCACACATTCCTGAAAATGTCAGTGGTGATTTGCTATGACTACAAGGAATTGTGTTCCCATTTACTGCATGTTTCAGCAATGGCAACCACTCAGATCCTATATTTTGTGTATTTGGTATCTCCTGCCTTTGTAGGTTACTCTCAAAGAAAGAAAGAAGATGTCATAAGAGACTATGCATTACCAGTGGTGACGACAGCAAATAAAAACTGCAAGGTGCTATGATGTATTTACCTTTCACTACAAGACCCTCTGTTTGGATTTAACAAATTAGCTTCTCAAAAATTTGCTCATCTGAACAGCAGCTGCTTGCCATATGGATCAAAACTGAATTTGGCAAAAAGAATCATTTCCTCATGCCCATCTGATTTTCATGTACAGTCATATATCTGAATGTCTGAGGGAGGAGTTTGCTGGTCTGCTGAGGGTGGTTCAGCTGAGAAGTGTTTATTTTCAATCTCAGTTTTATTTTACTCTTTTTTTTTCTTTTTCCCAGAAAGTTCTTCTGCAGAAGAACTCAAAATAAACCAAAGCAAAACCAAAAGCCCTGAACCCAAAATCTAATAATCTGAGGAAAATGAAAGGCAGTGGAAAAGTGGGGGAGAAATATTGTTTTAATCTTATCAAAATAAGCCAAAGAAAACAGTCTGGGTGAAATTCTAGCTCCAATGAAGTACAAAACACTATGTTTCTTGTATCTTCTAAATATTTGATTGCTATAAATAAAATCAATAATTTAATTAAAGAATAGCAAGAAACATTAATAGTAGTAATACTTAAAACTGTTGACAAGTAAGTTCTCAATTTACCTAATTAAAGTTTAAGTCTATTAAATATGATTATGCAAATATAGAAAAAATACGATTTGCTTGTGTGTGTTACAATTCTATGAGCACATATATATATATATATATATATAAAGTTATAGACTTCTAGCACTGCTCATGGAAAGCTGCCACAGCAGATTTCATGCTTTTAATGAATGAAAAGAACCTCACAATACCTTTTGGATATTCCAGGTAAGAATTGTAGCAACCAGTAACTAAAGTGAGTGAGATTAAGAAATTTATTCATGGTTTCATTGACCTCTTGACTCATGACTTATTTAATCAGAAACATAGCTACACAGGAAATTACTTTTTATTATCATAAGATTTATTTTTTTTCATTATTTTAAACTTTTCTAGGTTTTTCCTGTCTTTGATGAAATCACAAAATCTGTTATTTTTGGAAACTAATAGTAAAAATGTATTGAATTTCAGCAATTAAAATGGTCCATTCTATTTTAGTTCTATACTATTTTATAGTTCTTTCCATTGCACATTAATTCTAATTTTAATTTAATATATCTAGAAACTGATCCAAATTGGAAAATATGATTTTAAATTCTGATTACATTCTGATATTAAAATATCAGATCTGCAAATTCCCAGTCAGATTTAATTAATGTTCAGGATAAGTAGCTGGATATAACTTCTATATACACCATGTGTATTGGCAATAAAGATAATCTCTTTATTGATCATGTTCTGGAATTTTAATGTGTTCAAAATAACATTTATAATTAATTATAGGACTTTCAAATCGAATAGATTTTATTATTCTATTTTTGGAGCTCCATTCACTTCGTTGTTACCAGTTGTGATAAATTCAACAAAGAATCTAAAAGGCAAGGACTGTAGGGGTTTTTTTTAAACTAGGAAATGAGTCCCCTAAAAATAATCAATAACCCAGAGTTGGATGTCTAGCTACTTAGGCAAAATTTAAAAGCCGAATCCTGTTTCAAATTGCAAATATCCCCTTAGCTACTTTTGATCACATTGGCACATCCACGTAGCAGTGTAAAACAACACAGACGTATTGCCTTCCGCTTCTGGAGAAATACATGGGTGCTAGCACATCGCTAAACATCAACTTCATCTCAGATTAGCTCTAATCCAGGAATGCTGTGCCTCTTCTAAGTCTGGTTCTAGAAACAGATAGGTGAAATCTTGGTGATATCTTTACATATGTCAGTAAAGACGTATTGAACCTGGATGTTAAACCAAGAAGTGAACTGGAAAAGCTTAAGTATAGGGATTAATCCATGTTTATCTCCAGAGTTAAATTCTTGATTCTTGGTTACTTTTTAGTGTCAGGGAATTAGCATCCTTAGGTGAAACAATAGATATTTGAAGCAAATATTGAAATACTGCAGCTAGGGTCCTTATTTTATTTTGCTGTGATTTGCATAGAAAAACACTCAGGAAATGTGAGTTAATGGGTCATTGTCCCCTAAAAATTGTTATTGACAATTTAGGATTCTCTTCATTTATGCTTACTGACTCGCAGGCTGGACTTAAGCTTGAGTGCTGCACTGAGCCGTTGTGTTATCTGTCTTTCAAACCAAAATCTGAAGTCTGTACTAAATTTTCTACAAATTCCTGAGGATTCTGTGTTACATCATAAACATACAAACATGGCAGTTTCATGTGAGTCCACTGTTTTCAGCATGGTTTTGACTCATTAGAGCACATCTGATCCACTAAAACAACATATTTCCTCCCCTTATTCTACCTTTTGCCTTGTTGGATGTATTTCGTTAATGCTTAACATTTTTTTTCCTATTCTCCTCATCTGTAAATTCCATTATCTTCTTGCTATCAAAATCAGCGAGCAAATTTCAGCTAGAAGGAGTTACATTGAAGACGCTCAGAAAGGCAGGCAGCTGGCAGAGAGGAGGTGGATACTTCCAGGAGACTTTGAGGGCAACCTGAAAGTTGCTCTGGAAGTTTGTTCTACCCAGTCATATCACTAGTAATTGTGCCCAAAAATGCCTATTTATATCTAACAATGTCACAATCAAAGCTAGGTGACTACCTCAGAAAGAATTGTCAAAAGCATAGTTATGTAACATTAGTTGAAAGGAACACAACACAAAATTTATAGCTAGGTAGAAGTGAGAGGCCCACATAAAATTGGAAAATTGGGAAAAGAGCCTTTAGCATGGAGTCACTACATGTTTTTTTAAGTTTGTTTGTGATCAGCCAATATATGTATGCCATGTTACATGGCAAACTGGTGTTTGTGCTTTTCAGAGTTCACCACTGAACCCAATGTCTCCAGCCCATCAGGTTGCTGAAGGCAGCACAGGAAGGAGCAGATGTGTCCTCAGGAGGAGGCATCTGCACCCAGGAAGCTTCCAGAGCCTTCCTGTGGAAACACTAAAGCTGGGGGACTAAAACAGAGGTATGTAGGAAACACAATATTTAACATGCTAGAATTATAGTGTGAGTCAGGTAGAAATATATGTTTTCCCATCTATTTATGGTAGGATGGTAGGTGTTAATGATTGTCCTCCGTTTTTAATATTCTGACAGACTTCCTAGACTCTAGAATTTATCTGAAAGTCTTCCTATGTTCATTATTTTTGCTTTTGGTTCCCTGATGTGTACATAAAAATGCAATTTAAAACGGATTTGTGGGTAGGCAGTCTTCCATTCCAAACACAGATGGTGCATCTGCATTTATTATTTAGACATGCTAAGTGGAACACTTTTTTGTCATGTATTGTAACTATACTTAGTTCTCTCTGACTTATTAAATGTGGAAATGTGGAAATACAATGACTCTTTTATTTAAGATAGAACATTTGTGCTCCATTAATCAGCTAAAGTAAAATAAACTAGTTTATCTCTTCTACAGTTGCTGTTTTACAGCCTTCTTGTGTGCAGAGATTTTACCTAGAAAGAAGGTTGTGTCATTGCCTTGTTCATCAAGTATGCATTCGGACTTGGCTTAAACAGTGTGATGCACCACCGAAAAATGTTCTTCCTTCCTGTTACAGTTATGGCATGTTTGATTGAATACTCATTTCACCGTGGTTGCTACTTCACAGGAATTTTGGACAGATGACATGGCCAGATGACCTATGTTTCTCAGTTCGAACATATATTTTTCTGTCCTGACATTCTCTTCTTTGAATTACATCACAAAAGCTAGCTGTTCATTCAGACTTGATTTTACAAGGCTCAGACTTGTATTTGGTCAGTTTTGTTGTTCTTTTTTTTTGCCTCAGGACAAAACTAAATGTGTTTTCCACTTCACTCTATGAGTTTTTGATCAATAGTTTGTAAGTTGTTTCAGAGTCAAAGTCCTTTGAAGTACCTTCTCCATTTTCATAAAACTAGTCCCATATGCCAATACCCAAGAAAGTTCTTCTGAATACGTCTAAACCCCTGGGTAGTTTCACAGATGTAAGTGAAGGTAACAACGGATTTAAATTTGTGGGGCATGTTTTACTAACTCTTTAAATGTGTCACACAGAACAAGTAGTTTATGTTATTGATGATGAATGAAGTTTAGGGCAAACCTGAAATTCACTTGCGTTACACCTTTTCCAAAACATAGTGGAATGAACATTCATGAGAATTAGGGTGTTAAGTAGAGTTTTACGTGCTTTTCTAAAGCTAAGCTTCTATGTAAAAGAGAATTACTACAAGCAAAATTTATCAGCCTTTAGAGTTACAACAATTATTTATTTTTGGCCTGCAGGATGCTATAAAACTTGTGCAATATCACAGACTGGGGGACATTTTCCTGAAATGCCTCCTCCCAACTGTAACACCTTCAGCTGTGACCTTTGTGATCAGTGTAAAAGCTGTTCTCTGCTGTGAACCTCCTTCTTTTAACTTCCGTTAACAGCAGAGCCTTGGAAATAAGGATTTAATAGGCTTCTGTTTATTGTACCATTACTTTATCTGTACTGGATGGACACACTGATGAAAGTGATAGAACATTTCAAGCTGTTATTATTCCTTCACCTCCTTAAAAAGATTCTTTGAAAATCTATTGTGCTTTGAAGAAGTGTTCTCTTTGGTTCTGTTGTAACTTTACATTTCAGCAGTCATTCTGTTGTCTGCAAGGTCAGTAAAGAAGACAATTAACTGGATGGTGATTAGCATATCTCAGGATGCCACCTAAAATGCCTACTAGCTGGAGTTCTAGTTGTTAAATTTTGTCCCCAGATTTTAGTGAACTTTTCTTCTAGTGTTTGTTTTGTAGGCCAAAAGTTAATTCATAAATCTCAGCCCATCTAATTGTATGTTTAAATTGACAATAGACAGGAAGACATTGTAATTGTGTGGGGTTTAATAAAACTTTTAGAAGAGAGAAAGAAATAGAGAAAGAGGAAAAGAAGGAAGGAAAGGCAGAAGAGTAGAGAGAAAGTTAAAGGGAGAGGCTGATGGGGTCAGAGAGAAAAGGAGAAAGAGAGAAAAAATAGAAATATAGAGAAAAATAAACAGAAGAAAAAGAAAGGAGGAAAAGAGAAAAAGAGAAAACAGAAAGAATGAGAAAGAGAAAGAAAGTGAAATAAATAAAAAGAGAAAGAGAGAGACAAAGAAAAAAAAAAGAAAAATATATGAAATTCCTTATACACTGTCAGCTACTGGCAATGAGGCATATAAGTAGTTTACCAGAGTAAATACTGCTCATTTTTTTTTTTCAAAATGTGATATACAGCATTCAAAATTTTGGTTAATTGTGCCTCACATTAAAAATTGAAATATTATTTCCAGATACAGACTCAGCTTTCTACACCAATTCTTTCAATGGGACTATATCAGACATCTGTATCATAAAATGCATGGTAATTGTAGATAGTGTACTTGCTATTTTAATCTTGGGAAATAAATACCATTTTTTTTCCTGGAGAAGCTACAAGAAAAGTAGTTTAAATGTTGTTCTTCTCAAGCTGAGTGACACAACCCTCTGTTTCCTGTGGGTGCTCAACGCACATTCGCAGTGGTTTATTTGAAGTGCTTCCATAACTGAAGGACATGTGCATAAAATAATCTCAGGCAAAAATAAAGACAGTTTGTTGCCATTGCTCTTTAATATATGAATTGAAAACACATTTTTTAATCTACTGAGACTAAATGAAGAAATACATTGGAATGGTAAAAAATAGCTAATCAGATATGCAACATGTAAATGTACATATTTTCAGAATTTTCAAGTGTTTACATGATAGAGGGGTTCTTAACGGGTTTTTTTTGCTTTTTTTTTTTTCTTCTAAAGAAAAAGTAAAAAAACGTAACACTGAACATTCGCTCTTCCTTAGGATATGAAAAAACTATTATTTTTCATGATTCTGGATGTGAAACGTTTTGTACCAGAAATAAAAAGCATCTCACAAAATTGTATATTTGAAAATTCCTTGTCCAGCTGACTTGTCTCATATTTTTGTTTAGTTGTTTACATCAGAACCTTGGGAATCTGCATGAAGAGAGAAAAATAGTCATGAATCACCATGAAGATAATTAATTTCATAACACCAAAAATTGGATGACCATCGAATATTGACAGGTTGGAAAACATTCTAAGGAAGTATCACTGCAAACTTGCTCTGTTTTCATACTTTTCCCCAGACAACCTTCATTGATTACTGTTAGATAAAATTTCTTGTGTATGTGGACTTGTCCATCAATCCAGTCTGTAGATTCTTAAATTAAACCCCAGTGTTAGTGATCTGGGGAGTTAAATATACAATGAATATTAATCTCTATATCACTATTTTGAGACAGACTTCAAAAAAACTTGCAGCAATTGTACAAAGTCAGAAATAATGTGTTTCAGTTCAGGATAGACCACAACTGTTATTCAGAAGAAAATAAAATACCTTTCCATAAAGTTTTTTTTCTATGCAACTATTGTAAAGGTATTTGTTGCTTTATGTCTAGTAATATAAATCTGATTTTATTAAGATAATTTTATTTAATAATCTGATTAAAAATATTGAAATAGGCTATCATAGCAGCTTGCTTAACAGTAGTGTTCCAAATTGAAAAACTTATTATTTGATAAGTTTAATTTTGGATGTGAAGAATGGGATCAAGAGTTTGGGAAAACTGAGCAAAGTTGATGAACGTGAACAAGCAGACGGCTTTCAAATTGTAACTTCAGCCTATAGACATGTAAATTCTGCAGCAACCTTCTTTTCGCTGCAGAAGTTAGTAGCAAAATCCTCAACAGAAGAATATGCAAAAGCAAGAATATACTCTGTCACTGTTTAATATGCAGCAAAGCCTAATCATCCATGCTCAAATTTCACCTATAAGAACAAAGCTTGACAACAATCAATCTCTATGAAAAGTGGGAATTGGGTACTTGGTAAAAAGAGATGCCATAATATTGAGGTATGGAATACTAAAAATAGCATAGAGAAAAAGTGTGCATGTTTTATTGGCATAGCAAATGTAGAGCAATCACACTGTGTCATTTCAGTACCAGCATTGCAATACCTGTGATAAGATCTTTGAGGGACAAAACTGTACTGAAAAAGGTTTCTCTTTAGTATATAAAGAAATTGAAGCAGCAGAGAAATGTAAGAGTTTGCTCTAGTCTTCCTTTGAAAGTTCCTGTCCTGATTCTGCAGAGATGCCTCTTTTCCCTACTTGACTATTTTCCAGTAGCTGCATTACAAAGCTCATATACCTTGAAAAGAAGTCAAGCTGAGATTCCTCCTCTGATAACATTTTTTCTGATGTCTCGGCAAGCTTTCTGTCTCTGGGGTTACAAACCTTAAACCAGGAAAGACCGGTGCTCTATGGCCATGAATTGTGAGCTCTTTTTTGTTGTTTGTGTTTTCTCTGAGCTGCTATTAATATGTCCTCATGCCTGAGAGATTGCTAAGAAAGTGATGAATCCTTGTTTAGGTTTCTTTCTAAAATCTTTAACAGCAGCCTAGGTAGAAATTCTCCTCTTTGATATGAAATCCTAGAGAATTTACTCTTGACAAGCAAGTTCTGGAAGTCTTCATTCCCTGAATTCAAAGGGATTTTGTCTCTGGATATTTGAGTCGCTGAAGTTATTCCATAATGTATAATTCACAATCAAAGACCAGTTTAATCTTATTCTTTGTTACTCTAAACATATTGAAAATACATTTTGAAATGTCTACCAGACTGAGAGATATTAATAGTATTTTTACAGAAAGACCTCAGGTTTTTTTAAAAACCTCTGTATGTTCCTTTTTTTGTAGTGGCTCTTTCAGCATTAGTTTTGGTAGGGTCCTCTCAGCATACTTCTCAATGGTGTTTCTTTTACAGAAGTATCATATTGCAAGACAAAAATCCTTTGCTGTCTGGTAAACATTGTACCTCCTCTAGAGGTAAAATGTGTTCTACAAGAACCCATTTTAAACTTGTCCCAACATAAAAGCACACATTTAATTTGAACAAAACCATATATGCGGTTACATTAACATGTCTGTATTGTTTGTGTCAAATTTTTCCCGGAATTGTTTGGATTTTTTTTTTATACCAATTTGGTTTAAATTTATAAGTAAAAATGATGTCCCGATTTGAAATCCATCAGAGGTTTATTTTATTTTTAAAATAGGAGCAATTACTGAGAATAAAAAATGCTCTAGGAAATCCAAAAATTGTTCTCCAGTTTGCAATTTAAAATATAAAAATAAATCTTAGAAAATCTACCCTCAGTTTTGATGTTGAGCTAAAAATGAAACACTTATGGAGAAGGACCAATGTATGAATATTTGAACAGTTAAATAGTACAGAGAGTAACTATCCTCAGAGAAGTTACTCAGCAACTATGGCATGTATTATCACTTAAGTGTTTTTGAGGTTGTTACTTCATATCAAATCTATTCAGCTTCTCCTTGTTTTTTCCAATAGCCAGTAATACAACTTGATTTTACTAGACTAAGGTCAAAGACAGGTTCATTTTTTTCTTACATTCTTGCACAAAAAAAAGTCTAATGTAAAAGTTTTGCAGATGGTGTTTTTCCTGCTTTTTAGACATTCTTGACACTACAGAGACTGGTAGAAGAGGAAACAAACAATTTTAAACAAAAAGTTTAAAATCCTCAGTCAATATACCTGAACTCTGAGTACACACAAGGAGTGATTCTTCTGAGTGAGGGATTTTTTGCATCTCTAAAAGCATATAGCCACAACATAGCACATTCCCAAAAACTTCAAATGGATATTACCAGGGTTTTTTTTTTTTTATGAAAATAACCTTTTGGCATGTACCTTTGTTTGCAAAATTTATCTCCTTGTAGATAAAACATTTAAGTGTGGAAATATCTAAATTTTGATCAGATAAAATTTGATCAGATATTTCGTACTTGTAGCAGTATGCTGTATAGAGATTTTTTCATTTTTCTTTTATTTTTCCCAAAATATTGGAAAGAATGATTTCCAAACTTATCTTGAAGGACTGTGTTATCATCAACTGCCATTAGGTACCATGACACTAATGGCTTAAATGGCTTTCATCCTAGAATTTAAGAATAGTTTTGCTATTCATCTTAACTAGTCTTAGTTGGCATATAACATATATGTAAAAAGCAGTTACAATATGTCTTATACAGGAAAACCGCAAAGCACTTCTGTTATTAACTGGCTGCAGGGATAATGCTGGATTATCTGACTAGGGTTTAGGTCCCAGACCTGAGCACTTGGGAGTCTTGGTGTGGAGAGAGTTGTGAATTATATACTTTTGATTATGTGAATTATAATGGGTAGAACCAAGCACAACCAAGTCAATTTGGAGCTCATGTTCCCTCTTAACCTCAGCAATTTCAAAACCATTTCATTCATTCAGAAACTTTTCATTCCCTAGGAGCATGCATCTGTGTATAAAATGATGATCTAGACTGGTTTGTACTTTGCACGTGCCCTGGATTGTTTTGCAGGTTTGTGCAATGAAAGTGCTCAGTCAAGGTGTGAAGCTGCTTGCAGAAATCTGTTTTAGGGTAGTGGAAAATGCAACAGTAGAGGTTCAAGCCAGATTATACCATACCTTGCACCTTTGAAGCCAGATAACAGCCCCTGACTGATTTTTATTTGTAAGCTCTGCCATGGGCTGAAGGAATAAGAGAATTTTTAAAGCTAGACAGTTTAGGTTACTAAATACACATGGAATTTTACCTGTGAATGCCATGTTGCAGCGATGACTATCTCAGGGCTGTAGGTTAGTGCCCACATTGCAGAGGGAGGTGTGGCTCATCTTCATCCTTGGGTATCCCTGGTGGCTAATCAACAAGAAGCCTCATCTGAGGTGCCATGCTCTCCTGCTTCACTGCATGGTGCTCTGAACACTTGACTGGGGTGGTAAATTCACCCTCTGGGACTAGCAGATCAGATCTGCAACATTTAGCGTGATGACATGCAAAATCCTTTTGGCTGAATCTAAAATGGGAGACTCCGGGGAGTTTCTGAGCTTCTGCTTTCAACTAGGCATTAATCCCTGCTCTTCGATCTTGTTATCTTCTTCTCTCCTTTCTACCTTTCAGCCTTTCTACCCCATTTGCCTTCCTTTTTTTTTTTCTTCTTCTGCATGAAGAAGGCTTGGGGATTGGGCTGGAATGTGTTGTGTCCAGCTGGGGCACTGGCTAAGGTGCCTCAACAAGCATTGACACCTGGCATATGCTGCAACTCCGCTTAAACTCTGCCTTTCCCAGCAGTATTGAATCTCCATACCTCAGGCTTGTGCCCTCCTTCTCTCAAGTTCAGTTTATTAAAAAAAGACAATAAAAAATTATCCTGCTTGAAATGTGAAGCACAATTGCTTGATTTTAACTTCTCAGGTAGCCTGTTAACAATATCTACTACATGCACTTGATGATTTTATTTGACTTGTTATCCAGGACCTTTACAGAATGATACCTGAGCTAGACAAATCAATAAATAAAAAAGTTTATTTTGAACAAAACAGGTAATTCATATGACAGATGCTGGTTTATTTAGGAAAGCTTTCCTTTAAAGCTAATTGTGATTTGGTATTTCTGTGTGTTTGTGTGTGTGTGTGCGTGTGTAAAGGTTCCTGCCAAAACTGTGAATATCTAACATTTCTGACCAGCAAGTTACATCTGAAAAACAGATCCAACTGTGGTTATGGTCAGAAAAGGAAATATAAAAATAGCAATTTCTATGTATTTGGTCATGTCTGCTTACTTTTCCAACCAAAATAATTTTTTTCAAACTTTTTAACTCGTGTAGGCAGTCCAGAGCAAATATATCTTTGGTAAAGTGTGTAGTAGCTCTTTTTAGATATCTTCTACACAAATGTTATGCTACTTTCCTAATACAGAGCTACACTGATTTGAAAGTCAGGTTATCGGGGCAAGTCTGCAAAGATGCCAAAAAAAATAGAGGAATAATTAAAAAAAAGGCAATGAAAAATCTGCACTCTCAGCTAAGACCCTAAAAAATAAAGAGGAAGAGATTTGTAGGTCAGAAAACATGCCCTCAAAAGGTTGAAAACATAACAGATTATTCTTTTATGAAACCTGAAACTTTTAATTATAATATTTAGATCTTAAGTTTCTTTATGTATGAACTGAAATTTGACATGGAATTCTTTTAGAAAATTTATGCATGAAATGCAATATTTGCAGCCTTCCTTCATATTGAAATTCATTGCAAGGCAAAATTTGATTGAACCGAACTAAAATACTACGCTTCAGTTATAAAATACATGGGGCAAGAAGAAACAGAAAAAGGATCATACTACATTTCGCAGGATATGATGCGAGACCAAAGAGCATTTTATTTTCCCAAATCCCGATGCAAACCTTTGTCTTGACTGCCTACAAATAGCGCATCTGCATATAGCATCTATAGGATCTTTCCCATTTCAATCTCCCTGCTGTGTCTGCCCCTCTACCCCATATGGCTCAGTTTCCACTGAGGGGAAATATATAGGGCTTATGTACAAAGCAGAGGTGTCCTCCAGCAGGTCCCCAAAACTAGACAAATTGAGTACCAGAACTATGAAGTTGCACTTGCTCAGCATAATATATGCAGCCAAAGAACCTTATGCCCATGACTTCATCTCTCAAGCAGAACTGTAGATACATCATGAATAATACACAGGGCTATGTATTAATAATGGGAACCCATATAGCAAAATATTTTCTCCATTAGGGATCACCATAATCCTCAGGAGACACAGCAGAAATCTTCCTAAAATTCAGGAGAAATCTGACTACAGGCCAAATACTCCCTCAGGGAAGTCAGAGGCAAAAAAAATCTACTTGACTTTAATGGCGTATGTTTTCGTGCTTTATACGAAAAAAGGTCACTCATCACATGCATGGACAAGTCAAATACATCTGGTTAACAGAAAGGGGCTATTTTAGGCTCAGCGTGATGCTATGATTATTTTGGTTGCCTATTGTTTATATTTATGTCTATCTTGAAGCACCGGGAGAAAAACAGAAAACAGAAACTGAGATATCCATGTTCTTCAGTCACAGTGGACAAGGCTTTTGCACAAGGTCATCGGCCAGCAAAATACATCTTCTCTGTTCTCAGG
Organism: Nesoenas mayeri; assembly: GCF_963082525.1. Classification (NCBI taxonomy): domain Eukaryota; kingdom Metazoa; phylum Chordata; class Aves; order Columbiformes; family Columbidae; genus Nesoenas; species Nesoenas mayeri. Next base: position 11,629,206 of record NC_137541.1, read on the forward strand.
TTCTACATCCGTAATGAACTCCTGTAAAATAACTTTAATTCTTGGGAGAAAAATAAAGACATAACCAACCAACCAACCAACCACAGAAATAATTTTCCTTCTGAAGATTTCAGAAAGTATTTATTTTCTTACATAAACATGTTTTTCCTGTTCACAATATTTTCTTCACAGGATCTCTCACAACTTCTTTCTGTCCCCTTTCTTTCACTTACCAAGGCAGTAATTCCCAAATGGAAATTTTATGTTTTGCCACTGGGCATAAATTCAGTGAAAAAAAAAAAAAAAGTTTCAGGAATATAGGAAAAAAAATGAATAAAAGTTAACAATGAACATTTGTGACTTGGGAAACAACCCTTGTTTAAGAAAAGCTGTTTCACTCAAAGGTGTTTATCAGCAGTATGGAAAGTAAGTCTGGGCAAATAAGTCTGGACTGGAGAAGGAGACCCATTTTCTAATCATGTGGCATGAGGCCACATGCAGGTCTCTGGTTTATTTGTGGAAAATGGAGGGAAACAGTTTCCTGTGTTGTCACACACTCGTGCTATAGACGGTAGGTGGGTGCATGGGAGTAAGGAATAGTTTAAACTAAGGCAGAACTTTTCCTGAAGTGTTTATTTTTGAACACTTGTATGTCACGAAGGCCGGTCTCATGACTCTAAACAAAAACCAATGCCATGGATTCCACGAGGTTAAAATGAAGTGCAATAGAAGAATTACAACCACTTTGCCTGCGACAGGAGGAAGATCAGACCTCACTTTGGACAGAGACTCATCTCCATGGAGTGACGCCAGCCAGCTGAAACTTGACCTTTAGATTCCCCAGAGTTGTCACAATTTTGGGGAAGTGGCATTTGTCAGATAGCCAAAGAGGGTAATAGAAAGGCCAGGCTGGTATTCAGGGGCAGCTATGGGCAGGTTAGAGGAAAAGTGTCCCTGGCCATGCATGGGGGAGTCCTGCTGAAGAGGCTCTGAATGAGTGTGCTACCTGGAGATGGGGCTGAGGGGCAGGTGGAGAGAGAGAGAGGTTGTGAAGGGAATTATCTGCAAAGAGATTTTGTTGTGGCTGTAGGTGAGAGGGGAAAGGGGGCTGCGGGGCAGGAGGGGCTAGGAGAGACTCTGGAGGACTGAACATCAGCATACACCAGCTCTGGGGTGCCTGGGGTATCCGGCCCAGTGGCTCCTCCTGAGCCCCTAGGTGATGGAGGAGACGAGCCATAGGGGAAGGAGGGAGGGCAGGGTGGACGGAGGGGTGAGGCGGTGGGAGCCCACTCCCCGGGCTGGCTGCGGGGCGGGAGGGGAGGCAGCTCCTGGGGAAGGGAGGAGGAGAGGAGGCAGAGAGGGGATGTTGTTAAACAGTTTCTTACCGTAAGAGGGAGTTGGGACCCAGATCTTTCCAGTTAATCACACAACAAACTTAGATCATCGCAATAAAAAGCAGCTCGGCTCACTCTGCCTCCTCTAGTGACCGGCTGTGCACAGGGTCCTTCCGAGGAGCCATCTCCCCTTCTCCTCCCCGCCAGCCGCCGGGGGGGCCGCCAGCACCATGTGGGCCACCCAACTCCTGCCAGCCTTGCTGCTCCATCAGCTGCTGCTGCTTCCCATCAGCATCCCTGTGGCAGGTTAGTTTTCTTATCACTTCGCCAGTGACTCCCCCACCTCCACCTCGCAGCTGCATCATTTTCCCTCTCCCTCTCTCCGCCGTGGCCAGGGTGGTTGCTCGGGGCGCTGCACCGAGCGCACCCCCCGCAGGTGGGGCAGGCCGGGGGACCCCGCCACCTCCCGCATCCCTCAGCTCCTACCTGCTCGGCTGGACCGGCACCTCGCCCAGCGGCTGGGCGCGGGATTAAGGTGCGCCGGTGCCCGCCCAGCGCCTCCCGCACCCGAGGAGCGGTGCGAAGCGGTGCGGAGCGGTGCGGAGCTGTGCGGGGGCAGCGCGGGGGGTCGGGTCAAGCCAACTCTGCCTGCGGCGGGGTGTACGCGGGCAGCGATTTGCGGGGAGGCACGGCCGGGGGTTTGCGGAGAGGTTGCTGCGTCCCGCCACCTTCTCCCTGGGTGAGGGGGCACTCGGGGCTCGCTCGGGACTTGGAGTTCTGGAGACACTGAGAGCGGGAGAAGGAAATCCCGTCGTTGCCCCTAGGTGTTGCCGGCCTTTATCAGGACACGAGGAAACGTGTGTCCTTAATTTCCAAGTGGTAGAATAAATGTTAAACAACTGAAGTTGACAAGGAATACCCAAAACACAGGATAGTATGCTGCTGAAAGGGAATATCCTTGCTGTAGTTCACCAGCATGAACATGCTATTTCCAGACTGAAATACTTGTAATTTCATTAGACGTTCCTGATGAAATCCGGGAGGTGGAGGCGCAGGGGGGGAAGGAACAAACAATAAGTAATCAAGTGCTGGAAGCTCTTTAGCTGAATTTCTTTCCTGAAGTGTCCCCCTTGGACTGGATATCTGAAGAGCTAATTCTGTGTTTCTATTGGCCCTCTGGGGAGACGCTTAAGGAAAAAAAAAAAAAAAGTTTGTAAAGGTTTCTGCAAACCTTTCCTTCCTTCCTTCCTTCCTCCAACATTGTTTGGGGCAGACCTTTGCACAGACAGAAACAGAAGACAGCCACAATTCAGGGAAAGGACCTGCCAGGAGGAAGCAGAGCGAGGGCAGGGATGGCAGCATCTGGATCCCAGGGCAAGGTCTGAGGGCATCAGGCGACGTGTATTGCAAATGATATTAATAGCTTCCAAGACATAACTACATTTTCTAGTTGAAGAAGTAAATATTTTGAAATAGGATTTCAAAGTGGAATATTTTGTGATCTGAGTGGGCAAGTGAAAAAAAGACTGGCAGCATCATGTGCAGTAAAACCTGTCATTTTTCCTAGAGTAAGAGTGTGGTTCTGTAGGATGCTGAATATCTCACCAGAGCTTCTGTGCTCAGTCTGCTCAATTATGGTTTTGGTTTTGTGGGCATACTTGGCAGGTGACACAGAGATACAGATACTATGCGCCTAGAGTTTTCTTAACTCCTTTTCCATGTACATTGCAATTTCTATTTTATGGACATGTGACCTCTCTAAAGAAAATGATGACTATGGCTGGTTAGGAATTTTCTAAGGATTTTTTTTTTTTTAAACTAGAAGATGCTGACCCATCAAAACTTTTCACAAAAATATTTCCTTTTGAACAGAAACTTTTTTTGGTATGGTTCACCCAAATCAAATGAAAGAGAAATCTGCAGCAGGAGACATTCACAGTAGTTTGTGGTACCTGCTGTTGAGAATCCCTCACCTGTGGCAGAAGTGATGGACTAATTTGGAAAAAAAAAGCAGAATAAATACTCCCACACACACTTTATTCTATGGGCCGTAGATACAGAAACTGGTCTTTAGCCAAGTTCATAAGAAGCTAGGTCATGCTTACTCGATAGTCAGGGTGCTTTTCTTGAATGAAAGTCCTTGTTCCTCCTGACTGTAGGCTCTTAGGACTGGTCTGCAGTTTCCCAAGCTCAATGAATATTTAATCTAATATTCCAACAGGAGAGACTGAGAAACAGTCTCAGTACTGCCCATATCATCAGGCTGATGGTTACAGTTGTGCCCTAACCAATGGGCTCTCCAGTATAGGAGTGGATGGTTCGTCTTCATGTGGAACAAAAGAAGATTTCCAAAACTTCAGAATTTTTCACAGAGTAGAACTTGTTTTCTGGCCAACTTTTGTACTGACAGTTAGTTGGCAACCCTCCCTTTCTTAACTTTCCTCCCCTACCCGCCTTAATATTAATCAATCCTATTGTTTGCCTTATGAGCAAGAAAGATGGCTCTTACCACATGCTGCCATTGTGCTTACCTTGCTTTTTGAAAACACATGAGCTTTGACAGAAGTGTCTGGATTTTTACAATGTAGGCTAGGAGAGAGGTGTCATTCCATTGTGCCATTGTGCCATTCCATTGTGAAAATGTATCAATTGCTTTCTAAACATACATTGTGTCTTTGTATAGGATGTTGAATTACTTTTACTAGGAGGTTTTTAAGAAAGATTAATATTTGCGTACATATTTATTATTTTTATATATGAAAAACAAGCTAAGTGCTGAAAACAGAATTCAAAAATAAGGAAAATAGGTCTTTGACTAATGCATGATCATACTTTTTCTATTATTATTCTGTCAAAGCTGATATTAAATCTACCTAATGATGAGTGTTGTTTCTTCTGTGAATGGATCTTTTAGGTTTGGAATCTCATAGCCTATATTCTGTGAGAAGACAATGTCTTGCATTACTGGGTTTTCTGACTAATACATTAGGGTTACAATAATGAGTAAAGAAAAAGAATGGTGAAGAAAACTCTGAGAAATTTTCATGTCAGCAAGCTGTCTGTGTTCTCAGTTTCTGAGTTTCTTTTTAATATATAAAAGATAAGATAGTGATTGTTGAAAGATAAATGTGCGGAGTTTCTACAGACTACTTGCCTAGTCATTATCACTATCCTACAAGTCTCTGTCACTTGCAAAAACACATTAATGTGTAGTTAATAACTTTATCAGGGAGTTTTCTTCCTTGCCTTGATATACTTATTATTGAGTATTCTTAAACAATGTATCTTTAATAATGTTAATCCAGTTAAACTAAAAAGGACTTTTTAATCAAATCAAAAAGTAGATTGGTATGTTGCAAAAGAATGAATGTTAAAGATTTATTTAAATTAAAGTTATGGGTTTTTTTCTGTGAAAAGCCTGTCAGCCAAGTGTGTTTATTCAAATTTCTCAGCACTTTCTGTAGTTTGGATGATCTGAAACAGTTGCTAATGAAGATATGGAAGTTGCACTTAGTTTCTATAAATAACTCTTGCTTAAAAAAAAAAAAAATCCCATGGTCACAATCGATGTATGAATGTTGTGTATTCCTGTGGTCTGCATAGCTAAGTATATTTTAAAAATTTAACGTGATTTATACTTCCACATCCCAGCTGTAGATAATCATTATACTATATACTGTCAACAAAGCGGAATGATACTCTGCCAGTTGGAAGACTGTATTCCTTCTGTTTAATGGAATCCTTTTGGTACTCGGTGCCAGGGGCTGCTTGTTTTGCTCTCACATGTAATACAGCACTTACCCTGCTTAACAGATTTACTGTTTCTATTAATGCCATTTTCATAAGCAACATAGCAGGAGAATATAGAGTTGAAAGACATGAGATTAGAATGTTGCATAAAACTCTGGAAAATTGTGCACTGAAGTCGAGGAAAGGAAAGCCTCTTATTGGAGAAGCTCATCTGTCATTATTGTAATACTTCAAGTGAGGCCAGGGTTGGAAGGGAAATGTGCAGTCTCCCTCAGAGAGCATGATATCTCCCCTTTGGATCTTTACTCTGAGCATTAGTTTGCCACTTAAGCATTTTGAACTTTTCCAAGGAGATTTGAAAGCAGGATGACTGGGCCTCTTGATGGGGAAAAGCTTTATGTGCAGAGGAGAGGGTTGCCCTGAACATTTTGCCATTACTTGTACTGGATGAGTGTTGGAATTTCACTTTCTCCCCATCAGCACTGAGGTGGCAGTTTGAAGGGCAGAGGCTGGAAGGCAGCACAGAGATGAGAAAGGACTGATCATGGACATGAGACAGGATTGAAGTCCTCTTGCTTGGGAAGCATGGATAGTAGGAGAATTGGCATCATGTGAACAACATTTGTATCTCACAAGTGAGGAAATATGGTAACCACAAAGAACTAGGCGGGGGTGAGGACATCCTTGCTATTACCCTGTCTTTTTTCTGTAGGTTTCTTTGGCAATGCCCTTAAAGGATAATATAGCTGTTCCTGAGCATGGTTAGGACCTACACGTAAAACTGTTGTGGTGAAGCAGAGCTAAGAACATGCTCCAGATTAGTCAGACGTGTTGGCAAAATCTAGCTGCAGGAGTTTTGAAAGGCTTGTGGGCCTCCACCCATGTGTTGTCTATGAGCCCGGCCATGCCTGGCAGTCCTCGGTGCTGCTGGCCCGGCTGGGGACTGGCTGCTCCCTCCGTCTCCCCTGAGCTCCAGCTCTTCCTACGACTTCTGGCCTTGGCCAGCAGTGCTATTTTTATGTATACAACAGGCTGCAAGACTCTCATCACTCCTCACAGGGTCTGTTTTGCTGCCCTTAGCAGCCTGTCGCTCTCTGTTTTGCCCAAATCCCTGCCCTGCCTGCTTGTGCTTATCTCTTTACCCCACCACTTCATGCCTGAGCATCCTCAGCAGTGGCTGAGACCCCATCACAAAAGAAGGTCACCATGAGCTGGGTGCCTCGGAGGAGACACCCAACGCTTGTAAAGATCATGGAATGCAATATGAAATGGTAGAGATTTAATTCTTGTGCAAAATGCATAAAAAGATGAATCTTACAAGGGAAAATCCCCTCAGAAATTTAGCCAGAGGTTAGATACAGCAAGTCAGAGTACAAACTGCAGAACATTTGTTTCTGCCAAAGGGTCCCAGCATCCTGCTGAGCAGATAACCTTTTCTTGGAAGAAAAAGAGCTGTCCTATTGCATCTACCATCCAATTTTAGAATATACTATCAGTTGTTAGCACTATCCTTAGCTTCGTGAGCTTTCACACTGGCTATAGGAGAGGGTTACAAAGGCAGGTCTTAGCAAAAACATGCAGTTGGGTTCCAAGTAATATGGCAATCTTTGCAGCCGCTTATAAGGGGTATGCGTGCATGGGGGTGTGTGGGAGAGTGGTAGTATGCAATGTAAAGCCAAAAAGAAATATTTTTTTGCATTTCCTGAATCTGCTCTACAACTAGACTGGAAGCCAATGTAAAAATAAGGAAAAAATTATCCCTATATTATATATCTGTATTTCAAACTGCTTTCTAAAAATTGTAGATTTTTTTTCATGGTGACTCTTTTGCCAACAAAATAAATTTCAGAAATTAAAACAGTCACTTCATCCTCCAGATACCTTTCTGAGAAACTGTTTAATTGTGACAGGCTAGAGGTGCCTCCTTGGACAGCTGGTTTTATTTTGGTGACTTTCCATCTCTACAGCTGACTGCAGTTTTTATGGGCATGGTTGGTAAACTTCTTTCACGCCAAATTATTGCCATACATAAATAACTACATTCAATTTAATTTGGCATCTAAATCTGGTAAATCTACAAAGTTCTTTTCTTGGGCACATTTTAGAATTGTTTCAGTTTCTCATTATGTTGGTCTTTTTTTAAATTTATTTATTTATTTTTTATTTTTATTTTTTTTATTTTTTCCAAATGAGAAGTCATTTGGGAAAGGTGTTCACTTTTTTTGCATTCTAGCCAGGAAACTGGACATTTCTGATACTGAAACAGTCATAAGGAGAAGTCAAAGTAAATGAAAGCGAGTTAAAAGTAAGTTAAAAGTGCTGAGCATTCTTTTTATCAAAGTGAGACTGTTAGGACTTGCTTTGAGACAAAAATGCCTTGAATGTATTGGTTTAAAAAGTGCTTTCTAACTATTCTCATAAATAGCAATACTTTGATGACCCTGTTAATGATTTTAGCATCAACATTCACCCTTAACATCTTTTCTTTTGTTACTGTGACGGTACTGTTAACTTAAGCATGTGATATCTGAAACCATTTAGTAACATCTACTTCCACCACCTGGTCAAATTTTGGCTTTCTTTTTTCTTAATGAGTCCAGTATATTTACACTGTCTTACTGGGGCCTGCACCAATGTGTAATTTACCCTTGATCTTTTACACTTGTTTTTAAACTATTGTCTTGGAAATACATCTTTGAATTTAATTTAAAATATCTCTTGAACCACAATTTACTGAAAAGTTAAATGCCTCATCGTATTTGCATACTGTTTTTCAACCCAAGTATGCTGAGAAGTAAGGGTGACAGAGCACTGGAACAGGCTGCCCAGGGAGGTTGTGGAGTCTCCTTCTCTGGAGACATTCAAGACCCACCTGGACATGTTCCTGTGCCACCTCACCTAGGCGTTCCTGCTCCAGCAGGGGGATTGGACTAGATGATCTTTTGAGGTCCCTTCCAATCCCAAACATACTGTGATACTGTGAGAACTGTTGGTTAATTTCAAACCCTGCTCACTGACTTTTCTTCTTGTACAACCTTTGCCAGATGCAATTTTACACATATAATTAAGTATATTTTAATTTTCCTATTAAAATGTAACTAGTTATACCGAGACAGGAATTCAGATTTGATATCTCTTATGAAAAATGTTTTCTGACACTGTAATAATCCATGCTTTTGTAGATTTTTGCTTTGTACATTTTCTTGAGCACTAACATTTACATGGTGGTTTTTTTTGTTTGGTTGGTTGTTTTTTTGTTGTTGTTTTTGTTTGTTTGTTTGGTTGTTCGTTTTTGTTTTGTTTTGTTTTCCTTTCCTTACATTCAGATACATACTTATCTATGTTTGCTTGGGTGTTACTATGCAATTTTGTTGAGTATTGTGTTCCTTGATAAAATATTTATTACATTTATTGTGTAGAACTGGGCTTCCCTGAATTTATTTCAGATGTTTTAGGTTTTTGTTGTTGTCATTTGTTTGTCTCTATTTGTTTTGATCTGTTTTTCCTTTGCTTTTTTTTTTCCCTAGCTCATTGGGGAAATCCAGTTTACTTTGGCTTGCAGTGATGATTGTTTTCAAAATTAAGTTAATAGCTAATCTCATTTTGACATTCTGACCTGGTTATCAGTTATAACAAATAATTCAATCTCTAATCAGTCCATCTGTTAACTGCTCAAGGTCAAGTGCCTTAATTTCTTTAAAAACATGATGCAAAACATTAAACAGAGATCCAAAATACTAATTGATACTAAGGAAAGGGACTATGTCTCTTCTATATTTCTCGTATAACTGCGTGACTTTATGTGATTACTTTTCTTTAATGGAATACATTTTGAATCTTCAGCTTTTCTGAGCTTTCTATGTAGTGTGTGGACAATTCCCCTCTTTTCAATTTTTCACCCCAGTGTCATCTTATTTCACATTTAATTGCATTATTTGAAAGGATTGTAGTTGATTCATGCAGTTCTCTGACAGCATCTTCCAGCCTAAGGAATTTAGTTGTCTTCATTTATTTGATTATCTTTTCTTTCCCTTGAAGATTTAATTTATCTCATCTCTGACATCTAGCAAACATAATGAATAGCAGTTCTGTTATGTGTCTGTCTATATATTTTTCAGAACTGAAAATTATAGAATTTCTTTTTTCCATCCATGATATGAAGACCTGTATGAAGCATACATACATCAGTAACTATGTTAACAGGAATAAAAAACTTTCATTACCCCAGGTAGTTGAAAGAATAACACAACAAAGCAAATGACTACTTAATAAAATGTTGAAGTTCTGCAAGTGTAAACAAATAGAATAAGGAAATAAAACCCTATACTAAGCCATCAAGATTTCATTAAAAGTCTTGTTTTAAACATAGATGTTTACATTAAATGTATTTATCTTCTCATTTGGAAAATTTAGTGTTGAATTTTGATGTGTTTGTTATATATAACAAAGTTGGATGTAAAATTAAAAAGAAACGAATGAGGCCTCTGACAATAACACAAGACTTCACAATGTGTTTCTTTAAAAGAGCACTAACTATTGCATAGACTAGAATGAAACTTGGAAACTCTGGAAGCTGACACGCCAAAGGCATCAGAACTCCTGTTTAATAAAAGCTTTGTAGAGTCTATGACAAGTCCATAAAAGTGAAGATTTTTCTAGGGGAGACAGCCAATATGCTCCAGTTGTACTTTGTAAGGCTATAACTGCTAAGCCTAAATACACATCTATATTGGAAAAAGCTGGACTGGCAGAAGAAGGAGAAAGGGATTACCAATGAGGTAGACAAAGTCAGAAAATTTAATTGCAAATTTTGCTGTAGACAATACAAGCAGTGTTTTGATCTCATTATAATGGGCAAAGGTGATTTTTGGACCTGTTGATGTCCTGTGTGCTATTTCTGTTGCCACAACAATGGTATAATATTTGCTAAATTAGTTTTTTACTACTAAACAGCTAATAGGTAATGCAAAACCAAATTCTTTTTGTGGTGAGACCAAGACCCAAGGGTCTGAAACTTGACTTGCTTAGGTATTTGAACTCTAAATGGCCTGAAACTAGATTTATACTGAATTTCTTGCCTCTCGTATAGCTTAGTGTCAGACCTATTGTCTTCTACAAAGTGTAAAGTTTTAATTGATACACAGAATGTAGCCAGGTAGTTTCAGGACTGAGTGATGCAGTGGTGTGGGAGCCCAAAGCCCTTTTTTTGTGTGGAACACAGGGTCAGAAGAGAAAACTGAAGTTATGTTGCTGCCATTTTCCCATTAGCCCTTTGGTTAGAAAATTCCTTGAAGGTTGGGGAGATCAAAATAGAAATGTCTTTGCTGATTCAAACTTATTTCTCTTGTTAATCAAGAAATTATCTTAATCTCTAGAATACTGAACATTGTGGTGTCCATTGCCCTCTGTACTTGCTGTTATACCTGTTCTTTCTTGTGTAAGTATAATCAAAATTTCAGTTAAGTAGGTTCTAGAATACAAGGACTACAAACTCCTAGTGTGTTTTCTCACTAAAAGATGAGAATAATAACAGTATTTATCTCTGATTATTGATTTGGCACAAACTGGAACAACTTCAAGAAAAGGTATTGTTGGAAATCTTTTCCCTCAGATGCTCTATAGTTGAAGCAGTCTCAGTTAATGCTTCATATCTATGAAGATTACATAGAAACCTCATATGTGAAAGGTAGTAATGGAATCCAAAGTTGGGTTCTTGTAGCTCCCAGGTAAATGTCTTTCACCGTGAGGAATATTTTTTCTTAAGTAAATATTTAAACCATCTTATGAAGATGGAAGAGCTCCAGCAGAGAGACTGTGGAAATCCCAAATGAGATTATGGAGTACTTGACCAATGCTGCATCCTGCTAGACCAAATGTGGTAACTTCCATTTCCTTGCATACAGGCTGAGTACTTCTTTTTTTTTTTTCTGCTCAATCAAAGCTGATATCTTGTTAAGCAACATAAAGAGGTATGACCCTCACATTTTTGAGGAATTTTTTAAGTCAATCGAAGAAATATATTTAGTTAGTGGTTGTTTCTGTTGAAGAAAAAAATGTTGATTCATATTTGACTGGATTCTTGTGTGTTTGAATCAGCTGCTATTATTTTCAAATTTAAGTGGAATGTCAGACTTCCTTAGTAATATTATATGCAACTACAAGGAACACCAGAGGACATGACCCATAAAATAATAAAAAGTCCTGATTAATCAAAGTTTAGGAAGTAGAAATGAATGACAATCATGAATTAGCAAAAATGTTACTTATACCATAATGTATGACAACTTCTAATGTAGAACATTTCTAGGGTGTTATTTAAGATTTTAATAATAAAAGCATTTAATTAAATGAGAAAAGCCTCAATAATTTTTATTTATTTTCTTGTTAGAGTAGTAAAAGTAATGTTTTGCACTATTCTAATGGTTCTAACAGTCACACTACAGATGCATTTGGCCCTTTGCCTTTTGGATTATAGGCAAGTCGTAGATTGTTGTTGTTTGAAAGCTAAAGTAAATCAGGCTGTTATGAATTGCTAAATGCAAGATCAAACCCATAATCCTCTTTGGATAACTGCTAGGAAAAGAAGAAAAAAAAAACAAAAACAAAATAGAACTATGAACCATGTTTTTCAGGCAGAACAGAATTTCTCGATTTTTTAAATCATGTTCTTGCATGCTAGCTGGTGAGCTTAAGAAACTGTTATCATTGGGAATTAAGATAATTACACTTATCAGTAGATGGGAAATCTTAGTATCACGAATGGAAAGAAAATACTTTGATATTTCTGTACTGATTCTTACCTCCATTTGGCATAAAACTCTTGGCTGAAACAACACAGAACTACTAAACCTGCCTTATAGGATAATAGATTGAGAAATCTACCAGAAAAAAACTTTATAGAAGACTTGTTTCTCTGTAATTGTGTTAAAGAGCAGATGCAATCCTCTTTGCAGCACTTTGACTCTATTGCAAGTAAAGCAAAAATAAAAAGCATCTTCAATGTATACACAATGACTTCCAGTAACAGGGTGCTGGTACTTAAGGCAAGTGTGTCCTCACAGCATTTCCCTAAATATAATGATTCATTTTGGGTGCACTAAACAAATACAAGGTTGAAAATGCTTAAGAAAGCTGATAGAGGTCCTTAATACACCAACAAAACTATTAACATTTGATCTTTTCATCAAAAGCTTCCTCATACAATAACTACATGGATTTGGAGGCAAATATATTAATTTTTTCTGAAAATGTAGTTGGAATTAAATTGAGAGTTATTAGATGCAGGAGAATAGTGTAGCTCACCTTTAACAGTTCAAAAAGGAGGACAGTAGGATGAGGTGAAGATTATTTTACAGGGACATTGCAGTAGAGATATTCTGCTCCTTTGACTTCTTTTTTTTTTTTTTTTAAGGCTGAAGCTTAAGGAAATCTAATTTAAATGCCTTTGGTGTATTTTTAGGTGTCTTAGGGATAACTCACCACTGAGAGGTGTGATTTAGCTGAACCCAGTGAAAACGTGAGCTCAGTTAATGATCAGGATGGAAGTTCTGCAAAGGGAACACTCTTAAGCCCTCTTTGGCTTTGCAATATGTGGAGTTGTCAGTAACTCCTTCAGAGCCTCAGTTATTGCCATTTACAGAGTTATTCTGAGCTTCTGCTCAGAGTGCACCAGACAAAAGTTAACTCTGTGCTTGCATGAAGAATTGTCTATTCAGGATAACTGAGCAGTAGACTGAGGTTTCATATATTTGAAAGACTCTGGCAAAATTTATTAAATTGATTCTGAGCATTCATGTTCTATTATTGTCACAGATTCTGTAGAGAAAAATGAAAGGACAGCTGTTAAAACAGTTATATAAAAATAAGTTATGAAAAATACTGTCACCTGCCTTGTAAATTAGGGAGGGTTTTATACACCTAACCTTACCTGGATTAGCCATCTAATCCTAAAAGGTCATCTGGGATCATTGAGTGAAACAGGAGGAACTGATCCAAGGGATGATTTGTCCTCCCTATGTTACTCATCTGTCAGAGCAGGGACAATCTCTCTCCAGAGGTTCTCATCTGCCTTCACTGATGATGGAGCAGCCTACACTGGCAGATGGGTTTCTATGGAACAGAAAATGAAAACATTCATACATATTGGGAGAATTGTGGTTTTTTCTTGTAAAAATCAAAGACTTTTCCTCCTGCACTTTAGCCAAACATTTCTAGCTGATCTTTCCTGCTTCATTTTGTATGCCTTCCTCTGAGCCTTTCAATAGTGACATGGAAACCAGAGCAGTGCATTCTTTTGTTGCAGAAATCTTTGCAGTGGTGCAGACTGTTTCCATGCTATGGTCTCTGCTTCCACTCATCATCTTTTCTGTAGGCTAACAACTCCGATTCGGTCACGCTTAACCTGGACGCAACACTCACACTGAGTCTTTGTTGGAGCAGAGGGGGGAAATTATTATTTTGTGTCACTTCTAGGCTTCACTTCTTTTCACAATTTGTCATAAAATGTTTATTGTTTTAAGAACAATTTATCACATTCAGATAGTGTTTCTCTGTAATATTTTATATCTTTTTATATCTTTATATCTGTCCATCCACCTTTGTTCATCTTTTTCATTGGATTTTTTCATGGAAATATTTATAAGATCACAGATTATGATTAGGTTTATTTTGGGGGTTCTGAAAAAAACTTTACAAAGGGTGAAATACTCTTCTCTTACCCTTTTCCAGCATTATGCAAATCTTTATTTGAAATTAGTTTTGCTATAATTCCTGGTTTTGAGAATGGAGATCACCACCTAAAATAATAAATTCTTCTGAGTATCTGCTTATACATTATTTTTTGTGAATTTCTCCATGCTTTAGGTACTGACGTTCCTATAATTCCTAATAAATGTTATTCATATCTAATGTCATCTTTATACTCAGCACTCTTCTTTACAGTGGTTTTTAATTTCTTTTTCTTTGCTTCTTTCTTAGAAGGTAAAGGAAAAAGGAGAAATCCTCTTCATGACTTCAAAAAAACAGGAGAGTTGATGCTCATTAAAGTCAACAAAACACTGGAAGTAAAAACCAAGTTGTTAAATACCACTGAGCAATGTGCCAAGAGATGCAGCAGGAACAAAGGCCTTTCATTCACTTGCAAGTAAGTTATGTATATCTATTATTGTTATGGTTTCTTTTTTTGCTAGTGGGACCTATATAACACACTTTGACCAAAGGTCTCTCTGTAATTGTCTCTAGTGGTAGCTTGTACTGTCGACAACCAGAAGACTGAGCTTTTTGGTTTCCATGATCTTCTACCTGTCCAGAGAATGTCCCTTCTGAAGCTTTATCTAGGTTTTTCTGTCATCTTAGGCTGTCCGATCTGTGATCTTTTCCATAACATAGTTGAAAAAATGTACTCATGTTAAGATGCGGATAACTTGTGTTACACTGTAGTGGTTGGCGAACATTTCTGAGATTTTTATGTCTCTTATAAAATGGTTATTGTCACACATCACAGCTGCAGTATTTCAGCACCACTTCAGACCATATTCTGTCTTCATTCTTTACACATTACTCTTGCTGAGATCGATGGGAACCTCACACATGGAGCACAGATACATGCACTGCTGAAGCTCACCGGCAACTTCTATGAATCTGATACAATGGAATCAAACCTTCTGGATTGCGTAATCATTATAAGTATTCGATAGCTATTCTTCAGCATCTGCTGTCTCTTAGAAACACATCATGCAGTTGATTGCTTGTCTGCTTTGTACATATTCTCTACTATTTTTTGGAACAAATCACTATTATTTTTTCCATGTATTAGACTTAAATTATTCTCCTGGCCTCTCTTAGACTAGACCATTAGCAGTAAATGAAAAGACATAAAAGCAGGAGAATCTTGGAGAGAATGGATGACTTCTGTACTGGTGAGTACCGGGCTAAATGTGAGCCTGATCTTGAAACATAGAAAAGTTTTGACAATTGCTACAAATGGAAGCTAGACCAAATGTGATAACAAAAGCTCTTCCTTGGCAGAAAAGGTCCTTGACTACAATTTAATCCTTCTTTAAGCCTTTAGTTCCAGTGATACAAGATCTAGTTTGTATTGTTTTGTACTTTTACTAGTTATATATGTAAACAATGAGCAGAGTTTACTTATTTCTGTCAGAAAATATTTTCCAGGCACTAACATTTTTTACACGGTACAAGCCACTCCTTTTCCTATTGGCAGAACTTCCAATGATATCATTGCCAAGTGGATCAGGTTGTATTCAATACACCAAGAGATCCTTGAGTTCTGATGGTCAGCAGCAAGAAGTATTGTAAAATTAAGTTTGGTATTATAAAAGATTCTGAATGATGTCAAGTAAACAAAAGTTCTTTATTCCAAATCTGCTTAGGAAAATTGTCTCAAGCTAGTTGTAGCTGCTCTGGCTGGTATGTTTTGTGTTCTGAAAATAAAAAGTAGGTTAACACATTTGTTGATTCCATTTTACATGCATAATAATCCAGAATCTCTGAATTTTTTAAACTTTCTAATTTGTGAGGATTTTTTTTTTTTTCTTTTGGGACAGCATCTGATGAATTAATTAAGGGGCAAATTCTCCCAGCTGTAATCAGTCAATGAAGCAACATAGGGGAGCCATGGGGGACCTAGAGAGCACAGCTTGAAAGAGTCCTACTCATAGATAGAAGAATTGCAATCAGTCGTGTGATTATTTTGCACTGAGGATGAAAAAGAATTACAAATCTGACTACTCATGCCCTGAATTTCCAGATTTCAATGACACATTTTTAGCAAGGAAGGTGAGCAGCAGACGCATAGCTGGTTAGATTTTGCCTGTGCTATCACTATGCAGCAGAAAAAGAAGGATTTTCTGTATCTGGGAAATCTGTGGTTTCCCATTTAGCCCCAGGTGAATCCTGGTGTAGTGTGTGTAGTTCTTTGACGCTGCTGTAAAAACATATTTGACACATGTTCACTGTTAAAGGAAATAGTGATTACTAATGTTTCCCTTTTATTCTTATGATCCCCAGTCTTTAACTTCATAGTAGCGTATGGTTACTACAAGGTGAAATTTGTTGCCAATTCAAATTATAACCGATTGGTTTACTGGTTGCCGTGGGATCATTCTAAAATAAGAAGAGAAGTAACACAAAATGGCATTTTAAATACTTGAAATATGAGACTTGGATTTTCCTTTGTTTACTGACATTTTCATGGCTTGATTCTAATACTCTGTATCCATCACTTACGTCACAGCAACCATATTTTATTTTCTAGATGCAAACCGAATTTGTTAAACTATTAAGATCAAATAAAATAGAAATACTTTGTAACATAATTGTGGCAACAGCACTGGGAGCAGCAAGAGCTGGGTCTGTGCCCTGTGAGGTGCACAAACAGGAACAGGATTTGGTTTCTTTTCTGCCGGAATGTGGTAAAGTAGCAGATTCCAGGCACTGCAGCCTTAGAAAAGATCAGTTACTCCTTTTTTTTTTTTTTTTTTTTTTTTTTTTAATCCCTGAGGGAAAAATATATATTAAGACAATTTTTGATTTGTTTAATATAAGTTTCTGTATCATTTGCAAGTACATTTTGAGTATTATGTCTGATAATCATTAATCCTTGATAGTTATAATTCTTATGCCTTTTTGTTGCAGTTTATATATGTCACTTCTCAGAATGGACCTTTTCTCTTTTCCCTTGCCATCATGTTCGCACAGATCTTGATCATCTCTAACTCAGTTACAAGATCCTTATCTCAACTTGTTTCTTCTTCATAATTCTTTTCCACATCCAAGTACCCCTTGATGACCATGAGCCAGCACTGTGCCCTTGTGGCCAGGAAGGCCAATGGCATCCTGGAGTGTATCAGAAAGGGGGTGGTTAGTAGGTGCAGAGAGGTTCTCCTTCCCCTCTACTCTGCCCTGGTGAGACCACACCTGGAATATTGTGTCCAGTTCTGGTCCCCTCAGTTCAAGAAGGACAGAGAACTGCTGGAGGGAGTCCAGTGTAGGGCAACAAAGATGATTAAGAGAGTGGAGCACCTATCTTATGAGAAAAGGCTGAGGCAGCTGGGTGTCTTTAGCTTGGAGAAGAGGAGACTGGGGGGGGGTGACCTTATTAATATTTACAAATTTGTAAAGGGTGAGTGTCACGAGGATGGAGTCAGGCTCTTCTCGGTGACTAACAATAGTAGGACAAGGGGTAATGGGTTCAAACTGGAACACAAGAGGTTCCACTTAAATTTGAGAAGAAACTCCTTCTCAGTGAGGGTAACAGACACTGGAATAGGCTGCTCAGGGAGGTTGTGGAGTCTCCTTCTCTGGAGACATTCAAAATCCACCTGGACACCTTCCTGTGTATCCTCATCTAGATATTCCTGCTCAGGCAGGAGAATTGGACTAGATGATCTCTTTAGGTCCATTCCAATCCCTGACATTCTGTGATTCTGTGAAGTTCACTTACCTTGGCTTTTTGACTTCATAACTCCCTGTGCATCATTTTCTGCCTTCTCTATCAGCTTTATTAACCTGCTGCTAAGCTGTTTTAATTTCTTTGTTCTACCACCATTTGTAGCCCATTACTCCCACTGTTTTCCTTCAGTCATCCTTCTACTATTGCATTCTACTATTCTACTATTCTACTATTCTACTATTGCATTTCTTATGGATAATATAGAAATATAATTATTATTTTATTGGCTATGCAGATGACTTTTGCAGACACATTACTTCCTTACCTACAAAGCTGTACCTGTCTTACCCTTTGTTATCTGTGTAATTTCTGGAGTGTCTTTGTATTTACACAGAAAGGAAATCTGGTATAGACCACAGGATTCCAGTATCTGATCAGAAAATCTACTGACTATCTCAGTACAAATAGCAACAGCAAAAAGTGTTGTGATCAACCATATCAGTAGAAAAATGTCCAGGAATTTGCTTAAATCTGTTGACTTTGGAAGTGTAAAAATCCTCCAGATTGGGCTCCAATAAAGGGTGGTTAGAAACTTTTATGTGCAGAAGTAGCTGAAGCCAAACTGGAAAGAAACCAAAAGGCAACTGAAAGGCAAAAACTGAAAGAAATGTTTGTAAACAATGCATTCTGCATTCCTACTTTAGGAGGGAGGAGGGGATAGGAGAATGTAATTGGAAAGGCAGGAAAGGTCAAGGATATTTTTGTGAAGATGGAGTTGAAGGCACTTGGATATGCTCATATTTGAGAACTAGCCAGGAGAGAACAGAAGGCTGAACAAGGGCAGAAGGATGAAGGTTAGCAGGTTGGAAACATTTGGAGTCAACGGAGTAGAGAGAGCAGTTGGATGAAAAATCTGTTTGGTGATGGAAACGATAATGAAGAGGATGTTTGAAAGAGAGAAGACTGAGGAGGTTGGATAGGACCTTGTAATATTTTTAACTGAAGCCAACAAGATCTCACACAGAAAAAGCTTGATGGTGAGAGGGGAATTAAATGAAGATCAAAGAGCTTTGAGTTGGAGGATATAGTACTGAGGAATATGGCACAGCCAAAGTATGGATGAAATGTACAAAATCCGTGTATCTTTTGGGTATTATTGAGTAGAGTTAAAAGGCCTTCCCAGGTCAGAATAAAATATCTCAGAAGGTTTGGGAGGACTGACAGAAATGTAGACTTTGTGGCAGGCTAGAGGCAAGAATGTAACGTCAATGAATTGTGATTTGGATCTACTGAAAAATTAAGGGAAAAAAAAAATATACATATATATTTTTTTCTTCCATACTTGAAAAACTGTTGCCCCCACCCAGGCAGTCAACTGTGTTTTAAAAAACCTTTAAAATATTTTAGCCATACTTAAGGAATTTGCTTTCAAAATGGTGTTAGGAGAAAGAGGTCTACACATTTCATTTAAAATATTGAAAAGGATATTTTTACTCCTCTGATTCCTGTTTGTCTGTCTTACCCCCAAAAAATCCACTTGATTCAGCACACATTGTATTCTATCCTTGAAAGCAGTTAAAAATAAGAGAAAAATAATAAAACAAAAGCATAGCAAGGAAAAGCATAGGTGTACAAACACAGTTTAGATTATTCATAAAAATAATCTTGTTTTCAAACAACTCTGTTGTTCTGGGCAAGAAACAGACTCCTTGTACTTGATTTGTTTCTTAAGCCATCAGTGTGAGATACTTAACTATTTCAGAGCCATATTGTAATGAGAGCAAATAAAATGGTTTAGTCTTTTTTTTTTTTTTTTTTTTTTTCCCTAGAAAAGCAGCACAACTGGGGACAGAAATGATGTCTCAGTCACATTTATCTCACTTTTAAAATGAAGATCTTAAATAACAAGGGAACTCTTAGATTAGTGTGAACAACCAAGCTGGTATTTCATGTAATGGCCACATCAATTTAATTTCTTTCTTTCTTTTTTTTTTTTTTTTTTGTTCTTGTCAGCACAGTTGTGGGTTTAAATAGTAATTTGGGTTGTTTCTCTGACTTTCCCAGTAAAAATAAATCTGATGTCATTGCATGCTCCTTGGCAGGCCATGTGTCATTATTATAAACCACACAGACATTTTTTTCTCATCCAGATTTTCTTTGCAGGGCCTTTGCTTATGACAGAGTTACAAAACGGTGCCATTGGTTATCCTTCAACAGCTTGACAAATGGTGTGAGAAAGAAGCAAGACCATGCGTTTGATCTGTATGAAAAGAAGGGTAACTGATTTATTTACTGATTTTGTTTTTCCAGCTATGCACAGGGAAAAAAAGCTGAAGTCAGTCAAAGATTTTTTGGCTGAAGGAGCATTCTGGGCATGGGATGGTTGCATCCTACAGTTTTATTTTAAAGTATCCTGGTTTTGCTGTCATGCAAGTTCATCTCCACATTTTGGAAAAATTATCAGTAGCTTTATTTGGGAAGTTACTGATCAATATTTTGGGGGAAAAAAAAAAAAAGAAGACAAGAACGTATGTGAAGAATTAAGCAGTATTTTGAATAATGAAGTGTTTAAAGGCTATAAAAATGTATTATTTTAATGCAAAAACTAACAATGAGATCTAGCTTTATATACATAAACCAAATCCCTAATTTTCTTCTCTTTTCTTTCAATAGACTATGTCAGGAATTGTATCATTGGAAAAGGAGCAGACTACAAAGGAACGATATCTGTTACCAAAAGTGGTATCCAGTGTCAAGCCTGGAATTCAATGATCCCCCATGAGCACAGGTAAGAGTTCAGCAGCAGAGACAATGAGAATAGTGCTCAGACAGCTTCCATAAACCATGATTTGACTTATTAGCAGACAAAGAATTTATGAGAAAACTGACCTTAGACAACAACATCTCTTGGGTATATTCATACCTTTCCCCAAGAGATGCCATTCTCCAGATCTCAGAAAATTTTTACCTTCTTGGGCTTTCTCCAAAGAGGTCTCTCCTAATGCCAACTTGTGTGTCTGGATCCTTTCCTCTCCTGTGTCAGATTTTTAGCTGTTTATATCCTTTTGATCTCCAAGCTACTGGGAGAAAAAAAACCCAAACATCTGCATAACTTCAGCCTGAGGTCTGGAAGCTTATCACTCTTTTCTAATCTACTCCCAGGAAATGAGTAATTTTTTAAAAATACATTATTAGGAAGCACGGGATATTAGCCCACATATATTATCAGTATATAGTTATTGTTACTACATTTTTTCAAACTATTAATTCTCTATTATTTGTAGAATATGTTAAACTCTGTAAAGCACTTAGAGGAGGCAACAAATACATGGAAAGGACTGAACAGATTTTTGAAGTGCTTTCCTTCAAATCATAAGAGTAATAACTAAAAACTGATGCAGCAGGCATGGAACTTAACTTTTGAGTTCAAGATCTGAGATAGAGAGAAACTGAAGCCATATCTACACCTTGAGAGTAGACTTAGTTCAACTATATCAGCTATGGAAAAAGAAGAAAGCCAACAACTTATGCCAGTAAGAGTAATAGTAAAAACAGATTCAACCACAACAAACATTGCTGGGAACTAGCAAGAGGACTAAGCAGTACTGGTCTACTCTTTGACTGTTTCTCTTTCAACCTTTTTATATTGGCTTTAGCCATTTAGATAATAAACCCTGAAGGTCCAAAATCAAATTGTTCTCTCACCCATAAGCTTCTTATCCCCATCCCTGCCTTTTGCTCTGGACACCCAGCATCAGCACTTTGTTTAGCAGGAGCCAAGCTGGAGATTCCTGGTGAGAAACTAGGCTATGCACTGCTCAGTCCTGTCCTGACCAAATCTATCCAGTGTGCAAGATGATATCTTGGAACAACGTGAAAAGGCAAAGGATACTTGGGTTTTCTCCTCTTATGATGTGTTACAAAGCTGAGCCTCAGGCTTAGACTTGACTGGACTTGGCTGCTTATATTATAGATGGCAGTGTGTCTGATTTCAGTGTGGGATCAGACCCACTTTTAATTGTGAACATATGATAAATACCATCAGCTCCAAAGCAATGACCTCTGGAGACTCAACACCTTGGAGTATACAATCTTCATCTTTTAGAAATGAAAGAATTCTCAATAATTACAGCCTAAGCAAGAATGAGCATTTATTCTACATAACATACACTTGACTTTATACTATTAAAGAAATAAAAGTGTCTGGATAGTATATATTATTACTAAATTACATTTTAATATACAGCATACACAGCTTTATCTAGTACATTTGGACAGCCACTCTTCTATGATGTATTTTATGGGAATGACTTTTCTCCTGCCTTGTGCAATAAGTTTAATTTTTAAAAGGTCACTGGATAAATGAGGTGGCTGCATGCTAATTTTGTTTTTCAACATCAGAAAATATTATTTCATCATCAGAGACATGAGGGAGATTGGGAGAACCAGACAGTAGTTGTGTGTTTGGAACTTATTAGTATGAAAGGCTTAGATTTTTAGGTCAGTTTTTCTCAACATCTGATTATCACCAAGTGCCATTGGAAAATAAATCCCTTTTTCATATTCACGAGAGAAATGTAGTTTACTGTTTGTTTGGTTTTGTGGATTTTGTTTGTTTGGTTTTGTTTTGTTTTGTTTTTCATTCTCTTTCTAGAAAGAATAGAAATAACTTCAGATTTTAAACTTGTGCTTGGATTTAATGCATTATACTTTTATTTATTTTTATTCCAGTAGATCCTGGAACTCCTAGCTGAAATCAGTGTTCCATTATTTCCATTTCCATCCTATTACAGACAAGCCCACCTTTTTTCCTTTTTTTCCCCTCTTTTTTTCTCTTGAGAGTTTTTTATCTAAATGGACAAAGCCAATGCAAAAAAGGTTCAAAGATTAAAAAAATAAAAGACTAGACCAATACTTCACAGGCTTTTTGCTGCTTTCCATGACCTTTGCTGTGGTTGAATCTGTTTTTACCATCACTCTTACTGGCTTCAGTTTTTGGCTTACTTTTTTTTTCTTTTTTTTTTTCTTTTATTTTTTATTTTTTTTTTTTTTCTCCTTACCTAATAGATTTGAACTAAATCAGTGCACAGTTTTAGGAGTGGCTCTGTCTTCTATTTCTGGGTGGGTCTTTACTGCATCTCATCTTTTCCTCCCTCAAGAATGTTACTTCAGGACCTGTTGAAGTCATTTGTCTATCTGACCATCTTGAGTTTCTAATGCTATTCATGTAAACATTTTTAAATGTTCTGAGAGCATATCTGACATAATTTGAAATGTCTTTTCCTTATATTTTCTAACATCTATAATTTCTGAGCAGAAAGATTTTCCAATAGGAAAATTAAATAATTTTTTCTAATACGCACTGACATTAACACATACATAGGTTGCAATATCCCATCAGAAAAGTTTGCCTGGGGCTGTCTTTAGCTAAAAGTTTTTGAGAAATTTATATTACAAGACTACAGAGGAAACACAGAAGCAATAATTTTATAGATAGTGGTAATAAGATGAAAATTATTCTCTTCAAGTGCCAAAAATAAGAAAAACATTCTTAACTAAAGCTTCCACATTGCCTTCAGTAACCACAATGCAGTTAACAGAGGTATTTTCTACTTCAGTTAGTTCAAAGGTTTCATTAATGGGAATAAAACATGATTAAAATGTCACATGGCAGAATATTCTCTCTCTCTATATATATTATTTAATTTAAATTTATTTATCTCTAACATAGAATTTGCCAAGGGCAGAAGAAACCATACATTTCTCTTCTGATTTTGCATATAAATTAAATCAGTATCTGTGTATAAAGACTGTCCCAAGTGTTTAGCTTGGTTTCCTAAGCTGCAAATGTTTACAGTCTTCTATAAGAAGTTAGATGAAATTTTATCGCTTTTTTTTTTCACCTAGAATACTGATACATTTGGAAAAAAGCTCCAACCAAACAAGAAACACATCAGGACAAAATAAATGAAAAAAAATCTGAAAACAAACAAACAAGCAAGTAAAACAAAGCAACAACCACGAGCAAACACCCAAAATAAAGTATTGGGCATTTTCAGATTAAAAGGTGCACATAAGCTGTGATATTTCCACCAGAACTTAAATACACTGAAGAAAAAAATAATAAAAAAGTCTTAGAAAGCTCAAAAATTTAATCAATTTATTAAGTAGAATTACAAGTTTTGTGTTATCCCTATGTGTTTTGCCCAAATTTTCAATTAACAAGAAAGGAAGTCTTAATGGAATTGAGCATAATTCTGAATTTAATGTGTTTTTTAACTACCAAGATTCAGCTTCTGTGTTTACACATCACTGCAATGAAATGGGCAGTGGAGTGTCACTGGGTTTGTCTGCAATGTGCAGCCTGAGCGTGGTCAGGAGCTCTTGCAGTGGCACTGAACACAACCTACTCTGGAGTTGGTCTCCTTACTACAGGGTTACTGATTCCCTAGTTTGTGAGGAAAAATAACTAGTATTGCTTTTATGTATAAATACATATAGATACACATCTGCAGATATCTCTATATGTTGATGTGTATGTGTGGGTTTCTCTAGAGGTAAGTGCATAATTTTACAGACAGTTAAGAACACAAAAGCTTGACCCCGGAGAGTTTATATTTGATGGACTGAGCATAAGCAGCAAAGTCTTATATACTAAAAATGCATGTTAGGCAAAAAATATGGTATTAGCTCACATTTCTATTAAATCACTAAAGAAAAACAAAGTGCTTAGCATTGGCCTGAGAACCCCTAATCTAAGGGAAAAATCTTAAGGGATGTTGTTATTTAATAGCTCCTTATAGCGAAACCAGAAAATAGAATGAAAGCACAGTTGAAGTCAGCTAGGTCACTGTTAAATGACCTAATTTGTACAATAGCAATGGTGATGGGTCTATAAGTAGCAGACCCTAAGGTGACAACAGTGAGACTTGTGGCAGAATATGAAGCAAGACAGCTCAGGCGGGACACGGGGAAATTTCTGATGCTGAAATGCAAAGCGGTCTGTGGTTTTGGGCAGTGAAAGGCTCTCAGCATGGGGTGTCACACCACTCAGTCACGCTCACACGCTCCTGATGCTCAGTTCGAGCGGCTGCCTGGCCGGGGATGGGAAGAGGTTTCTCTGTGGGTTTCATGTAGTAGGTGCCCACTAAGCCTAACTGGGCCTGCTTTATGTGCACATCATGCGTAGGAAAGGTAGGTCTGACATGTCTATGGACCCAACAAATTTTTCTTCTGTGTACTAAGTACATTTTTCCCCCTTGTCCAAGGGCTTCCAGCATTGTGTGAGTAGATATGAGCTTGTGAAGGAGCGTGCAGCAAGGGCTGGCAGGGACTGTGCTGCTGCCTCTGGCTCTGCAGCAGATAGTTGGCTCCGAACACCCAAGGGATGGGTAAAACTCGCTAGAGCAAGCTAAGGGCTAGACAAATTGTCCCTGATTTAGGCCATTGATTGAGTAATCCTGACTGAAGATGTGTATTTGTGTATGCAAAGATGTTTGGGTGTGTGCATTTGTGCAGGCAGGGTGGGGGGCAAAGGAAGCAGAAATGTGATTGTTTCTAACTGTACAAAATAGTATGATTAACACCAAAGTTTGCATGCTCTTATACTGTAATGATTGTCATTTTAAAACTAGCTTTTTACCTTCGAGCTATCGGGGTAAAGACCTGCGGGAAAACTACTGTCGAAACCCCCGAGGGGAAGAGGGAGGCCCGTGGTGTTTCACCACCAGTCCGGAGACACGCCATGAAGTCTGTGACATCCCTCTCTGCTCACAAGGTAACCCGGCACAGCTCTCATGGAAAATTCCCTTTTATCTCTTTGCAGGAGGTAAACAGAACTTCCAACAGTTTCAGTGACACTTACTCATGGACATTGGGGAAAGAATAGGTATTTCTCAGCAAGAATAACTCCTGTAGCAAGAAAAGCAGTTATTTGAGAAAGAGGAGATCTTGTTATGTTCCAGTACTCTGGAAGATTTGAAAAAGCTTTCAGGCTCAGCAGCTTTTCTTCAGGTCATGGGGGAACTGGAACAATGAAATCATGTTGATCACACAAATGTGACCCTGTTTTTCACTTGTCTAATCTATAGTGACTCCATTAACAATTTCAGTAATGCTGTGGGATAAATTATCTAGTGTCTTTCCATGGTAAAATCAACTTTTCTTCTCCTTTTTAATGAAAATATAGATACTGAATTACACTATGGAAACTCAATTTAAGCATGCATTTTGTTTTCCAAATGAATACTGTAAATAAGTAAAACTTTTTAGAATTCCAATCCTGTTAGACATTCAAGTCATAGAATTATAAAGACACTTCATGTGCACCACTGCATTTGTTGACTTCTAAGTTCTGTTAACCTCCAAACTAAGCTCTTATATCTTGCTAATCAGCCAATTCAGTTCCAGTCAATCAACCCATTTAAATTCTCAAGATAGGATGTTGTTAATTTTCCTGCTAATGTGTCATGTGCAATAGCTGCACAGTAGTGGGGGAAGGGAGAGGGAAGGCGGGAGAAAAAGAAGGAAGAAGAGAATGATTTACAAGGAGCTCAAAAAACTATTAAAAGGTAACATTTAAAGATCAATTTAAGTGAACATCAAATGGGATAAGTCCTGGAGCTCACTGCAGGATGAAGACTTCAGTAGCGGATGTTTTGACTGAAGAATGAGATCTGTAATTGCATAAATTAGTATTTGCTAAGTGATCCTTCATTACAGTTACTCTAATTAGGGGGTGCTTGAGAAATGTGTCTATACTTAAATACGGTGAATTTATTTTATATTTTAAGACTTCTCATTCTAAATTATGAAGCATATTTTGTTCAGCAGTGATTTCAAATCCCTTTGGTAGCTTTCGCTCACTCTCCCTCCACCCCCCACTTTCCCAAACCAGGGCTGAAAATGTATCTTAGTTTAAGCTGCCAAAAAGAATTAGTATCGAAAAGAAACAGTATCATATGTAGCTGAAAGTTCTGGGAATGTAAAGAGGCAGACTGTGCTGCATTGAAATTCAGCCATTATTCTGTACTTAAACTTGTGCTATAATTATATTATGGCTTAGAGTGATTTAGAATAATAAATGTTACTTAATTATAAAATATCACCTCTGAAAAATACTCCTTCCTTAGATATGTGTCTCTCTCTTACTAACCATAGGTAAGATTAAAAATCTTCTAGGAACATGAATGCCTCTAGCAGCTCACACCCACCTGCCTTGAAACCATAAGTGTCCTACAAAGTGATACTGAATTTAAGCATCTGGATTAAATCTAAGAAAGAGATGCACTTCTATTCCAAAGGACATTTGCCATACCAGCCTAACTAAATGATATCACTTTTTTATACCTCTTCAGGTCAATTTCTATTTATAACAACAGGGATATAAATATATATACATATATATATATATAAAAAATATATATTTATTTTTCTGTGTATGTGCTACAAGTCATCATAATAATAAATGACTAGTACATTTTTTTTTTTCTCAGTTGAATGCATGACCTGTAATGGAGAGAGTTACAGGGGGCCAATGGATCACACTGAGTCGGGCAAGGAGTGTCAGCGCTGGGATCTTCAGAGACCACACAAGCACAAATTTCGTCCAGAGAGGTAACCCCTCCTCCCCTTCAAGTAAATCCATGTGGTTATAATCTGAAAATTACACACATTCTGGAACCAGGTGGACAAAATCAGCATTAGGTGAACTGAAATTTGTGGAGTTCACCAGTTTTAGTTGCTTGGACTTCTGGCCCATGGTGCATGCAGGCTGGCTACAGTCACGATGGAGATGCAGGATGGGGACTGGAGGCTATTTTGTGCACTTATGGCTGCATTCCATGGCTGTGTAGTGCGGTGATATACATGGGCTGCATTTATGGATCAAAATTTCCTCCCTAGCTTCATTGATAATAAAAAATTAACCTCTGAATACTTCTGTGTATGCTGTTATGCAACTTCAGTCAGCTTAAAATACCTTATAGAAATCACATTAAAAGTAATTAAAAGTAATATATTTTTGTTAAGAGTTCTTAAGACAGTTACTGAATATGAACTTGCAAACTTGTCAAGTCAGAGTATGTTCCTCTTTTGAAATATTGAGCAGCTTGAAGCTATATATAGTCTTCTGTTGTTATGAGGTTTAAGTATCCAATTTGTTTGACCAAAATGTTTGTCCACTATATGATTTTTTTTATCAGCCCACGAAAAGAGTTCATGTTCTGGTTTGTATTCTATGCATAAGGATTTGTATTTCAGACTTTTTTTTTTTTTTAATTTAGACATATATATATAATGCCAAAAGATGAGGCAGAAATAGTAAGACAAATTGCATCCCCATTAGAGTTTGTCCTAGAGGGTAAAATCCACCAGATCGCAAAGGGTCATCTATAATACACCCTTTTGGAAGGGTTTTTTGTGAGAGCTTAGGCCACACAGGAGAGCCTTTGTGTTTCTCTTACACTGGACTAATATTTCATTTTAATTTTACTCTGGATTTTGGATTAACTCCATTTATAAAGTGGAGTGAATAAACTTAAACTGCCAGAGGAAGACTGCAGGAATCAATGATCTCGGAATGAATGAGACCTTCTCCTGAAAGTATCTTTATTTAGGTTGAAATGTTCCACTAAATAAAGCATTATTTTTATACTCAGAAATACAGGTACTGGTAGATTCTAGAAAGCCCAATTATTCAGCAAAACA
Source organism: Nesoenas mayeri (assembly GCF_963082525.1). NCBI lineage: Eukaryota > Metazoa > Chordata > Aves > Columbiformes > Columbidae > Nesoenas > Nesoenas mayeri. Next base: position 11,657,388 of record NC_137541.1, read on the forward strand.
TTAAAGATCTGCGGTTTTGGAGTTTATGTGACAGAACTTTTTCTTCTTGGCTCAGATGATCTGCTTCATGAACAATAGCAGGTTCTCCCATAGTTCTGCTACAATAAATATTTTGTAGTAGCAGAATGGGACTGAAGATTATCTGTTTCTGAGTTTTGCCATGTACTTGCTTTGCATTCTAGAATGTCACAGAAAGAATTTTGTTCCTTGGGAGTGAAGCATTTATAGAACTTCTGGGTATAAACAATAATAACTTTACTGTCAGGAGGAAATTTAGTTCTTCTGCTAATTTTGGATTGCTCACAAAATGACTTTTCAGACTAATTACAGTCTCACAAATTATAATTTTCCTTCTTGAAAGATTTCCTTAAGAAAACAACTTTTTGAGAGTTTTCAAACTGTAACAAAAATGTTTTTTCTTTAAAAAGGAACAGATCCAGGTTGAGCTGATCTGTATGGGCTTTCAGAAGAGAACTTGGGTTCCATTACATTTCTAATACACACTGGTGTTAATTAACTTCATGGAATGGTCACTAAAGGTAGTGAGAATTACATTTTGATTAGACTAATTTTTAAATACATTGTGTTTTTTTGGCTTGATTTTTTAATTATTTTTTATTTTTTATTAGTCATTTAAGTTAGAATTAAAAGATGAGGTCTGAAATAAATTACTCATTAAAACAGAGCAATCTCTGGAGCGGCTTATACTGTATCACCTAGAAGTGATGTGAATATTCTGGAAACTGGGAAGGACTACCTGGAGAAATTTAAACTTGTTTTCCTTTATGGATTAATCACTTGCAATGACAAAGAAAGGGAGGTAAATCTTTGGAAGTTCTTCAGTCTGCCTGCAATGCTTTCAGCTCAGGGTGAATACATCTCACCTTTACTTTTTGTTGCCTCAGTGAATTATTCCACATTTATTCCTGTCAGAGGTTACTTACTGAAGAAAACTGATAATCATAGAATCATAGAAGTGACTGAAGATAGTAGTAGGAATCCCCCCAAACAATGACCTGGTTTTAGATATTAGTAGATGCAGAATCATATTCTGAAGCTCCAGTTCTACGTACTCCTCATGTGGAGGATTATGCCTCAGTATGGAAGGAAGATCATTGAGGGTAATTACTTAGGCATAAGACAGCATAGAGAAGCAACAGTTCTTTTCTGCTCATACTTTCTGCTCAAAATTGAACATACTGTGATAATATGTACTTATTGCATGGAAGAAAGTGAGTCTGAAGTGCAGTACGAGACTAGAATAACTCCATGTGTTCTTTTATTAAAATACTCTGTTTTATATGTCTTGTATGAAATATTATACAATAACAACTTTCCAGCACTGCATGTCTTTTAAAATAAAAAAGAAGGGGAAAATAAGTATTGGTGAGGAGTTTTAGACACTAAGTTTCACTTCAGTTCCAGAAGAGCTAGAAATCAGCATTGATCTCTTCAAAGAGAATAAATGTTATTTCTTCATCTAACCCTTTTTTTCCCACCCCCAGAAACTGAGAAAAAGTTTTGATTGTGAATCAGATTTGTATTTTAATGCTTCATTTCAGTTTCAGCAGTGAAGTACAGCTACTGTGGTTTCAAAGGGGAAATAAAAAGAAATATGTGGCGTTCTGAAAGATGTTGGAAACCTCAGGCTATTTGTTGGGTCCAAGCAAGAAATCTGTGTCCAAGTGTCCTGGCTGAAGAAGGAGTGTGAAGAGCAAAGGGATGAGCTCTTAGGAAATCCTCCACAGTCTCACTGCTGAATTGTGGGGAACACTTTGAAGCTCTGTCATTTATCTCATCCCTAATATTTGCTTCTTAAAGGGGTTAGCTGGCCTTTTCTATAGGAACGGAGGAACTGCTTCTTGTTGGTTATGAAGGAAGGCAGAAGTGTGCTTGAACATTGTGGGAAGAACCAGTGACTGCAGAGGCTGTTGTTAGTCTAGAAAAGGGCACACACATAATAGCAGATGGAAAGATACATTTCACAGAAACTACTCGATCCCACAAAGACATTCAAAGCTTGATCCATCTATACTTCAATTTTAGTTAGTAAATAACATATTTTTTACATACTGTGGGACCATATCTTACAATGTTAGGAAGGACAAAGCATTCAGTGCTATGATAGATATTTGCCTTCTAGAAAGTAGATTCTTAACATCACCAGTTTCTTTTAATACCTTTTGGGAGCTATGACTGCAAATACCTTGCCATGCCTGGACTCACTTAGGTTCCTGAATATTGCTGTGAACTCTCCATTGTTACTTGACACAGAACATGTGCTGCCAACATCAAAGCCCAACACTGCACCTACCAGGTGGCCAAAGCCATCTCATTTTCTGCTATGTTGTTAGCCCATTAACTGCTTCCAAAATCCTTGAAGACAATTTGTTCCTATACAGTTTACCTTCTACCTAGCAGAAAACAAGGTACTGCTTCTAGATATCAAACTACCACATTCTTGACTGACCTTAAATTCTCACTTTTGTGAGGTTTCTACTTGTTGGTGTTATTTGCTTTATTTTTTTTGTTGTTGTTTCATTAAATTCTACTTAAATCCTATCCTTGTCTCTTCTATAGATTAAGGAACCTGATTTTTCCCAAGGAATGGGAGATTAAGTTGCAAATGCATGAATCAAATTTTGAATGATTGTTTGACAGAAAAACCATCCTAGCAAAAACACAAACTTGTAAATAATATTTTCCTCTGCTTGTGTGAAAGACATCTGCTTGCAGTTGTAAATGGGTTCAGGTTCCCAGGTAGTTAACTTTATTGTTCTATTACATACTTTTCAAGTTTCCCTCAGGGGCAAATTTACTTTTTGTTTCTTTTACAAACATGTTTCAATTAAACTGGAAAACCAAGACAATTTGTATTCACTGAAGGGGAAAAAAGTCTGCATTCATCTCCTTCTCTTTAAGTTTATCGAATTTCATGTGACACATTTATACAAAAAGAACCTCCTTATCTTAAATATCTGCCTGATGATTTGATGATGGAAGTAGGAACAAGGAAACAATTAAATGGCACAATAGTTTGAAATCTTAATGAGATAAGAAATAAACTTCCATCTTGCTTTATTTTTCTCCTTTTTTTTTTTTTTTTTTTTTTCCCAAATGCTTGAAATGAGGGCATGACCTAGAATGAGCTCTATTACAAAAATGGAGCCATCATTAGTAACAGCTATCCAAAATAGCTTCCAGTTTGAACCCAGGGCTGTTGCACTGAAGAACCTGTTTTCTTAATGAGTCCAGCATGCCAGGCAGTGTTTATATAATCCACATTTAATTGGGCTGTTTCAGAAAAATGAGTGGCTTCAGAGTCTGGTCATCAGTTGACAGACACAAGAGCAAGAGCTTAGCAATTAGCAGAGTTACCCCATCCGGTATCCTGTGCATTAGCACAGCAGGGAATCCCCTCAGTGGAGGTCTGATTCTGCTTCATATTTGTGAAGAGATTTTATGTTATTAACTTTCTAAGAGTGTTGAAGATTATCTGCATCCATCCCACAGGATCAGACCCAAGGTTAATATGAACTGGTTCTTGTTTGCCTCTGCTGAGGAGTCTCCTTTAAGTACCTTGTACAAGTCAGTGCAGTGTTGCCAGGAAGAATTCCCTGACACCTTTCTTGTTGTGGTTTGCAGATATCCTGACAAGGGCTTTGATGATAATTACTGCCGCAACCCTGATGGCAAGCTGAGACCATGGTGCTACACTCTTGACCCTAACACCCCCTGGGAGTTCTGTGCAATTAAAATGTGTGGTGAGTTCAAGCAAAATTTATTACTTCCTTTTCCTTTCCAAAATCTGGACAGAGATAGTCCAAGCAATATAAGACCACTGTTAGTTCATTTGTTGCACTTTGTTGACTTTTAAAAAACAGATTTCAAAGAGGATCTCCTACAAAGACATTTTATTTAATCTAGACAGGAAATAAAAGAGTAGCATGTTAGTTAGCACTGGAATATGTGTATATCTTATGTACAGGAAATTGCATTAAAATATAGGAAAATCAAGAACTAAAAAGTGAGGCAACAACATCATGAAGATCTCATGTACAGTATTAGCTTGGCCATGCTGGGTGTCTGCATTACAATTTGGGAGTAGGTACATGCACACCTTCCCTACTCAGTGCTCTCTGTCAGAAACTGTTCATTGCTTTGTTTTCCTCTTGCACATTGTGTGGTTCTAGGCCTTGGTTCCTGGAGACTATTCAACCTTGTGTTGAAGACAGAATTATTAATTTCCTTGCAGGTTTCTCTGTGATATTCAGCATTCCATTATCAAAGCACTCAACTGGTAATTAATGTCTTTTCATCCATCAACTATTATACAAGATGTCTTTTGTTATCTTCACTTTACAGACAAGGATTTCAGTCAAAGTAACATTGTAGTAGACAAATATTAGATGTTTACTTTCAGATGCTTTAGTTCCAAATTTTTAGAGCATTCTGCAACATGTTCTATCTTCAAAGCTCAGATCCTTCTAACTTTGGTAGTAGATCTCACAGTTTTGTTTTACTGATAATTAGATGTCTTAAATGAGCAGTACAGGAACAATGAGGAAGGTAAAACTGTTGAACCTCCCTTGAAAACACAGGCAATTTTTTTAGACTTTCATGATAATACTGGGGCCGAATCAGAGGGTAGAATTAAGTTTTGTTGGGACATGCTTTAATCAGGAAATTGAGATTTACATCTCTGAAATTCCTTGTCTCATTCACAGCTTGTGGGATCTACAGGTGATAAACTCCTCTCTTCTATACTTCTCATTGTCAGATTTGGGGTCCAATTTTTTGCCTATAGCGAACTGACAACCTGTGAAATAATCAAGGTACAAGTATGATATTAAAGGCAGTCTCATAATACCTAGGCAGTGTGTGGGGTTTTTTAATATTTTCTTTACTCAAAATACTTTGTAACATTTTAGGAATAAAGGCAATATCTGAAAAAAAAGCATGACTTTGACTGAATCTGTACTATAGAAGCGTGTCAGCTTCATGTGCCTTGGTCTGTGGCAAGGCCTCCAGGAATACAGACAGAAAAGGAAAAACAGTATTTTTGCATTTTCTGTGAAGCAGAGGCAAAGGGAAGCTTCTAAAACTGCTCAGTGAAACCCACAGTGTCATATTAGCTCGTGACAAAGTCAGTTTCTCTTACATCTGCATTTTTCAAAACTACAATTTCTTTTCTTGTCCTGCTTCACATTTGACCAAAATGAAGTGTTAAAAAAATAATCCTCTAAACCAGACACTCTGCTTTTCATGTAGCTTTAAGTGTCACTTCAGTAGGCTTATGTCATTGTAAAATTCATTTGGCTCCCTGGGGAGGAAAATAGAAAAAGAGGATAGAACAGAATGAAAAGAACAATAAAAGTTACCTGGAACTGGATTTCTGTGAAAATTCAAAAAAGAAACAAAACAAAACAAAACAACTATAGTATGCATAAAAGGAGTGATTTTTAATGATTGTTTAATATTTAGGGTTCTCTGTATTTTGTTGTTGTTGTCATATAAACAAAGATAAACCGTTCTTGAGGTATCTCAAACCTAGACAAAATAGATACAGTAGTAGATCTTAAAAAAAAGTCTGTTTCCATAATGTAATCCTGTATTTTTCCCATAATGTTGGCATATACATAAATACTGAGTGAGGTAGAGAAGAGGGAATGGCTCTGGCATGAACCTTTATGTGCAAGCATTTGCTGCTCGAAGAGGAAAGCATGGAATTCCACATATTCACTTGGAATTTCTACCAATCTAAATTATGTTGTGTTTTCTGCTTCTATCACCAATAATTAGGAATTTTCTCTCCTTGCTTGTCCTTGTCTTAAGCAAATGTAATGTCTTGGAGTGTCAGTCATGTCTTATCAATTAACCAATAGTCTGATGTCTGAAGATTGAGTAAGAATACTCTGAATGTACTTCCTGATGTGGAGTAATTGAAGTTATTCTGCACTACTGTATGTCATTGTAAACCAAGTATAACATAGTTAAAACTAGCAAAATTATTCCACTGTAAAACAGTGAGGCTAATTTCTCACTTCAAGCAATGCCTGTAATCCCGTTCTCCAGAGACAAAAAAAAAAAACAAACCAAACTTAACAGGACTAGTTTTGTGTCAGACACCCATTAAGTCTCACCCATGTTGTGAATCTTGCCTGTGAACTACAGAACTAATTCACATCATTGTATCTGCAGTTTTTTATTAGCCTTGACAATGGGGACAGAGTGAACACAGTCTTGCTTAGCTCTCTAACTGAATTGTCTTTCTAAATTTTTTAGTTAATTCATTAAGTTGAGTGTTGTTGTTGTGTTGGATTTTTTCTTAATTAAACGGTGCTTCCTGTATTTCTCTATCGGATAATATATGAATCATATGTACCATACTAGTTCTATTCTTTTCCCCTGGTAGAAGTGTTTTTATTATGAAAAAAAAAATATTCCCAAGTTACAGCTGACTGTTTCACAAATGCAACTTTTATAAACCTTTATCCTTTGGCATTTCCTGAGCTGATGTGTCAGTGTTCTGAGGATTCACATCTGGCTTTGTTGGTCACGTAAGCTTACAGTCCATGCAACTTTTAGTATCTACAGTTTGGCCTAAGCTTTATAAAATACTTGGGTGGGACATCTCCTGCAAACTACTGTAATGTCACCTCTGTCCACTCTTGTCACTGTTAGAGTCCTGCACAAAATGTAATCACCAAAATGAAATTAAAAAAAAAATAAAAATGTTATGATTAAAGCCTTTTGTCTCATTTCTAAGCAAAAGTCTACTGAATTAGCTATAAATTCTTTCTTTCATCTTCAGTTAGAAAGTACATTAGGATCAGTGGAAATTGCACATGCAAAATTGTATTTTCACTGCAGAAAACCATAGATCTTTGGAAATTGCTGAAGCAATCTATATGTGGAAGAATACAAAAGTGCTGAACTTGAATGTGGTTAGTCTAGCAGATATTTTTAAAGGATGTTTAGCACAGGCATATGGCATTGCCCTCTAGATAAGATGTGATGCTGCTCAGTGCTGTCCTTTATAACCCAGAGGGGGAATTTATTGCTGATATTACTCTTATATCTCCAGCTCAGTAACCAGAACATCAACACAAAATATTGGAGTCCTGTTTTCAGTTTTCTGTCTTTCTTGGGGCACATAGAAAAACTGTTTTCCTACCTCCTAGCAGGGAGCCCAAAACACTGGCCTGTTCTGGGTTGCAGTGGCTGCTCCATTTTCTGAAGCTGTGGCTCTGTGCAATCTCAGTACACTAAAAAGAGAACATCATGAGTTATATGTCTTTATAGCTTTGTGGTTTGGATTCTCACACAGGTTTTTAATTCTTGTGCTGAATACTGTTTATATATTTTACAAGAAATACTAATTATAAAAAATGCTTTGGAAATCCAAGTCCTTGGACCATATACAAAAACGTAGGTGTCCTCTCTTCGGGGGAGTGACCACAAGGCAACACGCTGCTTGTGGCTTTTGCTACATGTCATGAGTGCTAGTATGCTCTATAGCCAAAATGCTGACAACAGCTCATATACAAAATTTTCAGCAAAATTCAGTGGAAGGAAGCATTCAGAAAATAAATATGTTTTTAAGACTGAAGAGACAGGAGGGCATTGTAACTTTATTTCCAAGCACAGAAGGCAGCCTTAAACATTGTGGCTCACAGCCAGGGCTGTGAGAAAGAGATGACAGGAGCAATTAGGGATTAGAGATGGCTCAAGCTGCAAAAATTGGATCTGGATTAAGACTTCAGGGACCCCAGGATTGGTTTGAAGTTGCTCACATATGTGTCTGTGGTTTTGGCTTGAGACAATTTTTAGTTAGAAGAGAGGATAAAAGGACAACTGTAACAGCAATAAAGAAGTGTAGGATGAAATGAAGAAATGGAAGCAGTGACAGCAAATATGAAAAAAGAAAATGACTGTTACTTTGGCATGAATGAGGACATGGACTACAGGGAGCTAATACTGCTTTCTAAAGGAAAAAGAATAAAGGGTAGTTGCACTTCTGTGGATGAGCTACAGGCAAAGAGATGCTGAGGCCCAGAAATTAGGAAGTCATTTGAGAGCTGTAAATCTACATGGATTTATTATGGTATGGAGAATGTTTGGTTGCTGCCTGCCTGATTCCAAATCAATCCAGCTGATTTTACCACAGATTTAGCCTTTGCTGTCAGTACTCATAGGCAATAGGCGGGGGTGACTGAAATCCAAAAAGTCCTGAGAGAATTCAGTAAGGGTCTGAATTTGATGGGAAAGAATATGTAATGAGAAGCAGAACTGAGAATCGATGTGTAAAATGAACCTTTACACTTTGCCTACAACTCTTGGAATCTCCAGTATTAGACTAATCCTATAGAAGCCGAGATTTCAACTGCCCATTTGAATGTGAAGTTCTCATTAAAGAGTTATTTGTTGAATCGTAGTATGTAAACAAATAAAAGTGCCACTCAGTTTAAGCTTAAACTTTATGTAAGATAAAGATGTTTAAAGAAAGGAGGCACTGAAAAGATTGTGATGTTTAGTAGCTGATAAAGTGTTACCTTCCATCTTGCCTCACATGGAGGTAGAGCAGAGCATGTTTGTTGTGTATGCAGCAGCTCAATCTACATTTCCTCAAAAAGGATCCTTTTCATCATTCCTATAGTAGTTTTGAAAGGGGGATTCAAGAGCTTGAAACTTGTGGAGATACAGATATCTATCTGTATATTTTTAGCGGATTTAAGCTAAAAATTCTTTGGATTCAAAGCCTAGTTGTAGATATTAGAACAAACTAGAGAGGTCTCTCTGTGCTCAAGGACAAATGAACCATAGCTGTGCACGTTTTACAGGTTTTAGGTGACAGTAAGTTCATCAGTACTGTGACTGTTGAGCTTGGGTCTAATTTATTTCTTTACTTTCTTATGTGATTTTACTTGAAAAAAAACCAAACACCAGAAATCAGTGTGTTTGTGGGTTATTTTGTTTGCTTGGTTGTTTTGGTGGGTTTTGTTTGTTTGTTTGTTTTCCCATGTTTCATGTACTGTGAGATAGTACATTGAAGGAAACATGTGGAAAGAAAAGAACAACCACTGTCATGCTGCCCAGAACTGTAGATCGTATTGCTTGAGATAGGGATGCCTGGAGACAGTGTAACTGAGCATGAGCATCTTCTCCCCATAACATCACTCAAGTTTCCTAGTGACATTTGCAGAATTACATGGATCATGTTTAAAGAGGACTTTGATATGTTTAGAACACATTCTTTACTGGGTTAGGCTCCCCTTTTAAAATCTACTTTTTCAATTATTTCTTTACAAATAAAGGCACATTTTTCTTTTTTTGACTGATACACTTGGGAGACATTGCAACAATATAAGCAATAGTAAGAATTTTCCTGATGAAGTTACTTAGGACTCTGCCCCTTTACCAACTATGTCTTTTTCCAAAAATACATAGCTAGCATTACCATGAAAGATCATGAATACTCTAGCAAAACCCTTACCTTCTTTTAAGTCAGTAGCAATTTCAGCGTTGACCTAAAATTTGTACAGGATTTTCTTCTGGGTCATTGGGACTAAAGACAGAAATAGTGCTGTAAGTGGTTACTTCAGCTGTAGAATGACTCAAGGCCCCTGCTGCTTCCCTCATGCTGGTATTACCGTGAGAACCAGAACTAAGACTATCTGTGGCTTTACACATGAAGCTCTGGCTAATGTTTCAGCTCTTTACTTAAGCATCTATGAATGCATGAGCTGGCCCTTATTAATAAGTTATGTATTTTGAAGTTTCAAAATTGGGAGAGTTTTATGGAGAAAAGGAAACCTTTGCATAATTGCACTTTGATTGTAGACTTCAGAGTGAACTTGTGAAGGTGAAAGTATTACTAACAGACAATATTCAGGTAGCTGTCTAAATTACATGGTTAATTTTAGTCATACAAAATATGAAAAGAAATTACAACAAAGTTCAAAGGCAGCAATGCTGCTAGAAAATTACCAAATTCTTCTGCTCTTAATGAAGTTTCATACAGGAATTAGAAGTGATATTTAATTAATTAATCATAAATATTCATCTTTTATAAGATTATATTTTTGTGTGATCTTCTTTTAACAGTACTTTTTGTTTCAGTTCAGAAACATAAAAGCTGAACTGGAACAAACAAACAAAAAAGGTAGTTCTCACATGAAATTGAAGTACCTGCCTGCATTATAAGGATTGGTTACTGAAGTTAAATTCATCTTCTAACTTAACTCATAATGTGTTTCTCATTGGGACAAGCCCTTGGAGTTGCAGGTCTTAATATATATTTTAGAGGAATTGCTAGGATAAGGATGGGAATTCAGCCTTACTTATTTTTAGCTTTGTCTTGTTTCCACCTTGTAAGAGAACTGTTGCGTGTGGTTTCAGGAGTCTTCCACTAGTACTCCATACATCTGGTATTTGTACTCAGAGTTATTAAACTTTAGATAATTGGCTATGTGGGTAACAAGAGTAATTAACCTCAAGAACAAAACCAGCACTGAATGGAGATGACCATTCAAGTTGTAGGCTTGGACAACCTGTACATGACTTAAAGTTTGGCAACTGCCCTATAGTCTAACTCTGTCAATCCTGGTGAGGTGGGCATGGCTCCTCAAGCTTTTTTACGTACCTATGTACATCCAGTCCACTTTTCATTCTTATTGACAGGGAGACTGGTCCTGTTCCCATAGTGCCTGTTTGTGGAAATCACCAGCTGAATGAAGGATTTCTTGAGCCTTTTTTGATAATTTTTGAGCTTTCTATGAGACTCAAGAGCCAGAATGGGAGAAGTTTGTTTGTTTGTTTGTTTGTTTTTTCAGAATTAGATTTCAGAATCATTTTTCCTGTGTGAAAACTAGACCTTTGTGAGAAATGCACATGGTATAGCAAGAAGAGTTTGGGGAGGGTTCTGGAATAGTAGAACTGCTTCACAAATTAAAACAAAAAACCTTTTAATGATCCTTTTAGTCACTAGAATTCTTATTGAGGGCTGTCACAATGACAGCTAATCCATCACACATAGCAGATTTTGAAAGTTTTTATCTCTTAGCCATATACAATGTAAATCTTTCCAGTAGAGGCTTGGTTGTGCAAGTGTTCATGACATTGTGGAAGTTAAGTTTGTCTGGTTCCTTTAAGCAGAACTTTGACATGGACAAATTCTTTTAAATTCTGACCTACAGATAGAGGTCACTGTATAGACACATATTGTAAGGTTTAACAATGAGCTGTGTATCTGTACACATATAAGAAGGAATGCTCTGCGAAATAATTCTATGGTCTTGCTTAGACTGATGCAGTGATTTAATAAAACAAAACAAAACAAAACAAAACACAAATATAAATAAATACCAACATAATTACTTTTTCCCTAGTATGACTGAGTATGGAGTAGATGTACTATACATTTCATTACAGATGAAATAGCAACTTCTTTTTTATAAATAAGGTCTTTGTGTTAGCTTGTATTAGGTTGATTTTTTTATGTGTTGCTGCCACTATTTAAGAAGACTTTTTTGTTAGAATATATAGTTGTAATTTATTGATTTACTCAGGAAATATTATGCAGCCAGGATGCCATATGTATGCTGAAATTTATCATGGGGGATAACTACTTTTTTTCCAAATTTTACACCACATTTCTTTCATTTTTAAGAAAAATGTTGAAAGTATATATATATGCATATATATATATGTATATATATTTAAGACTAATATGCATTTAAATGAGACACAACAATGTCCAGACTAATCAGCTTAGGAGCTACCTTAGAATCTAATGCAAATTTATTTTCATGCATCAGTGATGATGATCAAAACTTGAAACACAGAGCTATGTATTTCTATTAGGTGTACCAATTTGTCTTTGTTTTTTGTCCAATTACTTATAAAGTCAGTAATAATGATTTAAAATATAGTTTTTAGCGGCAAGCCTATTTGATAAATCCACCAGCCAGGGTGCATTTGTCAGCCTGCAGAAATCTTCCTATGATACTTGCAGTGCAATGTCCTTTTGACTTTGGAATGAGCTTGGAACTCACAATTCCATTGAAACAGGACGACCTTTGCAAACAAAGTGCCTTGGGATGGAAGGACAGGAAACTAATTTGACGGAGAAACACTGATGTAAAAACATCGACCAGATGAAGAGAAAAAGGGAAATTTTCTGCATCATGGAGAAATGTATAATTCAACTGCACAACTTGATGTTATCTTCTGACAGAGAAGTGATCTTTAACATAGAAGATCAGACAGCAAATCAGCCAAACCCATCTGTTATGACATTTGGTTTCCTTAAGATCTGTATTCTCTGCAAGTTAATAGAACTGGCTGAAGTTACCAGGAATGAGCTATATTATGAGTAACATATAAATATTTTTCTAACCACAGGGCCATTTGAAGAAAACTAATTTGAAAACTTTATTAACTTATTGCTGTCAACTAATAATTTTAATGTAGTTAATAAAATTAGTCTTTTGAACAATTACTAACAGATGGGCAGTTACTTAAAAAAATACGATGTTGGGAGCTTTTTGGAACATTGTAGAAGTGTTGTTCTTACTGTAGTATATTTAGTTTTGTACTACTTTGTATATATCTGATGCAATGTCTGTGCTATTAATTTGCAATTTTGAAAATTGCATAAGAAATAAAAAGAGTCTTTCAAGTTATGTGAATGAGTCATTTAAAAAACGATTGTTTTTCTGAATTTAGTTCAAGACTGCCCACACCAGGGTGAATGCAGAGTATATCAACATCTGTAAAAGATCTTGAGTCTGATGAATTTGTTGGTCTTAAAAACATTTGTCTCTCTGCAGAGAATACTGATCCTTGATTTCCAAAAGCTGGACTGTTTTATTTTTTTTTTCTTCCAACTATATGAGGCATAAAAAAGAGAAGCTTCAAGGAGAATTTAGCACATTACTTTATAATAGGATTTTATTTTACTTTTTTTTTCTTTTTTTTTTTTTTTAATCTGCAACTATTTTTTTCCCCCTGTGACTTGATATTCTGGGAATTCTTTGGAGAAAATCAATTGGGTTTAATCTTGTGAACATGTATTAACATGTTTAACAATATACACATGGGTGGTCACTCATTTGTGTAAAGCTAAGCAAGTGGGAAAATATTTGTTGAACTGGAAAGAGAACTGAGAATACCTCCTGCCCTTCAATGATATAGCATAGGCCAGGTGTCTCACCAAACAAAAGCTTTTAAATGTTGCAGACTTTATAATTCTTTGCCTGCAAGTGTGTAAACTAGCATGAGGTCTCATACCCATTTTAATTTCATGGATGTTGTGAACGTGATTAAGAGAAAATTATTCCATAAAAGACATCAGATGATTGTCATTTTCACCAAAGAACTCCAATTACTGCAATTTGAACTGCAATGTAGAGTTCAAACTTGACATGCTGAGCCAGGCTCATTCTTAGGAAAATGAAATAGCACTTCTTCTCTGGGTCTGCAGATGAAAGCATCGTGAACAGCACAGAAGCAGCAGTCGAGACGACAACTTGCATTCAGGGGCAAGGTGAGGGCTACCGTGGCACGGTCAACACCATATGGAGTGGAATCCAGTGTCAGCGGTGGGACTCACAGTTTCCTCACCAGCACAACATCACCCCCGAGAACTTCAAGTGCAAGTGAGTAGAGACATGTGGGTATTACTGCAGTAGAAAAAGAACTTATTCAAATGTTCAGAAATTTGTGCCACAAAAGTAGACCATAGGATCCCTGTCCCTGCTTTGTAACCTGATGCATTTAAAATACTTGCTGCTGATGAAAACCACTTGAACATGGGGAAATCAGTTCTTCAGATCTCAAAATATTAGTTCTAGATGAACTTGTGTGAAACTGCATGTTTTTTTAGGATCTTTTTCTTCAAGCATTGATTGTGAAGTGTATGAATGTTTTCCAGACTGGGACCTGAATCCCAATAGTGCTGGTACATTACAATGTCCTACACCCAGGTTGGTGCAACCCCTTGTATCAGTACCAGCTTGGGGAAGAAGGGCTTGAGAGCAGCTGCACAAAGAAGGACTTAGGGGTACTGGTAGATGAGAAGCTGGACATGAGCTGGCAATGTACACTTGTAGCCCAGAAAGCCAACCATATCCTGACCAGCAGGTTGAGGGAGGTGATTCTTCCTCTCCATGCCACTCTGGTGGGACCTCATCTGTAGTCTTGTGTCCAACTCTGGGGTTTGCAGTACAAGAAAGACATGGAACTGTTGGAGAGAGTCCAGAGGAGGCCATCAAGATGACTAGAGGGATGGAACATGTCTCTTATGAGGAAAGGCTAAGAGCTGGGGCTTTTTATCCAGAAGAGGAAAAGGCTCCAAGGACACATTATTGCGGTCGTTCATTATTTAAAGGGGGCTTATAAGAAAGATGGGACCAGAATTTTTAGTGGGGCCTGTTGTGATAGGACAGGGGGTGATGGTTTTAATCTGAAAGGGATTCAAACTAGATATAAGGAAGAAATGTTTTACAATCAGGGTGGTGAAACACTGGCCCAGCTTGCCCAGAGAGTGATAGATGCTCCATTCCTGGAGACATTCAAGGCCAGGCTGCATGGGGATCTGAGCAACCCTCTCTGTTTGAAGATGTCCCTGCTCATGGCACAAGGGTTAGACCAGATGACAGGTTCCTTCCAAGCCAAACTTTTCTATGATTCTATACTACTGTTTTTCTTTCATGGAAGTAATTACTTGTTCACAGTTTGGCTAGTGACTTTGACTTAATATGTCCTAAATATAACCTAAGTGGAATCTCACTGGCAATACTTGGAACTTATAATATTTGACAAAACTTCTTTTATTTTCCATCTTTATAATAATTTTTCTGTCTCATTGTTAAAAGTATTTGCATTACTAGGACTGCTTTTACCTAAAGAACCACTGGTCATCTAACCTTTCTGTATAGCTCATTAACTCCCAGAATATGAATAATCAACTTATTTTAGGTAGTTACCTTAATCACACTCTTTCAGTCCATTTTGCACTGAGCATAGAGGAAACCTATCTGACCAGCATGGATGCAAAGTCCAGACTGAACTCAATGTCTTTATTGATGTCTAAATAGCAGTCTGGCCTCATGCTGGAATTTAATAGTGTGGATCTTTCAAGGTAAAGAAAAGATTCCAGTCAGAGTTTGGATGATCACTCGAACAACAGCAAGTTTAAGCAAAATAATTAGGTTTGTTGTCTTAATCCCCTCTCTACTACTGTTCAGTTTATTGATCAAATACTGTGCATTGCAACACATCTACTGAAAATGGAGCAATCACCATGGTAAAGGGAAATAATACTGATCCTGAGCCTCCTCTGTCAGTCTCAAGACCACCTTGAATTTATCTGGAAGTTAGTGCTTGAGCCTGATCCCACAGGTTTTTCTCAGACAAACCAACACTAAAACCAATGCTACTGCAGGATTAGGCCCTTGTGCAGTTTTGATGATATTCCCAGCAATGTAGAGGGGGTAACAGTATTAGAACTGCTTATTCACCCAGTGCTTGAGAGTGTAGGAGCTATTCAGGAAAATAGCTTTAGCAAAATCAACATAACTGCTGGTACAACTGTTCAAAACTCACTCACTTGAGTGAGAATTACAGTATAAGCCCCATTCTTTCCGTAGTCTGTTATCTGTAAGTGCTGCAGATGGAAAAATACAGTGAAACACAGAGATACACAGAACATGGTAACAACTGTCAGGAGATGGGAAATAAAACTTACATTTAAATGGTTTGAGTATTTTATGCAAGCTGTGAGAGACATATAAAGATGTTCCCTTGTGGCTAACTTTTACTTTAAAGGTAACAGCTGTATAGAATTTCAACATGCATTTTTTATATTCCAAGATTCAGTTTCTTAAATGAATCACTGACGATCTACAGGACCCTGTTACTTTAAACTCAGCAGAACCATTCAAAGTACAATGAATTTTAAGCACTTTGGTAATGTTTCTATTTAAAAGCACTTGTAATGGATTGCAGGTGTATCCAATGTCAGATGCATGCAAATTTTGATGGAGAACGATGAATAAAAATAAGCTATATTGAAAATATTGTTAATCTGCAAATGAAATCTTATATCCAGTCAAAACATAGGTCCACTGAAAATGAATTTCCATAACAATATTCTTATTAAAATTACTATATTTTTCTGGAGACTGTGTTCTTACTGGCTCTTCATCTCCTTGCACTTGACACTGATTGGTAACACACAGACCTTAAGGAGCCTATGTTATTGCTAATTCATAATACAAAGCAATAGAATGCAACAGTGGTTTAGATTATCCCTGCTGTGAGGTAACATATTTATTTTTATAGGGATTTGAGGGAGAACTACTGCCGAAATCCAGATGGATCTGAAGCACCTTGGTGTTTTACCACTGACCCAAACATCCGGATTGGTTATTGCTCCCAGATTCCTAAATGTGGTGTATCAAATGAACAAGGTAACAGAGGGAAAGGCGATAATGCGATTTCAAGTGAATGCTGTACTGTTCCAAATGGCAGATATGCAGGCTTGTAAACTAGAGAATTTGGTCTCAGTACATCTGCATTACACCTGCGTAGTTCCGCTTTGTCTTTATTTGCATATTTGGGATTCATCATGGTGTAAATGAGATTCATTTCTCAGTTCATGTTTCAATTCCAGCAGGGAAAGCTGCAGCAAAGATTTGCTGTTGGATCTGGTTTTTAGACAAGGTGAATTTGCATGCCGTTTCATATTAGCTGGAGATTTGCTACAATTTGAAAGGCCATTTTCCAGATTATTTTCTTGGTTCACAGTATTTTTATAGTTGCATAAGAGGCCACAAAATGTGACTTTTTTTTTTCCATATACCCTCTTGTCTGAAAGGACTTGTGCTGAAAAAAATACATGGGGCATCCCATATAGCCTCTTAGCTTCAATCTGTTACTTCTGCCTGTAAAGTCCATTCTGAGTCTTCAGGCAAATGTTTTTCTCATGAGGCCTTAGTATTACTCTAAGTTGTATTAATGCATCCTGAGAACTAATGTCAATCCTGGAGTAAACTGAGGCTAAGACCTCAGGCATACAACCTTAACTCAGGATGCACTAATTTCTCCATCTTTAAATTTTAGCCATTTCTCTTAAAATTTGAAAGAGTTGGGCTTTCAAGAGTTCTGTCAGAGCGAGGATTAAACTTAGATTTTAATTCTGTGTGTTAGTTTTTTGTTTGTTTGTTTATTTGTTTGTTTTTGTAAAGTATCAATTATCAAAAAGTAAAAATGAATATGAAATTAAATTCTTCATACAAAAAGTTTTTTTAGTAGCGATCATTTCAAACAATTCTCTTGAAAATTCTCAAAAAGGCTTGTGCTAAAAGCTTATGAATTAAACATGACTTTGCTGGAGTGAACATGCAAGTTTTTGAATTACATTAAAATTGAAGTCATGTTGATTTTTTGATTTTGCCAAAGCAGAACTTTAATTTATAATAATATACTGTTGTCAGTATCCAGAATCTACACAAAGATAAGTTATTTCAAACAGGCTAAGAGTGCCTGGTTTTTGAGGAGGGAGGATTAAGGGTGCATTTTATTTTATATTGTATAAAACAGCTCCTGACAACTTTTAGAATATTGTGTGACTCTTCTAAGTCAACCATAAGCTAACTATTTATGAAAGAAATTTGCCCAGTTTATCTAAGTAAGACAAAATCTAAAATGCTACTGTGTCAAGAATGAAGGTCTCAAGCAGGAGATTATGTATCTAAATTTTAAACTTTCTCCACTTTTCTTTCTGATTTTATACAGGTGTCTGATTTTTATTGCATAGTGTTTGCTAGATGTAACCCTTGTCTTTAATTATTTGGATTACTGATGGGAAGGAAGAGTTTCTTTGCAATGTTGCACAGTCACCCTCTGCTTCTTTTTGTCTCAACACTCTTTATTCAGATTGTTATCGTGGCAATGGCAAGAGTTACATGGGGAATATATCCAAGACAAGATTTGGGCTAACTTGCTCCACATGGGACAAGAATATTGAAGACTTACGTAGGTGTGTATATACGAAACAGAAAGAGATGGTTCAGTGAGTCCTGAATAAATACTGCCTCCAGATGGCAGCTCTTTTTCTTTCATCAGTGATTCTAAAATAGCCCCTTATGCCCTGGAGCTTTTAGTATCTTTTAGTTTTCTTTTTTCTTTCTTTTTTTTTTTTTTTTTTTTTTTTAATAATTGTCCTTGGTGTTTAAATATCTTACACAACATAGCTTTGTTCAGGCTAACAACTAATTACAGATTTTGGAATGATTCTTAGCATTTAGTTTACTGGGTTGGTTTACCCCATCTTTGTCCTTGAAAGGTTTATTCCATGAGAGGGTAACAGGACTACAGTAAGAAATGGTTATGTCATCAATCTAATCTCATAGCTCATGCTACTTCAAGCAGGAGGTTGGCCTTGAAACCACTTAAGGTCCTTTGTAACCTGAAATTGAATCATGAGTCTATGATACAGTGACACTGACATCAAATGCCATTAAAGTGACTTGTAATTTATGTTATTTATCATTACTTTGGCTTCATATTCAAGCTGTGGAAATGGCAAGTTTAAGATGGACAGGGAACTGCTGAAGAGGGTCCAGCGTAGGGCAACAAAGATGATGAAGGGAGTGGAGCACCTCCCTTATGAAGAAAGGCTGAGGGAGCTGGGGCTCTTTAGTTTGGAGAAGAGGAGGCTGAGGGGTGACCTTATTAATGTTTATAAATATATAAAGGGTGAGTGCCATGAGGATGGAGCCAGGCTCTTCTCAGTGGCAAACAATGATAGGAAAAGGGGTAATGGGATCAAGCTGGAACACAAGAGGTTCCACTTAAATTTGAGAAAAAACTTCTTCTCAGTGAGGGTGATGGAGCACTGGAATAGGCTGCCCAGGGAGCTTGTGGAGTTTCCTTCACTGGAGACATTCAAAACCCACCTGGACATGTTCCTGTGCGATCTCACCCAGGCGTTCCTGCTCCAGCAGGGGGATTAGACTAGATGATCTTTTGAGGTCCCTTCCAATCCCAAACATACTGTGATACTGTGATACTGTGTGAATCAGCAGTAAATCCAAAGAAGTTCTGAGTTTCCAAGATTTTTTAATCTTGCCAGGATCCTCAGTGTTGTCTCTGCTGGTTCAGAACAGTAGATTAATAAATCTCAGGAGTGCCAATAACAATAACTTCCATGTACTGCACAAAGACAGATATTCATCAAAAATTTTCTATGTATGAGATATTACACACCTTGGTGGGCCAGATGGAAACAGTTTTTCCTTTGTTTCCCCTTAGTTTCTGAAATTAATGTGATTCTGTCTGTATTACTTTTGGTACTTGTTCTTGAGCTAGTGCTCATGACCGCCATGGTCATAGTGCCCAACATAATTGCCATTTCCCTCTGGAATTTGGCTGTCCCTTATTCCTGATGCTGACTTGGTGGTCCGTCGAGTGAAAGTGTGTAATTCAGTAGGTCGGCCTTTGGGGAAGCTGTACTGCAAAAGGTAGACTTCATTGGCACCGTGGAATCACCAACTGGACTATGTGTGGTTTTCCCCACACCTATTCCAGTGTGCTGTCCATGTAAGGGAGGCAGAGGTTAAAGATCATGACTTCTGAAAGCTATGACAAGTCTTCAGTCCGCTGTGATTGAGACAGCTCGAACCTACTGGATACTTGATGCAATTGCATTCATATAATCTTGAGCAGAGATCAGCCTTTCTACTCTCATCCCCACAAATTTTCTGGCTGTGACCTTCTTTGGGGAGTTATCTGTCTCACTTCATTATTTACTCTGGTTATGAGTGTGCCAGAAGGAGAATGCATGGTTGGTTATGAACTAAAAGAGCAGTGCAGCTGTAACTAGAAAACCTGGGTGCTTCTGTCTGTCAAGCCAGACAGTTTTCTCTGCTTCAGATTGTCACCCCCAAATTTCAGCTTTAAAGTGCCTGTGTAGGTTTCTATTCTAGGTGATCTATCACTGCACTTTGAGCCATTCATCCTTCTCCTTGCCTGATGCTTAGTCTTGCTAACTTTCTTGTGTTTGTTTTTCTTTTCCCTAAGATTCAACTTCCTTTGCAAATTCAGTGCTCCCTTGTGCTGTTAATCTGCAGGAAGAAGGTACCTGTGCTGCTAGAGAGTCCTGCAGATTCACTGAGGGCAACATAGATGCTCTTCTAATCAAAGTAATGATCCCTCCTGAGGGTATGCAGGGATTTTAGCTTTAGTGGGAGATCTAGAAACCTCCCAGCTGTCTGGTGAACACAGCGCTTAAAATACTAACCAGAGGAAACTTGGACCCGGATCCAGCAAATATTTGGGTCTCATCTTCCTTTTGATTTTAACCAGCCCTAAACCCTGACCTATAGGCTCCTCAATCAGCTAATATTACAATGTGGAGCAAAACAACATTTAACCTTGGAAAATTTGGGCTATAGTATAAAGCTTTTCAGCACTTTGAATTTTTTTTTCCCTGTAGGCATATACAAATATTCAGAGAACCAGATGTTAGTAAACTGAAGAAAAACTATTGCCGCAATCCAGATGATGATTTTCATGGTCCCTGGTGTTACACAGATGATCCTCTTGTTCCCTGGGATTACTGCCCTATTTCTCGATGTGAGTACTTGGTGTGCCTCAGGCATTGTCAACTGTCCAGTCCCAGTGAAGCCGTGGTGTCACATGCATATCTACACCTTTCTGTCGTCACTTGTGGCAGCAGAAAATGTGTAATTCAATCAAGAATCAACTGTGCATGTCTGAGAAGGAACAGACAGAAGTGCTTGTGCAATATGTGAACAAAGGGTCCTTTTCCTTGACCAGCTTGGAGATTTCAAGGGTTATTTATGCAGCAGGAGCACAAAAGGGCTATTAGAGATGGTCAAACATTTTCCAACAGATCTAGCTATTGAATGAGGGCTGGATGGAGACAGATAATTGTCTAGTGGTCAGAGTGCTGGCTGTGACCTCAAGAAACCCTGGGACAGTTATCTGCTGTGGTACAAGCTTCATAGTCTCTTTGTGTGATCTACATTTATTTGCAAAGTTAAGATAATTCACTATATATGTGCTGAAAGGTGTATGTGCTGTATAGATTAGGTTCTTTTTTTGGATGGTTATGAGATAATTTAACTCCTGGCAAGAATTAGTAATATCACTGCTTCATAGTTACATGTTACAATCTAAATATCTTACATAAACAATTAAAAATCCTTGGGAATTCAGTAATAAATTGCTAAATGGAAAAAGATAGATTTATGCCAAAAATGTGTGATTCACATTTATGTTCAAAACTTTTCTCTTCACTTGTTATTTCTAAATCACCATGCTGTATATCCTGGGAGAATATTTAAATGGCAAATCAGGCTTTTGAATGCATGTCTGTGATCTCTAGAGGTTAAAGATAGTGTTACATTCATTCCCAGCAGCAATCTGCTGCATTTCCTCAAAGTCTGAATTGCAGCATCTCTAAGAGGTGATATTTGAAGTCTCAGGTGATATTTTGCCATCTATGTGAAGAGTAAACAAGCTCTGCAAAAGGTTATTTGTGTTGATGTGGAGAAAGAAAAACAGCTGAAGAAATATAAATATTATTCACTCACTCTGAGTTAATGATCTGGATCAGTGAAATGCTAAGGAAATATTCAGAGCAAACATTTGTAGGGTATATGACAATGGTGAGTATTATTTCAGGAATCAACCTTCAGATCTGTAATATGTCTGTTTTATGGCTATAACTTGTGTGGACTAGTATTAAATTACTATCATCTCACTCAGGTACTGATAACTGGCTGTATCAGCACAGAAAAAATGTTGGCAGTTTCTAAGTGTGCTTACTTGGTGCCTTTAACTAGTCTCTTCAAATTGCACTGTATATACATATTTGTATGTATACATATGTACGTACACATATACATTTGCACACACATACACATATGCATGTATGTATACATACACATTAAAATTTAACTATGTATATAGCTGTGTCGTGGTTTAACCCAAGCTAGCAATACAACCATCATAGCTGCTCGCTCACCCTCTCTGCCACCCCCTCCAACAGGAGAATCAAAGCAGAAGAGAGAAATCTGGATCAAGAAAAACACAGTTTAATAAAATAACAAAATATTAATACACTACTAGTAAATATATATATAATAGAAATAAAAGATACTCAAGGCAATTCCTCATGAACACACTGAGCAGCTAGTTCTAGGAAACAGCACCTGGTTCCCAGCCGAACACAGAGAGAGAAAAGAAGGGAAAAAGGCAGAAAGGCTCAGAGGCCTCTGCAAAATGGCAAAGGGCTGAACTAAACATTTCGCATCAAAAAAATTCCCCTAGCTGTGCCCCAGAGGGAGAGCAGAAGAGGAGAAAGGGAGAGAGAAACTGGAAGCGCTCAGTCTTAAATCTGGAGCATGACACTAATGGGAATGAATACTCTTATTGATCAGTCTGAATGTCAATCAAGCTCTGCCCCATCCATGCCCACCTTCCTCAATGCCTCTCACCTGTGGGTAGAGTGCTCAGAGTGTTCTTGGCTCTCAGACCAGAGCAATTAAAAACATTAACTCTCTGCTGGGGTGTACCACCTTCTTCTCAAACTAAGTCCAAATAATGAGCGTGCTAGCTATGAAAAAGACAGGCTTCTGACTGCATGAAGGAAATTAACCCATTTTCATTCAAACTGGCACAAACTGTATACCTTAATATGTACATATTTGCATAATCATGGAAATCTGGCTGGATGAGACTGTTTAAATTTTGTCTGTTTTCAGTAGCTACACCTACATTTCTAGCTCATAACACTGGGTCCCTCCGCAGACAGCATTGAAGGCACAAATTTTGAAACAAGTTTAAACAACCTTGTTTTAACTGTATTTTGACTTGGACTAGATGAAAGAACCGAACCATATTTTGGGGAACATGTTTCAATAAGAATAAGTTTTCGATGATAGCAATATAAAAGAACTTTTGAAGTTTCAAATATTTTTAAGGAAATTAGAAGTTTTCATTAGATGTTATTTGGACTGAATCACATGCCTTCTATAGTTCCTAAAGGCTTATAGAAAAGTCATAACATTGTTTTTCAGTGCTTGCTTGTTTGAATAAAATCCGTAATTTGAACATAATAGATAGCCTGATATATTCAGGATTCAACCAAAAATAAAAATGCTTGAAACGCCTGTTGCAAAAAGTTCAATTCTTACATGAATATTTTGGAATTAAATTTTGCCTTCTTGTTAATTTGTACCAAATTGTGCTTTTGTAGAGTATTAAAGAATCATTGAAGTTTAAAACTTTGAGAAGTATTGCAATTAACAATATGCCATTTGTTCTTTACTTTTATTCAATTTTTAATTTTGTATTATGGATATCTTATGTGTCTGTCTAGGTGAAGGTGATACAACTCCTACTACAACTAGCTTGGATGGTAAGTAAGTTTGTAGATTCACTGTGCAGTGCATGTGTTACATCCTCTAAGATAAACCATTTCTTTCTGATTGAGAAACAAGAGAAAGATCAGATAAAAATACAAAAAAAAAAAATAAAATTGTATAGCTATGGAAAAATTGCTACTAGAAGAGGAAAATGTATCATACCTTTATTATAATCCTTTATCTATTCTTACAGTCCTGTCTTGTCAGTGATGAGATGTGGTGATGGTTTTCAATTATTGCTTTATAACTATATAAATCTCCTCAATAAACATATTTAAATATATATATTTTATATTTCCTATGAATATTTATATGGACTGATCCAGCTTCGCTGAAGTAGTTTTGATGCTCTAGAAATGTATATCATTAGTGTAGGAAAGTTAATCCGTAATGAATATTGACCTTCTTGTGGTCCTTATGTGCAACTGTACAGGTTTCCTACCGCTGTTTTTAGTAAAATGTGATCTCTGGACCTGCTTTCAGATACTGCCATTCCTTGTGCCTCAACAAAACATTTGAGAGTTGTAAATGGAATCCCAACACAAACTAACGAAGGATGGGTGGTTAGTTTGACATACAGGTAACTATCACTTTGATTAGAAAGACATCTACTAGGATATTCGGTTTTGAACTTTAGAATATGTTGACCATAATAACAATACTTCTAGATTGTACTTAAATCCTATAAAAACAGATAATCTGCATTCCTGGAACATCTGGTGATTCCCTACTATTCACTCTGTCAGTGAAATATCTATATGTTAATTATCAGTAGCTCACACACATGACCTTGTAAAGTATTCATAGTGTTCTGCTCTTTTGATTAGATATTGCAGGCCAGTACATAACGTTGGCTTAGTATCCAGCATTAAACTATTTCAGAAACTGTTACTGAAAAACTTGAGTTTCATATCAATATTTTCACTTTAAGAACAGTGTATTTAGTTGTGAAGTGTTGGATTCAGGATTTATACCTGTGTCAAATTTAGCTTTCTGCTCATATCATTGCATGCAACTGAGATTTATTTTGTATTACAAAGATAATTAGGAGCTATAAGGAAAAAAAATTTCGTTCTGTAAAACAAGACTGTAACATGTACAACTGGAAATGTGTATTGCATTATGGCAGATTTTACTTTGCTACTATGTAAAAGCCAGAACACAGAATTACTGTTTCCTACACTCATTACTCTTGTTCATAACTCATCAGCTGGAAGTGTGAATCATTAATGTATAACAGGAGTTATATCTCATGCATCAGCCTTGTATCTTCTATCATAAATAATAATAATAATAATAATAATAATAATAATAATAATAATAATAATAATAATAATAATAAAGGTAAAAAAAATAAAATCTTTTAAAATTATTTTGTCTGCTGATACAGACTAAATAACAGATCAATTCTATCAGCTTATGATTCGTCATCTCTTTCAAAGCTGTGTTGTAAAATAGGTCTTAAATGAATAATTGGAATAAAAGAAAATATAAAATCGCTTTGTTTCATTGCTAGAGAAATTCTAGGGGTCCTTCCTGCCCTTCATAATATTTGCATCACATGAGCTCCATCCAGAACTAGACCTTTCTGGAAGTATAGCAGATGGTGCAGAAAGACATTTCTAGAGGAACATCAGTCTATTCCTAGACTAAATAACCAGAACCACTCTCTGGAAAAGTTTATCTTTCCTCTATTTTTTAAGCAGCTTTAGTCTTTTAAGAAATTTTAGATGGGTAGGGCGAATTACATCTGGCTGCCTAAAATTCAAATAGCTAATGTTAAGGTAGTTGAACCTGGCTTTTGTGCTATGCAACAAAATTCCACTAAGCAGATGAGTGATTAAATGATCGCAGATTCTCTTGTGGAAAAAGGATTCCTGGAATACTCCAGCAGCAAAATATATTTTTAAGTATTACATGTGGACATAAAAATGTAGTTTTATTTTGTGTTGTTACCAAGGAAGCAAATAGAATGTTGTTTGAAACAAAATCATCATGAGTTCATGACTTTCTGCCAAAAATTATCTGTACACCTCAAAATGGAATACCCATGTCTAAATGGTAAAGGCCTAATAATACACAGAAATTTGTATTCACATTGGCAACTCAGGTCCACCTCTAAATGTTAAATTAATCAATTATATATTTTCTTATATATTTGATCTGGGTTCTGTTATCAGCTATATTTATATATATTTGGATTAATTTTGTCTGTTTTATGGAATAGTTCTGGATTTGTGCTGCATTTAAATAAGAAGTTTAACCTTCCTATGTGTACCAGTCAATCTTCTAAAGCAGATGATGAAATCTTATAAATTTCTTTTAATAATTAATGTTGGAAATAGAATATGCCAGAACACATTCATACTCCTGATTGTGACATTTTTATAATAAAACTGTTCAGGATCTATATTTTAAAAATAATCCAGCCTTTTGGACATGATATTTTGTCCCTCAATCAAAATACAATTAAAAAAAAAATAAAAAGGAGGCAAGCATCTGTGTTATTCTGCTGTCTTTGAATTCCATATAGTCTGGGTTTCTTCCAGCAGTTCTTTGCAAAGCTTCGAACATTTGTGTGATTTGAATTTATAAATTGTGAGATTTTAAGCTTTTCCTAAATTGCTGACAATTCTGATTCACTTTTCAAAGGACTGCAGAAAATGTGATTTTGAAGGAAAGAAGGAAACTAATTAATCTGCATTCCACACTTGTCTTTATTTTTGAAAGAACTGTCATGTTTAATTGCTTTAATTTTACTTGATATATTATGCTGCAGGTTTTCTATAATCACATGTAGGATGTCATACACTGCAGATTGTTTCCAACTGAAGTATGTGAGGACAGAAATCTCATAGGCAATCTCATGGTAATCAAATAAGAACTATCCATCTTGAGGTCAATGCTTTGATACCTACATGAATAATGAGCAATTGCTGTTTACATCTGGTGGCAGTTTGGGGACTTAAATGTTTCAGTCTAGTTCCTATTACAATGCATTAGTGTTTCCACCTGGTTTATACATATTGGAGTAAATCTCTGCAAAGTCATGGTACTATAAGTTTGGAAACTGAGGGCAAAGGGACAGAGACATATACAGACATATTTTCACAGACTGTCAGCTATTTTTCACCAGCAAAAATATGTTGGGAACGAAACTACTTTTCAAAGTTTTTGGCTGTGTAGAAACTAACGCAATCACTTTTTCTATTTTTCTTTTTTTCCCCCAGGAATAAGCATATCTGCGGAGGTACTTTGATAAAGGAAGAGTGGGTCCTAACAGCAAGGCAGTGTTTCCCTTCTCGGTACAGTAGTCTCAGTAGTCTGTAGCTTTGCAATATTGAAATCCACGTATTTTCAGTAACTTATCAGCACAGCAATTCCTCAACTTAAATGTAGAATTTTTCCCTTCTGTTTGGCTTCAACACTGTTTTTCTGATGTAAAAGTCCTGTGGGACCTTGGTACATTCTGTTATTGTTGTTGTTAATCTAGAAGACCTCTGGCTATTTTATATGGAAGTATAAATATGTTTTCCAAGTGTAATGCTTAGACAATTGCCTCTTTATGAAAATAATCTCATGCTCCTGCTTAACTGGACCAAAAAAAAATAGAAAAATTGGGTAAATCTCCAAAAGTTCAAAGGTTCATACTGTCCAAGGATCTAAATGGCTGGATACTATTAGGAAACAAAAATTAGATCTTAGTCACAGTAAGAGATAAAACTGTGTAGTGGCTTCAGACCAAAAAACTTACATCTGAGCATGTTGATTTTGGAATAACAGTTGGCAGCAAAAAGCTATTTCTGGTCAAGAGTATTAGTTAAGATCCTCTGGCATAATCATATTAAGCAGAGTTTATTGAGTTATTTTATTATACACTCAGCAAAAATCATAACCAACTTTGCCTCCTTTAGGTACAAAGATCTGAAAGACTACAAAGCCTGGCTTGGAGTTCATAATATCAAAGGAAAAGGAGAGGACAAGCATAGACAAGTTCTGAATATCTCCCAGTTGGTATATGGCCCTGCAGGGTCAGATTTGGTCTTACTGAAACTTAGCAGGTTAGTAGTTATTATTGCCAATTCCAGGTTTTTCAACTGATGAATGAGATTCTTCCTAAATAAGATTTGCAAATTCAGTTCTCCACCATATCTGATACTGCATATGATGTCTCCATGGGGCGAACTTTCAATTTAAGAAATTTTATTTGATATGCGCAGAAATGCAGGTTCACCTACTTTAATCACAAAACAGATGTTACTTCTGAATAATCGTGCTTACTTTTTTTAAATTTGATAATCAAGTTTTGGGTTGCAGGGAGTTTTTGGGTCTTGTTTGTTTGTTTGTGATGTCTGTGTGCGCTTGTTTCTTTTGTTTTAAACAACACATTTAATAGTTTTAATTTACAGAATAAGCACCAGATTGTAACTGAGATCCTTGTGTATATATGAACTTTCAAACTTCCTCCATATTAGTGAAAATATATATTCAAATGAAATGCCATCATTACTTATTTTTAAGATGAAAATCCAAGTTAAATGACACAAAAGTGGTGACAGCATTTCAAAAAATCTTTTGACAGTTAACAGCTGTAGCACAAAAAATGGGTAGAAGAAACAGTAAGTAGAAGAATCCATCATATTGTTCAACGACGGAAAAAAGGCAAAGAATTGACAAAGTTTTTAATTTTTGTATTCTGTAATAGATTTAATGTCAATTCAAAAACACATTTTAAAAGTTTTAAGTAAAATCCATTATATCTAGTATTTATTTTCTCTTTTCAGACCTGCCATATTGACAAATTTTGTAGAAATAATCCGATTGCCCATTTCTGGATGCACCATTCCAGAGAGGACCAGTTGCAGTGTTTATGGATGGGGATACACTGGATGTAAGAAACTATTTTTAAAAACTAAATGAATACGTTGACATCTTACTTCCTCTTGTCATTATAGGTGAGGCTGCGGGTATTGCCTGATGCCACGCTTGTCCAATAGTTTTTCTGTTCTAATGCAGTTTCATTTTTTTTCTAATTTTGTGAATCTTTGAGCATTTTCTCTAAGATCATTCCGTATGAGATATGTTCTACTAGTCCATTCTTTTGTTTGTTTGTTTCAGTTACAGGCAAAATGATTCAAACATTTCAAAGACTGAACTAGAGAAAAATATTGTTCTACATATTAAAAAAAAGACTGTCAGTATTTTTTTTGCAGAGTTCTAACCCTCTTTTGAAAAATTCTGATTCATCTACTTGAGCAGTCTTTGCATGTCAACTAGAAAAACTAATATAGAATCATGTAATCAGAGACATAAATAACAAATAGAAAGACTGTGAACTATGGATGCACAGGCAGCCCCACGTCTGGCATTTCATAGCTTTTGAATACTTGAACTTTGCAGCCTTACTAATGTTTGTTAAACACATTTTTTTTGTGTGAAGTGAATACAAATATGTGGGTAAACAGACCTTTATTTAGTCTGGTAAATACTATATCTGGCTAATTAGGTGTCAGTGATAAAGTTAATAGCTGCCAGTTGACAATAATTACTCCAAAAATTACTGTGCTCAAGTGTTGTTTTGCCACAGACCCTGAGTAAGCAGCAACAACATACACTGTCCTGGAAGCAGAGCAGAAACTAGACTGTAACTTTGAGGTTCTCTTCCTTGTAACCATTACTCTGCATTTCTTTGTGGGCGGCAAGTAATCCACACCAGCCCTCTCCCAGATGACCGCCTTTGATGTTCCCAGCATGGCCATATTTACCATCCTCTGGGGGCCAGGGAAGCCGGGCTGGAGCACGGTGCAGCAGCACAGGAACTCTGAGCTTAAGAGAACTGATAAGGAATTTGCAATGTTATGGAGTTATGTAACATAGTAAATACATAACATCTGTCATCCAAGGACTCTGTACTGTATTTTGTGCACTGCTTATTAGAATCCTCACAGAGTCCCGGTCAGGGAAGGAAGAAGTGTTACATCGATTTTTTTTTCAAGAAAGCAGGATAATAAGTCAGTGAAGGGCAAGCTTGGCATTTTCTTTTGATGGCTGTGCAGAGAACAGACAGGTCCAGGCCCTTTATTTATCTTCGCAGCTTGTACAGACTTGTCTTTCGACATGTAGAACAAGAGTAAGCTCCATGGGGCTCCTGCTTCCTGACCTTCAACACTGATGAATGGAGATTGCACAAAGCTGCGGCTCTGCCCTTGCAGGCACAAAGTCATTCAGCGTAGCTGAGCCAGCACAGAAGGAGAAAATCTCCTCTCTGTTACAGTATTTTTCAAGTCACACATCCTTCCCTAGGCCATGGCAGGCACTATTACACATTAACTTGTGTTTAAGGCAGGGAGCAAAACCCTTGCTTTGCTGATGGGAATGACAACATTCTCAGGCTCACTTTTTCTGATTTCTGTGGTTGACAGCGCAAGCTGATGGTGACCTGTAGGGTAAACCTGGTTACCTAACCCTTTCTTCTAATACAGCAAAGATTCTCAAAATATTCTCAGAGAATTAAACCAAATAAATTTATTTAAAATGTCATTTGTAGCAAATATAAGAAATCCAAATGACAAATGCATAATAACAGCAAGAATGGACAAAAAAACGTGAGTATTGGAGAAAAAAGACAATAACTGAAGTCACATGAATAAGTTTATCCAGACTGCACCTTCTTCCCCATCCCCCCAAATAGCTTAAAATTTTCATTCTTTTTTGATCCTAGTAGTTAACTATGATGGCCTTCTCCGAGTAGCAAACCTGTTTATTTTGGGAAATGAGAAGTGCAACCAATATCTGAAAGGGAAGATCACTGTGAATGAGTCAGAGATCTGTGCTGTGGCTGAAACCGTCGGTGCTGGGCCTTGTGAGGTAAATATTACATTTTCTAATACATTCTTAGGAGCCATCAGCCTGGCTATTTCTTTCCTAGAAATAATTTATTTGAGTTTTTTATACTTATTTTCTTCGCATTAAATTTGTACACACACACACACACACTAATAATAATAATAATAATAATAATAATCCTTTGCATTGGAAAACAATTTGTGTTTCTAGTAATCTGTTTTCTGCCAGAGTGCAGGAAGAGGTTCCTTTGCTTCAATTTCAGTGTTCCACCACACTGGTGATGGATTTACATAAATGTTAAATACATTCATATGAATAAGCACCTTGTTACGCTGAGATAAACCTGAATTCTCTATAATACGGGCTGAAGCGCACTATGTGCCAGCAACAGCAGTATATTTTGGTTGAGTAGAAAGCAAGGCTGGAGCAAATTTAACTACTTAGTCAGGTGTGGACTTGCATGAAAAATACTAAAAAATCACTGCACAATAGAGTCAATAAAGTTACAAAGGAAGGAGAAAGATCCAAATATGTGCTGAGGTTCAGTACTAGTCAGAAGGCTGGAGCATTTGGTGTCCCTAGTGAAGACTGAGCAACACATTAATGAGGACAGGGGAACTGCTTCAGTGAAAGTACAGTTTGATACAGTCATTTTGCTGGGGACTAGTTTTGATGATAGAGAAAAGACACCTGAGGAGAAATGTTGTAAATCATTTAGTACAGGAAGATATAATTTTTTGTGTGGAAAATCTTCCTGATGAGAAGATGTCTAGAAGGAGGGCAGTCATGAGTATTTGGTATCTGGACTGAATGCATTTAATATCTAGAAAAAGGCAGATGGTTTCTTAATACTGGTGTTAACTAAGCAGTGAAATTTTCCCTGTCCAAGAGTACTACCAAACATCGGGCTGAGGCCTCTTCCATTTATTAATATTCCACAGGATCATTTTGTTATTATAAAATATTTTCTTCAAAATAAAATATTTAATCATAACTGAGCTCTTAGACATGTCAAGGCTCATAAATGAAACATCTGCATGGAAGTCTGCTGGGGATCCTGCACATTTTTTTTTTCTCTGCAAGAAGAAATGGACTGAATTAATATTAGCAATCAGTCTTAATCACTGCATGGTTTCCTGCTCCCTGAGTTCCCCTTTGAAACTACTTTCCTCAGCAGAGAACAGGCAGAGAAACAAAATCAGATTGGCAGGTGAAACTCCACTCCTGAAGTGTTTTATGATCCACTCTGATAGTTCTGACATAGTTCATCGTTCATGTGGGAACTAATCTGCAGTCAGTCAGGAAAAAAAAAAACACCAAAACAAACCAACAAACCAATTAAAGGTCAAGCATTGTTGTTTCTCTGGTGATCCAGAGAGAGTACAATGCTAATTGTCAGCTTTTATGTTTTGAAATGACGTCTCACTCTCCGATATGAATACTCACTCCCTAGATTTGCAGCTGGTTTGCTGGGTTCAGTACATGTTTTGCCTGGGTAAAAACTACATCTGTGTTCAAATTCTGTCTATGTTAAAGGCCCAAATCTATGTGACTATATCTAAATTAATGTTTCAATCTAATTTAAACTGGGTTTATTTTAGTGCTAAATAAGACCTCAGTCTGAGTTGGCTGTACTCCAAATGTTTACTGAATGCATGGACTGGTGCATAGATGTCTAATTCACTTAAAATTGTGAAAAAGAGTATTTTAACAAGTTATGTCTCAAAATTCTGTCTACAAAATATTACCTTTTATTATGTTTGGGATTCCTCCCCTACCCTGGCCTCTTAATACACATAGATTCTCACCCTAGGGCCTTGCAAGATGATTGACTGACAGAGGATATTAACCTGGCTCTGTCAGTAGTGTCTGATGCAAAGCCTGTTATTACAACAAAGATGATTATCAGTCAAGTCACTTTCTGCTCCTATCATGTATATGCACGTAAACAAATATTATGCTTGCGGGTAGCTGAAAGAGGAGAGTAAGATATAGTAGTCTGAAGTCACTAGAATAATGTATAAAAATGGATCAGAAGATTTAATTTGCATGGGATGCAATCAAAGGTTAAAGACCAACCTTGGCATTGGTTCACATATATTCTGGTTGTGAAAAAGATATAGGAAGTTGGGTTTTGTCCTGTGGCAAGAATAGCTTTATTGCCTATTCATTGAGCTAAGTAATGCCCAAAAGAAACCAGTCAGTAGGAAACAAGTAGGACTTGTGTCTTAAAGCATTTTGACAAGTGACATTCTTTATGTTTACTTTTTCCTAGCGAGATTATGGTGGTCCCTTGGTTTGTGAACAAAACAGGCTGAAGATAGTAGTTGGTGTCATTGTTCCCGGTCGTGGATGTGCAATTCGAAATCGCCCTGGGATTTTTGTTCGGGTCTCATATTACTCCCGCTGGATACACAAGATCATGATGACGTACAGAAAACCCTGAAAAACTCAACAACTTCTATTCAAAGAAAGATTTTGGACAACATGGAATTAACGTGTAATGTAAAAATCAACAGTTTTTTAACTACTTGATAGTCAAGTTTGTTGAGCTTCTTTTAATATTTATGAGTGTTTTTGGTGTTTTTGTCTATCAGTGTTTTATAAATGTTGGAGTGACTTACAATATATGCAAGTATGGTGACATATCTCCTGAAGATACTTGAATGGGTAAACAATTTTGCAAGGATATTATTACTGGATGATAAATGGGTTTTTTTGTAGAAATAGATCATATGACCTCTTTTATGCTGCTCTTCAGATTATTTTAGAAGGAGAAAAAAGATGTAGTTTTATTTAACATACCTTATCTTTCTATGAACCATATATTTCTCTTTGTATATGACAAAAGACCTTCTGAGAGATATATGCATCTGTCAAGGACAGCATATATGATCATATTTCTCTTCTCCCCCTTATAAGAGGTCAAATATTTCAATATTTCATTAAAAATAATCTCTTGAGAAATTAATCTTTTCATTATTGATGGACTTTGACAAACCTGCCATAAGCAGAGCTCTCATAGAAGTCAATATAACTTCCTTTTACACAATGCTCATAGACCCTAGTTCTGCACTTGGTTTCTTCAGTGTGAATGTTGTCCCCTAAGAGATATTTCAAAAACCCTGTTGGATGACGGAGGAAACACAGAAGTGGATGACTTAGCAAACTGTGGATCATTTGTTTAAAGTTAGTTCCAGAAATAACTGTGAATTTACAATGCTAAAGAGAGTATGTAATGCAATTTGAAAAATTAATCCTGATTAGCTGCTGACAGACTTTGGTCATTAAAATAAATTTCAACCAAATATACCCAAATCTTTCTGAACAGATAAATGCTAAAAATTCAGTTGATTCTAGTTATTTCATGAAAGTAACCCTGTATTTACAGCAGGAAAAGAATAGTCAAATCTGGCACCTGGCTGAGAGACTTAATACTGGGAAAAGTAAGTTATACATTAATAGTCTTTTAGAGACTTAAGATCTTTAATAAAACCTCACCTACATTTGGACAAAATTATATCTTTTATATAATTCCTTTCAGTGTAATAAAAATATTGTAGAGATTTATATGATCTTGTATGTAATGTGGAAAACGTCGCCAATAGTTTAGTAGCTTATGTTTCCTGCCTGTATGTAGAACCATCATTTTCCTTTATGTTGATGAGGAAAAGGAACAGATAATCAGCCACTATGAAAAACGCTTGTTCTCCTTCAGGCGTTTAGTTATGTGGCTGGAATTATTAAACAAATACGTTGCTATAGGTGGCATCAATTACGCTGTAATTTCTGGAAAATTGGTACAACATATATCCAATTGTTAGTTTTACTACTGTACATGTAATTGCATAAGTAACTGCACTGTTACTTCACTCGTGACTATGTAATTGTAAATGTTTCCATAGCAAATTGTATGGTATGTGTATCACATCTAACTGCATAGCCGCTAAAGCTGACATCATGCTGTAGACATACAAAAGGACATTTCGCTCAGAAGACGCAGGGTTGAGTTCTGCCCTGGCAGAAAGTAACCACTTCAGAGGAGCTGTCTTTGGCGGCAGCCTTCGTGTTGACTCACCAAATTATTTTCTTCAGCAGTGCACTTTGACTTCAGCGGAACTCAAATATGCTTACATCTTCTGGTGAACTGGGATGAGGTTCAGCCCATACTTAAGTGGCTTGGCTTTCTGAGATTTGTGTCAAGCATCCAGAAATTCTACTGGCACAAGGGAAGAATTCTTTCAGCAAGTGGAGCTTCTGAAATTCCTCCTTGATGTAAATAGTCTCTTTGGACAAGATGCGACTTCTCTGTACAGCGGTTCTGAGGTTGTGGGTGCTATGCAGATAGTCTGTCTCAATTTATTCTTGCTGCCTCTGGAGGCTTTGTGCTCCTTTTGGGTTTTTTTTTAACTTACCAGGCCTAAAGAGGGCAGGATTTAGGCTGTTGTATTTACAGTTAATTCTTGCCATGTACATGAATACTGTATTCTTCCTTAAGTATATACTGACTACATCTTATTGAAAGGATTAACTTTTTAAGAGAGACATCTGAAAAACTCCAAGTGAGTTTTGTTTTCAGCCACAAGTAGAACATGGATAAAATATATAATTCCATGTTCACTCTTTGTATTCTAAGAATTGTTATGTGCTCACTGTATTATATTTGCAGGCATTTTGTTATGTCTATCTGAAAAAAAAAAAAAAAAAGAATCCTAAAATATTTTAGTTATAAGCTTCTGCTGTGCAGAAGACTGTGATTTTTATATGTATATACACATATATATATGATAAAAATACTGTTTTTTGTTAGACAACATGTAAGGATTTTTACCTGTTTGTTCTGGGCAGCACTTCAGTAAAATAAATTGTGCAGAGTTGATGCTCCAGAACTTAACATGTTTGTATACACTTGCTTATCAGGTGCTCTTGCTCTCCTTATCTCAGCATGGAGGGCACATGAGACTCTGAAGAGCAAGGGAAGAGAAGGATAATGATATGTGGTAATGAATTTGTACTTCATTTATTCCTGTGAATATTTCTTGTTGGTACCAATGGTACTGTACCAGGCAACTGTTATAACTACAGGATTCTCTTAAGAAAGGACACTCTATAGATTTTTTTTTCCCTGTTCTAACATTTTTCTCTCTGTAATAGCAAGGGAACCTGATTTAGTGCCCAACTAAATTGCTGGAAAGCCTCTTACTAACTTCAGTAGGCTCTGGAATTTACTTTGTAAATATGATTTTGTTCGCATTAGAATTAAAGGGTACAGAACTTAAATACTTATCTAAGGATATTCTTAAAATACATTAAATTTCATCTTCATTCTTCTTGCTGCAACTAATTCTTGGTCTCAGAAAAGCACAATAACTGGATACAACATTTTAGAATTAAAACCTAAGAGCTGATTTTGTGCTCTTGAAGTTAGTTTGACTTAATTACTGTTTTTCTTTGGCCATTGGAACTGGCTAACACTTCTTCCTTTCATTAATTAAAATATTTTGCCCTTAATAAAACTTTTTTTCCCTATCTCTTTTCTCCTAAACCTCATGACCCTCAGAGAAACTAGCTCTCATTGGGAATGTACTGATCCAGATTTTTGCTGCTATTGCTGGAATCTTCTTCTCTAGTTTAAGATTAAAATTCTCTGAGGCATTCTACAAACCCTGCTGCAGGCAATGCCAATGTACTTGACGGAGCTACTCTTGAGCTAGATCTTTTCAGACAAGGGTCCAAATACAGCTCTGAGGGTCAAAAGCTACTCAGGCAAAACGTCCCTTGAAAACAGTGAATGTGATTGTCCAAAGAGAGGGGGCTGAAAGTTGCTCACTGCTTTTCCCTATGGCTGTGTACTGAACTACAGGCATCCTTATACGTAGAAAAGCACCCAGGTTCTCTACTTCATAGCAACTACAACAGGAGGTGAGGCTTTACCGCTGTCCTTCTGGAAGGCTGGGTGTGAATGAGTTGA
Organism: Nesoenas mayeri; assembly: GCF_963082525.1. Classification (NCBI taxonomy): domain Eukaryota; kingdom Metazoa; phylum Chordata; class Aves; order Columbiformes; family Columbidae; genus Nesoenas; species Nesoenas mayeri. The sequence goes on from NC_137541.1 coordinate 11,693,667, forward strand.
CCCCCGTGGAACCTGTATAAACCCTGTAGCATTGGTTCTTTAGCCTTGTTTCCTAATCAATTATTTTCTTCCTTCCTCACATGCACTGGCATATTATTGTTTTATGAATGTTGGGGCTGCTGGCAGGAACTAACATGGCTTTTCACCCTCAAATTTTACAGTGTTCCTTTTTAAATATACTCTTGGGCATTTATGTATGGTGTTTCCTTGCATGGGATCTAACTTTAGGAAGCTGCCTGTGGAATTCGGTGTATGATAAAAGTATTTTTTTTCATATTTAAGTGGGAAAAAATGCTTCCATTAAATACAATGAGCAGAATGCCTAATGAAAAGGGAACACTGTGGTTATAACTTGTATTACAAAATTTCTGTAATTAACAGCATCTTCATTAGTTAATAAAGTTGGTATTTTTGTAACCTTGCTTACTCTTATTATTCTTAATAAAGTATTTTATAAAAAACAACAACTTATTTAGCATTATATTTCTTATTTAAAGAAGAAGGTAGTGAACCCCATTGCTAGGCAGAACCTTAGAATAATGAGTGGCTTTGAATTCTGATTTCTGAGGGATTTTAGTATGCAGAGTAAGAAGGACTGGTACTGTAAGGATCTTTACGTGTTCAATAACAGAATTGAACTTAAAATGAAAGATACAACCAAATCCATTCTGTGGTACTGTTGAGTTTCCCCAAGAGCTTCCTGCTGGATTTCTGAACTGAGAATGTCCTGTATATATTACGGAGAGAGTATCTTTGCAGTGGAAAGGATGTAATTAACCTAAATATGAGTATTTGCCAAGAGGTTCATAGTTTCTTGCAGTTTCAGTATGGGAGGCTTGGAATTTTAAGTATTTCTTTTAATGTACTTTATACTTCACGAAAGAACTCCCCTTGCTGTGTCACAGAGTACTATTGGTGGCACATAAGATGATGAAAAGTAGATCACAAACCTAAATGTTGCTGCTGCACTTAGTATCACAACCTATCACCAGCAATAGTTAGCAAAATAGGAAACAAGCAACACCCTTGCTAGTACCACTAGATTAGTGCCTCTGTCCTGCCAAGTACTGTCAAGTTCCTATAACATCATGGCATTCTTGTTCAGTAAGTTCAAATAAGGGCCAGAAAGTTAACTACTTTTTTTTTCATTATTCAGCTGAAATTTCCAAGTTCTAAGCCTTTCTGGTTACAATGAAATTGTGATGATTTAAACATATATTTGCTAACAACTCCAGCTATATCAACAGTGAATCATTCTTCTAATAAACTCATATGTTGAATGTTTGAAGAGTGATTCTGAATTTTACATGGTAAACATCACTTTCTTTTTGTTTGTAGTCCAAAAAAAAAAAAAAAGGTTTCCTAACTGATTCATAAAATCAGTGGATTTTATCAGGAACTTCTGAAATCAATGGGAGACTTGCCAATAACTTCAACATGCAGAAATGTTTCCAAGGTTATAAAAATTTAGAAATAGTCCATATGTCAAAACCATATCTTGCTATAATATCTTGCTATAGCTTTACATTCAAAGTGTTAAGGATGTTCAAGTGACCTGTCTGTCTCCTGGGAGCCATGAGAATTAACTGCTTGTACGGCAATTTGTACAACAAAGGTCTATAAAGTGATATTGCTTTCATATTACATTCTGTTATGGCTTTATCTTTTTAGTTGCAAGAACACTTTAATCTGCAGATGATAAATGATGAAAACCCACATCGATGCTCAGTACTTGATTCCTGATCCTTGTTATTTAGCAAGCCTGATGTAAACAGAGCAGGTCATTTAGTAGAGTTCAGTTGTGTATCTCTGCCTTCAAAAGCACCGATTTCTGGACCACTGTGTTCCAATAAAAACCACTTGCAATAAATAAGAAAGAAAACAGCTGGGAGGAAAAAGGCAAACCATAAAAAGATTAATACCAAAGCAAGCCCTAAAATGAACAGATAATTTCTTTTTTTTTATGTTGTCTCAGTTTTTATAATGTAGGATACGTGATTTGAAAAGCTGCAATAGAAAAGCTTAACAGCCTTAGCTTTCCTAAAGCTGTTTCACTTTGGTTCAGAACACCTAGGAAGGTGCAATGACTTCTCCATTCAGTCGTAGAGGATGTAGGGCAAGTTCTGTATCTGAGGACCTGATCCTTTTTGCATTGAAATCACGGTCAAAACTCCTTCTAGGGCTAATGAGCAGGTCTTAAAACCTCCTTCTCAACCCCTTGAACCTTGTCATGGGACTGTTTCAGATCCTGTCTTAGTCAAGCACAGAGGACATGTTCCAGACTGGCACTGAGTGGCAGAAGACAAAAGTGAATGTTTTACTTCAAACCTGGGCACCAAAGTTCCATTCAGACTATAAACTTTGCTCAGTCAGAGTCTACTTTAATATAATAATTGGTTGATTTCTTTACTATTAAAATATTTTAATAATAATAATATAGGTAAATTTAGTAGGAATGAATTTTTCATACACGTAATAAATTCCTTATGGAAGTCCTAAGAAAAAAACTCTCCACTAGAGCAAAAACCTGTACCACTTCAAAGCCCAAGGGATGTTGGCATTTCCTTGAGATATCTCAAGTTGTGTCTATTTGAGCTAGTGTTGTTCTCAACTCTGGGTTATTTGGCATATTTCATCAGGAGAAAAAGTACAAACAGAAGAGGGCAATTCATAGCAATTTATTAAAAAATAAGGCAGGAAATGGAGCATTAAAAGCACACATTGGATTAGATGAGGCTAGTGGAAAATACAAAGGTACCGTCCTTCCCTCCACTTGAGAGTTTTACCTTGAGTAATATGCAAGTTTATAGTATTTAACTCAGTTCAGATTATACTAACTGAAAATTTTCCAGATGGTTTTCTTTCCTAGAGGATTAATGTCAGCACGATGCACAGACTGAGCAAATATGCATTTACATCAACATTTCTATTACAACCCATGTCAACAATAGTCTCATGTCTTGGGCGTAAATATGCCATCTGCTGTTCAGCCTTGTGTTTAACAGTATTGCAACTTCACATAGCAGTTACAAAACTGCCATCGCATAGGTTCTTCTCTCCTTTTCTTTTTTTTTTTTTTTTTTTTTGATTAAATTAAAGCTCCGAAAAATTGTTGTTTACACAGTGTACATTGCGGAAGCTTTGCATGTAGCATTCACTTGAAAGCCTCTGATTTTCATTGCTTTGCATTCTCATGAGGCAGCTGAGTCCCAATTATTCCCTGATCCTATAATTCTTTGAAATCTATGTTTCTCTTGGTATAGTCCCCACATAGCCTTATTTTTTTCTTGTTAAATATATTCAGAATATGTCTCTAAAATGCCTGCAGGAGGTGAAAACTCGTAAAAGTCCTGAAATATTCAGATATAAGCCTTCAACTATCCACACTGATGTTCCTAGCTTGCCATCAAGTACATTAACATGGGGAAAGGAATATGCTGGGGGCCAGAGGGTTTCTATACATCCCACATCAGTGAGGCTTGGCTTTCCCTGGGGATGTGCTCCACAGGCCTCTCTCTATACCAATGTTTCCATACATGGCCAGACACTTGATGTGACTGACCACCAAAGCACACAAATTACATGTAGACACACAAACAAATGCACCCCACACTCACATAAATGCCCATAGATTTCTTCACAATTATATTTATCTGATTAATTCAGAATTTCTTGATCTGCACAGACAGTTCAGGAAAAGGTTAATAAACTGAGATTTTCCCTGTCCCCCAGATCTCAAATAATTGAAGTACTTTAGCACAACAATAGGACAATCTGAGAAAAAAAGATTTTCCTACTAGGAGCACTTTGCCCAATAATCAAGAGTGACAAGAGGAAGCTTAATGGTGACAACCAAGAGTGTGAACTTTTCACATCTTGAATTTGCACATTTGTGATGTACACTTTCGCAGTGTAAGCCTGAATTGTGAGAAAGTGTCTTTTGTGCTTCAGCTTGTTCACTCACACTCCAGACAAATACAATCAGTTCTACAGTGACAGTGTGCGTCCGTATGTCTTTGTGTGTATGTTCATGTGCGCATCTACACACATACCTATTTTATCTGAGCAATGTAGAAGCTTGGGCATTGGTGTTTATTGTCCTGGAAACAAAGGAGTTGACCTGATTAGTGGTCAGCCAGATGTGTACTACTTTGGACCTGTCATTATAACTATAATCTGTACGTGAAGGTCCCAAAAGCTGGAAATTAAAAAGCTCAGCCTTGGCTCTTAAGGTGCTCAAATCTTCTTGAGAATCAACACTGCTCAATACATTTGCATCTACACTGCTAATTGAAATGGTGCATGGGCCTTGGGAGACCCTTCGGGATGCTGGTTTTCCTCTTATTCCACTTTGATTTTATTAGATACAATTAGAGACTGGTCTTAATGTTAAAGCTGTCTTAAAAGCAAGTGTTACTCCTGTAGAAACCTAGTACCTCACTGGAGATCTTTCTGGGCTGTTTTCTTTGTTAGTTTGGTTAGGAGTCTCTTCTAAAGCTTGGGTTGAGTTTTCCAGGGTGACTTCTCGCTTTATCTTGGCAGAGAGGCTGGGCTGTATTTGTAAGCATGCTGTTCTTTAATCTTCTCTGATGCCACTCAGTGGTAACAGTCTTTTAGTTCATATAACTCCCTAACACTAATCCCTGAGCATTAATCCCTTTAACTTTCTCCTGCCTGGTTGACACACATACGTGGTGGGGGGAAAAATGTGGGGGGGAAAAAAAAAAAGAAAAAAAAAAAAAAAAAAGGCTTTTCAGTTTTCTTTAGCTGGCCTTTGTGTTAAAGACAATGCATTTTCTATCAGTACTTTTTCCTGTCATGACTTCCAGATCTTATCAACCCAGTTTGCAGGAACATGTCAGTTTTATTGGTACTTTTGACAGAGCCCAGGCTGGTTTCCAACTGCAATCCATTTGTTTTCCCTCCAGCGTGCTCACTTACCTCCCCGGGCTCCCACTTGTGCGGCTTCCTCTAGAGAGGTATTTCCCTGCCTAATTGGTATGGATTATGCATTCTCTTTCAAAATGGGCAGCGGGATTTTCCATCTTTTGCACTCCACCGTGAGGAGGACAGACTTTTCTTCCAATTTCCCTGACAAATTCTTCAGAACTGTAAAATGCTCCTTACCTTTAAAGCAGTTTAGAGAATCTGTGAAGCTGATGTGAGCTCAGGCAGCCAAAACTTGCAGGAGGACACCTCGCATGGCATAAATCAGAAGTTTTGGATGTGCTTCCCTTCTAAATATTTAAAAACAGTTTTTGCATTCCCGTATTCCTCTGAATGGTTATTTCAGACTCTTAAGAAGAGTTTGTGAATTTCTTTCTTGGATTAGATGTGATGGGGCAGTGGTGTTTGCACAGGCTGCAGTACAGTGTGATCCAAGGGACTCCACAATATTGCTGACAGACAAGAATACCAACTCTTTCTTCTCTACTGGGTTTTCTTGCTTATGGTTATTTTCTTGTTTGCCTTGTTTGCTTGTTTGGTACTTTATTATTCTATTTGAACGCTGTCAGGAAGAAAATAAACAGGGAAGAGTAGGGCTGGTGCAAGTGATATGTTTGAACTGTCTGCTGGGTAAGATTTACAGTCTGCTAAGGACAGCTTTTTGGAATGTTCTTCTCTTCACTTCCTCTCTTGGCAGTTTTCTTGGCCTCCTTAGCTGCCTGAAGACACTTCACTTTCTCTTTTTGGAAAGTGCTTTCCTCATTATCTTCTCTGTAAGGCTGGAAGTGATGAAGTCACTTTGTCTCTCTTCCCCCTTCCTCCCCACCCGACACTGCGGATTCAGCATCAGTACTGAGAACTTCACCGCAGGACATTTTCCTTCTGCAAAACACAGAGAAAAGGGCTACTTAGGCATACATATGTTGAAGAACAAAATGTAGCAAATACAATGAGCGGAGTGGCATTTCTACAACATTTGCCTTATCCTCTCCAGAGACTACGCCTGCAAAGACAAAGGTCTGTGGTATGTGAGAGAGCAGAAAAAGAAAACTGACTGTGGCAAAGAAAACTGTGCGAAAAGGCTGTTCCTTACACAGCAGATTTTTTATTGTTCATCAAGATGGGCTACTACCTGAACAGAACTAGAGAACTAGTGCCTGGCTTGAAATAGAGAAGTTCTGTAGAGACAAATGAAAAGTTAGGGGTTGACCTCAGAGAATTTTAGGTGTGAGAAAGTAGGGCAATAATTTTAGATACCAGCCTATAGGAGTGGCCGCTGAGGAGCATAAGAACGACACAGATTCTGACCACAGCTCATGACCACTGCTGTTGTCAGGTCTCTTTCTTTGGAAGACTGGCTTATGAGAAGAAATTCAACTTCAAGTGAGAAATTTCAGAAAGTTCTATTGAAAACACTCAGCAGCATGACACTGACTTCCCAGCAATCAGCCCTTTACACATGGAGCTGGTTTGGTTCAGTTTGTTTTTTCTCTCTGCTATGGGCAGATTGAAAAAGTGGCCCGAACCAGTTTATGTCTGTATCTGAATTTAGTCAGTCTTTTGACTCCAGTTTAGGAGATGGACATCGAGAGAAGCTGGTTTTGTTTTTTTTTTTTTTTTAAATATTCTCTTTCAGGCCACATCCTTCTCCTTGTTTTCCCAATTTCACACATTCATTAAAAGAAGAAATGTACATCATATGGAAAACAAAACAACCCCTCCAACTGAGAACATATAGCAATTTCATTCAGAAACACCCTTTTTAAGGCAGAGAATCTATAAAAACCACACCAAGAGAATTCTGTACTCTGCGGTCATTTGTTAGTAAAGCTGACAGGAAATCAAAACTGAAAGGATTCTTCTGTAACTGCCAACTTGCTGTAATGGAAGCCAGGGGAAATATATTTATCTGTTTACTTGACTAAGAAGAAAGAAACCAAAACATATTTTCCTCCAATAGTAGAGGGGATTAGACTGTTACTAGTCACTTGTGTGCTAGACTTCCCTCCAGGCCTTTCCTAATGTTTTGTCTTACATTCAAAACAAATAAAATATCAGCTCTTAGGAAAATAAAACATTTCACAGAATATAGAAATGAAAAAGATGTTTAGGTATCTAACATTTCACTTTCACAGCCTTGAGGCTGTGCAGTACATCACATTATTGAGAACTATGATTTTGTAGATTATTTTTGCACAATAAAGGCGGCGTGTCTGTAGTCTGGAACAAAACTGCAGCTGCAAAGACGAACGGCCCATTTAGAGGTATGACTCACTAGGTTTGGTTTTTCCTCCAAAATTAATTTTTATTCCATCGAAATAAACAATATGAACAAGAATGGGTCTGATTATAGGAGATTCTGTGACTTTAGCTTGGACTTATTGTAATTGATATTAGGTCAGTTGGATCACATAGGATAGAGGCTGCTGTTGATGGGTTACTAAATGTGGTCTTTAAAGTTAGGATCTGTGTAAGAAACAGTTAAATCATGATGTGAAGAATAAAAATAATCTGAATTGTCCCAAGGTCAGACTCAGCAGTGGATTTTGTCTTTGCTGCATTGCTCTGGTGATACAGAACTGCCTGAATTTTCTCAATTGCCGTATTGACGGCAGTTTTTGCATTGCCATGTAGCAGTCAAAATGAGCTGGAAAATCTTGTCAAAGATATTTCATTTGATTAATTGTTCTGTCTGGGCAGATGTAGTGCAGTCTGTCAAACCAGGAAAACAAAAAGAATTAAGACGTAGCTCCTAGAGCCTTCTAGCTTTGGTAGCTGGAAGTGAGCAAGAATCAAAAGTGAATATATATCTAACGGGATATCTTTGATGTGAATCTCAACATATATGCTTTTGGGGATGTTGCATGAGAGAAATCATGCAGTTTAAAGTGTACAAGAGAGCTGGACCAGATAATTAATGAATTAGATTTTGTTCGATTTGAACATTCCACAGCAGGAACTACGTGCAAGAAGTGAATTTGTCCATGATAGCCTCATGTTATGTGTTTTTATGCTTTTCAAACTCTGTCACAATATTAAAAATGTTAAGAAAGATTCTCACATATAGACTCATGTGACTTCATGATGTTATTCCTAAGTATTGAATATAGCCACAGAAATTCAGCCAGAATAGGTAGATTGTGCATCTTCTGACATATTTAGCATCATACGAATGAATTATGCTGTTACAAAAGGCTTAGATCCTCACTTGGGACCATAATTAAATGTACGTTTAACTTCAAGCATAAACTTAACTCTGATTGACAAGTGCCTTCCTTTAAAGATGCAAATAATCCAGTGAAACCTATAAAGCATTGTGACTTGGGCTAAATGTGGGTAAGGATTCTAGTTGGGGATGGGACTTGTTTATATAGTGCCTAAGCCAGGAACACCATAAACATAAAAAAGGCTTCCAAAACTAACATAAAAAATGTTAATGGCTCCCTTTCATTCCTCTTCTCTTTTCAAAATAACAGCTTAAAATGACATTCAAAGACTCGACACTGCAACTACATGGGAGAGGAAACACATTCAAATTTACTTTTGCTTTAACCACAGTTTGTGTAACTCCTGTGAAAATAGATGTGGTGTTGTGGTTTAGTCTTCAGAGTCTTATTAGATGCCTTGTTATGTGTCTTTGTGTAGTTGAAAGGTAATGCAGAGAACTTTTTAATATGGTTGCATTTTAGTAGCTTTCAGTCCAATTACTTTGGAGTCAGTGGGGAGCACCTATAACCGGCCTGTGATCTGGAGCTGAATTTAGAGTTTATATCTGCAGCATCTATATTACTTGTCTAGACACATCTCTTAGGATTCAGAATTACAAATGACAGGTTGTATACCAGGCCTGAAATTAATTTGATAGAATATAGAGATATATTTGTAACATGATGATAAGTGTATCTGATACGTGCTTCATCTCAGATGAGAATGAAGTCCAAAACATTCACATGTGGCAGGGTCAAAAACCCCTTTATGATTACATTATAGAATAAAAGAATATTTGTATATGTGCAAAAGGCCCAGATCTTAGCTTGCTATTTTTTTTTTCTGTAAATTAAACTCAGGTCCATCCTCAGAAGGAATTCTGAAGATTAAAAAAAACTTGAAAATACTTTAAAAATGTACTACAATACCCGAGTCACATGAATTATTTGACCAAGCCAATTGAATTATATTAAAGAGATTATGCTAAATCATTTAGCTAAGTTTAATTCTATAGTTCTACAAACACAGCAATTGATTTGAGATTAGCACGGAAGATTTGTGGCTTAAAAACCAATGTTAAATACAAGTGAGGATGCATGTAGAAGACCTATAGGACGTGCTCCTCCCTAGAGGAAGAATAAGTTCTTAGTTAATGCCTTGCAATTAAAGTACGCATCAATTCTTTATTACCAGTAAAGTGGGGTTTTTTATTATTATTTTAATGACAATGCAGATAATGAAATCAGGATTTATTAGAGTTGTAACCCCTTTTTGTCTCTACATCTGCTTTCTCAAGAGTCACTTTATCTTTGACTGTCTGTTGAGACCCTCAGTACACTCAGGGGCACTCATGTCCCTGCTCATCTCTGGGGCTCCCCCAGACCTGCCCCAGCTCAGGACCCCATTCCAGCCCCCAGGACCATCAGTCTCTACCCCAGTGAGACTGTAGGACACTGTCAACACATACCCTAGCCCATCCAAAGGTCAGGCTGTCCCCATCCCCAGGGACATGCCTGATGGTCAGGGCTGAGCCTTTTCTGGCAGCCGCCTGGCCTGCCCTGGGACAGGACCTGGATGACAGGCCCTGTCCTGCTGCCATGGGGAGCCCCTGAACCACTGACCCTACCAACACCATGATAGCGCTGATTCTTTGTTTTTAAAAAAATTATAATGCCTTTTTTTTTTTTTTTCCAGCTTAGTGGAAGAAATATAAAATCAAGAAGCTTCTGATACTTATTCCTGCTGTGGTCAAGGTTTTGTGCCTGCAAAAAATGAATGTTAGCCTGAATTGCTTTGTTTGACATCCTCCACTTCTTTCCCCTGTTCAGTAATTTAACTCTTAAATTTCCTTTTTTCTACCAAAGATCATTAATTTCTAATGGTCAGTCTTGTTTCAAAATGGAAATCATTACAAAATTTAAAAATCTATTAAAAATTGCTTATAGGTTCCTTAATTCAGACATAATTTCATCTCATTCTAATAAAAACATTTCATTCTTCGGGCTTGAACATTGAATTCAATGACACAACCTTATTACTACTTTATTATGTTTAACACTTCAAAATGTTCTACAAAATGTTATTGCTTCCTCCTGAATCCTCATGAGACTGTAGAAAGGTAAATAGCAGATATTGTCTTTATTTAAGAAGACATAGATGGATCTGTGCTTCTAAGATTTGTAAGTTTAATTATCTCTAGCTACTTAGAGCAACAATTTTGAGTAGAGCTTGAAAAACAGGAGAAAACTGGTACAGTGTTCAAAGAAAAGAGATGGGAACCTAAAGACCCCAAAATTCTTGATATGTGTAAACACACAACAAACTATGCCTTTGTGTTCATTTGTCTGTCTCTCCTGAGGAATCTTTTTCCTATTTGGAAATTATTGACTAGTTGAGATTTTTTTAACTTATAACTTTAATGAACTCTATTTGGCAGTTGCTGATATAAATATATGGAAAATAAAAAAAAAAAAAAAAAAAAGAAACCTACCTTTCCTCCAATTCAGTGATTATCAGGCATGAAGACAGTAATTTTCAACATCTTTTAGAGAAAGGAAATGTAATTACTTTTTTTTTTTAATAATTATTCTTTCTATTTGAGCGTCACTAGAACTCCACTCCAAAATGAAATGAACACGTTTTGTACAGCACCTATATACACAAGTTTGGTAGATAAAGTATTGAAGTTGAACTGAAAGCATAAGGGAAATTCTAAAGAGCTAGAATACAACGAACACTGAAAGTTGGCAAAGACGTTATAGTTTAACACAAGCTGTTCCTCTCTAATATCGTAGTGACAGTTTCGTATAAATGACATTTTGTGAGTAATAAAATGACAAATACATCATTAAAATTAGAGACAGATTGCTAAATGGATTAAACTGCATGTATCTTGGTTTTTTCTTTCTTCTTCCACATGCATATTTCATCTTGCTGAAAAATTATATGCCAATGTTGTTCAGATTGCCAGATTTTAAAATGAGTTTCAAAATTCGTTCAGTTCTACCATGCAACAGCTCTTTGAGGAGGGGAAGTTCAGCACTTACTTATTTTAGTATCCTTGAACAAACCACCCCAAACTCTGTTCTGCAAGCTCTTAGATGTATGAAGTGCCAGGCATATGTAAGGCCTTGTACATGCTTAAAGCAGTTGCAGAACAAGGAAAGAGCCTCTCTTTTTAGACAATATTTCAAAACCAAAGTCTTCTTTAAGGCTCAGGTTAAAGCATCAAAGGGTGTTGTTATAAAGCTTGATCTCAGAGTATGTAAGTGATTAATACATGTGAGGGTTTAGAGAAGGAACCAGTCAAACCACATTTGCACAGATAAAGAGTACACAAGATACAAGTAAGAAAACAAAATAAGATAGACTTTTATCATAAAAGAGAAAAGAGGCTAAGAAACTAAACACATAGATATTTAGAAGGACTTATAAAAGAGTTGTACATAAAGAGACTTAGAAAATATTGTAACAGTTTGTCAGAATTCTAGAGTATAAAAATTTTCTTTTGGATTTTTGGCTTATTAAATTTATTTAGTGTAACAAATAATATTAATTATAGAATATTTTAGGAGTAGTTTCCCTATTATCCTATTTAAATCCTCCAGAACTCTACTGATTTTATGGTGTATTTTCATAGATAATTGGATTTCAGACTTGGGCAATTTGACAATGTGGTCTTAGTGTGCCTATAGCCATACTACATAGGCCATAGTATGCCTATATATATAGTCATAGTGTGCATATATATATAGCCCATGCAATTACAATAAACAAGATGTTGTTCTGTCAACCTGGAAATAAGGGAATTTGATTTCCTATAAGATTCCCTTAAATATCTTCTTGTGTGGTAACACCAAATCTGCCTCACCAAAACCACAGTAATGTGAATGCTCCAAGGCAATGCATGTGCTGAAATAAAATTGATTTGTAGACCCCTACTCTGCCTTTAAAGTGAACTTGATCAGAGGTTTCAAAAGTTGTTGAGGAAGGATGGATGAGTGGATACCTGAACAATGAAGGTTTGACCATGAATCAGTCATGCACCAACATAGCAAAGCAGCCCAACAGCCTCCTGCACTACAAGGCCACAAACTTGTTTAAGGTCTTGGAGCACCTGACATATGAGAACAAGCTGTGAGAGTTGGGACTGTCCAGTTTGAGGAAGATAAGGGCCAGGGGGTAGCTTATCAATGAGTATAAATACCTCATGGGATGGTGTAAAGAAGACAGAAGCAGAATCGTTTCAGTAATATCCAGTGATCAGACAAGAGGCAATGGGCACAAACTGAAATACAGGAAATTACATCTAAAGATAAGAAAACCCCCCAACATTTTTATTGTGAGGGTGCTTGAACACTTGAACAGGTTTCCCGGAAATGTTTTAGAGTCTCCATCCCTGGAGATATTAAAAAGTCACCTGGACAGGGTCCTGGGCAACCAGCTGTAGGTGACCCTGCTTGGAGAGTGGAGCTGGACAAGATGCCCTCCAAAGGTCTCTTCCAACCTCAATCATTCTGTGATCCTGTTTCCTTAGGAAACCTGTCTAAACACACATATTTATAAAATCCTCAAAATATCTGTGCAGTTGGTTTTCATTCATTCTCATGGAACAAAAAAATTTGTTTACTGGAGGCTACTCACATTTGTAGAATATGCAGAGATGACACTTGAATGGAAAAAACTTATCAGAAGCCTCTTGATTTGTTGGAAGTATACATTTATCTGTCAGTGATTTGTTAATCAAAACCTTCTTTTATGATAACATTAAAATATCTTTTACTAGGGAAACTAATGGTCATCTTATCAGGCAACCTTCTTTGCCATGTTCCAATGCAAACAAGAACAGACTCGTTTTAGAACTAGGACAAGAGAAAGGAACCAACTTTTTTTCTTAGGGACTCATTCTCTGGAAAAGTCTTACTTTACACTGCATAATTTATATATTCTAATAGCTACCTGTAGGACTAACCTTAACTCACTTTGAAACTGTTTCTATTTTTTATGATTTGCAAGATATCAAAATGAAAGTGAAGATTCCATCAAATTGATCACAAGGAAATATTTACATCTTATACAAATCAAGGCTATTTAGCTGCTAGGTAGATTCCACATTTTGTTAATGGATTGTAGAAATGAATACCTGTCAGACTTGGCCAATGCACAGTGTCTGCAATCATCTCCAGGATTGCATAGGTCTTAGATCTAGCTATACAAAACTGTCTCTATGCCAAGGCACAAGTGAGAGAAACTGCACTTAAAAAAGTTTTAGGGCCTTATCATTGAAGGTACTGAGTGCCTCTGGTGAAGTACTAAGAGCCCTTGGCTTCAGCTAAAGCAAAGAACTATTCAGGATGAGGATCTCACCCTGTAAAATAACCTTCTGATTAAGCATGAGCTATTTTCTTCTCTTCTGAAATGAGTGTATACACATTAACATCTGTAAATGTCAGACAAGTGATCTGCTGTATTGAGTAGTCTCAGTTTAAATCTGTCTAATGCATGCCTTGTCTTAGTAAAGATACAGTTGCTTTTCGTGGTCCTATAAAAATGCATTTTTGGTGATGAATGGGAGAGTTTATAGTTCCAATTACTCTTGTCTCCTTTGAAGCAGAAAAACTGGCAACTGCTTATCTAGACTTTAGCAGGTTGAGATAAACCTTGATAGCAAAAAGTATCTGGATTGTCAGAGCTTTTAGCTACAGTAAACTACTAAACTAAAAGCAGCTGTTAGTCAAAAAAGAACAATACTCATTCATTTGTAAGATGATCTGTAGTGGCTGGGATAGTATTTAATGAGTTTTTTCTTCAGACGAGACTATTTTAAAAAATCTAAGCTACACACATGGACACTTACATGCACAAACATGCACACACAGTGATATAAAATATGTAGTGTTCGAAGAAATCCTGTTTGGCTAGCACACAGTAGTCATTTGGAAGAAATGATCCATGGAGAGATCACTGTGTTCAGAAAACTGTGGTTTAGTTCCAACAATACAGCAGTGAGATTACACTCATTGTTACGAAAATGTTGCTGTTGTTTCTACAGATCTATTATTCCCTTGTGATGTCTGGAACAGTAAAATTATCCTCACTGAGAAGTACTATTCTGTCTGCTTCTTTTTTTGTTCTTAAATATATTGAAATTACGTGGACAGTGTAGACTTCTATCATGTCTTCTGAATCATTACCAACAAATCTCATTGTATTACATAAGAAAATGATTCTGACTCCCTCTGGGTTTTGTACTATGTTTCTGCCAAGTTTCTGTAATATTTTTTTTTGTGTAAATGTAAGTCTGTGTTTCAGTTAATATGGCAAACAGGGGAATATATTAATTGAATTTGTAGTGTATGTTCAGTGTGCTCACTTTGTTTATAACACTATTCAGCAGTTTTAAAATTCTGTGTCAAACCGTTTGGTCAAGAATAAAGCCTCCTGTGTTAATGAAGTATCTCCCCATGGTTTCTGAAAATGTCTATATCGTGCACACCATTTCTTTAGTTTCCCATTCGAGTCTTCTGGACATATGAATAGCCAAATCTACAAGACCAAAGCTTTAGTTGACAAACAGTGGCAACAATGCACTTGATTTCCAAGGGGTAAAAATTTTCACCAGTAAAAATCCTCCCTTCTGACTGAAAGACTCCTGTTCTGCTTGATTCTTTGGTGGTTTCTGTGCAAAATCAAGTTCTATACTGTAATCTCAATCAGTTTTACTCAGATTACAGTACATTTTCCCTTGACAATCAGTTTGGACACTCATGAAGCTCAGCCCCTGTTCAGGCTGTACTTCCTATGGTCTCTCCTGATATTTGGCTTTGCAATGACAAGGTAATGTCAGTACTTTTCTCTGGGACTTCTAGATTAGTTCACTATTGGATGCAAGGCTGGGGTGACGATCTAGTGAAAAACATTAGGCTGGCAAAGAAGAACTTTCAGAAGGTTCAGGTTATTGTATGCTAATCTCCCTGCAATTTATCCACATATATCTGCCAAAGGGTCACCAATAACAACACAGTTGTGAAGAAGCACAGTTTTCCATTTGATTCATTTCTGTGAAGGTATCAATGTTCAGATGAAATTTGGATCACCGCTTTAAACTCTGAAATTGAATCCTAAAAAAATAATTTCTTCTGACAGAGAGGAATTTGAAGCCCATGGAAAGCTGAGGCTTAGCCTTACACTTTTCCTCATATTTGAGCATAAAATCAGACTTGCATAGTTGATTTCCAGACAGATTTTACTATTTTCATAGGCATACTCTTATTGTTGTCATGGCTTACCTTGACATCTGGCAGTTTGATTCACAGTTGTGAACTTCCCTTCCAGACAAGGACTTTGAGCCTCTCATGTGAACCAAAGACTTGGGTTCCTTCTTTCAGGATATCCTGTTTAATACTATAATATGATGGCATCCAGTCTGCTCAGTTTAGGCACTAGTTTATTTCCAGTTTGAAGTACTTGGCCCCAGAAAAGGGAAGAAAGAATATTTGAGAATTTCTAATGTAGCTTCCTGCATCCTCTTGGACCCTTGAACAGTTTTGAAAATAAATAAGTACTTCTGACATCTCCAGATGGAATTCCAGTCTAGTGAAACCAAATATCTGCTCTGTGGCTTGTATATGCAACTCAGGTACCACCAAAGAACAATCCAGTCTAAGGTACAGGTCTACCATTTTCCACCGAGAATACAGTGAAATAACAGGAAATGTTCATCTCTTCCATTCACCTGGGATGCACCCTCCTGATTTTCTCTGTGCAGAAGTGGAAATTTCTAAACCTGCAAAATAAAAGTAAAAACGAAACTTCATATCTGCAGGTATCTAGGCTCTGCTTAGGATATAATCCAATAGTTCAACAGAGTGTTTCCCACCCCTGGGACCATGGTCTGCTGACCTGAATCACTATGCAGGCATTGATCCTATGAAAGGTACCGAATCTACCTGCAGGTATCTGCTCAGTATCAAAGTTGGATTTCACCTTCTGTTGTTTGCCCTGTGCTTCCTGCACTCGGTAGCATTGTGGTGTTTATGTGGGACAGGGAATAGAACTGCTTCTTATATCCTTCCTCCTCGGAAAGTTGCCATTGCTCGATACAACAATTCTATTTAGTTAGATGCCAATGATGAGTACGGGTGCATCAAATAATCATATTGAGTAATACCATGCTTTCTGGCTTTTATATTATGCGTAACTCAGCCAAATTATTTATTCCACTCTGTGCCACAGTTCTCTATTTGCCAATGAAGTAAGACATCCTTACATATCAAGATTACTTAGAGTGTGAGAACCAGTTTTAAAAATACGGGTAAAAAGTAAAAGTGGTAGAAAAAGAGAGAAAATACAGACAAACTTGTTATTTTTAACACAAATATGGATTAAAATACTCTATTATAAAATTTTTCTTTTCAATGTTTGTATTGCTGTAATGCCAGATATTCTGATCCTGTCAGAGCCAATCAAATTCGATGAGAACATTAACTTAGTTTGGATCGAGGAATAGGTGTAAACATCAGACCTCATTAGATTTTCCTGAACTGTATTGAAACTGAGGTTTATTTCATGCCATGTATAATTAGACAGTTATTGTAATTATTCCCATTTATTTCACATCAAGACTTTTGCATTGCATCTTTTTAAGACAAGAACTGAAATCGCCTATGCCCCAAGGCAGCTCAAAACAAAATTTGTCATGTCCTATCCATCTAGAGGACAATCAACATTAGTATCTGTTCTCCAATAACAGCCAACTCCTGATGCCTCAAAGGATGACAGAATTTCAGCAGAACATTTGCAGATGACTCTGTACATAAATTTCTACATTTTTTAAAGGATCATTTAGAACAATAATAATTCATTCATTTCTAAACTACTTTGTAGACTGAGTCCATCTTGAAACATCTTTCAGATATACCCTTATTAAAAATGCTTCTGCAGAACTGACGGGATTGAATGATTTGGATGTAAATTACTTCACTAAAGTTGAAAGCTTTTTCTGTTTACCATCCTTGCATGCACATCCTGCTTCCTACAAAGATTGTTGACAGTTTTAAGCTGACTGGGTTTGCGTATTTAATTCAGTTGTACACAGCAAGGTACAGTATCTACAGACAGTGTCAGGACTCCAAGGCCAATGGATCAAAAAGAGTAACACAAATATTTTTTTCCTAATAAAATCAGATCATCTGAGGGTAGTTATATATGTTGAGGAAAGAGATGTCATTTTTTTTTCATTTGTGCTGCTTTTTGCTGCAAAATCTTGTGTTTGCTGTTCATCTGACTCTAGGGAATTCTAGACCAAAATCTACTTCTTCCCAAGCTTTGACTCTTGTAGTCTCTCTGCACCAACCTGGAAGGTAATTTGTACCTAAGTCTCATAAGACCCTTTTTTCCTTCAGTCATTCAAAACACTTAACCCTGAAATTACTGGAGAAACCTTTTGTATTTTGAGGTCACCAGAAATTATATTTTCTGTTGTCTTTGTTTGACATAACTTAAAGGATTTTTTTTTCCAACAGCCCATGTTGTTCTGACATTTGAAATCACATTCGATTCCAGTTAGTGATTTCTTAAAAAAATAAAATAATAATAATAAAAACACAGTTCTGCACTACCTGGATTATTGTTTTATTGTCATAGTCCATCCACTTTATACTCACTGGAAATCCAAGATGTATTAAAGGGTGAGAATTGCCTCAAGCAACTTACTGCAAGGGAATGTATGTTTCCTGGAAATGTTGAAGTGGGATATACATGATCACCTCTTCTCAATTAACAAGAACATACCATATATTCTTCTTCCAGCCTGTACTGTTTACTACTTTTTACTTCATTTGGTGCCAAAACTGATTTTGCAACAAATATGGTATGGGTCTTTCCGATTAATATGTTTCTTTTTGAGGAAAAGGTCCTCAGCGATGTGCTTATTGTCACGTAATAAGAATATCAAGATTATCCATAAAATACTGTAGAATCATTTCAGACAAGGAGGAATTTGGAATTTTGAGAATGTAGGGATTAGAGAAAAGGACCAAGTATAAAGTTAGTAATAATTTACCAAAGATCTTCTAAGCTCATAAGCAAGGTCAGGATCGGCTTCATGGTCTATTGTTGATAAAACTGTTATGTTGGAGTATCCTATCAAATACTCTAACAAAATGTTTGCTTTGGTTCAGAGGTATGTCTTCTCAAGGAATATCATTCCAAAATCATGGTAGCACTAGCAAGATCAGAAGGAGCAAATCCTCGGTTGAGATCCCAAAATTATTTCTGCAATGCTCCGATTCTGAGACCACATCTCCACTGAAATTCAGACAACATGAACTAACTTCGGTGGTTCAGGGAAAGGTTGTCTAGCACAGAAATAACATGCAATTGCAGCTAAAAATATTTCGTGCTTTGTATTGTAATAGAAAAAATGTGTAAAAGCAGGGCTAGATCAAAAGTGAATGTACTACAAGCAGAAAGAGGAATACACCTGTCACCTAGTGTTGCAAGGATTTTGGATTGTGTTACAAACTATACTGATCAGCTAGAGCATCCTCTTAACCAGTAGAGTAGGAAACGTGTTAACATTGATAGGCACTGTAAATCTATGTGTGCTCTCCACAATATGTGTGCTCTCCCCTGCTGTGCTGACTCTGGTCCACTAAAATAAAAAAGAAAAAGCTCATTCTTGCCTTTTCTCTGGGTCCTGCCAATTCCTTAACTTTCTCTACTTGTAGTTTGATAATGAGGCACAACCTGCCTTTAGATGACCTCTTGGTCATGAAAACTTTATGGCAAATACATCTCACAGCCTCCACCATCAGTTATGATATCCAAGCAGCACCTTATCAAAAAAAGCATGAGCACAGAGAGGAATTTTGAGTAACAGATAACAAAATGAAAGAGTATGTCACTATTAATCACAAATTTCATAAGCATGATATCTGCATGAGTATGGAGCAGCAGGCTAAGAGGAATCATGGAAGCTTAACTTTCAAGGGAGAATACATCACTTTGAATGGTATTGTACTATGGGAATTAGAGGACCATACGTACAAATAGGTTTTGTTTTGATACTTCATAATTTTTTATCCATACCAAAAACTGAGGAAAATAATGGCAGTAGCCTTTGATTACAACCCTGTTGATGATATCAAACAATAAGCCAAAAACATTGTACTTTTCATTATATGCCTGACTAGCCCTTTGCCTTAGATTAGGTACAGTTAGAAAGACAGCCGTACTGGTTTGAGTGGTTAAATATGACTTCGGAGATTAGAAACAAAGTCATGCAAATCAGGATTGGCAAAGTCATCACAGCAGTTTCTCTCTTGTACAAATAAATTCTTACTGCTTTGTCCCAGTGTTCCTCCCCCAGTATTAGGGCACGATATGAACTGTATTCAGTGAAGATCCACAGTGACTCCCTGAGAAAAATTAATGACCTGTTAAGCCACTCATCATTAAGTCTAGATACCAAAGACACAAAGGCTGATTTGGAAGAAAAATCCTAATTCCAATGTCTTTATTTGAAATCTGTTCTATTTCATGGAATGTCTTATAATATGGACTTAAAAAAATAAGAATTAAACAACCATTGTGTGTTTTTCCTTCTTTTTTGACAATGTAAGTCTTCTCACAGTGCTGTTACAAAGTGAGATAACAATGTACTCAATGGCAACTGAGGTAGAGAACTTCTACCAAAAAACATGTGTATTCTATCCACAAATCTGTCATTTTTTTTTTGAAAACAATACTAGATGTAATATTGTAAATTCTATTACAGTAGCTTGCTTTTGTAATTCAAATTCTGATTAGACTTACATTACATTTTAGACATGTTTTCACACATTTTTCCACAGCCTTCAGGGCAAAATACCCTCACCTGCTTCTTGGCTTACTCTTATTTCATTTTGTGAAAATTAGACTATGTTGAATAAAAAATGGAAGAAGAAATAAAATCTGCGTTCTCTCTCTGTTTCTTTATTGCACTGTCTCCAAAGAGCCTACGACCTAGCACATTTACTACTCCCTAGTCCTAGTAATACAAAGTGAGTTCAAGGTCTACCATGTGATAGTGGAATAAAAGACTGAATTATCCATCATCTCAGCTGTCAAATAGAAAAAAAAAATATATGTTAAAGAAAGGCAGTACTTCATCCTCCTTTACCTCTGCAAGAATTTGCATGTAGTCTGAAACAGTTGGTCAACAAGTGTCAGAGGCTGGAAAACTGTTTTTCAAGTAAAAAAAAAAAAAAAGGAAAATATGAGATAGTGGCTAAGCTAATTTATGATATTTTTCTTAAGAATATGCCTTAGAGCAGGATTCTAAGGACTTCACAAGGAAACTCAAAGATTTTTAGGAGTTTGTGTGAGCATCTTGGACAGTTACTAGTTTAGGCTAGTCCCCTATATTAAAGTTGGTAAAAGATAAGTGAAGTGAACTCAAATCACTAACAGTTTTAAGAAGGATTTGAAGTTACATGCTAGTCTGTTTTGTGAGTCAGTCCAGAGTGCCTGTTATGACTAAGGAAGTTATCTGAGACTTTCTAGGGGCTAGATCACTGGAGACTTGCTCAAATGGCTGAGTCTTGACATTCTCATCTAGCTGATGTCAAAGACACTTCTGAGAAAGGTCAAAAACTTGACTGACTCTTTTCAGCTCCTCAGTTCCACACCACTTTCATATTATCATAGTACTAGATGAGGATGATTCCTCATTAGTTAAATGGGCTGTCTTGGATTAAAGGTTAGTTGTGGAAGGGAGGTCCATCATCAGCTAATTTGTTTGTCTGCCTGACAGGCTATTATTTTGCTGTGGAAAAACCTTAAGACCACAGTATAATAGCATTATGGTCTGGTATTCGTGATTCTAGCCACACAGTCCTTTTTTCTTCAAAATTCATCTGCTCATTATTTGCTCAAGCCAACTTTATTTTTTTCTGCAAGATGCAAAAGTGCAGTAAACAACATATGTTATTGATTCAAAGAATTAACAAAAGACTGCATTTCTTCATGCTCAAAAAGCCTGTGTGTTGAGTGTGTCTAATATACTTTCTGCTTTTGCTAATTTCTCCTGCTTCTAAGTGTTTACATTCAGAAGCTGAAAGGGACTTAGATGTTAATTACACATGTGCTCTGAGTCATTAATTTATCCTTCTAAATATATCTTATATACACTCACACAAATTCCTTTTTTCTTAATCTATCAGTCATTGTACAAACAGTACAAGTACAAACATTTGTCTTGATCTTGAGGAAACAATTGTATAAGACTGGCTAAGTCGAATTTCCTATTTTGTGCACTGGAATGTGATTTCATCCCTGGATTAGTGTCATTATATTCAGTGTACACGACTTAAAAGTGCTCTAACAACAGCCAGCAGCTTGAGCCTGCTCTTACTAACATTCTTTTTAGCATTGCAGAATTGTTACTCAAATGTCGTCACATTTACCTACAAAGATTCCAGACATCATGAATATGAAAGTGGAAATAAACTTTTGCATTATGCCAAAACCCATATTGAAGATCCTACCATTAAAATCAATAATGAACACTTAATTAAAAGACATTGGTAGAAAAATCCATTTGATGTTTTTATGGCCCTTTTCAGTTAGTAAAAGTAAAGGTATAACTCCATTGTAAGCTCAGTCCTTTCCAATAATCTTACCCACCCACTCAGTCTGCAAAAAAGCCTCCGACTCACATTTTTAGTAATATTCTTTGAGTCTTATTTTGTCTAAACTGTTATTTGGCTTACAAGAACATTTGTGTCAGTGTAGTGTTTGTATATGTATTCCTCTAAATCTCAGCTCACAGGAGTTTTTATGAACAAAATTATGATTAAATACCAGCAAATGTAATTTGTAAAATAGTCATCCAGACAGGAGATGAAGCCATGTGAGACTTAGTTGGCCAATCAAAAAGTGTGAGTAATGAGTAAAGGGTCACATGAATACTCAGATTGAAAAGCTGGCAAAAAAAAGTCTGAGAAATCACCTAATCAAAAGTAGAAAAGAATTAAAAGTTGAAGAATCATAAAAAGATATAATTTACTAAAATTAACCTATACCCCAGCTTTTCCCAAGCACTTTGCTAAAATCTCTCCATTACCTGAATATCAAACCTCTTTTCTCAATGCTCACTGTTGTGCTTATTACTGGTAAAATATTCTCATGTTTTATAGAGAGTGTATTGTTGTCTTCTGCTAGTGCTGTAAATCCTTCTATGGCAAAATATATTCTTCTAGATACAGTTTAGAACATCTTTTATTTAAGATGCGCTGCATAAATTAAAATCTGTGTCATACAACATATGATTCATGATATTTAGTTTTCTACGTCTATATGAATCAAGAAGGAGGAGAAGGAGGTGTCATATGTTTAATATGTTGAATATTTAACCTTCAAAGTGTTGATGGACACATGTATCGATATTCAGTACCCCTAAGCTATGAAAATGCATTGTGAAAATGATTAGAAGAGGAAAAACAACACCTACTATCCCATAATTTAGCTCCTATATTCTTGGTTAGGCACCTTCTGCATAGGAACTGTAAAATAAAAACAAAAATATATATCAGTAATTATAGAAAGGTTTAATGAAGTTTCATTAAAATTTCCAGAAGAAAGCAAAGAAATTGAGATAATAAATACAACTGCAAATTTATTTTGCAGTTATTGTTTGATTTTTGACTGATATTCAGTGGTAGGATGATTTTAAAATGTAAAATTACTGTTTAAAATTGTTTTAGGGTAAATATAAACAAGTATTACTGAAAAGTATATATTTAGTCTATAAATTAATTACAAATGCTTGATTCTACTGGTGCTATCCCACAGAAAATTAGAGAATGGGAATATTATCACCTAGATCCATTTTAATTAACCATGTTTACATGTGATGTACACACTACATATTATTCATTTATATTACACAATCACCAGGTAGAAAGTCAGTTATTTTTGTTATATATATTCTCTGTGGACACTGTGCATTTAAACTATGCATACCTACTTGCATAGCACTCTGTCAGTTGTTTGTACTATAATGTGGTCTGCATTTCATTGTCTCCATCTACTCAATTATTTCTAATCTTTTTTGACATCTTGTCCATGAAGACCTGTCTGAAATCAGGCATCTGCTTCTGATTAGAATCAGTTGTGATTTACACATATCAACTTCTAATCTTGCTTTAGTCACTGGACCTTCGTGTGGTCACTAGTCCCTAAAGGCTGAATGATTTCTAATTTGATTATCCTGCATTAGTCACCATCTACCAGATGTAGACATGAAAAATTTCCCAGTAGGTTTGTAAAGTCATTTATGACAGGAAACAATTTTTCAGTGCATTCATCACTTCTGTCTCCATCACGCCATTTCTTTCAACAAAGAGTTTTTGAAATATAATACCAAAAAAAGGTGAAGTCATACAGCTCCATCTATAATTGTTCAGATGTTACCTCCAAGTTTTTGTTATAACCTAAGCTCAGCTGGGCTGTTCATTGAAAATTTAGTCTATTATTTTCTAAATCATTGATACTAACTTCTGTATACTTCTGTCTTTACTTGTAATTATCAGTAATCATTACATTTGTGAATACATTAAATGTCAATGGTTATTCACAAAGTCATTAATTATTTATTCTTAGTGGTGTGCGATTAGTTGCCAGTCATACTGTGCTAACTAAATTATATTAGTGCTACATTAGTTGCTAGTCACGTTTCACCTCTTTTTTACGATTGAGCTAAAACTAAAAGATGGACTAACAGATAACTGAACCCAGATTTTTTAATTAGTGAATTAGTATCCTCACTGAGACAGACAGCTTCCTGTAAGGGAACACCTTTATTAGAGCAGCTGATATATTCATAGTATGAATGAACAGGATTTCTAGCAGTGAAGCTTTTCTTCAGGTGTGAAATGATGCAGTCCTCAAAGCCAGAAAGAGATTGCTCTGAAGTTTACTTAACATGCTATCAATTAGATCTTTAGGAAGAAAAGATAGTAACTGTGAAACAAAGGTGAGGAAGGAAGTGTTTTCAGGAGAGGTACTGTTAGCTATATTGTGCAGGGCAGAAAAAATAGAGGCAGGTGACATAGTCTATGGGACATGAAAGAGAAACAAATATTATGTGTCATGATATTCATGTAAAATATTCATTTTCCCAATATTTATGAGAGGTAAACCCAAACATAATATAAAACTTGGCAAATACAGAAAAACATGGGATGCAATGAATGCTGAGATCTGTAGAAGAAAAAAATGTTCAGCAGCTTTAATCAGCATATAATTTGAAGACTTTTGGACCATTACGGCCCTTAGACTACAAGCAATTTTTTTTTTTTTTTTTAACATGGACATAACAGATCATAAAAATATAAAATAATTTAGTTTCTGTTTTGGTGTCAGCTTAAATGTTTTGTTCAGGAAGTGATAATTTTGAAGGGGAAAGTAACTCTGGACTGAGGAGCCATCACATGATCTACCTACTCATGGCTCAGAGACATCTTCAATTTATTTTGGAGCTGATGTCTACATGGGAATAAATAAAATATCATCTTAATTTGTGTTTAGTTATTGCTCATTACTTTCGCATCTTGATTTCAAATTTTATATTTAAATCTATTTTTGTTCTGACTTGCTGGAATTCTATAATTATGTATTGTGTTTAAAGCAAACTCAGTTGAATATTTTCTTTTTTCATCCTCCTAAGTGAAAAACGCATGTAAAAATTCTGTGGATACCACCACTGCATTCAATGGCAAACAGCTATGAGAATCTTCGTTGTTCCCCAGCAAGATGAAACTGGGGTTGACAGCATCAAATAAGATACCCAGAGTGAAACCTTTCACACAGGAGCTAATCGGTACTGACCTAGCAAGAAGCAGAGGCACTGTTTACATCCCACATCTTTATGGTATCCCATATTCGAATATATACTGAAGACTGAATGCAGATAATTCAGTATGAATATTTAATAAACTATTCTTAATCAATAACTGTACCAAAACCTTGGAAATTCAGCCTATCCCTGAAAGCTTTAACTATACAAACATTTCTATGTTACATGACTTCAGTACCTCACCTTACCTCTATAGCTGATTGTCCTGTTTTTTACCAAATGGGTACATAAAACAGCCTAAAGCAAGGAATAAAATGAATTCCCAAAGTACATGTGGTTTGTGCAGATTCTGCTTAAAAAATTAAATTTTATATTCATCAAATCGTGATCCAAAAAGGTTCAATGATTGCATGTGTGTGCTTTTAAAATGTAATAAACATAACGTTTTGAAAATTAAGTAAATAATTATCATTGAAGTTCAAGCCCAAGTTATCTACCTAGCTAGAAGTGCTAGCAATAGATGTATATTTGTGGTAAAAATCTAAAATAAAAAAGATGTTACCAAATGAACCTTTCAAAAGAATGTAAAGTCAACATCATAATAGAAATGCACACTTTTACTGTCATTCAACTATTCAAAGGTATAGCCCTGCAATTTTGTCACTGAGTATTGAAACACCACTGGATATCCATTAAATATACAACAGTCATTTTGCCTTGATTGGTTTTTTCTTTAAACTCAGTTTCATCAATAAATATTTTAGTTGTTTAGTTTTACAGTTAAATACAATATGAGATGGTGGTGGTTTTGTTTGGTTTTGTTTTGGTTTTGTGTGTGTTGTGGTGGTTGTTGTTGCTGTTGTTTGGGTTTTACTTTTTGAAGATCACAAATACAATTGCTGTTATTTCTGTTACTATATACTGCTTTTTTACACTGGAATGGAAGTTTACATATAGATTAGGATCTCTCCAATAATTCATTCCTATTTCTTTGCACTGAATTGTGTGAATAATTATTATCTCATTCATAGAAGAACTCCCTAGAAGCTCTTTAACTACTTTAGCTGAGAAAAGAACATTTGATGACCTACTAAGGGCTATAAAATCTGCTCATGACTGAGTCTTGGACTGAATGAAATGAATATTTTAGAAAAATATTAATCTTGACTTTTCATGCAAGAAGGGCAAGATGTACTTTATAGCCAGGACATTTCAAATATCATGCCTGAAACCCTGTCAGCCATTCAAGACTTATTTTTCTCATATCAAGAAAGTTAGTTCACCTGTTTTTTCTGGAATACTTTATTCCCCAGTGTGTATCTAAGGAACTACACCAAAGCAATCATTGTGTAGATTTTGTTGAATGTCTGAGTCAAGACAAAGTTAGGTTTTAGGAAATAGAGAATGAAGTATGATTAAGGGGGAGTGAAAGAAAGAGGAAGTGGAAGCAGTAATAACATTCCTGCTTTGATTTTTCTTCCTCGAAGACATGAAACTTTGCCCAAAGAAAATTTCATAATACATACATTAAAAACAAACAAACAAACAAACAAAAATCCCACACAAACAAACAAACCAAACCAAACCAAAACAAGCAAACAACTAATGCTTTCCTTTGTTGAAACAATGAAGTACTAAGGAAAAAAAAATCCATCAAAAAATTCCTAACGACATTTCTTTTTGTCAGGATGGAGTCAGTCTGAGGGGACTAAACTGAATGCTAAGCACATAGAGCATACCTCCATGGTCTACCTTGTTAAAGGATGGAGAAAGCTAATCACTTGTAACAGGGGAGCTTTCTACTATTCTTTTCTTCCCTGTTTCCAGTATTTCCTTTACTTCTCAAACTTATTTTTTATTATTATTAATTGGATTAATTGGCGAAATCTATTTAGCTGTGGCAAAGGAAATTAATTATATATTGCTGGACCTGGAGGTAAGCTTCAGTTCTTCATGTTCGGTTTGGTTTTAGTTTTTGCTGTCCTTTTTTTTTTTTTTCTTTTTTTTTTACCCCGCAGCAGGGAATACCCTAAGTGGTATGAATTTCAGCATTCACTGTATATGTTTGTTCTTGAATCCCACAGCTTATTTTTATATAATGTAATTAAGCATTCCCTAGGGCAAGGAGATGTGTGCACCTTTTCCTTTGAGGGGTACACTGGTTAAAACATGAGATAGTCTGCTCTTGGAAGGCACTTCTGTTTATTCTCATAGCCAGCGCTAGCTCATATTTCTGTTTGTTTCTCTATGGGCCACTTTGGGTAAAGAAGATATGTATTTACTCCGTGATTCACAGCTAAGGCATATTTCCTTAGCTGAGAGATGGCTGAATCTGAGCTAAAATCTGACATGTGGTTTATTTTAATGGGAAATTTCTTTTGTTTCATCATGATATTTGTCATCTGAAAGTAACTGCAAGTTGTACTCATATATATCCTCTCCCTTGTGTGGGATTTCCCATGTGATGGGAAAAAAATAGTAGAGTGTCATGAAATCTGAGTACTGAAAGGGAACACCTTTTCTCAATCTCCAATTGTTTGAAACACAAAGTAAAGCATCCCAGCAAGAGGACAGGCAGTTTATTATCAAAATCTTTTTCTTTTTTTTTTTTTTGTACTTTCATACTATCAGAGGTAGAATGTCTCTCACAGAAGCTCCCTCACAAACACACACACACATACAAAAAAATGTTAAAAAAAAGGTATTATGCCAATATTTTCAAGCAGAAGTCATTTTAATATGTTTTGAAGTATCTAAAGAATCTTGCCTGCTTTGGGCTTATTTTTTTAGGTAGAAAAGCTTGGTAAAGGCTCATTGTACAGAACCTATGAAAATCAAGACACTTTTCTGTAAATAAATATTTTTCACCAGAGTCTGAAATTATAGCCATAGATAAAGTAATTCAAAGTATTACCTGACTTATGGGTGACAAGTTTGGGGAACTGACTTCAGGGGCCTAACAGAGACACTTGTAGGCCCTGGTACCTAGACATATGTAAAGTGGTCAATTGGTGTGAATACTCAAACTATATAAGAGTGACTTAATGACTGAGTTGTTTCAGATGATACTGGGCTTACCTGTGAAGTGGGTATGAAAGCATATTCTACAAAAGCTGATGCTTCTGTCACATTCTTTGACAGCAAAACCATGACATAAGTATAGGTCTCTTAGTGAAGAAAATGAATATTTCTAAAACACTGATCAGTCGTTCACAAGTTCCCTAATGAAATGGAGTTGGAATTCGAAGAGTCCTCCTGAAAATACTGTCAATGAGCTAGAAGATGTTATAGGGCAGAGGAAATCTCTGTTTGGCTGACCCCTTTTATCCACATATGGAGAAAAACATCCATCTTCCTGAATTCTTGTGCAAGAGGAGGGCAGTGATGTACCTGGACCAAACAGGAAAAAGAGGGGTTTGATGGCATGCCTAACAGATAGAAGTCAACAGAGAAAACACAGTAATCTATTCTCTAGAAGGGACTGGTTTTATATTACTTGGTAACATTGTAGCTTAATTAAACCATATTATTGCATTGTCTTTTTTCCAGAACGGTCATGTAAACTGTATTTGTTATTCTATTGAATGCATTTAGTTGCCATATTTAAGGCAAAACTGCTGTTTGGGATGTTGTATTGATCTCCCCTATTCTCTAATTAACACAATATCTTCAGGTTGAAGTTTTGTATCTTATGTGTTTTGTAGTACTATTTGCTGTTTTCTGTTTCTGAGCTGGTTGTCTTGAATAGGTTTTTTGTGAAATTATCTATATCCAAATACCATGTAACATCTGGATTAGAATGCAGTGCATATGATGAAAAAAAGTGTTAAATGCTACAGTTTTGGTCTAGATTATTGGTTCTTTTTTACAAAATATGAAAATAAATCTTCATTGTACTTTCAGTTGAATTCTTTTTTAAATTGTGACTATTTTTCCCTTCAATAGGATTCATCTGCAGTTCAATGACAAGGAAAAGGGTAAACGAATGCATAATGTCTGTGTTTTATTCTTATTATGCAAGCATGGGACGCTGGAAAAGGTGGGTTAAAATAAAGCTACAGATTGAAATTTTCATGTGTGGAAAAACGTTGCACGTTTAAAAAATACTAGGTCTTGATGATGTTGGCCAGTTCAAGTTTTAATAACCAGAAATGAGTTCAGCTTATTTTGCGACTTCTTGTTCATAGTTTCCCTCTCTGTTTCTAGATATCTTCACATCTTTATTCTTACCCATTTTTTTAATTTTAGTTTTATTTTATTTTATTTTAATAAACCCAAAGGAATCTAAAGCCACTCTACCATCCAGATCTGTCCTACCGAACTGTTACCATGTAATTAAGATGCCTAATTTAAAAACCTGAGTGGCCAAAGGAAAGGGACATATACATCCAGAGGGAGTAATGTGGTCCTGCGTGGACTAATGTGACCTAAAATGAATGCCAGTCTCTCGTCATGGATATAATACCAGGGTCAAAGACTAATGAGAATGTGCATGTGCAACATGTAGGCCCAAGTAAATTGAGATGAAGACCGTCACAACAGACTGAACGGAGGGTTAATGTACCTTGGGAATTGTGCTCAGGGTAATAGGAACTCACTGGAAACGGTGACGAAAGTTAAGCGTATAAAAACACCTGGTTTTAGTGAAACTTAAAACTCACCTGTGCCAATATTGTAATATTGTATTGTCGATGGTGGTCAGCAAATGCTTTGTTAACAGCACAGTCATGCAGCTTCCAACCATCCCTGATCAGGGCTTTCTCGAACTGAAGATTGCACCACATCATCAGGTTTATTAGTTTTTGATGGATCTTTCAACCCTTAATTTATTTAATGTGTTTTTGAACCCATTAACACTTCTGGCATTGAAAGTAATCTGTGGCAGTGAGTTCCACAATATAATGAGGTGTTCTGTGAAAAAGTACTCCTTTTACTTCCTTCAGACCTATTGCCTGATAATTCTACTTGGTGCTTTCTCACCTCGTGTTACAAAATGCCATGAATTATTATCCCCTAGTCACCTTCTTCAGCCTGTTCACAATTTTACAGCCTATCAAATCACTCTCGGTTCTTTATTTTTCTGAGAAGAGTTCTAGTCTATTTAAAATCTTCTCATATGGAAAGCATTCGTTACCTCTCATCATGCTTGTCACAGCTCTTTATACCTTTATGAGTTTTACTATATTTATTTGGAGAGGGGAAAGGTGAGGAGTACTTTACATAGGATGGAAGGCCTGTGTTTGCCATGGATTTCTACGGTGGTACAAGGTTTCTTATGCTGTCTTTGCCAAACATCCAATTTTCCTCTAATTGTGGATGATCACTGAATTGGTGATTCCAAAGAAATAACAATGATTCAAAGATGTCTTTCCTCATTGAAAGTAGTTTGTTTAAATTTTATCATGACATATGAGTAACTAGACTTCCTTTGAATTGTTTTGGATTTATCAACACTTAATTTTCATTTGACCTTTTAATATCTAATCATCCAGTATCATATGACGTCTTCAACTCTCTGAAGTCAGTTTTGGGTATAACTGACTGCCTTGAAAAGATGTACATGGGTTCCTCTTCAGTCCAGGCCATTTATATTTAGCTACATGCACTTAAATGTAGATCTTCATGGGTTACCACCAGTAACATGTC
Source organism: Nesoenas mayeri (assembly GCF_963082525.1). Classification (NCBI taxonomy): domain Eukaryota; kingdom Metazoa; phylum Chordata; class Aves; order Columbiformes; family Columbidae; genus Nesoenas; species Nesoenas mayeri. Next base: position 11,724,307 of record NC_137541.1, read on the forward strand.
ACACTATTTTTTCTCATCATTTGTTTCCCAGATTTTAAATGACCCTTAATCTGTGAGGAAACCTTTCCTGTTAGTTTAAGAACTTTGATGTAGCAAAATTTCCAGCAAAACTAATTTTGAATATTCCCTGTGACATAATATTTATTCATGTGGTTTGTTATGCAGTTCAGTTGCTTGGTACAGGATAAAAGTGGTTCATGAGTGTGTAGTCTCCTGCATTTCTTCTGACACAACCTTTGAAAACACACCATTTCATTCAAGCACCTTCAGTCTTTCAGCATCCAAGCTGATTTAAGCAATTTTGACAAGCACAAATATAATCCAATTTTGAATTTTCAATGGAAAAATATTTCACTTTCTTCATGTTATCAATGATAAAAACTCATCAAGACTCTAAATCTCTTCTAAGCATAGTTCAGTTTGAGTTATTTCCTTGGATTTGTCTGCCATAAATAAAGGCTCAGTGTCAGAGCTTACCTATGTCCCTCTATAGTGAACATCAATGCAAAAAATTCACGTAGTATTTCTTCTATGACTGCACCTTGTTGCAGAAATTCTTCTACGCTTTCTATATCATCTATCAATCCTAAAGACAAATTGGTATGCTTCCTACTTTTGATATATTTAAATAATTTTTATTGGTAGTTTTGTAATTGTTCAACAAAGTGATTTTTGGCCTATCTTATTCTAGACTTGCCAGAGTTTATGCTTGATTCCAATTCTCTTGCTTGAAAGCATTTTCCACTTCTTGAAGAATGCCTTTCTGTTTCTAATACCCTGTGTTATTCTTTTGTGATGACTTTCTGGGGATCTTTTAAGGTCTCTTTGGGTAGGTGGTTCATGCTTGCTCTGACTCTTTGTTAGAGTGTTTTAAAACAATTTCCTTGCCACCTGTAAGCAGTTTGTGGAGTGTGCGGGAGGCAGACATCTGTTAATAACATATTCAAGGAAAAGAGAGATTTTGTGTTACAGATGCTCATATGTTTCACTGTATTTGAGATTAGGATTCACAGTTTGCAAAAACCCTTAAATGATCCCTTTCAAAACAATTCAAGACAAGCATTAATGATTGGAGTCAATGACCCTAAGGGTCTTTTCCAACCTAAATGATTCTAAGATTTTATGATTAAAAGAGTCTTTAACAAAGCGATGCTTAAAGCATCATTTCAAGTTATATAAAATGTTAGTTCAGTATTTTTCCTACTACTGAAAAGCTCAATATCTTTTCTTCTGTCTTTCAGGGAAATCTTTAATAATTTATTCAATGTGAAGAAAGGAGCATGATTTCCTACTCTGGACATCAACAAAGGATTGTAAAATTCAGTTCCTCCTCCAGGGCTGTTTATGCTTGTTGTACAACGAGGAATAATTTTAAACACAGAAACAATAGTGGGAATAGAGACTCTACTTAGGTGAACAGTGTGCTCACAGACTGGGAGAAGTTTTTTTGCTCCGACTCCAGACAGAGGCTACTTTAAAAGCTTCACCAGAAGGAGCAGGCAACATCTTAAGTGTTTGGTAATTGGGACCCTGTTATTGAAAGAGGAAAATGTCTAGTAGAGTTTACTTTTAAAGCTCATTGAATCCAAATTCCTTGCCTCTTAGTGTATGATCTGGCACCGAGATAGGCATCAATAAAAGAACATAACTCCTTCTTCTCTGACAGCTGTCCTTCTGAAAGAATGCCATGGCATTTGTGTTTGCAGGATAAGTCAGCACTTCTAAGCTCAAGAAATGGCAGTTTCAGGATACAAGCTTTTACAAGTTATGAGAAATGTTTGACACAATGTCTTTTATATCAGTTAGCATTTAAAGGTGTAAACCAAAAATGTAATGAGTACTTGACATGTAGGATGAGGGGTTCTTCAGTTTGTAGAGATATTTCCATTGCAATGGAGAACATAACCAGGTTCTAAGTAGCTTATATTATTTTTATTATACAAAATGAAACGTACTTTTGTTGTGAAGATGACTGCTACAACCCACTATTCTGGTCCTGTGACTTCAGACTAACATTTCTCAGCATATTAGTCATTATCTCTAAATGTCTTCTTCAGGATGAACCTAAATGAGGTCAAATCCTGTTTTATACAAAAGCTGCTTTTGAGTCAGTGGCATTGTTCGAATTAGAAAAGTGAACAATATTTAGACATATGGTAGACAGGAAATATATTTCTTCTTTGCAAGAAATTATATAAGTTTTTCTATATAGTAATAATCCTCTGTATTTTATTAGGGGAAAAACATTAAACATAAGAAACATAGTTGAGGGGGGAATTGCTCTGTAATTAAAACAGGATGATTTCACCTACTTAACTGTCATGAGCCAAAAAATAAACATGTTCCAGTTTCTATTCTGTATGGCACATCATGATTTCAGTGAGGATTGGCTTCGAGAGTCTAAAGCAGTAAAGTCCTAAAATAAGTATGGACAGATTGAATGGGAAAATATTAACTTTAATGATCTCTTGTTCCTTACGTGAGCCTGTGCCTTCAGGAAAAACAATGTGTTCTATAAGTTTCAACTGTTAAGTTTATGATTCACTCTTTTTTTTTAAGATCCTTTCTACTGTACTAGTTTGCAACTGAGAATCTAGATCTTCCTGTAAAAAGTGCTAAACATAGAATTAATATAAAAAGTTTAATTCTTAAAGCTCTTCAGAGGTGCTGAAGTCCAAAGCTCAATTAGTCATTTTTTTTGTTGTTTTCAGTCACTTGAATTTCAAGTAAGAGTTAGTAGCTGATTCAGCTTAACACTGCCTAAAATTCAGGTACCACAAACATGGGGGTGAGACTCACAATGTGGAGTTAGATTTCCACTTTGTATCCTGCATACTCAGTTGGAGATCGGCTCTGAAACTGGCTCAATAGCACTAAGACAGTTAATAAGAAATGTCAAAGACAGCAGTTTGTTTGACATTCTTGCACCAAAGCCTTTCACCTACATCTCAAGGCTGTTGTTAAGAATGCTTCTGAAACTACAGTTTAGTGCTTGCAACATTCTTCTGGACTTCAGTGCCAAACATTTTGTTTTTCTTAAACCTAGCTGTTGGTGGAGTGATTTCCTCCATCTCATATAATACTCCATGGGTCAGACCATTCCCACCAGTCTTTCTATACCTAATTTGTTCTCAGTAAAAGACAGTACTGTGATGAAAGCCTAGGAGGGATCCCACGCACTGGTAACTTCCCATTCATAGACTGGAGCTGGGTTCAAAATGAAAGACATTGGAATCAAAGAAAGCAGGAGGAATCTTTGCTCTGTAATTAGTGGTTAGGGAGAGGAATGACTGGAGTTTTACTGGTCCAAACTATTTTAGAGGGAGTTCTGCCCAGGATTTCTTAGAAAGACACTAAGCACCTGGCTCTGGAGAGAGACCTAGGATGTGAATCTCAAGCAGAGGGACATAAAAAAGTCCTGTGACTACAACATTTTTTCTCAGTACACAAAGTTTCAGAATTATTGTTCAGAGGCATCTGACCCCATTCATCGGCTATTTTATTAAGTCTGGGTCAGCCTGCTAAGTGTGTCATGTAGGCTGATTGGATGTTCTCTGAAACTCCTGATCTTATTCTCCTGTCTCACTGAGAGTTGCTACTGGAGCAGAGCACCTGATCCAGAACACCTCTGAACAAGTCTTTCTTTAGTGGAAGGATGAAAAAGAAAAGTGAAGAAAGAACGCCTTTTGTACAGGTTACTGGGGACTATGCCATCCAACACTTACATGTCTGGAGAGCTGTCTCTAGATCTCTTTGGAAAAAAATGAAGAACTGATGTGCAGGACTCATCTGTCTTCACTGCCTAGTGTAAATTCCAGTGCATAGCTTCTATTCCAGGGGAACACTGGTCTCATATGTCCTGTGACACTGACTTTCTATGGTGTTAAGAAGTGCTAGCAATGAATCCCACATCATAGGCCTCCTTGTTGATGGTTGATTGTTAATTTCCTTCCAACAATCTCACACAACATAGCTGGAAGTAGAACTTGTTTCATGTTTGAAAGATATAGGTGTTACCTTATTAAAAATCGGTCTTTTTGTTCAGAACTCTGAGGCTTTTTCTTTCCCCTGATTGTAAATGACAGACAAATTTCAACCCCTTTTTCTTGTGCTACCTCACTGTCAAAGTAATTTTAGAAAATCATCAATGGCATAACTCTGTGAAGCAGTTCAGGATATGAAGTAGCAAAACACATTTGCTACTGTTATAATGTATAGAAACTGTTCACAAACTAACCTGGATCAACATTTTGAGATGGTCCTACTGATGTTTTTCCATTTGAGCTTCTGTCATCAGCACATTAGACAGGACAGATGACTTTCCATTGCTGTGCATTGCTATCTGCGTCCAGAGGAGGAGATTACTGAAGGAAGAGTTTATAGGGTAAATGTCTTTCTTATGCCAGTTAATTCATTAAGCTGTTGACTTATGCTTTGAAGTCTGTACGTTTATGTTTCAATATATGTTTTAAGGTATTGTGCTCTTTTATTTGCTTGTACTTTTAATCTTCTGTTCTTTGAGTCTGTTACTTAACTATAGATTTAATCTATCAGTTGTGCTGTCTGGCTTTATATCTTTACCACACAAAAAAAGGAGCAGTGTGAAGATTCAGAGTACTAATATAAAACAATTTTCCTGGAAATTCCTGTACATAGACCATGATTAATTTCACAGCTATGAATCAGACCTGGCCTTACTTAGTATATACAGTCTGTAAACAATGCATGTACATATTTATACATAATGAAACAAAGAAAGTAACACAGTTTACTTGGCTAAGAATAAGTATTGCATCAGTCTAATATCTGAAAGTCCTGAGAGACACAAAGAGTCAGCTAGCTTTGCAAGATGATAGTTCGATGCTCTAGTAGTTCTTTTATCTTGGCATTATAATACCAGTCAGATATTTAATTCACATGTAGTCCACAGTACTGAAAGCATGCCTCTTTGTAATTTTAACTATCAGCAGGGTGCAATAGTTACATTGGCTTTTAATCAGTAAGTTGTTGTTGTTTTTTTTTTTTTCAAACTGTGTGCTATTTCAAAAAAGTAATGTACAGAATAAGAACACAAAGTTCGTATTAAAGTTAATGTTATCCAAATCCATTCTCTTTGTTCTACTGTGAGTGGTGATAAGAATGGGAGTACACTTGTTGCATACATTTTTATAAAGATTTGGAAACACAAAAAAAGGAATTGCAGGAAATTTATATTTCAGAAGAAAATTTTCATGAAGAGTTCTGAATAAAAATAAATCTTATCAGTCTAAAAAGAGGGAAAACATCTATTAATGGAAGTATGTAAAATATGAAATTTTGACACCTGTTCTTACCTTAGTTACTTAAAACTATATCGAAATTGATAACAGGTTCATTAACAAAGTAATGGTCATTAGTCCTTGAGTGAATTTTTAATACATTCACAATTCAAAAATTGCTTTGATGCCTAATTAAGGTTCTAAGTAGAATTAAGACACAAATTTAATGCTAGAAACGACAGTTCTATATTCTCTCCTGGGTAGTGGTGGATTCCTCAACATTGGGCATTTTTAAGATTCAGCTGACCAGGGTGACGGATCATCATGTCTAGATCATTCTTTTGCCAAGAAATGTTGGATCGGATGATCCTTGAGGTCCCTTCCAACCTGGTATTCTGTGATTCTGTGATTCTATGATAAAAGGCACTAAACACCCCACTATAAGGATCATGAAACTGACGCCTTATACAGTGTCCCCTTAGGGCTATTCAACTTGTCCTAAAGTGAATATCTTAAAAAAACCACTTATTTTGGGCAAGATTCAGTTGCCTAAACATGGACATCTAATGTTGTTGTAACTTAGTCCATTTAATGGAGTTGGTACATATGATGCAGCATTTCTAGGACATCCAGAGTATATCCAATGTCACTAATCGCCTGTGCCAATGCACGGGTCTCATCCCATATAGCTCTCCAGATCCCCTTGACTAGATTTTTATTTACCTCATTCACATATTGGCATTTAAATCTAGGTGCCTTTGTGAGATGGATTTCAGCCTCCATTTTCCTCTTCCTGTCTGCTCCAGTGACTGTCCTGTATCTTATGTCCTAATAATATAGTTCATTTACATTAAAACATCCTTGTCATCTACTGTTTTTTAAGGAAAGAGGTATTTTAAAGTATTGGGTAAAACATCTTCTAGAAGGTTTCTCTGCGATCTATCCTAAAGGGAAAAATGGTATTAGAAAACTGACAGAAGTAGAATTGGCTAGTCCATAGTAATCCAGTCGGCCAGCGTCAGGGCCAGAAAGACCACTTGAGTCTCCAGAAGCCCCAGCAAGTCCTGATGGATGCAGCAAGTCATCTTTAAGGGCATCATTTACCTAGTGTCTTCATTTTCTGTACAACCTAAGGTAATTCTGGAAATTGCATTCCTTGTGCTCAGCACAACACTTACTTTTGCAATTTGCAAATTTTTATCTGTCTATCTATCTAACTATCTATCTATCTATCTATCTATCTATCTATTTATTTATTTTCTTTTATTCCAAGTTAATTTATGTACTATCTTGATAGATTAGTATCTGGTTAGCATAGAAATTTGTGGATTTAATGAATCCCATAACTATGACTTGTATTGTATTATGAAAAAAAAAAAAAAAAAAGATGAAACTGAAAATTATTGTTTGTCTCTTTGGGATACTTAAGTTAGTTCAGAAGATCTTCAGTTGCTCTCTTTGGGATACTTAAGTTAGTTTAGAGGATCTTCAGTTGCTCATGATAAATCTGAACTTTTGTTCTGAGAAAAAAAAAGTGATTCACTGACTGAGTCAGAGCTCCCTTTCCTTTTCCCCTCTTCCTCTCTCCCTCCCCATTACTCTCCTCCTCTCATGTACCTCTGGCTCTCTTAAATTATTTCTTTTCTTTTGAAAGTTGAAAATAAATGATGGATAGCAGCAAGCTACTTGGCTGCTGTGCTCAGTCCTCTTTTCTTGGTAACAGAATCAATCCTGTTTTCAGCTGTTCTGAGGAAGTCTGAGACATGTATGTGTTGCTGAGTGCTGTCTGGACCAGTCACTCTGCATCTGTGAGTTATCATCCTGGAGAAGCATAGCAAGCCTGAGGCGAGGTTGTTTCTATCTGGTGAAGAAAAGGCAGCTCCAGCTCTTGCATACCCTAGTCATGGAGTACCTGACTTTTCAAGTTAATGGGATTTTTAATACAAGTGTGTTTTTTAAAGACAATATTGTATGTAAAACACATGGGAATCTGCTGACCTCATTTGAAGGTGTGCCTGATAGCTTTTCAACAAGACCTGAAGGGAAAATTCCCACCTCTAGGCAAGTATTTAAAGCTTTATTCACATTGAATCGCACCTTGCTCTTTGAATGGATTCAGTGATTTTAAAGTTATCTAACATGAACAAAGGAGAATTTGATCCTAAGCAAATGTGTGTGTGTGCATGAGACAGAGAGAGGCTGGAAGTGCTTTTCTGAAACTGGACCCTTAAATGATTATGTTTTTAGCATTCCTATCTGCAATAGAAATCCTTTCCCCACAGTCAATCCAAAGCCTATTCAAGTCAATGGGTTTTGGATCTCTGTCATCTGCAGCTATGGCACACAAACAAAACAAACTACTATCAGCTGCAATATGACCCAACTATTTGCAGCCCCTTAACAAAAAGAAAATCTGGCTTTGAGTCATTTCAAGGAGCTTACTGAAGTGTTTGTTTCAACTGTGCTCTGTTTCTAAGCAATTTCGTATAAAGGAAGCAGGAGAACATATAAGTTCACATTCAGTTGTTCTTAACATCTCATGCAGCAATAAGTATGAAAACAGCTTGAGACATGCTTTTCCCTGTTCTTGTGATATTAACAAACTAGTTTAGCTGCACTTTGAGTACAGAAAAACACTAGATATCTAAATGAAAAATATGAATTATTCTTAAAAATGTCCAAAATAAATATTGCATGTTGACCTGCACAAGCTGTTGTTTCCTTGAAAAACAGGTTAGGACCTGGCTCAATGTGTTTCATTTTTTCCAAGTGCTTTGAATTCGTGGCAACAAGACCCTGAATATATCAATAATCTTGTTTATGAAAGTGTAGATATTCTGAGAATGAAACATGAAAACCTAAGTATTGGAGACAACAGCTCACCAACTTCAGTTTGTTCTATTTGTCTGCAAATTGCTGGTGTATCTCCTCACTTTTAACAGAGAGGAGCTAGGTTGGCATTCACTTTTGGAAGCTGACTTCCTGGTAGATGAACAAGAGGAAAAAAGAGAGGATACAAACATCACTACTTTGTTCCTGGTTCTCATAAAGCACCTAATGAGTTTGCAAGCATATACAAACTGAGTTTTTATTAATTTTCTGATTGTAATATCAGAGAGAACACCTCTGCATAAACTATATTGAAAATTTTCTTTCTCTGGAGTTGTGCTATCATTGGAGCTTTTTGGTGAACATTGAAATGAAGACCGGTGTCTTATATACTGAGAGAAACAATATAAAAAAGTAGTATATTTAAAATGGATGAACAATAAGGGGACTTAGATGAGTTACTAAAATTAATAGGACTGAAACCTTTGGCATAACCCGTGGTGGTTTAAGATTAAGTTAAGTTTTTACTTTACCACTTTGCCAGACAATATGAAAAGGGTTGACAAGAAATGTGTGTTTTCACCTCTGAAGCCAGAAATGGTGGAGTTGCACCAATTAGTCTGTACTGAGGCACAAACACGTTTGCTTCTATTATCTCACTCCCATTGCATAATTTCTGGGAAGACAAAAAAAAAAGAAAAAGGAAAAAAAAGAAGAGGGTTTCATGCCTTAAACTGATGCAGCTGCCTGGTCAGGTGCATGAAATTCAGTGCCTAAATAAGATGTTCATCTAGGAGACTCCACTGATGCTAGGGGGAGGAACTTGTATTGTAACTGAAGATCAGTTCAGTTGTTATGTTCCAAGGATGTCACTATCTTTAGATAGTGTTCTTTAGAAGGGTTCTCACTTGCTCCAGTCTCTTTGTTTATCTTGGTTTCTAAGGAAACAACTGATCTCTTATTTATCACTAACTCAGTGAATTTCAGTAAGATCAAGCCTGTTACCACAGAACTAGGCCAATCTTATGATCCTATTGCTGTTGGCAGGAAAAGATCTTACTGAACTGTTGGCAACTTGCAAGAATTCAGCACTGACTCAAGTGCTCTACTCAATCATTTAAGTACATTTCTCATTAGCATCTTCATGGGACAGAGTCAGATCTGGAAACCATGTTCATTCCATGGATGTAGCTTCCAAAATATTTTCTTTTTACAAAAGACATTCCACAAGCATGATTGAGTAGAGCATTCTCCTGTTACACTGCAGAGTTCTTCAATAAAGGAAACTCTTTAGAAGAATTGACAGTAGAAGTAGGCAGAAGTTCCTTTAATGTGCCATAGTTCTACCAGGTCTCATGCATTTTTTTGTCTCTTAAAACATGGCAATTCCAGGATAGGTTTAAAATTACAGTTTGTAATTAAAAATTGATCAAAAAAACCTAAGATATGCTATGCCATTGCTGATCAATTCAAAATAAAGACATGGGAATCTTTCACTGAGAGAAAAGGGGGAGCTTACCTCCATATGTTTCCCCAAAATCTTATTTTGTTTAATACAGTGGACTTCTGTCTTATTCTGTTTAATTACACTCCAGAGAAATTTCATGTATAAATGTGAACAACCAAAGTATCTGGTATGCATGTGAAATACTTTAAAATATTATTTTAAAGGAAAATAATGCTTTATGTCATGGTTTAAGTGCAGCTGGGAACTAAGGACCATGCAGCTGCTCACTCACTCCTCCCTCCACCCCCTGGTAGGATGGGGAGGAGAACTGAAAGAAAGTACAACACATGCGTTGATGTAAAACCATTTTAATAGGACAGTAAAGGAAGAGAATATAATAATAATGATAATAATAGTAATAGTAATAGAACATACAAAACAAATGATGCACAGTGCAACTGCTCACCACCCATTGATCAATGCTCAGCCTGTACCCGAGCAGTGATAACCCAGCTAACATTTTTCTGGTTTATATGCTGAGCATGATGTCATATGGTATGGGATGTCATACGGTATGGAATATCTCTTTGGCCAGTTGGGGTCAGCTGTCCTGGCTGTGCCCCCTTCCAACTTCTTGTACATATCCAGCCTTCTTTCTGAAAATTCCTTGACTTACTATAAACATTGCTTAGCAACAGCCAAAACATCAGTGTATTATCAACATTATTCTTGTACTAAATCAAAAACACAGCTCTGTACCAGCTACTAGGAAGAAAATTAACTCTATCCCAGCCAAAACCAGGGCAAGATCTTAAGGAAAGTATGCAAATTACGTAAGTGTGCTTATCTGCATTTGGTTTGGTTTGGTTTGGTTTTTTTCAGGTGCTAGTGTCATTACAAATAACAGCATATTTAGATCTGAAACTGGTGTAAAAAGGTATGAACTGATCACTTGAAAGAATCTTTTCCCTATGAGGCAAGAAAATATTTCACAACAAATATTTTCTGTTTTCCTGAAAAACCCTCATTTATTGAAGGAACATGTGAATGGTGATGCTTTTTCTCCCAAACCTTTTTCTCTGTAACTGGTGAAATATGAATGACAAGAACTTTCTGACAGAAAAAAAGCCCTGCCTGCCATACGTCAGAGACATACATCATGGCCTTTCAAGGAATGATCCAGGGACTCTCCTAGGACAGGACCCTGGGAATGTTCCCAGGCAAGCATCCCATCTGACATGCTTTAAGGCAGTCACGGGACAATATCATATTAGGATTTAGGAGTAAGTACAGCTGGATTTCCCCTGGAATACACAGGCTGGTCAGTGGAATGCTACCGAAGATAAATCAGATATAGAAGTAAAAAATTAGTTATTAGTCCTGACTCAGGACCGATTCTACAATGTCTTCAACTCTAATGAAGTGATAATACACAATGAAAATCTTATAATATCCCAGTTATTTTCTGCTAACACATCTGAAGCACAGTTTCTCCTTATCCAGGAGAAACTTTAGATTTTATGAGCAGTCAGATTTTGACGTGTCTTCAAGAATGCTCAGAAAAGGTTGTCAGTTAACTAGTGCTCATTGTAATGAAGTATATGTTCACTCACAGCAGAACTGGAACTTATAACTTAGAAACTGAGATAAATTATTTCTTTTTCTGGCTTATCAATTTAAATTAAAGTAGCTTCAGATTCTTCACATTAGTGTATTGACTGAGTCCATTGTTATAACATTCCATGTGTACGTGGAAAACCCTATCAATAGGTCCCCACTATTATTATTATAATAAAAACAGCTCAGGACAGAACCTGTTCAATTAACATCCTTCAAAGCTAAATTAAATGGAAATGAGGCCTAAATGAGGTTTAGATAAGGATAAGTCTGGATTGACTAAAAATATTTTTTTTTTATTTTTTATTTTTTTTTAGAAAAAAGATATTGAGATTGATAAGTACTAAGCAAAACTCAGCAAATGCTAAGGTAATAATTAAAGTTGTCACAGGGAAAACAGATGGAAAAACCTTAGAATTAGGCCCTGGCAAGTTTTCCAGATCAAGCCAGATTAACTTTCTTAAGCTTTCCAATGCAAAAGGTTAAAATATGCACTAGAATTTTGAAAAATATTTTCCTCTTGGACTGAGCTTCTGGAGCATTTTTCAAAACATAACTTTAGAGGAACATGAAACAAGAGACAGATACAAGTGTGTCTGCACTGCTCATATTTTACTGTAATACTTATGAACAATATTTGAAAAACAAAATAAAACAAAATAGGTTTTATTTTTGATTTACATCCAAAATAGATACTAATGAGGATTATCCAGTTTTTCACTCAATCTTCAGAATTTTCTCTACAGATGAGAACAGTGAAAATGGTGACAGATAAATGGTTTAGGGAATAATTTATCTCTTCATCTTGTACTATGTCTGAAATAGAATTACTGTATGAAATTATTAGTTACCCACGCTTTTTGAAGCATTGTGGAAACGGAGCAAATAGGAGTTTCTGGTAAGAGTGGAAAAATAGAAGGCACAAACTTACGATATATACAGAATCACAGAATGGTTGAGTTTGGAAGAGATCTCTGAAGGTCATCTGGTGCAACATTCCTGCTCAAGCAGGGCTACCTAAAGCTGCTTGCCCAGAGCCAAGTCCAGGAGTCATCTGAATATCTCCAAGGACGGACACTACACAACCTTCCTGGGCAACCTTTGCCAGTGCTCAGTCACTCTCCCAGTAAAAAAATGTTTGCTGAGGTTCAGATGACAGCTTCTGTGTTTCAGTTTTCAGCCCATTATGCCCACTCACATTACTCAAAAAAGCATGCACACACAGGTATTTTCTTCAAGTCAACAAAGTGACTACAGTTTTAATACTTAGAATAGAAATATTATTTCAGGAAACTAATTCTTCCTTCCTCAGCATCCTGAGTGTCCGTTGTCGATGATAACTAGGAAATACAAAGCATGCAGAATGGTGCATTATTTAATATTACAAACCACCTCATTTTACCTAGTAAAACAAATGTTCACATCAATCTAATTACAGAAGTTCAGTTTTGCAGTAGTACTTTCTCTAGAGTAAACAAAACTTTGCGAGAAATTATTCCATTGTATTCTATTAATATGACTGAAAATAAGCCTGCTGGAATGAATCTAACAAGATAAAAAGGAAAAAAGAGAGATACAAATAGTGTTATCACCTGTTCATTTTCTGTTCCACAGACAACACTTTACTTGGATACTAGTAAGTCCAATATTTTCTATATCTGTGTATAAGAGATCCATAAAAGAATTTTTAGATTCATAAGGTTAAAGTTCATTTAGCATTTAAGAGACAAATGAGGTCAGCATTAGTACTGCAAACGTTTCTCATTATAAAAATTTAGTCACAGGCTGGTTCAGAAGTTGAAAATACCATAAGGAGAGTGCAAGACACTAATCTCCTTCATGACAGTGACAATTCCCAGAGCTGTTCAATACCGGTAAATGTTCTCATGTATTTGAAAAAGAGCAGTATTTCATATGGATAGAATCCAAAATATCACAGTTCTTGAAATTTTAAAAGCATTTTATTTGGTTTGTTCTTCTAACTCAGTTGATAATCCTATATTTTATGATCAAAATAGATTTCAGGTGGATTTTGATGGGTGCTTATCATCGTTGAGAATCAGCACAATCTGAGGAAGAGCTGTGGCTGAGCAACCACCCTAGAAAATTACCGAAATATCATCTCTTTTGAACTGATTTGAAATTTGTCTTCTTTCTTCAATATGATTCTTTGAAACCCAGATGTCTTTTCCTATTTCTAAAACAGTGTTAAAAGCTGCTGTACATTCTATATGTTTTTATTCTCACTACGCATGCTTCCTACGTCATCTCTCACATATAAATTTTATTCTGGAAAACTTCTGCCAGCTACGATCTCATATTACTTGACTGTCTTTCCATCTTCAAAACAAATTAGATTTCTTTTTTCCTCAGTTCCTGTAGTATTTCAGTTTTTAGATCTATAGTATTTAAGCCGTGATTCAATATTTTCTTGATTTTGGTTCAAGGATAAAATTGTTGTTTTTTCAGCACATTCGCAACTTTAAATGTGGGATTTCTTCAGTTCTGAGGGTTCTTTGTAGCGTTGATAGAATAAATTTCAGCTAAGGACTTCAGTACCAAAATATTTTTGGTACCCAAGCAAGAATTAATGCTGCTGTCTTCATCTGCTCACCTGCTTTTATACTTCACTGCTACTGAGGTTAACATAGATTTCACCAAAAAGGACATTGGCAATAATAATATGAAGATGTTTGGGATTTTTATGCTCACAAATATTTAAAAAAAAACATTAATGGAAAACAGCCTCTGGCTATTCCCACCACAAAACCCTCCCTAACTAGAAACTTTGATGGATATTAGCTTTGAGCCTGGAAATGATATAAGCCAACTGTGTTGACTCTAGACTACATGGAAATTTCTCTACTGTGAAAGAACCTTAGTTGTCCTGTTGGCTTGTGGAAAACAAGGACCTGCTATATTCATTATCAATGCTTGAAATGTCTCTTTCTGTATAAATATCATAGATAAATTTTATTTTCAGTCTCAGCAGTTCTGGTGGATTTTAACATGACTACTGCTAAAAGAAGTTCTTTGATTTCTGCTTTTAACATGTTCTCTTTACAAACCACATTCTGAAATTGATTTTTACATTGGACATACTAAGCAAATGTTATTATTTTATTTTAAAATAAGTTAATAAGAGATCATAGGCTGTCATTCTCAAATATCTGGGAAAGATTAATTTGCTACCATTATAGTAACAAATAATGGTATCTTTCAGTGAGATCTTGCTCATTTTCCTTTCTTAAAAAAATGAGTAAAACACAAACCAACCAACCAAACACACAAACAAAAACACACCCCAAAATACACAGGCAAATAAGATGACGCTGCTTTAGCCTGGTTGACAGTCTTGAGAAGCTCAAAGTCTATCCCATGCTTCCAGGATTGAGAGACACTGGAAATTTCTCTATTGCCTTCTACAAACTAATAATATTTCTAAATAATGTGAATGTAAATCAGGTCTTTCTATGCGAGCAGGGAAGTTAGCATTGAACTTCAAAGTTTGTTCAGTAGAACAGTGCAGTACTGATATAAATATCTGTAGAAGGAATATGAAATGAAACAAAACAAAACAAAACAAAGCCTTTCATAAATCTCGTGTTGCCTGTGTTGTAGACAATAAAGCTAAAGTGATGAAACCAACAGAAGACTGTGTGTTAACATGACAAGCAAAAAGCAGATCCTGTAGCATGCTACATGGTAGCTAAACAAGCAACGCACACTAATATTACTGTATCTATTGCTGTGTTTCATCATGCCTGTTCAGCTGGCGTCTTGAGAAGAATTAGGTCTAGTCACATAAATTTAAAGTAGATTGAATCTATTTAGGCGGACTGCAATGGAACTGAGGATCTGGAAATCACTGCTGTCAAGATCAGAGTCAGAATACATGCCTTTTGCATAACCCCTAACTTCACAGCTGCTTTTCGAAACACAGTCTGGTTATATCTCTTTTGTGCTCGCTGCACTAAGAGCCAGGGGTACTGGATCTGTTTGAACAAATGCCCTGGCCTCTTTTTCTAAGTATTAAGCCAACCTTCTGTAGCAGCCAATGTAGATCTGGCTTAGAGAATTTTTCTGGGATGCAAAAAAACAAGTATGCTATGCAAACCCTTACTATAGGTTTTCCGGGTTTTTGCACAATACAAAAGGTCTTTCCAATGTGGTAAATCAAATACTTTATGCACACCTTTAACTATCCACTGCCATGGATGCAAAATATCTATCTAGGAAGCCAGTGTTTACATAGTGAATTGATACCTTACATCAAGCAACATCTGATCCAGTGGACCAAAGCCATAGCATATCAGGGGGCTGGGGGTACAAAATAGTCTCTGAGCTATGGAATGTAGGCTAGAATAAGAAAAAAAGGCTACTGACACATGCTAAATCACAGGGGCACACTGTAACAAAGATGTTCAGCATGATAGTCAGCAGGTAAATTTCTATAGTATTCTTTAGCTAAAGTAGAAGTATGAAAAATAGCATGAATGGAATGAGCCTTGTATAGTTGTTCAAAGTGAACACACTTTCATTTACTCTGAAGAGGGTAAGCAAAGGACCATTTCTTAATTTACAACAAGCATCTTTTAACGTCCATACTAGCTCCTTATTCTTGTCCTGTTCTTGCCAACTTCTGCTGTTAGCCTCTTAACTGACTCTTACTTGATTCTTGAAACACTGTCAACTTTCACAGAATCACAGAATCACATAATCGACTGGGCTGGAAAAGACCTCAGAGATCATTGAGTCCAACCCTTGGTCCAACTCTAGTCCGTTTATTAGATCATGGTACTAAGTGCCATGTCCAATCTGAGTTTAAAAACCTCCAGGGATGGCGAGTCCACCACCTCCCTGGGCAGGCCATTCCAATGCCTGACCACTCTCTCTGTAAAGAATTTCTTTCTAATATCCAGCCTAAATTTCCCCTGGCAGAGTTTAAGCCCATGCCCCCTTGTCCTGTTGCTGACTGCCTGGGAGAAGAGACCAATCCCCACCTGACTAGAACTTCCCTTCAGGTAGTTATAGAGAGTGATCACATGTGGTCTTTGTTAGACCATGATTTTTAACAATGCTTGGGTGTTTAACTTTATTCATTTCTTCCTTTTTGAGTTAATGAAATTCAATGTTGGTGGTCACAATTTTAATGCAACGCATATTTATATGTAAATAAAATCATACCTTTCAAAAAATCAGACAAACTTGATTCAGTCAAAGTAATTTTGTTTCATGTCCTAGGCATGTCCATTTAGATTCCTGAAATGTATACCACTTTAGAAACTGTCTATGCAGTTCTTGCAAGAGATCCATATCCTGAAGAAACTCTTGAAACAGATTATAAAATATGCCGAAAAAAAGTGTCATTCATAATCAGCAGAGCTTTGCATTTTGTCCTGATTTCTCATTGAGAATGCCTGGATGGAGTCTCTCATGGGAAAATTGCTAAACTGATATGATGTCAACCTTCAACAAAAAAGACTTCTGCACTTTAAGACTTCTATGCAGTGCACACTATGCAGTCTAGGCATGCCTTTTCCCTACCATTTTCTCCAAGAAAATTCGAAGATGAACAGAAACTAATCTAAGTCCTTGTGGAAAAATGATGAGGGAGATATCCCTGGAAAGAAGATATAGCCTGTTAGGTCTGTCAAGCTGAATTTGAGTGTCATTGGTTGAAAACTCATTTGAGCAGATGGATTATTAAGTAGGAATGCCATTTAAAAGTAAGTATTAGGGAATTCACTCAGCATGGAACACAATAATGCCCATATGTTGCAAGAGATGAAGTGTGCTTTAAGCAAGGATTTTTGGCTAATTATATATGTGGATGACTGAAAATGCCAATTGTTTTAATTACTCTATAGTAAAATAAGTATTTTTCATTTATTTTTTCTTTTCTGTTAAGATACAGTAATTGCAATGTAGTGACGATTGAGAAGACCTCTGTGTCTGAATGCAACTCTGATTTCAGTAGGACTTCTGTAGGTACATGAGACTGTCCTACAGAAGACATAGTGTGATCGAGACCTCAGAAATCCTGCTAACATTCCTAGCTGGTATTAGTCTTTCCATAAATTTAAAAGAAAGAAAAACACCACTGAGCCAGGATTTTTTCCTTTTTTTTTGGTGTCATATGTTCCTAATCTTTCTCCTCTTGACCTAGTCAATCCAGGGCTGAGTTTTGAAGCTCACAGTGCTCTTGTGAAATTGTTTTGGCTCACAGCAGGAGGATGGTTGATATGTCTAAGTCTAAAGATATGCTCTTGAAATGTTATTGAAGGCAATCTCAAGTAATAACATTTGAAATATTTCTATGAAATCCCATAGGAAAAGAGACTGTAAAATGAAGAGACATTGTCTTGTGTCAGTGACTTCAGAGACTGATTTGTCTTCACTATACTAGCTTCAACAGATATTTAATAGACTTTTGATATTGTTTGTCATTCTTCTTGTTCAGATTTACATTTTCAGCATTTAAAAGATCACATATATTTATAAATAATTCAGTGACTGCAGAAATATCTTGTCTATAATACTATAGAATTCGAATTCTGTCAATGAAGGCTGTATAAAATGCACACATTTTCTACCAAATTATTTATATTTTTAGGCATATTAGGAACAAAAGAAAAAAAAAAATTAGGCCCACTGCTATATGGAAGCTTTTTTATATTAACTTGGAAGAGGCAAGTACATTTGTTATGTGTTTCTGTGCTGTACATAAAAACTATAAATACTATAGGAGGTGGAGAATTATTTATTAATATTCTTACTTTTTAAAGTGATAAATCCTTGAGGAATGCATAATAGTTTGCACTGGAAAACAGTAACTTAGGTGCACCACAGAATGTTTAACTGAATCAAATAAAGGAACTTACAGTCTAAGAAAAATCTGTGCCCAGACTGGGAACTCACTGAGAATAAAGTTGCTATAAATTTATGTTAAATTGGGAACACTCGATCCTCAGCATTTGAGTCTAACACTGAATTACAGTTGCAAAGTCAAAACAGAATGAAGTATAGGATATATAACAGAATGAGTATGCAATATATAACATAATGAGATGCTGATGAGGCCTGGGCATTGCTAGAGCTATCGTGACCCCCTCCATGTCTGCACAAAGCAGACTGGGGAGCACAAGTGACCAGGAGCCCTGGAACCAGGGCGGGTAAACAGGATGTGACAGAGAAGGAGAGATGCTATGATGGACCTTGATCTCACCAACAAGGACGGGCTGGTGGGGAATGTGAAGCCCAAGGGCAGCCTTGGCTGCAGTGACCATGAAACAGTGGAGTTCAAGATCCTCAGGGCAGTGAAGGGGGCACACAGTAAGCTCACTATCCTGGACTTTAGGAGAGCAGACTTTGGCCTCTTCAGGTGTCTACTTGGTAGAGTACCATGAGATAAAGGTCTGGAGGGAAGAGGTACCCAAGGAAGATGCTTAATACTTCAAGGATCACCTCCTCCAAGCTCAAGAGCAACACATCCCAACAAAGAGGAAGTCAGGCAAAAACACCAGGAGACCTGCATGGATAGACAAAGAAATCCTGGACAAACTCAGACACAGAAAGGAAGCTGCAAAGGCTGGAAACAGGACAAGTACCTGGGAGGAATACAGAGAAATTGCCTGAGCAGCCATGGATCAAATTAGGAAAGCTAAAGCCCTGACAGATTTAAATCTAGCCAGGGAGACCAAGAACAACAAGAAAAGCTTCTATATGTACATCAGTGACAAAAGGAAGACTTGAGATTTTCTTTCTCTGGAAGGAAATAGGAGACTTGATTATCCAGTCTATGGAGAAGGTTGAGGTACTCAACAACTTTTTTACCTCAGTCTTCACTGACAAATAACTGCCTGCTGTAGGAGAAGATCAGGTTTGAGACCATCTAAGGAAACTGAAGATGCACAAGTCCATGAGACCTGATGAGATTCACCCACAGGTCCTGAGGGAACTGGCATACAAAGTTTCTAAGCCACTGTCCATCATATTTGAGGAATCATGGCAGTCTAGTAAAGTTCCCACTGTTTGGAAAAGGGGAAACATAAACACCATTTTTAAAAAGAAAAAAAAGGGAGATTCATGGAACTACAGGACAATCAGTCTCACCTCCATGCCCAGAAAGATGGTGGAACAGATTCTCCTGGAAAAGATGCTAAAGGACATGGAAAATAAGAAGGTGACTGGTGGCAGCCAACATGGTTTCACTATGTCTGAAAAATTTGGTGGCCTTCTATAACAGGGTTGCAGCATTAGTGGATAAGGGAAGAGCAACTGACATCATCTACCTTGTCTCTAAATTGGAAACACATGGTAGATGAGGAATTGACCAGATGGTCTCACTCAAACTGTTGTGGTCAACAGCTCGATGTCCAAATGGAGACCAATGACATGCAGTGTTCTTCAGGGAATGGTGCTGTTTAACACCTTTGTTGGCAACATGGACAGTGGGACCGAGTGCACCCTCAGCAAATGACCCTTGCCAATGACGTGAAGCTGTGTGGTGCCGTCATCACACTGGAGGGAAGAGATGCCATCCAGAGGGACCTTGACAGGCTTGAGAGGTGCGCCTGTGCGAACCTCATGGAGTTCAACAATGCCAAGTGTGAGATCCTTCACATGAGTCAGGGTAAACCCAATCACAAATACAGGCTGGGTGGAGAATGGAGTGAGAGCAGCCCTGAGGAGAAGGACCCAGAGATGTTGGTTGACCTGTTCTTATCAGTTCTGTGATGAGAAGCTCAACATGACCCTGCAATATGTGCTTTCAGCCCAGAAAACCAAGTGTATCCTGGGCTGTATTAAAAAAAGTGTGACTAGCAGGTCAAGGGAGGTGATTCTCCCCCTCTACTCTGCTTTCATGAGTCATCACCTGCAGTACTGCATCCAGATATGAGACCCCCAACATAAGGACAGATACCAGTTGAGGGGTGTCCAGAAAAAGGCTCTGAAGATGTTCAGAGGGCTGGAGAACCTCTCCTGTGAAGACAAGTTGAGACAGTTGGGGTTGTCCAGCCTAGAGAAGGTTCCAGGGAGACCTTATTGCAGACTTCCAGTCCCTAAAGGGAACCTGAAAAACAGATGGAGAGGGAATTTTTACAAGACCAAGTAGTGATAGGACAAGGGGTAATGACTTTAAACTGAAAGAGGCTAGATTTAGATTAGATATAAGGAAGAAACTTTCCTTATGTGAGTGATGAGGCACTGGAACAAAGTGCCCAGAGAAGTTATGGATACCCCATCCCTGGAAGTGTTCAAGGCCAAGCTGGATGGGGCTTTGAGCAACTGGATATAATGGAAGATCTCCCTGCCCATGGCAGGTGGGTTGAATCTTTAAGATTCCTTCCAATCCAAACCATTTTGTGATTCTATGATTCTATATTGTCCATATATGTTGGAATAATATTTGTCTTCTTGTGAGCCAAGAACTTTATTTATCTTTATATATTTCAAGTAAAATAGCACACCAGATCTGCCCAACTGAGGCTGACTAGTCATACCTAAACAAGGGTGCCTTCATATATTTTTGTATTATCACATTTGTATAAGGACAGATTTTCGTCTACTAACATGTAATCCCAAACAGTAGAGCATACAAATAGGAAACAGATTTTCTTCTGTATTCATAAATCCTAAGACTCAAGGGTTATAAAGTAATATGATCTACAGTATTGAGCATTATCAAAAAATAAATGTTACATTACAAAAATGGTTTGGAAGCATAAAAATGAAAACATGAAAGGATTCACAGTCCTCCTGAAGTTTGGAACTATATAACTAGATAGGCTTTGTTTATGTGATCTGTCCTCATATGATTAATATTAGCTCACAGTATGTTATTTTCAAGAGTACTTTTTTAAAAGGGAGAAAGAAAAAAATAATTGTGTTGCTCATTTAACTATTTTGGTTTTCATTTTTCGTTGCTGCATTCTTTAGCTAAAACAACTACATTCTTTTTACTGGATCCAGATAGAGAATGATTTATAAAACCTCTGAACCAGTTCTGGATTATGAAACTGATCCTAAAGTAAGACTACAAAATGATCTGTAAACAATGTTTAGTCCAAAAAGATGGTTTCTTTGTTAAAGTCTTCCTATTTCTCTCTATTGATTTTAAAGGATAATTTTGTTGTAAGATATATTGTGCAATAAAACCCCTGTGGAGAGGGGAAGAGGACTAGACAATAGGAGTGGCAAGTCTTTAGAAAGAATTTATTCCAGCAATTTCCATGATCCCTCTTCATATATGAAATTTACCTTGCAGCTAAGATGTTAACATGTAACTGAATGTGATATTTATAAATGCATGTTCAGTCCAAAACTGTGTACTAACATGCATTTTTACCACAAGCTCCTTAAAACTGAAATTGAGAAGAAATACTTTGGAAAATTACTGCCTAGGAAAAACAAACAAACAAACAAATAAAAAAACACCAAAACCCCAACAATTTCAGTGCACAAATTTGGGAAACTTCCAGTTGATTTCATTTGAGTTCAAACTGAGTCATAAGACATTTAATACTACCTCTAAATGGATTCTGTCAAAAACCTGAAGTATCACAGAATGATTATTTATATTATAAGCTCCTCCCTGTTTCAAATGCAAAGTAACTCAAAACAATATGTGGAATGCAACACTGTTAGAGCCTGCAAAAAGACAGACACAGAGAAGAAAACATGCAGGGAAACATTTAATTGACCTTTAGATGAACAGGTGTCTGCTTTTGAGCTAAATAAGCCTTATTTATATTCAGTGGAGTAAAATAGGTAATTTTGAGGTGTATAACCTATTTATTTCATGAATCTCATACTTGGAGTTCCTAATTATTTTCATTAACCATAAACAGAGCTTTTTTGACTACATAATATATGTTCATCTTCATGGAGGCATGAGTATCACAAAAGAGTGTCTTGTCACATGTGCCCTGAGGCAAAACTGAGGATGCTTTTCCTCCTGGACCTCACTAGGCAGAGGAAGGGAATGAAAGAATGCTTTACAGCTGCTCGGAGGAGAGGGGAAAACTGTAAATATTTTCAGAAAAGCTGTATAAATTATAATAGGACATTGCCATTCTAGTTTGTATGGGTTCTTATACCACATGAATTGCTCTGCTAACTGTGCACATTTCAGTTTTGTTTTAACTAACACAACTATAATGTTTTGTTCTGGGTTTTTCCTCTAATGATTGACCTGGGAAAATCAGCAATATAGGGGAATTTTTTAGGCTGTCGGTAACATTCACCTCCCCTGAGAGTATGTGAAAGGGGATGGGCAGCTTATACGGGTTTAGGGTTTGTTCTGACTGAGACCTGAAGTATATGATTTTTCAGTGTATTCCACTTTAAAACAACTGGTAACTAACTTTTAAGTTATCATAGAAGTCCAAGTTATGTGCAATTTTGGTGTTGATCTGTGTACACAAACTCCTGACTGCACAGCTCTCTTAGTCCTACCACACTTTTATAACGAAGCAGAAAAACTAAGCAGGCACACTTCTTGCAGAGCCAATAGCCTGGAAAGATCACACGCAACCTCCTCTCCCAGCTACCTTGTTTCCTTGAAAAAAAGACAGGGTCTTATATTACTTTTTGCTCCAAACCTCATTACTTTTATACATAGCTGCCTGGATACTATTTAAATTGACTTTTTTAATGAACTGTAACTAAGGCTTATTTTTGGAGTAGGGCTTATATTTTGACCATCCTCAAAATTCCTGTAAAGTCATGCTAGGGCTTATTTTTGGGATAGGGCTTATTTTTGGGGAAATGGGGTATGAGTTATAGTGGGGAAAAAAAAATAATCCTACAGATCTCCAGTTAAAGGTGTTCTCTGTTCTGTTTGATGTTTTCTGGGAACTCTGCAAATGCATCCATCCATCAGCAATGTGACACACAGCCTGTGCCCTTTTGACTTCCAGCCTTCCAATAGTATGAACTGTTGCCTCTGCTCCGCCTGACCCTTCTGTGAAGTGTCCATCCCTCAGCTTTCCATACTGTTGCTTCAGCCAGTCCACCTTTGAGAATTTCCTATGGAAATAACTATAAATAAGTATCAATTACTTTCTTTAATTCTAGTTTCCATCTCCTCTGTCATTGCCTTTTGTATCTGCATATCAACCAGGAAGGGCATAACTGTCAGGGAGAACAGAGACTAATGGTCACCAAATGCTTTGCAAAGGCAGCAGGAAAAATCTTTACCAGTTACAGCTTCGAATACTTTACTAGCAAATAGGCTGCAAGAGCTTAGAAACTGGGCAAAGGAAGGATTGGTTATCCTGGGATGAGATCCCAAAGTCTGTGGCTGAGGGAATTTCTCCCTTGAGAGACCAAACTTCTGGACTCATGCATCATATTTTGCAACCAACCTTTTATCAAGTTGACTGTTATTCTAAGTTGCATGATATTGACAAAAATGTCAAATTTATAGAAAAGTTTTACAGTCTGAAGCATGAGCTTGCTTTGATAATACTGTATTTTGATTTTTCTTAAATAAAAGTTTTTTACAATTCCCAATTTGCTTGCAAAAATACAGAAAAGTTTCTCAGTCTGAACTGCACATACCCCTTGAATTTCCTGTAAATAGGCCTATTATTTAATCAGCTGAAGCACTCATTAATACACAGAAGCATTCACAGAATTATATACTTGAATCTCATGGTGATGACCAATTACAAAAACAAAAACCAAATGACAGTTGAGAAGAGCAACTTGCATACAAAAACATAGCCCAGACTAAAGAAAGTTTGAAGAAGGAGGTTATTGTTTCTGCATATAAATCCTATTTCTTTTATGCACATTTAGCATTTCCAGATGGCAAGCTGCTGCTACAGAGACAAAAACAATAACCAAAAAAAACCCCATATAAACCTCCTAAATAATTCCCTGGCACAATCGCAACACAAATCAAAACTATAAATAATGAAGATACAATTTTTGTGTAGGTAACTACTTCCTGCATCATCCTTTTGGGATTACTGGACTGAAACATATATAACCACATAGTAAATGGCCAATGGAGCAATGTCACTAGACATGACTACATCAGAAAACTTTTCTTTTTCTCCCTTTTATCTTCATTAGTACTCTAGTAAAGCCCCCAAATTCAGTACTTTTAAATTATTATAATTTTTCCAAGTACTAAAAATCACATAATTTCATTACTAAGTCATATACAAATCAACATAATAATTTAATCAATATTCTTTTTGGAATGAGTCACAATAAAAAGCTGATATACAGATTATTTATACTCTTTGTTGTGTATAATGGCAACACAATTTAAAAAAAATCAGATTATGTTAAGCCTTAATTTGTTTTGTCCCTGTCTTTGACACAGATTTCAAAGGAAGGTCCACTAAACATGGGGAAGAATGGGAAATAATCTGAGAAGATAAAACAGAGGAGAAATATGAGAACATATTAAAAAAATGACAAAGCAGGAAAAATGAAGAAACAGCAAGAAGCCTATGAGGCTGAAATGGAGGCACAGATTTAATGTTTTTAGTAAGGTATTTCCAGAATAATGTCATGTATTTCGAGGAATTTATCTTGATTATTTTTGTTATGGAACATAATTCCATAGTGGCTGGACTTCCATGCTTGTGCTCCAGTCTTCAGATTTTTGGCACTTTTTGTACCTTCCTTCCTATGTTATTGGTCTCCAAGAAGTCATTATATGTTTTGCCGAGCTGAAGTTTTTTTTCCTGTTTATCCAGCTTCCTTTTAGAACCCACTGGGCTCAAAATTGTATGGTTATCTTGTAATACCATTTTATTTCATAGGAAAAAAAATAATTCTTGCATAAATTCTGGCTAAGACAAAAGGATGTAGGAACAGTCCCAAAGCATATGGGTTAAATTAGCGCCTGCTGAGTTGCAGTGCCAGCATTTGTCTGATTTAATGACATGATTTTAAATAATTGGAGGGGGGTCTTGAGCATCCTCCATGTGATTTTCTGATGGATTAATTTTAAATAGAGGCCCAGGGAACATTTGGGACCACTAGTGTAAATGTGTTTCTGTTGTTTAACAGTGAATAATTGGCCTAGTTTCTTGTCCCATTTCTTCTTCAAGATAATATAATTAATTCAAATGTGTTGGCCAGTGATACACATAGCACTGCTGCAAACTGTAAGAATAAGGCTAACCTCTGGAGTAATAAAAACAGGTCAGATGGTCGGGAGTGGGACAGGGAGTAAGAGCAAATCAATAGGAAACAGCTTGATCAAATTCAACCTATCACATCTTCTTAGGCCAGGAATATCTAAAAATATGAAGAGTTACTTACAATTAATCTGTAGTACCAAAGTAAAAGAATGTGAAAGGTGACATTTTAGATACTGATCATGCTTCTGGAGTTAGAGAACGAAAATAAAATGAGAAAGTCATTTTCTTAGTGCCTAAGGAGTTCTTCCTAATAGGTGAATGAAACGTAATTGCGATGTTATTTTCAATTATTTCTTCATAAACAACTCTTTTCGACGTATTATTTTGCCTTCAACAAGCCTTTCTTTTCTTTTTCATGATTTGTTTTGTTTTATTTTGGTTTTGTTTTTTAAATAGGAGCTTTTCAAACTATGAAAACTAATAAAATACTGCAATCATTTGATTTCTTGTTTTGGTTAAGTTAGTGAACAGACATGCAAATACAGATGTAAATCCGGAGTTTCAGTGATGTAACATAAATAATAATCCCACCTAAAAATTGTTTCATGAAAACATTGTACAGGTATGTATGTGTATACATTGAACAGGGAGAGTAATTTAAGAAGTGAAAGTGTATTATCTAACCAGAACTAATATATTGTATTGCATTTTCATAACTACTCTCTGTTATAACACACAAACAGAACAGTGGATCTGCACTAAATTGTGCTATACCGATAGTACTTTGTTTTTAGGATATGGAAATCTGGGACTATGAAAATGAACGTGTTAATTACAAATCCAAAACTGAGCATGGGATGTGGCCTACAATACAGTAATCACAATGACTATAGCTTTTCTTGGAAAACTGCTCACTTTAAAGCCCCTTTTCTCATATATTTCTGCAAGTTCACCACCCCAAACTTGGCTGGAGTTAATCAGCCTGTTATTTATTCCT
Organism: Nesoenas mayeri; assembly: GCF_963082525.1. Lineage (NCBI taxonomy): Eukaryota > Metazoa > Chordata > Aves > Columbiformes > Columbidae > Nesoenas > Nesoenas mayeri. Next base: position 11,750,566 of record NC_137541.1, read on the forward strand.
GTTCTTGAGTAAGCTTTAGAACTTATAATGACCTCCTGCATACCATAGCTAAATAACAAGAAGTACTCAGACTGTTTAAAAAAAACAAAAAAAAATAGATTAATTGCTTTCTTTCCTAATGAAAATCCACCCTCTTAATAGTCCTTGAAGATCTAAAACACAGAGAGGTGTGTCCCATGTTCTTGTGCATCTGCACAATGGTGCCACATTTTAAATGAAAGCAGAGGTTGCTAGAATCTAGAAATCAGAACAAGTGACAGAGAACTGGACGGTTACTGAGTGAAATATTTAGCTCATGAGCTAAGAAAAATTTTGAACCTTGAGTACAACAGTCAGACTTTATAATTTCTACTTTGCAAAAATCTTATATTTCCTGAAAAAGATGAGGTTTTCTGAATGAAAAGTCTGCATGCTTTCTTCCCTCTGGAATCTCAGCTTTTTGCTTTTGGATGTATTTACATACTGGAAGAAATTTCACATGTTTGTACTTTAAAATTATTTTCCCTGTGCCTGACTAGTCCAGTGAAATAACACAAGAAATGAAAACAGATGCAAATTTCCCATTTTTAAAGTGGAATCACTTTAATTTCAGAAATATTTTTGCACAAAAACTTGTAGGAAAATGAAAATTTTTCAGTGCATGTAGAACAATCTTCCTTGACTCAAAAGGGGTTTTGCAAACCAATTCCAACTAGTTGTACTCAATAATAGTGACCTCAGTATGACCTCTTGCATCAATATAATTTACATGAACCCAGAGAATGTAAATCAGCCTAAGACCAAATGTTGTTTAGCTTTTTTTTATTTACACTTGCTTCCCCCTTGAAAAAAGACATTTGAATTCTTGTGTTATGGAAATAAATAAATAAATAAATAAATAAATAAGGAATAATTATAGAAGTTTTAAAGGCAGAGATGACTTCTTCAGTCAGCTGCTCTGAGCTTTTTCTTTAACACAGTCCAAACTAGGAAGGTAAGGAACTGACTGCAGTCCAGACTCTGACCTCAGCCATCTGACCTGATTTACAGAGAAGCTGATCACACATAGTTTAAGCTGAACAGGCCTTGCAGCTGTGTAGTTTGCTTGCCAGTCAATCTGTTGGCGTGAAAATAAGAAAATAACGCTAAACTGGCTAAGGACTGCAGAAGAGAATCATTGATTATTAACAGTAATAAAGGGGGATTACTTTTATTATAGCTTGACCTACTTTATTTTAAGAGGGAGTATGCAATACAGCTAATTTGGAATACGCTGTCATGAAGCTGAAGCTGAAGCTTAAGTTTCATTTTATTTAAGATAGTAGTATTCGTATTAAATAAACTTAAAAGCAAAACACTGTCCGATCTCTGTATCACAGGGGGGTTGTGACAGAGTCAAAACATGTCTTTTCATTTTACTGACCTGTTTCATATGATACATCTTTCCAAGAGCCTGAAAGTTTGTTATCTCTAAACTGCATTATAAAATTAATTCTCAAAGTATTGTCTAACATTCTCAGAATACTACAACTGGTGAAGTAATAAAAAAATATATTTCCAAAAGTGGGATTTGGAACAACTTGTTTGACAATCATAATCTGCACATTTTAAAGTATCATTGCTGTTTTCATGGTACAATGGGAATGCACATATAACATCCTAAGTTACCTTGGATGGTGCCTAAAAGCCCATCATAAATTCATGGAACTGATAAACTCATATAAACTTAATGGAGAAATAAATGATTGCTTAGCCGCTAAGCTTCACTCTGTGCACTTTAATATATGCTGGCTGAGTCTCTGTCCTACACCTTCATAACTTTTAACTTTCACAGACTGGAGTCCAAAAAACCAAAAATAATTCCTGGAGTCAATAATGCTTATCTTTTATTTTTAATATTTAAAATATATGAATTTATACAAAAAGACTGAATTATTGAAAAACCAATGAATATCATGGTGCTTTTCATGTCCTTTTTTCTTCATATTCTCCTCTAGTCCTCAATGAGCACAATGAAGTGAGCTTAAAATAGCTGCCCATGTGCAGAGCAGCCCTTCACTAACTCCTTATTAGTATAAATGAAGAAATGAAATTGTTTCCATCAGTATCAGACATATCCCTGCACTCCATTTTGTCACCACTATCAGATGGGAAGGTTTCTGGAAGTGTTGAGCCATGGGAGAGTGAAGCTATGCTATGCCTAATCTTCCTCTGACGTCAACTTTCTTCCAAAATCTAAAGACCAGTTTGTGTGGATCCTTTGCATTCCTAATTAGTCCCAGGACCAGATCTCAGATGTACTGGATGATAATTTTCTCATTCTGGAAATGCAACTTGGGGAATTGAATAGTGGCTAACATACATTTTAAAAACAAAAAAGCCCATTGGAATAAGTTCTAAATTAAAACGCAGAGCACAAACAAAATGGGTCATCAAATAATATAGTACAGTAGACAATGGAGGCCAGATTCCTTTCAGTTAGTTTTTAGATTAATTAAGATAATAACAAAATATAAAAAGTCTAGTGAGTAATTTCAGATAAATCCACCTGATTCATGTTTTGAGTTGTATTTCCAGACCCCTTTGAACACAAGTTACAAAGTAAATAAATATTCTCATTCCCATGCTTCAGCTTCTATCTAGGTACTGTACAGTAAAATCAAATGTGTAGATTCTAGACCAAGGAAAAAAAAATGATCTTCCAATTGCAAAAGATGTTGCTGGACTGTTTAATGACTGCATAGGTCATGAGAGGCTGTTTGAAAACTATTAAACAGTAAAATAACTTTTTTTATTGACTTGGAAGAACTTACTGCTAAATTTTGCTGTCTTAAACAGGAGAAGGACTAAATAAGTATTGCCAAAATTTGAAACAGTATTCAGCAGTTCATGTAGGCTAAGTATGCTACAGTCAGTGTTCAAATAATCAAAACAGGTCTTTTTCCATTTCAGTGGTTCTTTGAGTCTTGTGTTCTGCTTTCTTTTTGGCTCTGTACAGGATACCTCAAAATAACTCTTGAGAACAGTACTTGTGGTTTATCTAATTTTTGATTTATTTGTTCACAATATCTTTCATTCAGGTGCCATTAGTTTACAGTCTCCTTGAACTGTGAGGGCCTTGCTGCTCCTTGCCAGAGAGCTTCAGAAATCTGAGACAGTGATAGTAATAGAATGCATTTTACCACTGCAAAAGTATCCGTTATTTCAAAGGATGTAGACAATAATCTTTCTCTTTCTTTTCAGAAATCCCCTGTGCTGTATCATCCCACCATTGGTTGGAATATCGGGCAAACACATCAACATTGCATATTGCATTAAGTATTCTTGTGAAAATTGGAAAAATAGCAAGAGAAACACATGGCTTATCTGCGTAAGACACAGAGACTGTATTTACTTCCAATTCGCTGAGAGTCAATCATAGCAGATGGAGTCCATAATTCATGAGGTCTGGGGTTTCCATTAACTTGGAGTGACAGTCTCAAGCCAAAGCCTCGTATTTCTTTTATTGTTTAGTTAACTCTACTAGCAAAGCAACCTACAATGTAGAATTTCCCTTCTGAGCCTCAGTGTTTGTTCCTCCAAGTCATCATCACTGCTCAGTAAGGGTAGATCCAGCTTGCCGTGCTCTTTCTAAAGGGGGAATACCTCATTGTCCATCTGGTTCATACTGAATCCTTCTCCTTAGTCCTCAGACCTGTGATGTGCCGTGGGTGTAAAGCATTTGTGGAAAGATTTATATTTAAAGTGATCTTTAGTCATGTGGTTTACTCTTTATTTACTTGCATTTTTGTTTGTTTGTGGTGTCTTTTTGTTATATTTCTCTCAATTTTATTAGTGTCTATCCCTTATGCTGAAGGAGTATGGCCTATTCTCTTTCCTTTTTTTTTTTTCTGATAATAATAATACTTCCTTGATTGGAGTTCTTCTTCCTTCAGCCACTGAATTTATTTGCAGATACTCATTCAGCAGATCATTTTATTCTGTCTTGAATGAAGTGGTGACATTATATTAGTTTTAATTTTTATTTTCCAGGTAGAGAGTATGTCAGAAGTTCCATTTGCATGCTGCTGGTATGTTTATAGGACAGATAAACCTCCTGTTGTTGATAGCTTTCTGAATGTCTTTTTTAAGCATATGGTATTGACTTTCCCAAAACAGTTCCTCTCAGAGAACTCCCAGTTACCTTCTTACGCAGGACTAGATGTGGAACAGGCCACAGTAATCTTCTCACTTAGGATTTAATTCTTTGTGAGTTTTATGATTAAAAAATTACTCTGATTACTAATGAAATTAAAGTGTTTCAGTCGTATTTCCTGATTTATGATGACACTTATTCATAAATAAATAAAGTCTGTACTACTTATCTTTCAGTCGTGAGAACAACTTGTGACTCCACTTGGGATGCTGTTCAAGGTGATGAGAGAAGTGCTGGAAATATTCCACGTACTGGAACAGGTTTGTCTGAATGGAGAATGGGTATGCTGAGCTCCTTTAACCTCTTCAGCAATTTCATGATTTCCCTTGGGAATAAGCAAGCACTTTACTTTCAAAGGTTTCCTTGGCAGTCACTGTGCATACATTCATCTTGCCTCTGGCTTCCAAAGCCCACAACAGTCAATTGAGAAGCATATCTGTGAACTGTCCTTCTTTAAATAATTCTGTCATAATCTTACCCTTTGATTTTCTTGAACCTCTGCCTAACTAGTAATACATTTTGGATAAATACTGGTGTTATTAGCTGAGGAATTTTATTCTATGTTTTGAACCTCCCATGGAAACTGATTTTTGATTATTTAAAAATAAGCTAAAACCAAACTGTTATCTGAAAATGGTCCTAGATCACTATGTACCAGGTAGCACGGTGAGCACATGCCAAACCAGAAACATCTTTCACCAGTCTGTCTCCACAGAGTATACTAATAGTTGGTCTATACTGTCAAATAAAACAGGCTCATCTACTTGTCATCTATAGAAAAAGGGCAAATAAATTTGGATTCCTCTTTGGCCCAAAGACCAAATGTCTTGTTATACTTTACATCTGCATTATGATTAAACCCTTTCCTCTAAACTTCCAGAAGTGCACGGCTACATCCAAACTACCCTCAGCTTGTGGTATTCTCCAAAATGCTCTTGAACATTGTGAAAGCTCTAGCTGGGGTTGGTCAAAACCATACCAGTACTGTGTACTAAATATTACACGTCTCTGTGGGCCAGTGACATAGCCAGTGCCCAGGAATTATTTTATTTGCCTGTATACTGATGAAGCCTAATTACCTGTAAGGTGCTAAATGAAAGCACAAAACTATTTTGTAAGTGTGAAGGTAACATAAAAAACAGACAATGTTCTTTAACCCCTTTGTCATGGGTGGCAAACATAGGAATATAATCTGATTCCAATTACATTCATCAGAAACAAAAATTCACTCCCAGGCAGGAAAATCACAGCCCATTTCCAGCTTTAAGCAAGATGTCATGGCCACTTATAAACTGCTTAAAAATGGCTTTATGTAATGAAAGTGCTGACAGACCTTTAATTATTTTCGTGAGTGTGACTATATAGCAGAATAATTTCGAATCCTTCTTTGATTCTTGAGGTCTGAAGCAACTTTAATTCACTGTGAAGTGACATCTACCAGAATACCAGTGTGAGGCACTTTAATATTAAACATATGGAATTACAAACCGATAATTTCCTAAATGTGCGTAACTTCTGCACTGACCCCAAATTAATCCATTAAATTAATTGTATTAGCATTAATACCTAATGTATTCATGTAACCTTGGAGGAGGGATAATACTATATTATTAATCTTATGGATTTTTGCATAACCTGTTCTACATACTAATTATCATTATGGTAGCAGAAAATCCATTTAACATTGCCTAATGATAGAAGGTATGGAGATTTTTTTCTTCCTATTAGGATTTTACCAGAATTCAACAGTTTGTCGCAAACTTTTCCTTGCCAAGCATCTGCCTAAGTCAGAAGGATTTTCCCTTTCTTCTTTGTTTTTTGCCTCTTTTTATAATTTAAGTGTTAGAAGTAACTCAGTTAAAATTGGTGGAACTTTATAAAGCTGTGATGAATTAGGAACTTATGTATATTGTTAAGCTTCAGCCCAGCAAAGAATTATATGTTTATCTAATGTTATGCCATGTAAATAGTTCAGCTGATTCTAATGATCCACATTTATACTGTGTAAAATAAAGCGTGTCTATATCTGTCTTTGTAGAAGAAAGCACCATACAGTACATATTAGCAGTCTAATCATTTCAGTTTAGTAGAATAGAAATGCAAATAAAAGAAGTATGGTTTTTCACGTAGTATCCGGCTGATAAATCTTAAATACAAGGCGGAGAGTATCTGAAATGTATTTCAACATTTTATAATAATACTTATCTCTCCTCAAAGTCCAGTACAAATCTTATTCAAAAGAATGTGCTAGCTCTAGATGCCTGAAAAAAATATGGATGTAATTTAATTATTGCCAAAGAATGAGTTTAAACACATAGTGATCCTGACACTTTTGCAAGGACACAGTTTAAGCACACACTGATGATCTGTGTATCTGATGGAAGGTTCCTATCACAAACAAAGCAGTCATTTGCAAACTTCACAAATAATTAGAGAATAAGTATAAATATAGAAATAAATACAAGTATAAATTGTACTATCTTGCAGTTGAAAGGTGATACACTTGCTGCAAGTGCATATCAGAATGGTTGTGCACTTTTCCTATTGTGGAAAATAACATTTAGTATCAAGAAAAAGCAATAAACCCCACTCTGACTCCAAAAATCTCTTTGTTTAATACGAGATGATCTTGTTTAACTTAACCAAACATTCTTTTCTCTTTAAGTCTATTAATAAAGTACAGAATTCATTTTCCCCTATATAGATGCATTTATGTGTATCATCTATTCACAGATGAGATGTACCTGTTAATAGCAATGCAAGGTTTTTAGATAGTATAAATGTCTTTAACTCCACTTCAAAGAGGAAAACTCATTTTGCATCTTGGCTGAAATTGCAAACATTGCTGCAGTCAAGTGGGGTAATTCTAATGATGTTAGTGGACATAGGTTCACTTATTATGACTTTATGTAAAATTAAGCAGTTGTAGCAGTTGACATATAGCTCCAGAAACCCCAAAGGCTTTTCTGTTGGGAGAATAGATGAAAGGATAGCTCAAAAATCAAGCATAATATTCTCGTATACCATCTATAAGAACTTCAAATTTGCGCAACTGCTTTTTTGACTTAATAGTCTTTGGGTCAAGTCACTAATTCATCTTATTTTGGCCTCTTCCCAAAGCATTTGTGCAGGGTTAATACACTATGCTCCCATCTAGATAATAAAAATACCTCAGGTATAAGGGGATTATTCCCCATCCTCCAGCTATAAAAGGCAGTTCTTGACAACTGAGACAAGGACTGTAAATGGTAATATAAAGGCCAAACATCAGTAATCAATAAAATTATTTATGTATTTTTACAATTCTCAACTCTAATTGCCTACAAGTGAACATGGAAATTGCTGATATACTTTTATAGATTATTAATGCTGGGTATATACTTGTATATGTAATTAAGAACAATCATCCATTAGTTTAATGCAGCATATTTCTGCATGGGGATTGCTTTGATTTAAACTAGCTAAATGGATCTGGACACAGTGCAATTGGTGGAGAATTTAGGGCACTTTGGGGTCCTTTTTGATGAGTGCAGGCCGAGAGGTTGCAGTGTTAAGGTCGAGCTGCCAAAACTCCAGCAGCATTAGTCTCATTGGAATAGCGTGTCACAGAAAGCTCTGCCTTCAGCCGTGGGCTGAGCTTGAGCAGGCTCCGGAGCTGTCACACAGAATCTCTCCCCAGAGAGACCCACAGGCTCATGCTGTGTGGGGAGGTGATGTTTATCACTGTCAGGGCAGGAGGTGTGTACAGAGAAATACATAAAAGTACACCTGGGAGCAAAACAGGCAGGAGATAAACAACTGCTCTCCTTTCAGGACTGCAGAGAAGCTGCAAAGGTTTCTTTATTTATTTATTTATTCAGCCATCTATTTTTGTCGGGTTTCTTCTGTGTTTTGTCTTGTTCTGTCTCCCAATATGTATAGTCACAATGGTAATCATAAATTGACTTGCTTTTCCACAGGTGCTGCCGCAGTTATTATGAAAGATATTTATGTTGACAAACAGGCTACCCATGCTTACACAAACATATTTAATGTTTTTGACAATAGCTGCTGTTGGGAAAGTCATACTTGGATATCAGGACTGGCCAGCTTTAGTAAGTTGAAGTACACTACTTCTGGAAGCAATTTGAGAAACAGTCTTGCATTTTATAAAAAGTCAGATATAGATTCTATTTATTCTGATAAACCTGTACAGCTTAATTTGATAGTGTGAACTGAATAAAAACAGTTTTATTTTTTCTTTAATATTTCCATTGTATATCTAATTTTAATGATAAATGATCATGTAAAAATCTGTGAAACTAAGATTATTCGAAGTGGCAATTTGAAGTTATGTTAAAGGTTAGTTAAATTAGACCTTATTTTATCCTTCACAATAATTAATTAAAAATCTGGCTCAGAAAGAATATATTGTTGCTTACTCTGCCAAATACATAAAGATTTTAATTGCAATGAATGGTGAAACAGAATCTTAGTATTCTCCTGCAGCTAGAGCAGTAGATCTGAGTAGTGATATTAAACCTGCTCTCATCAGACACAAGGCTGACTTTGCTATCATCACACGCAACATTCTGGTGAATAAGATTATTTACAAATTCCCTCTTGGAGTAGAATGAAGCACCAAAAAAGTTCTGATGTCACCTAGTAGGTAGAAAGTAATAATAAAACTATAGAAGTAAAATTAGTATGCTGTAAGAGTGCAGTTAGACCTGGTGAGTACGAATATGATCCCCAAGTCCTATATACCCACATTTTTATAAGGAATAGAACCAAATCTGTAGCTGTAGTTAGAGCAACCTGATAAGGAGAGCCACAGAATTTTTTTCTCATATATAAAGATGCTTTGTATGTCATTTGATTCTTAAATTTATAATTGCAAAATTCTGCAAAACATTATTGTTTTGTTGAAATAAAGGACTGCCTTTGTGAAAACCACCATTGTGGTAATAGAAGATTATACTGGAGACTTAAAAAAATATTTGCAGAATATGTGACTCTATCTTATTTTCCATTTCCTAAGCATACAGAGGAGATTTCATATCTCTGTCTATAAACATAGGTGGATTCCTGTTATTGACTAACAAGATCACACACATGTTTACATATAAGGGACAAGTCATACAGGTACACCATGAATATAAAATAAACTAAACACTAGATTTCAAACTAAAATAGAAGTAAACATTCTAAAAATTTTATTTGTATTCCACAGCAATGCATTCATGTTCTAACACACACAAAAAAATGCAGCCTATGGAACACATTGCAAAATGCAATCATATCTCATAAAATCACTTACTCTTTCTTTAGTGTTTTAGTGTATTGACTCTTATGCAAAACTACTGCATGGAAGAAATCATGAATACATTTTGCACAGTGTGTCAGGAACTATACGATTTCATCACTGTAAATCATACTTGATTAAAACTCTGTGAATGACCCAGATTCAAAGCTGGCACAAACTGAAATACCTTCACTGAACTCAGTGGAGTTAAGCAGATTAACTGATGTCAGTATCTGCCCTGGTGGCTGAAAGCTGTGAAAAACAGTCTATTGTAATATAAAACTGTTTTTTATGAGAAATCTCCTGTGAAGAAAAGCAGGATGCCAACTTAGCTGAATAGTGAATCCCCGAGGAAATACAAAAAGAAAATGTAGAGAGGGGAGAAGCAGGGAGAGTCTGCCCAAAAGGAATGTAGAATGATCACACAGGCACACAGGGATGGAACCTTGATTTGTCTTATTTCGGAAAAGATAAAGGATATTGAAGGCAAAATAATGGCATATCATCAACTGCAAAGAGAAGACCACGTCAGCCTGTGGTTAGATGAAGCAGGTAACTTACTATCAAAGGACACAGGCAGAGAAAAGACAATGTAATGCTTAACTTCAGGAAGGACAAGTAAGGGAGTGTGGGAAACCATTGGCTCTTCAGTCTCAATCCCTGGGAAAATTGTGATGCAAGTCTTCATGACAGTCAGTTTCAGACACTTGCAGTACAGGAGAAGGACTTGACCAGCTGGGCTTTACCTGGTCATTGTGCCTGACCACAATTGCTTTTCACGATGAAGTGACTTACTAAGCAGTGGGTGTCCAGTTACTTTGACTCTAACAAGGCTTTCAGCATAGTATCCCGCAGAATCCTTGTAGACAAACTGAAGAGATATGGACTAAACAGGTGGACTACAAGGTGTGTGGAAAAATAGATGAACTTCTGGGCTTAAAGAGTGGTGGCCAATTGTTGGGATTCTGACTGGTGGTCATTCTCAGAGGCCACTATTAAGGAAAATGCTGTTTAAAACCTTGACCAATGATCTGGGTGATGGAATGGAAAACACACGCATCAGCTCTGCAGGTGACATCAAATTGCAGAAGCAGTCATCATGTTGAAAGGCAGATATTCTGCTCAAAGGGACCTTACTGGAGGAATTAGGTCAAAGGAGCATTGTGAGTTTCAGCAAAGACATCTGCAAAGTCCTGCAGCTGGGAGGGATCAGTGGGGAATACAAATTGAGTGACTACCTACCAGCTTTTCTGGAAGTGATGTAGGTGGTTTAATGACAATTTCAGAGTGTCTTTGTTTTGATAAAGGCTAATTGCATGCTGGACTGCATCAGGACAGACATAATCAGAGGAAAGTATTCCTCTCTACTCAGAACTCACGAGGTTTCACCTGGAATACTGTGTTCTATTTCAGGTCATCAAGTAAGAGAAATATTGACAAGCTGGAGAGAGTCCAGTGGAAGACCACTAAGATGTTTATGTGGCACTAAGACTGCCACATAGTGAAAGGCTGAGAGATCTGTGTTTGTTCAGTCTGAGGATGAGGACTAACAGAAGACACATTTGCACTTGTCATGCCTAAAGTTTTTATAGAGTAACAGAAGCTGAAACGTTCTCAGAGGTGCACAGCGAGAAGGCAAAAACCAGCTATGTCAGGCTGTAATAATAGGAATGCTGACTATTTATAGGGAATAAAGAATATATTCTACCTCTGTTTAAGAAAGCAAACAAGCTGATCAGAGAGGCTGGAGAATGTCCATCCTCAGAGATCTTCAAATTTGAACTGTACCCAAGCAACCTGATCCAACTCAGAAATTAGCCCTAGTCTGAGCAGGAGCCAGGACTAGATGACAGACAGAGGTTCTTTCCAGCCTCATTTTTTTTTAATTCTCTATGATTTGGTGTTGCTCATATAAAACTCTCTCTGTTGTTGTTGTTATGTAACTTAAATATTTATAATAAAGACTTATAAATTAAAGCATCAGCCCATAGGATAAGATACCAATGTCAATTTATTTGATGTGCAAGTAATAAACCTAGACTTTGTACTTAACTCGTCATGACCCTTCCTACTTTTGATTACTGCCTATGATTTTTGTTTTAGTTCCTGGTTATGATTTTTGGTTTAATTCCACAAAATAAAAAATGATTTACCATATACTGAGTTTGAAGTAACACTTTTTTGATGCTCCAACTTACTCTTGTCTAACCGTTTTGTGTAGCATTGATTGAAAATACTTTTATATAAGATGTCCAAGCACATCCTTTATCTATTATCCGTATTTAATATGTCATCAAACTATGGCCTTATACGACCTGTCTTAACGCTCTGAGAATGCTTTGAACCTGATGTGAGCCTAAACTTCAAAGGAGAGAGAGTTCACAGATTGATAGAGACAAATTGCCTTAGAGATCTATATTGAGAGGTTTGAATTCCACAAAAATCCTGCCCCTGGAATGAAGAACTGGCACAAACAATACATTTCTGAGGTTCTCCAAAGAGTAAAGTTTTGAGCAAGAAACTGTCTAGAGACAAGAAAAAAGATCAATACAAGGAGCTATTTAAATGGAAGGTAAATGATCTTGGTGTGGCTTCTCTTACAAATTTTCAGATCAAAAAGGAAAATAACATGGATGTATTTTACAGACTTTATGCGAACATTAAATATTCAGAATGTTTGGTTTATAAGCAATTTCGTCTCATTGAAGCCACACTGTCTGTCCAAGATAATTCATATCAATGGCAATTTTTTAATTGATTATGCTGGACTTCAGACCTCATATGTGTAGCTGGCCCCTGAGATGGAATTTAATTCACTGAATATTGGTTACAGTCTGCACCTGAGCCTGTCCTCCCAGGTTCAGTTTAGAGTAAGTGAGAGAAATACGTCAGACAAATTGTTTCTGATCATTTAAAATTAGCTTGGGTTTTTCTATACTTCAATAAAGTTTGGGATATAAAGAGTCAATTTCAGTCTTTTGGTTCTGTGATATCTTCCTCTCCCTTTTCCTTTTCCTTTTCCTTTTCTTTTTTTCCTCCTCCTCTCCTCTCCTCTCCTCTCCTCTCCTCTCCTCTCCTCTCCTCTCCTCTCCTCTCCTCTCCTCTCCTCTCCTCTCCTCTCCTCTCCTCTCCTCTCCTCTCCTCTCCTCTCCTCTCCTCTCCTCTCCTCTCCTCTCCCGTCACATTTTAATAGCATTAATAGGTTTGTGGTTGCAGAATGACATTTGCAGATTGTCAGCAAAAAAAGTGCTTATTGTCTTGCATCCTTCAGCGTTAGAACATTTTCTAACTAGATCCAGTCCTTATTTAAATCATAGTGCTGTAGAAATGATAGTGTCACTCTGTCCTAGGCACAGAGCAGATCCGTCTGTAAAATAAAATAATTAAAAACAAAACAAAACAAAACAAAACAAATAATAAAAAAAAACACCACTAAAAACCCAAAATCTGCAGTAGAGAGGAATATGTGACTAATAATGTGACTGTATAGTAATGCTGATATGTATTTATAGAAATCATTAAGAATGGCATAAGCCTCTGCCAATGGAGTTCTTAATGGGACTAGTAAGGTCCACTACCCCAAGTTGTTTATATATTTCTAACTTACATCATTTGTTAGAAGTCTCTGATCTTCCCATTTCAAGTAAAAGTTTACTTTTTAAAAATAACAAAGACAGCAGAATGAAGACTAGAATTTATTTCATACTCTGCTTTGCTTGCTGAGCTATGATCTACCATCATAAAAGTTTGCTTTAGTTTGGGGATCTTAGATGTTTACTTCCCTCTAGTGAGCACAGCAAAACAAAGACTTGTGGAAGGAAGATTTTGTGATCTGTGAGTAGGATTGGCCACCTGTTGTTTAATAACTATGGTAATTTGGTCACTGTTTATAATAAAGTTCAGTTTATAAAGGTCTAATAAACTTTAAATTAAATTCCATCAGGTCCTAGATGTCAGTAAAACAATCTATCACACTTTCTACTGCGGGATTTCTGGTTGTCTGCAAGACATAATACCCATGTTTGCAGTCTACATTTTCTGGTCAGTTCTTTATGTTTTATCAATAATTTATGAGCAGAACTTTAATATTATTTAAAATTTCAACTTTAAGATTTATAGTAGAGTAACATTTAAATTCATACATTGTACTTTTGTTAATACCAGTTTTACTGAGACATTTGGAATAATAACTATTTTTATATTGTTCTTTTCTCTATTTTCTGCTCAAGGAGAACTCTTTTATATGATGACTTCAGAATCTTATATAATCTTTCAGTCAATATCTAGCTTCCCAGTAAGATTTACCTCTTCAGCTTCCAAGGGTTTTATTTCTGAGAGGCCACTAAACCATATTCCATTAGCCTTCTCATGTTTTGTAGACACAGAATCACAGAATCATTTTGGTTGGAAAAGACCTTTAAGATCATTGAGTTCAGCCGTTAACCTAATACTGCCAAGTCCGCATCTAAACTAGGTCCCTAAAAACCTTTTAAACATCTCCAGGGATGTTGACTCAATCATTTCCTTGGGCAGCCTGTTTCAATATCTGACAAACCCTTTCATGATTTTTTTTTCCTAATATCCAATCTAGACCTCCCTATGGCACAACCTGAGGTCATTTCCTCTTGTCCTATCATTTGTGACCTGGGAAGAGAGACCGACACCAACCTCACTGCAACCTCTTTTCAGGTAGTTATAGAGAGTGACAAGGTCTCCCCTCAGCCTCCTTTTCTTCAGGCTAAACATGCACATTTTTGGTAAGGTCAAAGAGTTCTCATTTTGAAATTTCTGATTTTATTTAATGCATATGATTTAAAAATATAGGTTAGATATTCTTTTACACTGGACTTTTTATAAACTGACTACTGCATAAAAGCTGTAGTGGTGTAAAAACAAACAAAACAAAAAAAAAGAAAAAATCATATATTTATAACATATTAACAGTTCCCTTGTAGTCTATCAAGCTTGTAGGCATCTTGAGATCCTATATTAGCAAAAGCTTTCTTAGAAATGTGTTTTGCTTGTGTGATTTATTTAATCAGCTTACCACCCACAAAACTCAAAAACTATCACATGATGGAACCAGCTTTTAATGCAGACTAAGTAGGATTCAGATATGAAATACAATTGCTGTGAAAGAAAATTACACAATATGCCCACCCACTATTGAGAGATCCTTTAACCTCAAATTGTTTAAAGTCTCATCCCAATCATACAAACAGAAGTTATAGCCAAGTCATGTGTTAAACTCCAAAATGACATTGAAACGGTTTGCCAGGAGTCCTTCGAGACAAGTGAAATATTCTAGGCTTCCAAGAAGGCAAGTACATGTATATCTTAAAATAAGGAAAGCCAAATTAAAACTTTCCATTTAGCAATGAAACTCTCTCTGGAAGGCTGAACCTGAACAAAACAATAGAGATGAGCATGTGGAGGCCTGTACAGACTATCCCACAGCATGCTGGAAGGACTAGTCTTTTAACCTAAGTGAAGACAACCGTAAGTAAAGCTCCAGCCAACACAACACGCTAACACCAATTTAAGCTAGAGTGGAAGGTTGTTTATGCTTCAGATGACTAATTATAATTGATTAAGAGTACTTAAGTAGTACAGAGGTAGCCAAGTTTTGAAAACATCACAGTAAAGCAAAAAACAGAGCTGCAAGAATTTGTAAGTAAGAAATCTAAGAACAGAAGTATCAAGAACTTTGATGAAAAATACCAAACCACAAAGACAGTTGATCCTTGATAAAAAAAAATTTGAATTATTCACAGGGCAGCTAATAATGCAGATGGACAGAAGGAGAGGCTTCCAGACATTTAGCTATGAGTGGGATGGGACAAAAATATTTGTAAAATTAAAACCTACCAGACTGATCAGAATTTTTCTCTCTATTAATTGCTTTCACCTGGCTGATCACTGATCCCCAAAAGGGAAACAAGAGCTTCCTCTGCATCCTTCATCCTATGATTACAAGAATGATGGGCAAAGGGGCCTGAATAGATCTGAGGTCTCTGCTTGACTTTGGATAGAAAAGTAGTGTTTAGAGGACATAAGTAAAACCAGAAACTATGTATTTTTTAATATTTACCTGGCACAGAGTGTGAATCATATGTGCTTTGAAATACATTTCAAAATTCTTTCACCTCCAGATCTGTGTATTTAAAACAGAGAAATGTGTTGACACAAGAATGTGCTCTTCATTGTTACTAAGTCTCAATTCTGAAAGTCATTACATCATAAAGACTGATGACAATATTTTTGAATCTAGGCTTGGAAGCAGAGATGAGCCTAAACTGAAACCATATAGCAAAAAAAAAAAAAAGAAAAGAAAAAAAAAGAAAAAAAAAAGAGAAACAAAAAAAATAGTAAAATGCAGTTTTATCTCTGAATTTTATTTGTATAACGGGTCAAAAAGAAATAAACTGTGTCTGAATACTTCTGATATACTTTAATTTAATGATATGATAGAATGAAGAATGGTGGTGAGCATGAATTGAGAACTCCAGCTCTGTGTAGCATTTTCAGATCTGTATTTTGCAATTAATGAAAGGAATCCAACTTCTTTTATCTATGTGTTTCAAGTCTTTTGTGACAAGGTGTCTTTTACATTTGCCATTGAAAAAGCATAACAGACCTTGTGGATTTGAGGCTAAAGAGAACTGTTTTCATTCCTCTATTCTGTGCTGGCAACTACAAAATTCAGGGCAGATTTTACCATCTTGTTAATAGATTTTATTGCAACCATTCACAGCTTCATGGGTCACCCACTTTTCTTTAGTCTACCACATCATTAATTTAAACTATATCAATCTTTATGTAAATAATGATTGACCCTATTGTATTTTGTTTCTAAAAGTAAAGATCAATCACCAGGGAAGAGTAGGGCACTTATTTAACTTACTAAATCATTTAATGGAGTATTTATTAAGATAAGCATTCAAAAAGACTTTCCTGTTTACATCTTTACAAGGGAAGACTAGCTGAGTAGTCATGATTTGATTAATTTCTTTTAATTGGGAACAGATTACAAAGACATATAAATTCTCAGGCAAATTGACTAGCAGGTCCTTTCTTCAGACACTATTGGAATCTGTGTAATGTTAGTTCTCTGAAAAGCATTAAAACTATGGCTGGCAGTGCACCTTTTGGAGCTTATCACTGGCATTTACCTTTGGAAATTAATCCAGAGTGATATCCAACAGAAAAGTAATAATTCACACTTTCATTAAAGGTTTATTTTATATAAACACTATTTTAGTCCTGTGCAATTAGAGACAATTAAAAGTGAAATTCAACAAATATTCGAGAAATTAGGCCATATGAATAGACCACACATGAGGTGTGTTTAGCAAAATTAGTATGTTGTTCTACCTCATTATACGAAACTCATTGAGCCATGGTAAAACACAGCACTCTGCCAAGTGTAAGTTGGCTCACAGCCCTGGAATATTATATACAGACCTAGACAACAGGAAAAGCATCATAGAAGGAAAGAGTAGATAACTGCCTGGGGGGCAGGTTTAGCCTGTTACTGTTGAAATGGAACATTTTTGAGCATTGCAGTGGAAAATGTGGAAAAAATAAAATGCAAGATTTTCTATTACGTGTAACATAAATTTTCATTTTTCTGCAAAACACTTTGGAAGATGCATGCCCACTACATTCTAGCTATTGTGGAACTGTATTAGAAAATACTAATAATCTCATAAATCATCACGAAAACTTTCATTTCTAGTGTCTTTGAAGCCTGTGATCATTATTCACAATGCCTGAAAAGGAAAAACACTGTTAAATCTTGGTCCAGCACTGTTCTCAGTGTTTTCCTGAGAACTTTTTTATTCATCTAAAGGGTATGAGACAAAACCAAAGTTCATTAATATCCTGCATTATCTGTCAAACTTAGTGCCTCAGAGAAAAGTTTTTGCCTGGGTGCACTGGCAAACTGTTCATATGTTTTGCTTTTTTTTTCTCTTAATCATGACCTGAACCTTCTGCACTAGATGTAATAGAATATGTCTATTTTTATTTTATTTTATTTGAACTGGGGTGTGAAGAGTTACTTTGTATTTACTTTGCAAGATGTGGGCGAGCCCATATTAATTTTTTTCAGTGATAATACTTTGAACATCAACGAGCATAATGTGTGCTCCTATAATGCATTGTTGCCATTGCTGGTAAGAGGGCACAAACTTTGTGTTGAGTTTGCAAGGCTTGGAACTGAGACTTGTCCAATCTACTTGTCTGAACTTGTTTTACCTTACCTGAAGTTTTGTTTTTACTTGGTTTAGCTGTAATAGATTTCTTTTTCATGTGATCAGGTATCTATGGCTAATTTGTTTATCCCTGTGTACTGGAGTTAAATCATGACAATGGTGTAATCATAGCTTTATAGAGGTGATAAGTAATTATTTTGCGCAGAATGAGATATTTTTGCCTCGAACACAATGATGTCATGTAGAGACATTCGATTCTGGCACAACAGCAAAGACCCTGAGAGGCGGAGAGGCAGGATGCAGTGCAGAGAAGTGCGGGGCTGAGGTGAGAAGTGATGGGGCACAAGATGGCACCAGAAACCCAATGGCTGTAAATAACTCACTAGTTGTCACTTAGAGAAATGTAGACCTGGAACTGACCAAAGCTAGTCTTATGGGTAATGAAGAGAAAAAAAGAAGTATGTGACATGTACAAAATTCACCACATACTGTGAATTCAGATGCACCATGGAGTTACAGAGCAATGCAGGATGAGAGAATATGTAAAAATACGTTAGTAAACTTACAAAAGTCTGCCCAAGTGGAGCATAGAGTAAGAAGGAATAAACCATTGACATGAATGCCATCTTCCTCCCAGTGAGGTCTCTGAACGACTCACCGTAGCACTGTTCCAGCAGCAGACTGAGCTGTCCACCTGGGATCCAGAGGAAAAAGGGAACAGTGAGTCCAACACCAAGAAAAGGGGTAGAAAATAAGAAGTCTTTGTATAACAATTTAAACTGTATTATTAGTATTGCCATTATTGATACTTTTTCTTTATAGAAGTATTCATTATTTAATTATGTTTTCTTCTGCTTTCTATAACAATTAGATTTGGGCGCATAGTGATTAATGAATAGACTCTAAAGATTTCGATTATGCTAACAATAAATTGTCTGTTTTATATATGAAGCATTTCCTCGTTTCCCATAAACTAGATTCTGAGCATAAGAGTAGAAACAGAATATGTTGGACTAATACACCATGTTTTATACATTACAGATGTTTGTCATTAGCAGATTACAACACATGAGAAACAATAATACATCAGAGAACATGACCAGCAAAGTGTTATTATATGAAAGATTTTAAAATATCCCCACATTTATCAATATTTATTCATGGACACTACTCAACAATATCTCTGATATCAGAAACCCTGCTTCAGAGAAATGCTATTTTCCATATTGACCTCTTTGTTATGAAATCCCTGGGATCTGAAATGAATAGTTGCACTTGTGATTTTACCGGTGCTAATTAAACGTTGGATAATCTGATCTATAGGTAGCTGCTTTGTCTTCTGGCTGTCATTCTAGATATATATAGTAACAACAGATAATTAATAATTTGTAATGTCAAATGATGGCAAACTGATAATGATTTGACATGTCTGTTCAGGCATGTTTGTGAGCTTCGTAGGTATGTGTTTGTGCAGGGGATTAATTGGAAATCCAGCTGAACTTACACTAGTAATAGTTTATTTTTTATATTTTATAACATGTGGATTATGAATCTTCTGTTTGTAGTCCGGCATATAAAATAATATATATTGCACAAGTTAGAGACATTCTTCATTTGGAGGGTTTGGATAAAGATTTACTTCATCACTTCAATTATTCTATTACAAGAAATAATAATAACACACATTCATAACTGATAAGATAGGTCTTATTACTCTGGAAAATTTCTAAGGAAAACCAAAAATGAAATGTTAGCATACTATGTTTGCAGTAAATCCTGTAAGCTCAGAAACTGAGAGGACAGCATGATAAAACTAAAAATCTTGGCATTTTATCTTCTGTTTTTTTGCCCTTAGTCTGCAGCCTCCTTATTTCCAGACAACATAAATAATTGATTCACACTCCTTCTCTGGCAACTGCTCAGGCTCTTCAGCAGGATGTGTTTTGGAAAAAATCATGATATCACACTTACACCCACTGATTGAAGTGACTATTGAATTAGGTGGAAACAAAGCTCTCCAACAAGAAAAACTGTTTTAGTATACTTGATTCCAAGAATGAGTGTTCAGCCTACTATTAGCACCAACATGCCTGTGGCTGCACCAGGTGCTACATTTAGTGCTTGATTTTAATTTGAAATAGCATCAGACTTTTTCCATACCAGTCAGTTAGTACATGAAAATTGATTCAAAATAATATGTGATTAACATGTTTTTAGTGAATGCACAGTCCATTCTGTTCAATGTTTTTAAAGAGGTCAGAAAGCAAAATATCTTTATTTTCATTTAATCTATAAGCGTATTTGCTGACATAATATCATAGTTTGTCTGTGACCTCACAACAGTTTGGCAACGATTTCATAAAATAAAAATAAAGATATTTTGAAAGGTGAGGCCTGCTTCAGTGAGTTACAGGTGTAAGAATCACTCTTAGGGAAAAAAAACAACAACAACAACAACCCAAACCAACCCAACCCAACCCAACCCAAACCCAAACCCAAAACAAAAACAAACAACCAAAGACCACAACCAACCAAACCAACCAACCAACCAAACCAAATCAAACCAAACCAAGCCAAAAAAACAAAAACACAAAAGCAAACCCAAAACAGCAACTTTCAAAGGAACATGGATGTGTGTTCCAGTCATCTCAAATTTTCCTGTGTGGATGTTTATTCTACAACACATTATATATAGAAAGTCCATGGCAACTGTATCACTAACTTAGATGCTAAATTTGTTGCCTAAAATTAACTGGGAAAAATCTAGAGCAAGATCTCTGGATTGCTGTAATTGTGCCCAGAGACAATTTAAAAATTTGGTTTCTGTAGACTGAAACTAAGCCAATAAGGGGAAGAACATGTTATCTTGGAGACTTCTCTGTCTTGGATAAGATAGAAACCAGGAACAGTTTTTCTTTAATGATGATATACCAATTTTTGCAAGTAGTTGAGGCTTAGCATCAGTATGCTTGCCAAATTTCTGTATGAATGTCTATATTCTACCTTAATGTATTCATGTCGAAGTTCTGCTTGGTATCACATTCACCTTCTTGCCATTACTTACACTGTTATATCATTGAATGCTAATATTGTATTATAAGTAGATTTGAAATTGCTTTTGAATCCACTCTTCAGCTTCCTTTCTACTTAAGAATCAGGAGACAACGATAGATTCGTTCTCAGGCAATAAAACATTTTAATGAAACACCCTAAACAGATTTCTTATCCCATGAGTGCATGTCTGTCTGTTGTGTCTGTGCACATCCATATAGCTAATCAGTTATAGTTGTTTTACCTGGCTCTTGTAAGTCAGTCTCTCCCAGCTTTTCATTGCTTTTGAATCTCTTTTCTTATTTTATTTGTACAGATAGATCATCTACATCTTTCTCATACTCCAAGGAAAACATTTTGGTTACCAATCCTAACTGCACAAATGGTGCTTTTATGTAAACAGTATCATACGAGGTATGAATTTCACATTGTACAAGAAAGTAGAACCTGCCTGATACAAACCATGGTAAGCATCTTCCACGTTATTTGGCTATCTTAGTAGACTAGTTGCACAGAAAAATTTTGGCAGCCAGTTATATGCCAAATTTTGTGGATATTTGGCCAAAGGAAATATTCAAAGAGAGCCTAGGTATCTATAGAGTACCTAGGGTAATGACCAGCATCAGAAAAACACATGCATCTTACAGGCACCAACCAAGCTGTGTGACAGCAAGTACTAAACGCAGAATTATATATTATTCTGTCCCTTGCCATAGCTTAAGCAGATATTCAGGCCTGAATTTCCATACTTGTTCTTTGAAACAACTAATGTGGGTTTGCTCCTCTCTAACTTGATCAATCTAAGATACCAGTCGTTCCACCTGTCTTTTTTTCAACTAATCTAATAAGTAAGAAGATGAATATACTTTCTGGGTATTCTGATGTTTGCAATTTGCAACATCTTCAAAACTCCATCTTTTGCTACAGGATGATGGTAGGAGTTGAAGGACTTGAGGAGAGGTTTTGGAGGAGTGCTAAAGTTTTAGGAAATTATGAAACAAATTAGGAAATTCTCTCCTTCACTTTTAACCTCTCTGACTCTTGGACATGGTCACTCAGGGAACTTTGATGGTATTTTCCAGCTGGAACTTGTTCTTCAGTAGTTCAGGCCAAGATGGCCCTGAACAAGATCTGTGGGTGCCTAAAAAGTTTGAAGACCAACTGCTAAATGGTTTGGAAACCATCAGGGTTCAATGCTTCACAGCTGGTGTGTATATCAGTCACAGGTTTCTAACTATTTCTTTCACATCCATGTGGAGTGAGCTTTTAAAGAGAAGTACTTTTCAGGATTAAGGCTGAAATGCCTTTGCAATTACCCAGGAAGTGAAGTGAAGTGAAGCGAAGTGGCTCACAAAAAGCTCTGTGAAACTGGATGAGGCTCAATCCCTTATAAAATAACTAAGTTTATCCTTTCTCTATGGTATCTATTTCTGATTAATTCCTTGAGATATTATTCCCAAGGTGACTTTCACTTTGTTATGACCTGTCCAAATTTCTAAAAATAATACAACCCTGAGTGAGATAGTCAGCTAAGTAATTAAGACATTAAGCAAGGAAATCAAATTAAGAAACCACAGCCATAAGGAACTTTGAGTGTCAGGACACTTTTAGACCAGACACAACAGATGGTAACTGTCTAAATCCTTTCATTTCATTGTTCGATGACACAATATTGAAATAAATCTCTCTCTCATGCTCATATCCATACAGTTAGAGACATACCAGAAAGTGTTCAAAGACATTGCTGATTCAGTCTTTTATTCACCTCTAACCCATTATTTTAGTACTGATTTCTGATGAAATGTTACTACCCCCCTGTCTGAACTAGTCCATGAATACATTAACTACAGCCTTCCTCTTGTATCTTCTGTCCTGCATGTCAGTGGTGCCTGATCAGCCTAACAGCAGAGTTGGGGTCCTGCTTTCATCGTACTGACACTGCAGCATGTAGCAGGTTTGTGTCAACTGGACCATAACCTTAGGAACCAGTTTTTGAGAACAAAAGTAAAATAGCCAGGAACCTCTCTGAAAAGATTGGCGGCAGTGGGTCTGAGAGAATTAGGTGCTGAAGAAGGTGGTGCACATATGACAGAGAGAAGGGAAACAGAACCTGAAAGCCTGTGCAAATAGACAGAGAACAGTAACTAAACAATTCACATTCTGACATACCAATACTGTGGATGACAGCACCAGAAAAATATTACAGGGTCAAATCTGATAGACACCTTCTCCAGTGTGCATAGATGTGTAGGTCCTAATTAATGGACTCTAAAAGGTGGGCAGGGGAAGTCCGCTACCAAGTGGAAGCAGAGAACGAATTAGGCTTTTTCCTCAGACACCTCTTTGCAGTGATAAAATAAAAAGCTGCTAAACACTTATGAAAACAATGATGAGTTTCAAAAGTAGATTTTTATTTTTTTTTTAATACAAAAGATACTACACTCAGCATAAGGAAATCTTATTTCAGGCCTCATTATAAGAGATAAAGTTATTAAGTGATTTCAAATACTATGACTGCCTAGGGACTTGTGATCATGCTCTTGTTATATTCAGTATAAGCAACCCTATCTGATAATGTGTAATCAGTAGGTAATTTTTCCAAAGACAGAGCGGAAGGAAATAAAGATTATGATATAAAAAGTAAAGGAGGATTTCCAATGTGTCTGAAAAGCCATTGTTACAAAACTAAAAAGAGAAGTAGAAAATAACATCATCGGATTCCCTGGAAAAGTAAATAAGGTGATTAGAAATTGAAAGACACTGTGTAAAACAACTGAGAAAGGAAATAGAATAGTCTGATACGTACAAGCTAGAAAGCAAAGAAAGGAAAAACAGGTGAAAGAAAGAGACAAGAGAGAGGGAAGGAAGGAAGGAAGGAAGGAAGGAAGGAAGGAAGGAAGGAAGGAAGGAAGGAAGGAAGGAAGGTTGTGAAAGAAAGAGAACAAGAAAGAAAGACAAGAAAGAAACAGAGGGAAAGAAAAAAAAAAAAGAAGAAAAAAAGGGATATAGAAGGGAGGGGAAAAAGACAAAAGAAAGAAAAAGAGGAAAATCCAGCACATGCTGAAGAAAAATAATGATTTTTAAAGTACTTCAATAATAATAAAAAGTTTAGGAACAGTAATGTCCTGTTACTGAACGGAGATGACAGAGATCATCAGTGTTGCAGATGACACATAAATATTTTTGCTCTGTATTTGGAAAGCAGGATGATGTACTTGTTAGGCAAATGTAATGCTTTCCAGATAAACCATGTTCAAAGGGAGTTAACATTGAAAGAAAAAAGAATTATTCAACCCTTCATTTACACTACTAGGGATGCAGAAAATCTATTCTTGGCCAAGGTTAATTTCCACATATATTTTGCAACATCCAGAGACATTTAGTTGGAGGACTTTACATCAGAAAGAATGTAAAAGCTAAGTCATATCTGGAAAAATGCAGGCAAGCAAACCATGCTAGCACACAGGGTCACTCTGAGCAAACATTGCTGACTGCATGTTTGCATAATGCAATTGGTTAGAGAGATGGATGGTTCATTTTTGTGGTTTTCAAGTAGCCTGTGTTTTGGGGCAAGGGTTTTGTGTGGGTTCAATATGACCAGTCATGGTAGATGCCCCAACAGATAGTGGAAAGGCAAGTACAATAGTACCAAAGCAAATTAAAATATAAATTTACTAATTTTAATTTAAAATTTCCTTACCTCTGTGACAAATGGGGGAAAATAGTGAAAGCATTCAACGTTATTGGTAGATTTAATGCTTGTTAATACAGGCAGCTGAGAGGACTTCAGTGGCCTTAGTATGTAAAGGCCTGTGGCTCAATATCTCATGGACCCTTTTCCAGGACTAATCAGTTGTCTCTTGGTTTTAGGGATTAGGATTTTACAAGGCAATAATCCTTGCAACACAATGATGTGTGGATATATGGCATTGTCTTTAAAACTTTTGCAGAATGATCACAGAAGAGCACATAATATGGTTTAAGAACTGTCAGAGTCCAGGAAGAAGCTGTTGATGTGCTGCCACCTACAGAAACAGAAGTTTCTAATGGGGTTTCAGATGGAAGGATGTTTGGCCAAGTGTTCAACACTCTCGTCAATTTTCTGAAATGATACGTAATTAATAAAAGTTCACAGATGACATGAAGTTGGCAGAATGGTGGGAAACAGAAGATGAAATAGCTGTATCCAGAGATGTAGCTTTCCCAGCAACATCCAGTCAATAAAATACCCTGTAAACTGCTAAATCCAAAGCTACACACCTAGAAAGAAAGAAGGTCTCTGACATTAACTGTGGCTGTATCCCTGTGTCTTTAAGAAAGCATAAAATCACCGCAACACAGATGACTGATACATAAATGCTGATCTGTTCTTGAATTTATTTATGGAGAAATAATCAATGGTAGTGAAGAGAGAGGTATTTTCTCTCTGTACACACTACAAGAGTAAAGCTTCCGTGTTTACATCTCTAACTTCCAAAAGGCTTCTAAAACGTTAATAAAAACAGAAAATGGAAGAGATTATGGCAGTAACTGAAGAAGCTGCTTAATGGAGAGATGTAAGTTTTTCAGAAACAGATGACTTAATGCCACCATTACAGAAAGCTCACTTAATTGGAGTGCCTGCACACCTTCAAGGAAATACTGCACATCGCTCTTTTTATAGCCTAGGAAGATAAGAAAATCACATACAGTTAGAAACTGAAACTAGAACTCCTTGAATATGATTTACGGCCTAAACAGTTTAACCGTTACAGGTGACAAGTAATGAGAAAGCAGAAAATTCTCAATTTGTCTGTCAGACTGGGTAGTTTTCTAGTTAATATATTCAAATTAAATACAACTTAATTGATTCAATAAATAGATAATTAAGTCAAACATACAGATCCTAAAATAGTGTCATTTGAAATCAATATCAGAAGCTATAATTGCGTTGTGTTGCTTTGGTTGGTTGGTTGCTTTGTTTTGTTTTGTTTGTTTGTTTGTTGTTTTTTGTTGGTTTTGTTTGTTTTTCTCAAAACTGTATGTGAATAAGGACAAGAAATGGTCTACAATTTAGAGTCAGTAGTAGCACACGTTACGAAGATTCATTAGAACTTAAATTCAATAAGTTAAGCAGAAATTCTTTCCTTGGAAATATTAGTTTTTGACACTCATAGTATTTCAAAACAGATTCACTTCTATATTTATAATACATATTTGACATAGAATCATGGATTGATATCCTATTTGTTTGTTTACTTGTTTTACATAACAGTTACTGAGCTTTTTTTCTGCTCTAGAATACACGAATACTTTTCAAAAGAGCATTAGCATTGGTGTGGTAGGCTCTGAAACCTGTAGTCCACTTGTGCTTGCTTTCTGCATGGCAGTGTATTATGTATTTATTTAAACATGGGGTTTTTTTCTCAACCACAGCCAAATAACCTTCAGAATAAAAAACATATTCTTCTTTTATGAAATATTGCAGTAATCTATTTAAATAAATATTTTAGTGTTAGAGAATTAAACATCTAAATTTAAACATTAAAGCAGTGCACGAAAATTACCATCCTACATTTTAAACCTTAAAAGTCCAACTTTCTAAACTATTTCATTCTGAATGACTTTTGGTTTAGTTTTAGTTTTATCAGTTCCACACTAGAAGACTAGTCAGGCTCTGCATGAGTCTTTAGCAGTGTGCTACACTACCATCTTCTGGAAAGAGATGAAAATAGAGTTTTAACTATTTAAAATCTAAACAGTTTTTGATCTGCTTTCTTCATCAACTACAGACTGTATGCTGATACTTTCAAAAGCCCATTGGAGATTTTTCTGAACATGGAAAAACAAAATATGAAGATTTAACCCTGTAGGCTTAAGTAATCCCTCCTTCAGGAGGGACTTTTTCTTTCCTCTCTTTAAACTGTACTGCAAATCGTAATTATTGACTCATTAGAAATTTACTTGCATAGCATGAGTTCTTTCCAGATTAAGACAATTTTGTTCTAAAGGACTTTCATTTACTCAGTTGAAATTCAGAATGTAGCTTTTTTGTGTTGATATTAACATCAACCTAGAAAGCAAAGTTCATGCTGCATCCAAAGTTGCAAAAATTTCCAGTAAATACGTCCAAGCTTGTGGGTTGGCCTGTTACAGAGATAAGACTGTTTATGAAGGTCAGTCCTGGGAGCCGAGGGACTAGATTTAGTGTAGCAAGCCAAACAAGGAAACATTTTTGGATCAAATAAACCAATGTAGTGGCTGCAACTGAAACCACAACATATTTCTTTTGAAATTCAGTGTTCTACTCTATATTAGAAAAGAGAAAAGAGGCATGAAGCAGTATAGCCCTGGTATTAATACTTCTTTTATTTCATATTCTATGCAATGAATATTTGTAATCTTGATCATTTGAAACAACATTCAGAAAAAGCTAAAGGCCTTTAAGCTGAAATAGACCATCCTTTGCTGTGATTGTGATTAGGAAATGTAACGAGCCATGGCACTTTAATATCTACTTGATCTTATAAACGCAGTTCACTGAATTTTTTGAGATATTTACTGTAGGAATACGTATCCTGAAAGACAATGACAAGAGATATGTCAAAAAATCTTCATAGGGAACTCAGAAAATAAATTATTTCTCTTGAAATTACTGTGGGAATGCTATTAGCACACTCTAAGATCTATGATGATAGTAGACTGTTTAAGGTACCTAAAGAGAAAGCAAGATTTTAGAAACACAGATGCATGCGTAGTCTTACAAGAAACAAAGAAATAAATATTTAAAATTATGACTAGCCTGTGGTCATCTGTGTTATTTCTGCTTTCAGAATTTCTTCATTTCCTGTTTGAACTTCCAAAGTGAGTCAACTAGTGAGAAAATAAATAAATAAATAAATAAATAAATAAAGTACACTTTTTAACTTGTACATTTCATGATTTCAGAGACCAAAGGTAATACTACAAGAAATTACTAATGCAGTCTGGTAGGATATTTGCTTTATATTTTTCTGACATTGCTGTATGAGGGAAGAAGTAAATACGGACACACATTCTCTTTTGCCTGATATTTCAGTAGAATTTTATGTCTGTGTTCATTGCCTTAATGATTTACTGAAAAATTAAAGAGTCAGCATGATACCCCGACTACACAGTTAGGTGCCTTTCACAAGAACACAGAAGAACAGAATATTGCGGTGATAATATCAACTCTGTGAAAATTAAATGGCTGAAGAGCTGTCCAAATTATGTAAATGTTTTGGACTTTACTAATCAAAATTTCAATCCTTTCTTTTGATAATGAGGGGTTTGTACTTAAAGTTTATTTTCCCATAGCACCAGAAAGAAATTTATTTAAAAAATCAGAAATATTTAGTAAGGATGATTCCAAATGTTTTATGGACTGGCATATAAACTACAAGAAAATTTGGAGTAAGTGGAAGAACATTATTTGTTTGGAGAATTTTAAGCAGGTGAAATATTTCCATTAGATGAGCTGCACATCTAAGTAAATCTATCCAGCTCTTTTCTTTCTGTTTTCAAAGGTTTTAATACCCTGTGTACTTGGTAATTTCACTGTGATTTGTTTATTTATTTATTTTGCCATGAACGTTTTCTACTACTGTTATTCTGTGTACTTTAACGCTCTAAATCATGTGACATTCTTTCTGTTCAGCAGGGCAGAATTTGTGCTGAAACACTGAAGAAGAACACATGTTCTAGAACAGAAAATGAGTAAATTTTGGTCACTATGCCTTTAAGTTGATTTCTAAGATGCTGAATCTATTCGAACTGAAGCTCTATTGCTTGATGTTTGGATTAATTGAACATGCAATGATCATGAACATAATCAAATGAAAATTCATTCTTTGAATCACTTGAGCATCAACAGAAAAATTATTCTCATTATAGATCCAGATGTAGTGGCAATTGTCCAGAAGGCTTGACTTAACAAACTTTGTGTCGCAAAAACATCAAGGGACTTTCATGATACATCTTGAGAGCTGCTGCATGACCTAAGGTAAGATGGTTGTTCCTAGAACATGCTTATATAAATGTTCCTTCATTTTTATGAGTGATATACCAGTAACAAAAATAAAACCTTTCCTGGTATATTTTTTGCATTACCACATATTTTTTACATTGCCAGGTAAATGATATTTTCTTTGTTTAAATGTCACTTTATCGAACCATCCATCATTGGTTTATTGCACTATTAAATGTAACAGTAGTCCTGGTTTTGATATATCTATATATACTGATGGGGGGCGGGGGGGGGGGGGGGGGGGGGGGGTGCGGGGCGGGGCGTGGTGTTTGTCATTTGTTTGTTTGGCTTTTTGTTTGTTGTGCCAGGGAATAACACTTTTGCCTCGCTTTTCTTTATGATGAATTTCAGTTCCTACAATTATAGTTACATTGGGAAGAAGCAGAAATCAGGGAGTGTTGGACCTGTTTATACTTTCCAGGTGTTAATGAAATAGGAACATGCCTATCTTCTCATATTGTTCTTTGAAAACTTTATGTTCAAGCTAGTTTTTCTTGGTTCCCCCTAAAAGAGAGGAGAATAAAGGGTTTGGGGTAGCTGGTTGACATTTAAAAACCAAGAAATAAGATCTGATTAGATGATTAACTGGTATATGTAGTGGTCCATCCGTGATTCTCACCTATTATTCAGGAGTACCTTGAATCTGCATGGAAAATCACATCTCATTTGTTGGTTTAATAGTCCAAAATATCATGTTCTGTCCCTTAGAATAATTAATGAAAATTTAAGTTAGTTAAGGTTATGTACCAAGCTAGTAATCTTATTGTAGGTATACAAAGAGATATTAAACCGATCTTATTATAAGATTAAAAAATTACCTTATTTTCAAAAAGGCTAGCATGGAGGCCATAATTTTTCTCCTACGAATGTTCTATATTCAATTGAATTATTTTGCTATCCAGAAGTGTGAAATACATAGTCATGTATAAATTAGTATTTAGATGAAACTGCATATTTTTAGAGGATTAAAGAAAAGGAGTAAGCCATTGGTCATTTGAAAGGCAAAAGTACTTAAAAGAGCAGAAAAAATGAATGACTGAGACCAGCAGAGGTGGGAAGTAATTATTTTCAAGTCATGACACCAGGACAGTAAATAGCTAGAAGTCCATGAGATGAGCAAGAGGTCTGAAGTAAAAATGAAAAACCCGCTTTGATTTGTAATTGAAAATTATATCATGTAGTATAAATGGGATGCCAGTCAGAAGGACCTGGACAAGATGGAGAAGTGGGTCCATGGGAACTTCATGAGGTTCAACAAGACCCAGTGTAAGATCCTGTACCTGATTCAGGACCACCCCTGGTATCAGTATGGGCTGGGGAATAAAGGGATTGAGAGAAGCCCTGTGGAGAAGGAGTTGGAGGTACTGGTGGATGAGACCTTATTTCAGCCTTTTAATATATAGAGGAGGCTTATAAGAAAGATGGGGACAAACTTCTTTTAACAGGGCATATTACAATAGGACAAGAGGTAACGGTTTTAACTTAAAAGCGAATAGATTTAGGGTGGATATAAAGAAATTTTTTAAAATGGCGATGGTAAGACATTGGAGAAGGTTGGCTACAGAGTTGGTAGATGCTCCATTCCTGAAAACATTCAAGGACAGGCTGGATGGGGCTCTGAGCAACCTGATCTAGTTGAAGATGTCCTTGCTAGGTGACTAGGTGACCTTAAAATCTCTTCCAACCCAAACTATTCTATGATTCTTTGATAAACAATACTGTTATGCCAGGTATACAGCACAGTCTTCCCTCATAACACTGCCAGCTAGAAAGACTAAACATGCACATTACGATGTCAAAGTTCCAGTGACACATTAGTCCCAGAGACACATTAGTCCCAGACACCATCCACCCACATATGTGCATGATCTGTGTTGACATTCTCCTTGCCTTATAAAAGTTCAGCCTGGATTGTTTTTGTACCAGTAGAGGATGTATTTACTTCAGTTTCTGTATACATCAGTGGTTGGAGAGACCTGGGTTTAGTCCCTGCTTGAGCACACCAGATCATCTCTGCTTCAGTTGCCTGTGTATAAAACAGAAACAATAACACAATTCCTCTTTGCAAGAGTATTGCAAGGCTGGATGAATTTGGGTTTGCTCCCTAAGGCTATCCGAGCATTTCAGTGAGATGAGTCTCTGAAAGGAGTTAAACAAGGCTCTTCCTACTTGATGTGACACGTGGTCATGTGCAGAGAGAAAAGACGAAGCAAAGACAAATGCAAAGACTACTTTTCATTTGTTTTCAAATGTTTACACTATATTGTGACATTAGCAAGTCAGATTTTGGTTGCTTTGTTAATAGTATTGCGTATCTAGTACTGAAGTAGTAATGTCCAGAACAGAGAAGTTAAATAATATTAATTGTTAAAAATTTGGTAGAGTAGTTTAGTATCTTCTATTCATTAAACAGCACTGGAAATGCTGGCCAGTAAAATTTGTAACAATGTTCCTTGTGGTTTTATCTAAGTATTGCAATGACAACTTAGATAATTACTTCATTCTTACAATTATTACAATTGAAAATTAATAGCTTTGAAATACTTATTTTATAAAAAATCCTAAAATTTTGTCATCTTGTGTGGGACAAAACTGAACTCTGGATGCATTTTGAATGTTTACTGGACAGATTTTTTTCAATACATTGTTTGATTCACTAAAGGGAAAAGATTTACTGGTACATATTGATAATACCATTGTTCCCTGAAGGATGGAATACGAACCTTAAATGGTTATAAAAGCATGGCTTGTTATTGTCTACCGAAAGCCATTTGTGTGGGGAAAACAGAGGGGAGTGTCTACTATGGGAGTTACTGTTCTTGGGGGGAAAAAAAAATAAACAACTAGAAATAGCTGTCATGTAATTTGGTGTAATTTATTTTTTTATAGCCTTCAGTAATTTATGATGAATATGTTGTAGTTCCATGTAAAATACATTTATACATGAACTTTTTATAAAGATGATCTTTTTTCTTACCAGCTTCATCAAATAGTCACTGAAATTCAGAAACTTGAGATATGATCTGTTTATATGAAACATATTTAAGTAAATCATTGAACATCACTAACAGTACAGGGAGAAATCTTTTTCTATGGAAATGTTCCACACACAGAGTTTATGAGCATAGCTGGCCTCTCTAGCATCTGGCTCACTCTACCTTTCTTTTTAGTTTGCATTCCCATGAATAAGAATGAACCATTATTTAATCTTGGCTCTTCCAAGAATGGAGTGAAGGAGGAACTTGGCTTTTGACCTTCAGTGTCTCCACCTCCTCCAGTAAGAGCAGATGTCACAGGCATGTGCTAGTTTTCAACCATCCCCTTTTTATCTTAATCGTGTTCATCTCTGAACTTATTCATTCCCAGGAGTCAAAAAGAGTAGTCAAGCAGTAGAAGTAGTTATGGGAAATAAGAACAAATAGTGCAGATGTCAGGAATTAAATCTAGATCATATTTAAAATCCTTATTGTCTCTCATGGAGCTCAAATCTCAATTGCTCTCTTCGCAGTCGCAGTCCAGTGGTTTTAGTTTTCTTACATCAGCCTTCAGTGCAGCTCAGAGACAAGCAGAAGGGTTGCTCAGTTGTGGGATGTGCCCCATGCATCTCAACACCCTCTTCCCTTACTGGTTTCAGTGAGTGACCTCCAGGGATCAGTGTTTTCCTCTATGGTTTCCCTTAGGATCTATGGTTTATCAGAGGGAACTTGAAGAGGTGGGTAATTGGCATGAAGAACAGGAGAGAACAAGAAAAAGAGAAGGGTGAAACAAGAAGGGAAGTAAAACACACTGAGAGAAGGATTTCTGTCCTGTGGTGGCTCTTGTAAGCCAGTTGTTAACAAGGCATGCAAAAATCTTTTGAAAAATAAAGTTTGTTTTCCATGTGACCACCAGATGACACTAGCAAACTAGGAATGAATTATTATTATTATTATTACTATTTTTTTTTTTTTTTTTTTTAGACCTGTTGCAAGAATGAACTGCCTGCTCCAGGCAGACTTGATGCAGTTTTTTTGCATAGTCTGTAGGTTTCTTCTGTGAAGGGAGTAACGGGATTAAAGTTCAGACACTGAAATTCAAAGACATAAGTGTAAAAATAGCAGTACTACTGCTACATGCAAAAATTATGGGCAAATGTGCCTCGTCTATGCCTTTTATTATCTAAAATATTTTCAAAATATCCTTATTTTAATGCCTCGGCTACCTTTTTTTCTCTTGGTGACAACTGGCTAAGCAATACTGCGCGATGAATACATATTCATTAACATTCATCTAGATTTTGACCAGTGTTTGATTCAATTACCTCTTCCCCATTATGTTTTTGCTATTTGCAAATATGAGGCAAAGAGTCGTTACTTCTATTTTAATTTGTATGTGTGTGTACAGTATCACAATTAAATTTCAGTTAAGTTGAAGTTTGATGACTTAACTGTTACGCAAATCTTTCAATAGCTTTTCTTTATGGGAAATTTTAATTAATTGTGAACTTTGATTTGGTAAATTTATTTTGCATTTGCAGCAAGAATTACACAAAACCCATTATGAAACGTTAACAGGATTTACATTTGAAATTACAGGTTTTGTTTGCTTCAGTTCTAATTAGCATTAAAAAGTACAATAGTAACAAAATCATTAGCAATTGAAATTAATATTTAATTTCCAAGGCTATGAATATTTCAGCCATTATATTATTCTTTTATTTTTCATTTTAATAAGAGATATGCAGTATAACTTTAACAGTGAGACTATTGTAATGCAGATATTGGACTATCCAACATGTTGATCACCAAAGAATATTCAATATTGAATAAATCCTGTATCAAAAATGTCCAGCTCTTCACTTGTTTTCAGCTTGAAAATAAATTGTATCAATAAAAATCACATATAAGCAGCTACAGATCATAACACAGCATAATTTAAACACATTTGAATGCTTTGTAATGGGCTTTGAATGTTATTTCCAGCTTAAATAATATTTTACTGTTAATATCATAAGCTCCTGATATACAAATATTATTTTCATTCCCCAAACTGTTTGGCAAAATGCCCATAGCACATCAACTGCCACATGTAATTGTGTCAGTCTCCTTAATTAAACAAACAGATGCTTGATCTATTATTCTGCGTTCACATTTGACACACTCCCTTCAGTGACCACTGCAACATGATTTCCATTTTTTTCGTTCTCTTACACTGAACAATTGCAGGTTGTGTGTCTCTAAAAGTGGGTTAGGTTTTAAAAGAAACAATTGGCCTTGGGATAAAGCTGCACAAAGTTCTTGCTGGTTGTTTTCCACTGAAGCTGTTTTCCAACAGGATATTGAGTTTTCTTTAGAAGGACATTTTTTGGAACGTGCCTGCATTCTGCAGACAATTTAATCTTTTATTTTTGTTGGAAAGAGAGAACACCTGACAGCTGAAAAGCCTTTGGCTGAAAACAAAACAAAACAGTTTGGACATGCCCTCCAGTGTCTTACATCACCCATCCCAGTCAAAGCATCCCACCATCCCAACACACAGCCATCCCTTGTTGCACCCCATCAGTCAGGAGGACAGAACTGCTCAGTGTGGGGAGACACCTTCCCAGGTGGAGATTGCAGCAGCAGGAAGAGGGGCAAAATCCAACTTTTATAAACCCCCTCCCCCTAAAATGTTTTCTGGCAAATTTTTCAACTGAGTTTCATTATGAATAGCCGTAGATGTTTTCTTCTACATTTTTTAATAGAAAAATGATGTATTTTGTGACGTTTCCTATGATTTAGTTTTTATTGCCCTATTGCACAGAACAAATGAAGTGAGACCAGGCTGGGATGTCACATTGCAGGTGGGGCAGGAGGGGGTTGGGTAAGGGGAACTGGGATCAGATTGAGCCCAGGATGGCCGAGCAGGGCTGTGAAGATGAGGACAAGACAAGGCCCAGCTGGGATGGCAGATCAGTGAGCCGGGTCCAGGTGAGCAAGGTGAGTGTCCAGACATGGACAGGGCTGCAATACACCTCCAGGGTTTCTGGGGCTGCGGCCAAGCATGAGCACTTCAGCATCAAATCAGCTCCAAAAGGAAAAAAAAAAAAAAATGATACCCAAGAGCAACCAATAAGCAAATTCTAGACTTTGCTGAGCAGCTGCATCCTGCATAGCAATTGTTCGGCAGAAGTGTAACCACTTTTCTTTGAGATGTGAAATATTAAATAAAGATTATGAGTCCTGAGTTATCATTTCCCCTACACTTGTTACGATCGTGTGTCTAAAAGGCAGAGAAATGTGCTGATGTGGGCCACAGAGATCCTGGAAAGGATCTTGAAACGATCTCTGTGTCTGACAAGGCTAAAAGCATCAACTGCAGTTCTACAAATAGGTTGAAGTTCATCTAATAGACCAGTACCAGAGCAGTTTGTTTGTTTGTTTGTTTGTTTGTGCAAAACCATGACAAAAGAAAAAATCAGTAATATACACAGGAACATGTACAAAACACACAAGCAGTAGGAACTGTTGGGTCACAGAGGGAAGCCAGTGTACCCTGATATGCACACATCTGCATGTATAAGAAAACTGTTCACAACTCTGCTTCCTGCACTGCAGGTTGTTAGGCAATGGCTGGTGGAGCCCACAGAGCTCAGGGTGGGAGCTTTGGGTCACAGATGCAAAGATGCTGCTTAATGGGGGAATTAAAACTGAGACCCCAGAGCATGGGTTGGGATGCCAGTGGAATGCGGGGCCACAGGAGAAGATAGCAGGGCCTTAAGCTGCTTAGACATACAGGAATGTATTTTTTGTGTCAGGAAAGTGAAGCAGTCATTTGCCTGTGAGAAGCTTTGGAGAGCTTTTTGCCTGTCAATCAGGCTTACATGTGTTTTTTTTTCTTTGCCAGGGCTTTTTTCCTTTAGACTAGCTATGCTTATCTCTTCTACAATACTCTCTGCTCTTTTCTGTCTCTGATGTTGTGGATTTACTTTTAGCCTTGGTTCTAAACTTTTTCCCTCCATAAATCACAGTGTTGTTCACTTAAATACACCTACACGACAGTTATTAGCATGTAAATCCTTTCCCTTCAGTCCCGCCTTACACCTAGTCCAATTTAACTCATTTACAGCTAACAAATGCCATCTAGTGGTTGTTTTTAGCTTAATTTAGCATCTAGTAAAATATAGTAGCTCAGTGTTGAATGACAATTATAAAAATCATAAACAGTTAATACAGAAAAGAGGACTACATACTTAGGACCTACTCTTGTTATCTCACTCCATTTGTGGACTGAGATGTAAATACACATTGATCTGGTTGTGTTGATGAGTCAAATCTTCTTACCACCCTTATTAGACACAAAATCATCAGTAAAAATCAAGTTAGTGAAAGCATATTCCATTTTCTGAGTAAAAGATGTATGTCCAAGGTGAAATTTCTGTACACATATCAGACTATTTTTTTAACTCCTGCAAACAAATACTGTCATTCATACAAGGTGTTTCCCTTTAATGAAATCAATAGTAAATCCAACATTCAGTTAGTGCAAATTTATGAAATTAAAACAATTTTCAAAAGCAGAGGTTTGCATGACCTGTGAGCAGCTTTTATATGTGTTGGAGTCTATAGATGTAATACCTATGAAAACCGTGGTCTGTAGAGGAGACTACGTATGTTTATAAGGTCATGAACAGTACTAGGAAGAAGTTAGAGGGGGACGTTATTGTTTCTCAGGGCACACAAATTATGATGTAGAAAGCTTAAAATAAGTACATTTTCTTAGCTTAGATTAATTCACCTGATGTAGATCTGTTCTATGATGTATATGTATATACAAGTATCATGCCTAAATTCACTGCTGAGTTCAGGATTTCCCAGAGTGCTGAAAGTGGGCAGGGTTGACATTATGAAAAATTAGCCCCTGTTTGCCTCACTTTATATATTTTTTACATGAGGGACAAGTTACTCATGATCATCTGGTAAAAGACTCTGGGACTTAGGTTCAGCTCTGCATGTCAATTCTGATGGTCATATCTGTCTCAGAAGCATTTTAAAGGTTGGCTGATTTGATAGGTTTCCTAAATTAAGTGCACATAATCATTTACCAGAAGGTATCAAATACAGTTTTTTATGCAATATATACACTATACATACGCTGATTCTTTAAAACTCTGCCCTCTTTCACACTTCCCCTTCTGATTTTTATTTCTTTTTCCTTTTTAATGTTTTCATCAATTTCCTTTCCAGCTTGACTGAACAGAACAAAATACTTTTCATACTGCAATAAATATCTCATTTGCACAACTTTAGTGTATGAGTAAGGTGACAAAATAAAACAAGTTTTCCTGCTGCTACTTGGTATATAATAAATAAGAGAACAAAGATATTGAGTAAAATTACTCTGATGTGTGCCCTTTGCTGCCAGTTTAATGAATCACTTTTCACATACCATGAAGAGCATCTGCCAGGTGAATGGGAGTGAAGGATGAAGCTCATGAGCTGTTTCATTGCAGTTCATGGTATGTTAACTCTAAAGAGAAACAGACTTTGAGGGGTCTCTTAGTCTCAATTTATCCTAAAATATCTTTCATTCCTGTGTAATGAGGTTAATTTAAAAACAAAACCAAATTGCTGGATAGGGAATAATAGTGCAACTATGTCACCAGCGATTTCAGTGAGGATGCAAAATCACTCACCAACAGGTTATGCATTGCCATAGACTTGCAAAAATCCTGAACAGGTAGCAGCTGTCAGAGTATTGGGTCACAAAAATCTTGAGGATGAGTTCAGCTGTCATTCTGGTTCTGTGTGGGTGATGCTCTTGGGCGCATATTGGGAAGTAAGTAATGTCTTCAGGTTGGTTTAGTTTCTAGTAAGCCATCATAAATGGAGGAAGCTAACCTGGGTGGGGGAGTGGAGTGCAGGGGTGGTGTCAGTGATGAGATCAGCGATCTGGCAGCTCTTCTTTGCTTTGAGAAATTACAGGCAGCTGAACTTTTGATTGTATAAACATTGTACTTGCTGTTTAACTGTATACCATGAAACAACAACCTATAATAGCTTCCAAAAAGTCTTGATGTAAGCACAGAAGCCGTAGGTGAGAGCATGCCAGCTTAGATGTGCAAGGCCAGATGTGATCTCTTTTGTATCACAGAGTGGAGCAAGAGAGCTGTTTGTTCAGTTACCTTCTTCTGCCTGCATGCTGACCCTTCTGAGAGAATACGTATGAAGCAAGAGACAGATAAGGGCTGCCAAATTCTGCCAAACCCCCAAATCCAGCAACCCATGCCATTTATTCTGCCTCTTCTTAGACAAGTTTAATGCAGTATATGCTTCCCTGCTGGACAGATGATTTTGGTGAGTGCTGAAGTGATAGAGGTTTCGTGTAGGGAAACAGATTTGTGTTTGAGGTGTCAGTAGCATCCACTGTTACTTAGCAAGACAAGGACTATAACCAGAAGAAGAAGGTGGTGGCTTAAAGCCTGGGGAAACTTCAGTCTCCCGTCTCTTCGCAAAGTTCATGACTGCGATGATGAGAGGTGCTTACATTATTCCTTCTTTTAGGGCTGCACCACTGGGCAGATACATTGATAGAAAAAAAGTAACACATCAGTAGAAAAAAGGTGCCTCTGCCAACTTTGTAGGGAACTTGCTAGAGTATTTCAGGTTTCTTGTCTTTCTGTCCCTTGTGACAGAGCTTCTTAAACACCTTGGCACCTCTATATATTGCTGGGTCATCTAGTTCAGTGTTTCCCCACCCATAGCTGTAATTGCCTTCTAAGACCCATCACTCTTTCCCAGTACTGTTGAGCCAGGCTGAACTGGGAAGCAATGGTTCACAGCTGCACTGCCCTGACCCTTTAGGGCAGCAAAGGAAAAGTCAGGGACTATTTTGGGGGAGTCTACTTGACCTTGCTCTAGGACAGCACTGACTTACCATCACCAGGTAAACCAAAAATTACCAAAAAATATTTTGTCTGGATTTTTTTTTACAGTGATTATTTTTTCTCATTTTACTACTATTCATGAGATTTCTCAGGAATGCAAAGTATCTACACTGAGTGTTGCCTAGGAAAGAGTGATTGATGCAATTCTACATTAGATATAGTAAACAGTTCATGAGGTTAAAAGGATAACATAATAAACACATTTTGCAAACTCACACTTGCTCAACTATTTACATTCAGATCTGTAGAAGAAACAAAATCTGATTAATGGAGCTACTCTGGTAGTTTTCATATTAACTGATCAAATCCTCTTTTCTAGACATGAATGTCATAACATAACTTAAATGTATATTTTACAAAGTTGTCGTGATTTTTATAGCAGAATCAGGGTCACTAATGAGCTTCATTTCCATTTGGCCTGCATAAGCCTAGAAAATTCCTTTTGCAGTACATATTCCCTACTTATTCCCATCTTCAGTGTGATTGAATTAGTAGAGTGGAAATAAAAACATCAATGAAATAAAAACAAACAAACAAACAAACAAACAAACAGAAAAAAAACCACAAAAAAAAAGCAGCAAGGGGAAAAATATATCAGGTAAGTAGGTTACATTTATGGTAACTGATTTTCCATATCTTCAGATAGATATATGCACCATAAATCAAATGAGAGGATTCAGGAATCCTGAAAAATTTATCAGTTTTCAGAATTTAATTATTGAAAGACAAATGGAGAGTTAAAAGTCTAGCCACATCTCCTGATTTTATTGAAGTATATATACTGTCATACTGTATAGCAAATAATGAAATCAGACACGATGAGTCACTGCATCTGGTGCAAAGAATGAAAATAATGTGATTCTCAGTATTATGTATAAGACACACCTTTTGAATGTGAAGTTTATAAAGGGCTGGAACTGACTACAAAATCACTAGAGTGATTTGAAATATTTCTGTGATTTCAATATGAATACTGGAATGAAGTGGAAGCTTCTAGGAATGAGAGCCTTAAATTATATTTCCTATTAGATTACAGTATCACAGTATCACAGTAAGTTTGGGATTGGAAGGGACCTCAAAAGATCATCTAGTCCAATCCCCCTGCTGGAGCAGGAACTCCTAGGTGAGGTCGCACAGGAACATGTCCAGGCAGGTTTTGAATGTTTCAAGAGAAGGAGACTCCACAACCCCCCTGGGCAGCCTGTTCCAGTGTCTATCACCCTCACTGAGAAGAAGTTTTTTCTCAAATTTAAGTGGAACCTCTTGTGTTCCAGCTTGATCCCATTACCCCTTTTCCTATCATTGTTTGCCACAGAGAAGAGCCTGGCTCCATCCTCATGGCACTCACCCTTTGTATATTTATAAACATTAATAAGGTCCCCCCTTAGTCTCCTCTTCTCCAAACTAGAGCCCCAGCTCCCTCAGCCTTTCTTCATAAGGGAGGTGCTGCACTCTCTTAATCATCTTGGTTGCCCTACGCTAGACCCTCTCCAGCAGTTCCCTGTCCTTCTGGAACTGAGGGGCCCAGAACTGGACACAATATTCCAGATGTGGTCTCACCAGGGCGGAATAGAGGGGAAGGAGAACCTCTCTCGATCTACTAACCACCCCCCTTGTAATACACCCCAGGATGCCATTGGCCTTCCTGGCCACAAGGGCACAGTGCTGGCTCATGGTCATCCTGTTGTCCACCAGGACCCCCAGGTTCCTTTCCCCTACAATGCTCTCTAATACATAATTTCCCAACCTATACGGGAACCTGGGGTTGTTCCTGCCCGGATGCAGGACTCTACACTTTCCCTTGTTAAATTTCATTAGGTTATTAAATTTTATCTGACTCATATCTCAGAGCAGATATCAACAGCAGTGATTCTATACGTAGGAGATGAACAATATTTTAAAAGACTTGTAATGTTTCCACTTCTGTTCTGCTACAATTTCGACATAAAAACATAATTGAAAAATCTCTGAATGGAGACAGGCCACATTTAAAAAATAGCAGGTACCATTCATACTTCTGCAAGCTCATGATTGGATAAATGTATTTCAGCTGCAAGTTCCCAAATTTCCTGTAAAAACAGAAAGAATGTAAAGCAAAGTATTTTGTATTCAAGTCTACGGTAAGCGCAAGATACTTGTTCATAGCACTCTATAACAGATTCAGTACAGATACAGATACAGATACAGATACAGATACAGAATAGGGAAATGTAATAAAAAGAAAGCCTGTCCATCACAGGCAATTAAGAAAAAAAAAAGTGTTAAAAAGTAGTGTGGAACAGGTAATTAAGGAGTCAGTATCTTAAAGCCCAAACAGACATTTAAGATAGGTAATTAAAGCCCACGAACTCAGATAATAGATGCTTTAGAAGCTTTGAAGTTAAAAAAAAATAAAGGAGAGACAGAAGTCACAAAGAGATTTAAAACATTTTAACAGAACTATTTTTTTAATCAAGTTATTAAACTGTTGATACCAAGACAATACACTTGCTCAGCATGAACAGGATGATGCAGAACTCAACCTTCTCTAAAATTCTTTCACAACTGAGCTATGAAGTTTTGTTGTTGTTTGTTTTTCATGTGTGTTTTTATTTTTGTTTTTTAATAGCAATAGCTGTAACAGCTCTATATCTGCAATCCAAAAGGCGCAAGGTTTATCAACACACTGAAAGAAGAGTCAACCATTTGAAAATACAACCATATGCTAGCTTTTGAGGACACCAAGTGGTTAAGCATAATTTGTGAAAACGGTAATTAGTACAGATTTTTCCTATTCGCAATTAATATTTTGGGTGCACTAGAGCGTGGTTGGTTACACAGACAGGCAGCAGTTCCTTGTGCTCTGGCTAAGTGCAGAGTATATGGTGTTGGTTCAGTCTTGTTGCATCTAAAGCTTGTAAAGTCTGACAATCCAGGATCCTTTCTGGCTGCTGTTTTGTAGTTCTGTGTAAACTGTAAATTACTGAAGTGGAATAGTCTCCAAACCACTCTTGTGACCATCAGATGAGCATCAGAACTGCTTTCTTCACATTTTCAGCAGTCAAATGAGGTGCTTTAGCCACATAACAAATGAGCATTTTCTTTAATTAAGCTACTATATTTTGGATTTTTTTTTTAATATCTTAAAAAGATATTGACTATACTCTCTTGCTGTTACAGAACAGTTATGTGTATGCTTGTGAGTGAATCTTTAACAAATAGATTGAAAAATATAGCTATGACAAATCAACAAAATATATCTTGATCAACATTTGCAACATGGGTACTAAACAAGACTTGAATCCACACAGTTAAGCTACCCAGTTACTGAATAAAGGCAGAAGTCCTCCAGAAAGCAGAGTGTGTGACCATGAAACATATTACCTGTGAGTAAAGAGAATAAAGTGTTTTTTAAAGAGAACCTTTCAGTATAAAACCCACAGGGATGGAGAAACCAGCAGTGTTAGAGATTCTATCTTTGGGCATAAACCTAAGTTCTTGCTCACTAAAGTAATTTAGACAACAGAAAAAAATCATGTTCAAGACAAAAATGTCTTGTCTCTCTGAGGACTCCTTGAAGTTTCGAATGACACCTTTCCCCTCCTTTCCCAATTCTGTTCTTTAGAGGAATTTGAGGGCACATGGAGGAAAAAAAAAAAAAAAAAAGAATTTAATTAGATATTAGACTTCATGTTTTGCCAATGTATATTTATCATTTTGCAAAGAACTGGAGTGTCACTATTAATCAATTTTACTGAGGTCATAAAAGCCCTGATCAGAGAAATGACTTGTCCTCTGCTGCGCAGCACCAGAAACACAGTCCAGGAGTCCTAAATCCTTATGCCAGCAGCTTCCAATCTCACGTCTTTGATACCAGTTGTAAAGTCTTCTGGCAGAAGATGAAAGGTTCTATACAAATATTAAACTATGCAATTAAAAATAGCTTTTTTCTAGATCATACACAATATTCAAGGATAGAAGTTCCTGCCTTGCACATACTCCAATGAATGCTGGGTTGATTATTTTTCAAGCGAAACAGATTAGCAGGTTTCTTTGTCCCACTTATGTAGCAATCATTCTTTTTTTTTTTTTAATAAGTCATTCATATTTGTAGTATGCCAATGTTGCATCACATTAAGAGCATCTGTTAACCTGTCATGTCCTTAAACTCTTGGAATTCAAAACTATAAGTACTGCAGTCTCCAGAAGAATCGTGAGACGTGAGAGTTGTATGAAAGTTCAAAAATATATTATGTATGAGCACTGGCATATTCACTTAAACATGGCGTAAAGCTCAAGTACTCTTGTAAAGACACATCCCCCCCAAAAAAGAGTGGTTTGTTTGGGTTTTTTTTTAATAATAATTTTTTGCAAGAGGTACAAGTTCATTTCAGGAGATAAACTATTCACTCTCAGATGGGTAGTTCTCATTCAGATTTCAAGTATTATTTTGAGGTATTTTTTCAGTATGCATGCAAATAGATATGTCTCTCATAAGGGTTTTTAGAGAGAGAAACTAAGAGAGCATCTCAGCTGAGTGGTCCTGCCATACCACTACAGCTCCATCCTCATCAGCATCTCCACTGCCAGATAAAATCCTAATCCTCATTAATCTTATAAAAAATGTTTCCCCCGCAACTGACCTTTTGATAGTCATGTTTCTCTAAGATCTCCAAAATCTACGGAGGTGAAATTCCACATACATTTTCTCTGGAGAAATAACTGTTTTAAGAGACTTTTGTTCCTGTCTACGCATCTCTAGTTGTTATTTGTTGCACCCCTCGATCATGCTGAAACACTGAAATAAACATTGACCCAAACAGGGCAGTGAAGTGCAGCCCAATGTGGCAGCAAGCTGGTGAGAACAGGCTGCAACTTCAAAAAACAACTGCAACATGGAGACAAAAATATATGTAAAATTGTACCTTTGAAAGGAAAAATCAAGTTCAAGTAGCTGGCTGAGAAAATTTTCACGCGACAGGAATCCACTGGAAATGTGCTAATTCTTTACTTTAGCATTTTGGGCCATAGCATAACTTTCTTTCTTATGAAATTTTATCCAGCAACAGGCTACAGGATGAACTTTTATGTTGCTTCTCAATAGGTTGGTCTGAAGGGTTTCCTTAGAAAAAGAAAAGAAAATAGCAGAAAACTCACCCAAGTCTTAATTTATTTGGAACAGTTCAACAAAATGGACTTTTGAAAAAAAAATTCCTAAAATGAACAGGTCTGAAGTTGCAGTCATGTATAGCCCAGCTGCTAGCACCATCAGAGGTCAAACTTAGTTTGTTTTCAGCATGTTTCCTTGCACAGATATTAGTCTTTGTCTATAATTTTGGCTATGTCTCTATTTTCTTAGCTCAGGTTAATCTAACACATAATCTATCTTATTGTTTCTTTAAAAAAACCCTAAAACTGACATTTACAAGTCATGGTATTTGAAATACTTTTCTTTGGGTCAGTTTGTTAAATTGATTCATATCAAATAAACAAAATCACAGTCTGCTATGTTTTGAATAGTATAGATTTATTTATATAAAACTATATTTATTTGGGGGTAAAAATAGCAAGCCATATCCT
The DNA here is from genome assembly GCF_963082525.1 of Nesoenas mayeri. Lineage (NCBI taxonomy): Eukaryota > Metazoa > Chordata > Aves > Columbiformes > Columbidae > Nesoenas > Nesoenas mayeri. Next base: position 11,794,780 of record NC_137541.1, read on the forward strand.
TAACCCCTATAAAACATTATAGATCTACAGAAGGTACAGTATTTTCTGCTATCTGAGGGTCTGGCATGGAGGGCTGATTACATGATCCAGAGACATTTTAGGTATTTTTTTTTATTAAAGGCAACTGTTCAGATGAGCGGAGTGAGAGATGGAGTGTTTCTATAAATGAAGGAACATATATCCTTCTTGATTTGTCCTAATTTGACTTTTGCTGCTGATTTTTGGGTAATATTGGGACAAGCCCTCAATGTGCTTAAGATCAGACTTACAGACAGCTTCAAAAAGAAATGTGGATTTGAGGCACAGTGTATAGGGCCCATCTGAAGGTATGGATGCCTGAAGTGTAGAGATTTGCATTTCACTCAGTCATCCTGAGCTTCCATGAACATAAATAACCCAGACCAGAAGCTCATGGGCATGAAGCATTCAACCTGAAGCAGGCAATTGAGATAGGCCTGATGAAACATGCTCTAACAGAGCTCACGTACCTCCCCATGACTGAGCCTGGGTTGACTACATCAGCTGTAGATCTCTGTTTGATACCCTGAGCTTGGCGAGATGGGACTCGTGTTGATGGCCCCAAGGCTACAAGTATGTTATTGTGCCTGGGAGAAGAATCCACTGTGAGGCCTCACTCGTCTGTTTTGTACAGTTCTCTAGCTCTTCCTGTTTGATATATGAAAGCAAAACTTGCCACAACACAGTCTACAAACAGTGTGCATGATGCTTAAATGAGACAACATGAAACACTGCAAATTCTTATTGATGGACTCCATTGTTCCATCTCTATTCATGGTGAGATCTCATCTTCTCCCATATTTTTTCATGTAACTGTCCTGCTTCACTCCTGCATATGCCCTCATCCTGATGTCCTGGCTTTACTTCGTCTCCAGGTTTTGGTCATGACATCCAGTGGGTATCAGTTCACAAAGTCCTGAAGAATGTCAGCTACTTAAAATCAAAACAGACACTTGTTGAAGGGGATGAACCATAAAGTAAGAAAGACTTTTTAAAGTCCATGATGTTCCCTTGTCTCTAGTGTGGAAAAAAAGAAGATAAATTCTTCAATTTCTATGGTGGCATAAGGCATTTCTGGAGCTCCTTATTAATGGTGCTTTTAAACCATTCAGAAACTGCCTTATTGATTCTTAATTTCTGCTTCTGCCAGAGGCTGCTCCCTTGTTGTGCCTTGTCTATAGCTTTTAAGAGTCTCTCTTTTCGATTTTTCTGGGGCTGCTGCTGAGATGAGCTTATAGCTCTGTTCCTTTGCCAGAAGTCCCAGGTCTGTAGTGGCAGTTGCAAGGGTTCTTGTATGTATTGTTCATTCATCAATCTGATTTGTCTAGAATTTTTAATAGGAATTGAATGTGCCATAAAATGGCCATGTAAGGTCATGTTTTATTGTCTCTCATCTTCAAGTACATCTATAATAACAAAGTTTCCCTTAAAAGCTGGAGAGTGACCTCAGTGCATGTGGTTAAGAATCTGTGTTTAGATTTTTGTGCACGAAGTCCATATGTTCTCAGTGTTGTAGAATTTATAGGGATATAATCAAGATATGTTCTGTGTGCAACTCCTACTATTTTCTGTGGTGATCTTCAAACTGGTATCTAAAATTGGATTTGGGCCTTTAGAAATGTGGAATGTGCTGATATATGTGGTTCTCAGTCTCTTTTTGTAAAAATATTATTAAAAAGAGAAGAATTCTGAATTCTCCCATTTTATATAACCCAAATAGAACGATTGCAAATCAGCATCATGTTTTTGTTAGATATTGAACTTAGAAAATTCTGAGAATAGAGAAACTAATCCTTAATGAAATTTTTATATATATTTTCTGACTTGTATTATGAACCACATAAAAATCAGCATAAATTGGACCAAATATTGAAACCATAAATTCTTTAAAATAAATTACAATTTTAACAACACAATTTTCACATTAGGAGTGGATACAAAGTCCCCATAAACAGCGTATGTGTACCTTTAGGAAACCTTTTTCATTACAGTATAGCTGTCAGTCCCAAAAGATTTAAGCCATGTTTAAAATTAAATCCATCTTTTGTTTCATTTCTGAATACTAAAAAAATGTAAAGTATTTCTAAATAGAGCAGCTAAATAAAAAAAGTTAACTTTATTTTACAGAGTGTTTTCTATTAAAAATATTATCAAATACTTTTACAGACTTTGATAAGAAACTCAGAGTTGAGTCCTGCTCCTATTCAAAAAGAAGACAGGTTTGTGTTAGTATTTGTGCTTGAAAGAATTGATGGTGTGATAAATATTGCAAATATAACTCTGCACACAATACTGTTTTGTTATGACTCCTTCTGTCCGGCTGAGTTTGTCTTAAGCTGTTACTGACTTTGTATACTTATAATAGCCGCCCCCGATTTTTAAGGTGCTTCTGTGGATGCTTCCCTGTTCTCTCAGCTGAGCTCTGGTTCTGTGTCACCTTTGGGCACCACAGTCCCCTGGGAGCTGAGTCTTCGTGGCCCGTCCAGTGCCCACACAGTGCATCCAGTTTTTGCAATTGGTTCAGCATATTTCTAGAAGTGAAAACACCTGACATGAAGTCACATGCTTTTCTAAGGACTGCAGCTCTCATTTTCTTGTGGCTAAAGTGGGTATAAATTTCTGAGAGGAAGTATTTTTTTGGAAGGACCCTGGAAAGATTCTTTCTGCTGACTCGTCTAAGGAGTCTTGTTTGTGGCTTTACAACATTTCACAGTCAAGCCAACTCCTGAAAATGAGACTTGCCAAACATGGTGTTTCTAACCACTGTAAACAGCAACATCATAACTCTTCATCTTGCCAGTAACTTCGCCTTCCATAAATACAGAAGAGCTAACTGCAGTGCAAACTATGCTATAAGCAGAAGAGTCTGATTATATTTGTTTCATGCTATTTTAGTTATTTTCAAATATTAAGTTCTTCTCCTTGTGCTTCTATATCAACATCTTCTACTAACAAGCCATTAGCCAATGCATAACTTTTTAAGGAAACCTCTGATTGTGCTGAAGATTCTCCTTGCTTGTCAGAAGTTCTGAGAAACACAAGATAAATGGTTGAAATAAAACCACCTTGCAGATATATCTGCACAAGGGTACCAAAATCCAGCATGTTCAGGAAGTACAATTCTATTACTGGTGTTTAGCTGTTTGTTATTTGATCATTAGAAAGCAAATCATCAGATTATTTTGAATTATGGATATACCTTCATGGATAAGGAAAGCTTCAGATAAATGCAGGGACTTGGAGCATATCGATAAGAAGAAAGAGCTTTATAGGAAAAGAGTGAAAATCCTGTTGAGGAAAGGGTCAACTTCGACTCGTTTTGCACATTCTTAAGCCTGAGGCCATGAATCCAGGTGTGCAGAGAGCTGAGTGCTGCAGCCACATCTGTCTGCTTAAGAAAACAAAGACAACCTGAGCAGAACTAAGAGGACTGGAAGGAGAGAACAGACAGGAGAGGAACGGAGCCAAGATTTAAAAGCTGGGAAAAGTATCTGATGTCAGGTAAAAAGGGAAAATAATATGAAAAATTAGGTGGATACAGAGCTTAAGAAAAGTGTCCAGGACAACGTTATGCAAAGTTTAGCTTGAAATTGAAATCTGCTTTGCCATTTTCCACTAGAGGATTACCATCTGGAATTACAAGAGAAAACTAATAATTCTAATTCTATTGAATTTGTACCATCATCCTAAATCAAGAGCATAATGTGCTTGGTCTTGTAACGCAGGAACATGAGCATCTTTTAAACCTAAGGTTACTTGAGGATCTTTTAAATGCAGAGCTTTTGCCTTGCAGAAGTGTGGGTTTTCATTATTAAATAAGCTATAATCGGACAGTAATTGTGATATAGAAAGGAATGAAAACAATATTCGTTATTTTTGTCAAAAGTAGCGTGATAAGAAAATTAGTTAAATTAGTACTGCTCATGCAGCTGTCATTCCCTTGGACATGTATTCAAAGTGTTGGAAGATCAATCAGGAGTGTAAGGTAGATCTTAATTCACCATTTATTTTAAGTAAGTGTTAAATAAAAGCCACTTTCTGTTCTACATTGAGCTTTTCCAATACCTAGACAGCTATTTAGAAAGTTACACTACTTTCAAGAGAAATTTCTATTGAAATAAAATCTCAAAATGTGATTTAGCTCAACATACAGTAGACAAAATCATGAGATGTAGGTTTAATAATAATCCTTCCTGTCTATAAAAATTATATTTCAACTATATGCACTTTTTCTTTATTAAAAAAAAAAACCCACCAAATCCATACAGAGGAATTTAGCTTGCCAAAAACTTGATTCAATAGCACACGTTCTATATAATCCAACAATTACTGATGTGAATTGTGAGTCATTTCTGACAACTTAGAAATACTACGGGCAAGCTATAAATTTTCAGATAAGAGAGGCAGCTGTTTTAACAGAAATCTGATCTTACTACCCTTCAGCGGAAGAGTACAGTAATTTTCAATAATGGAGACAATTCAGAAATTAGTCTTTGGTTTACAATACTTTTTGTTTTTTGCTTTTGTTTTTTGTTTTCTTTTCCCAGAGACTCTGAACAATTCCAGTTCAATATAAACTGTGAGCAAGAAAGCAGCTCTGAAAATCTCTCCTGTGAACAGCTAATAAAATGGACACTTTTCAAAGTTGTCCAAGACATTACAGTTGACAAGAAAATCAAATGAGACTACTTAGAATCTTATATTAAGCCAGTAGCAATAAACTAATACAATTTTATAGTGATTCCTTCTATGACTGCCCTAAAATCATGTGATTCCTGAGTGTATAGATAAAATGAGCTTTTTATACCAATCAATCTCCAGTAGATTATTCAGGCAGAAGGAAAGACTGTAATCTTTTATCATGGTGCTTCTCTCATACTGGGTATAAAATGTATACTGAGATCAAATGTTGTTAAAACAGGTAAACCACTGATTTTACAGCAGACATACATAAATACTTACCTCTTAACAACAAAAATTCAGTCTTGTTCAAAAGACAACAAAAGATGTCTGTGATCGACACCCAGCTTGCACAGTTTGTCTCATACTTTTCTTGATGACTTCAGAAAATTAGATTAGAAAGTGTGAGTTTCTATGCTTCACAGGCTGAGGTACAGGAGTCTGGGAGGTTTTCAACAGAACGTTTTTTACAAGAAAATGTAAGCTTGTAGAAATTTATGAAGTTAGAATTTAGATTTTTTTTTTTTTTTAATAAATTCCTAAAAATATCTTTCAGGTATAAATAAGCAAGGAAATGAAAGAAAGTGGATCCAACTGAGCTGAGTATGGCCTCTGGCATGCAGGGTGATTTGAACCCGAGTCTTGCACAGCTCACACTCGTAGATCTATTGAACCCTTCTCTTGTTCTTCCTCTAGACCAATGAAAAAGTAATTATTCTCACATGTGATCATCTCCAGTAAACAATTTTGATATATACTGTTAACTTAGTCTGGGGCAGCTTTAATATTTGTTCAGTCTGTTCAAGAATGCTTGTTGAACAATCTGTCTCATACAATGAGCATTTGCTCTTTGTCAGTTCCTCTGGTTCATTTTCATCAGCTAAAGTGGTAGATTAATGATGTATCAACACTCCCTCTGCAGGGACCTGACTGGGAGCTTTCTCCATTCTGAGCTAGTGCCCTAGACAACAGGCACTTCTGATCCTATATGGGGAGGCAGAGGGGAGAGAAACAAGAGAGAACAAAAGAAAGAGGTCAGTTTTGCTTTGAAGAAAAAGAAGAAAAATATTTAACAGCCTGAAAATTCCTAAAGAGGAAAAAAAAATAATTTGATTTAATGTTGGTCCAGGAAATTAGCTGTGTAATGAATTACATACATAACATTTGACTGAACCCTTTTTACTTTATTAATATCCCTTATAATACCTTAATACTTGAATGTGACACAGTATTACAATAATGGTCTATTTAATTACATATATTGCAAAAGTAACATGATTTTATTGTACTTAGTACTTCCTTATTTAACACATCAGAAAGTACCATTTGCTGTCTCTAATTTCACATGACACAATGAGTACATCCTCTATTTCACCACAGCTATCAGTTACTTTCCATCAATGCTTTCCCATACAGAAAGTCCTCCTCTGGGCTCTTGGTTTCTCAGTGCAGCCTGTAGAAGATACAAGGCACTGCAGTGAGACCAGCTGTCCTGAGTTTCCTCTTCTGGGCAAGTTAGCTCTGCAGTTTAACTTGTGTCACTTCTTTTATCATATTTATAAGAGTTAAAGGAAAAGTTTAGGCTGAGGATATGGTATATTTTGTTATGGCTATATATAGAGTATTTAAGATTTACATTGTTCATAAACTTTATTCAAATAAGAACAGTTTGATTCATTCGGATCCTCTGCAGAAGACACACTGCAGGTAGGTGTTTTCTTTTACTTATCTATTATGTAATTCCAACCACTATCATGACACCACCTCTAGGCCAGGATAACTCAGGTAAAGAATGTTTCTTAAAAACATCACTTAATATTTTAATTTAGGGTTTGGACATGCATTATGATATTCCTCCAGGCACTTTTCACAAGTAGAGTGTTAAGATTGACATCCATGCTGTGTTTGTACTACTGATCATAACCTACAGAAAAATAAGGGGGTGGTTGAAGGGACATTGGTGCCTCTCAGAGAATGCCTGCTCTGTACAATGGGCCCTGGAGTCACTGCCATCCAGGCCTTACGTGCCTTATGACACTGTAGCTAAGATGTCACACTCATTGGTGTGGGTGTCACAATGCACTCCCACTGCTACATTGTCATTGCAAGGTACTTCTGCAGATAGCTGGTTGACTACTCCGCTCCATAATAACCAGCACATAGCTGGAACTGTACCAAAAAAAAATGATGAAAATATGATACTAGTCAAAACCTGTCATTTTCATATGCATTTTCCCTTAATAAATAAATAAATAAATAAATAGGAAGAAAATTAAATCTGAACAAAAACTGAAGTTTATCCTGGACAAATATAGAAAAAAAATGAAATAGAAGAAAAGGATTAGCGTAGTTAAAAACCTCTCCAACTCTCTTAAAACTAAAACAACTCAGTGCATGGTGGTGGTTTTCTTTTCTACAGAAAACAGATGGGTGAAGCAAGCAGAAGAAAAGTCATGCTGCAGAGCAGTAAACAAAAAAAAAGAAAAGAAAAAGAAAAATCATATCAAGAGGTGGGGAATTTTCAGATGGCATATCTTCTAGCAGAACCTTCACTCATATCTGTTGGACAGAACTTTTCAAGGAGGTACAAGACCTATTCTCATGCCTAGGAGCTGATTTCCTACCTATTCAAATGCTGCTGTAGAAATCAGGCTGCCATCGTTTGGAGCTTCACTCAGACTGCATAGAAGTTAAACAGTGTCTGTGCCTTACAGAAAAGAGCTGGACTAGCACTAGGCCGGGCTGATCAGTTTCATATCTCTGAAAAAAAAATATGTATTTTGAGACCCTATATACCAGAGTGGGATGCCACAAATTTTCAGAAAAGGAAGCCTGTGTTTTTTTGTTTTTGTTTTTGTTTTTTTCCCAGGTGCTAAAGTTTCTAAGGATACTAAAGAGAAAATAACACAAACACACAAGCAAATAAAAAGCCTTCTGTGTGTAAGTGACAGCGGTAAGGTCTTCTGCCCACCAAGAGATAAGTAATGACATTTTAGAGCAAATCTGTGCTCCATTCTAATATTGTAGCCTTAGTGACAAAAATAATTTGCTTGAGAAAGGAGGCAAAGAACTCACAATAGGAATAATCCCTTCCAAAAAGGTTTTATTTCAATCTTTCACATGTAAGAGATTGATTTAAACCTGAAACAGGGACTTTTCAAAGCCTTTCCAATATTCTTTTTTAGCATTAACTATAACAGCTAAAATCTTTTTCTGATATGTAAAAATTACACACTCTTTGAAATTTGGTAGGGAGATAATGTAAGATACATCCTGTTACATGCTGTTGGTAAATCAATGGTTTGCTTCTTGTATGGAAAATAAATGAAAGATGTTTCACATTAAGGAAAAACATTAATTTAATTTATCAAAGTCTGTTCAGCCTAATTCATAAGGACTGGGCCATTAAACAGCAAGAATGGAGATTGCACATAACAATATGAATCATAATTACATTTAATGATTTGCATCACTGAGGTATTCAGGTGCAACTAATGGGATAAAGCAGCCTTTATTTTGAAGAAGATGAGTTTCAAATTGCCAAGCTAATAGCTGAATAGTTTCTTAAGGGCTGGTCTTAAATATTTAGTGCACTCGTAACCACTAGTACCTATAAAAATTATAATGAGAAAAAAAAAATCATTCCTATTTCAAGTGTTTTCAAAATTACCCTGTACATTTATTGAAAAGCACTGTGAAGGATATAACTCAAAAACTAAAGTTAAAAAAATCCTAAACCAAAAACATATGGATGAATGAATTAATTAATTAATTAATGAAAGAAAGGTTTTAAGTTACTTTTTCGTTAACCTTCTTAGTTGACTCTTCTTATACAAAAGTATTCTTGCTTCCCAAATCATTTTAGTCATGTAATATAGTTATAGTTGTCATATTACTACAGGTAATGAAAAAACTATGAATATAACCATTAAATTAAGGTAAGGAAGAAGGCTTCAAGAATATTTGATTTTTTTTCTTATTTAAAAAAAAAAAATGAAAAAATGTGTGGGTTTTTTTTTTATTATTTCCTTTTTATCAAACAGAGGTAAAAGCTGTAAAACTGTCCAGCTCTGTCTTAAATGAAATATTTCATTAAGTAAGAAGAACTGTTTTTCCTGTTCTCTCTTTCACCTTCCAACTCTCAGTAGAGACTTGACTGTAGCACAGAGTTTTATAGTGTGTACTGGTTTGATGATAAAGGGCTCAGGGAAGGACAAGGGCTGGGGAAAAAAAGGTGAGAGGAAGCAAGTTATTAAATATTTTACCTGATGTCACAAGTATTCACATGTAGTCTCTGACATTACCTTCCTCTATGTCTAGAAAAAAAAAATCAAATTTTGACCATGTCCTCAAATCCCACTGAAGTCAACAAGGCCAGAGGATAAACTGGAGCCTTAAGGAAGCTGAATGGTGAAAGATGTATCTGGGATCAGCTGGGTATTTGCTGCAGTATGAAAAAAACAATTGGGTTTCTCCTCAGCAAGACTTTGTCTCCTGTCATTCTTCTAACATCCACAGGGCCTAGAGGCTAAAAGTTGAGCATCTCTTGCAAAGGGCAACCTCAGCCAGCTTCTCTTGACAGGATTTTGATGCAGAACAGCAACAGCTAGTCAGACTGGGGATATACTCTACATCTGTTTTGAGCAATTAATCCCCTAGAGGTAACTCCACTCACATGCAACTAATTTTGCAGTGTTTTAGCTAGAATGTGATTGAGTGAGCAGACTGGAAATGGAAGAAACTTGGTATTTATTTTGTGAAAACAAATGAAGAGGCCATTAACCTTCTAACAGAACTGATTGCTGTATATGTTTTAAAATATTAGTCCTTTCTCTTCCCAGGCTTGAGAACTGTGCAACAGCTTTGGTGACAATCAAGATGATGCTACTTTTCAACACTAAGCCAAGACAGATTGTTGTGATGAGGGAATCACAACTCTCCAAACACAAACATGAAATGTAACTTTATAAACTCCTGTAGCCTCTCTTGGTAGCAATGAGCTGTAGGTTAGATTTTTTTTTTTTTCTAAGAGAAAAAGGTAATCAAGTTCTATTTCAAAGTTCATTGAGATAATTTCTTACACCTTACTGAAATAAACAAAAGCCTCTCATAGAAGTTATTGTCTACAGAGACTTGAATATCAAACGTCAAAGTCTTTATATTCCTAGAATATCTAGGATCACAAAGAAGTCAGTTCTATTGCTATGTTTTCAGGTTTACTTAAGTTCATTAGATTTTGTTTGAATCTGTTTTATAATTCCAATGCCAATGTACAGACAAATACATATAGAGCTCCAGTTTTTCTATAGATATATTTGGTTTTGTCCCTTTGGAGAGATATTTAACAACATAAAGTTTATTTAAAATGATGGCAAAGTCAGTATCAAAACTTCTTCACTCTGGATTGGCATGAAATCAGTGTTAAAAATTAATATCTTTAATAAAAACCAAGTCCACCTACGGATTTTTTTCTATTATTATTATGCCCATTAACTAGTTCTCATGTAGTACAGGCAGATCAAAATGATAGTGTCCCAGAGAACAACGACTGTTTTAAAATAATGCTTTAGGAGTGTACCTATCCACTATAAGCACATCTTGGTGCAGGATAGTTAGGATTGCTGAACAAGCTTTTGTCCCAAAAGCACACCATATTTTTTATTCTTTACCCATCTCCAGCTCCCCATTGCTTCCAAACAATTTTGCAACTTATTACGCCGTTTTACTCATACCTGACAGAGGGATATAAAAATATTATTAAAACATTGGTAGTTGATTAAAGGAAAAATACCCAGATAATGACCTGCACTGATGAATAAAAATCTACCCAGAGAGGTCAAGCAGTGTTAGATACTGCAGCAACCACACAAGAGAGAACTGTATGAAATTTCCAGGAAACCAGGCTTCATAAATTCTGCTTCTCCTGTAACTATTATACTTTTCTTACTTCCTGGTTGTATACAAGGAAACTCGCAGGGTAGACGATATTTAGCCACAACTCGTTGTGAAAGAATCCCATTAGTAGTTAAGTCTTCTGCAATTTCTGAGGCCAGACTATTTTGGAAACATTCATTTCTTCTATGTTAGAAAGTCAAACATAAATTTGATCTCCTTCTGGTGTCCCCCCACAACAAAACTTCAGGATGAACATTATTTACTCATTTGGAGAAGCTTTATGGCACTGGTAGCATTCAAACCTGCTGTGGACACGTGCTCTGTAACTTTTCTAACACATTGCCTGGCAAGTATACACAGCTCTTCACCTTCAGGCTCCCTCATCTTTTACTTGGGTATTGAAAATAACTTTAACATTTTAATTAATTGCCTAGACAAGTATAGACTTCATCAGCCAAGCCTATATTTAACCCAAAGACATATTAAACTTACTGCTCCCAAGTGCCAGGATAATTAAAAAAAAAAAAAAAAAAAAAAAAAAAAAAGAGAAGATACAGTTTAAAATTAAAATTATATTTTAAGAACTCAGTATGCATCTTCTGATTTTTGTTTCTCCACTAATCATGAAGAAATTTGAATTGTCAAAGCGTATAAAAAATTATTTCTGTTTTTTAAATTTTTTACCTCCAATAAAGAGATTAAGATGAACCTTGTTTTTTCCTGGCTGAAATACTCTTGGATTTTCAAGCCATTGAATTTTAGAAAGAACAGAATCTCTTATTCTAAGCAGGTATGCATCTTGAACTCTCTTTCCCCTTGAAGCTCTTTTATGGTCAAATCTGATGATTAGTTGCTTCCACACTTATCTTCAAAAGATATCAGACAGCCTCTTTTGTCTTCGGCTCTCAAATCCAGGAAGATTTTATTCCTTCTCCACCTCCCCAAGCCTCTTACTGGTTGTTGAAACAACATTTACATAATGCTTTGCTTGTCAGTGGGTTAATTGCTCTGGCTGATGGAAAGAAAGAACAGAATGTTTCAAGTATTGCCATAACTTGATGGTCCCTTTCCCCTGTACCTGAAAGAACAGGAGCAAAATCTGTGCTTAAGAAAGTTTCTCTGGGTAGATCCACTCTCAGACAGGTCTTGGACTGCTACAGACATTGCTCAGGGTTTAATTGCTCTAGCTTGAAGCAAAGACAATGAGGATGATTTCTATGAGATAGTCATACACTGGAAAACATCGGTGTTGGAAAGATGCAAATACTGTGAAAAGTAAAGGGATGTTGGAAACCACAGAATTAAGAGATATGTAACCAGTAGCAAGCACTGATAAGCAGGTTACTATGCCATCTAAAGCATTATTTTCATGTTCTTACTTGGAACACATCATCTCACTACATGCTAGATTGTACCAATGATTATCATGCAGTGAACTCAGTGTGTCTTTTTGTATGAATGGACTATAAGTTCTCATAAAAAGCATGCAGAGCACAGAGCTCTTAAAAATAAAATAGAATGAAAAAAAAAAAAAAAAGCAGCATTGGACAAAATCCAACTTGGAGATTTATTCTGGTTTTTCTGTGGAAAAAAAAAAATAAAAATGAATGTACTTTATGATCCCTCTGGGTACCACAGTTCTTAAACCTTGTGAATTTTAATATGAGTATATGAAACTGTGCAGATTTTAATAAGATTTATGAACAATGTACAGTTTACAGTATTGTCTACACATAGCAAAGAAAACCTCCTCATCTCATCACTAGTTTCTTCTTGCCCTGAACTTTCCCTTTAAATCTTATAAACCTGATAAAAGAAGCTTGGGAGATGTCACAAGTCTGAACTGTTTTTCTATCATCAGGTCAATAAGATTTCATGTATTTTCAGACAATTTTATGATTTACCGTTCTCACATTCCAGTCTAGTTCTGACTGTAACAAGGTCCCAGCAACTGTCACATCCATGAGTCACATTATTAATCCACTGCCAGACTCTGTTTGAACTGCTACACTTGTAAAGGAGCCAGCATGGAACTATTACTTTTTTTTTGCAGACTGTCTGATAGCTCTTTAGTGAGTGTAAACTAAAGAAGTTTCATAGACTTCGACACGATTCCAGTCAAGTGCAGCCACTGATAGTCCCTTGGTGCTTATCGCAAGTCCTGTTGACTTATTAGGTGTCTAAATAGCAGTAGCATGTAAGTATCAGTGTCACAGAACATGTATTTTATAGACACATCAGAAAAATATTTGAAGATGATAGTGACAATAAAATGTTTCTACTGCATTGGTTCACAGTGATAAATCTTAAAGAGCTTACTACAGTCAATAGTATGTTTTAACAATCAGTTTTTCTAGTGTTTTATTATCTCCTGTATCATCTAGTCATTGATGCTACTAAAAATTTTACTCAAGATGGCATGGATCTAGAGGCACATAATCTAATTACATTCCCCTCATGCACGGAAAGGATTGAAATTTTACTTGCAGCTCCCAGGCACAAATACTACCCTAATAAATGAATAAGAATGATGCTACAGCATATGAACAACACAATTGTATTGTAAACATTTTTTAATTTTGAACTGTCTTTATTAATCAACTACTGAAGACAGACTTATGGACCAAGTCCTTTTAGATGACGTAGCATTGAGAAACAACAACAACATTGTTGTTCTTTATCAGGAGATTTCACACTTGAATTTAGTATCACTTAGAATCACTAAATGCAGTCAGACAAATCAGGGACTGTGAAAAAGTCATGAGGCAAAACTGATCACAGCACATCACCAGTTTAGCAACTGCTAGTGTCTTTTTCTGTCATGGAAAGAAAGTTTAAGGAGAGATTTTGAGGGAAATAACAAAACGGCTATCTGCCTGTTAAATTAAATATAAGGGGCACAATGAGGGAAAGTCAAAATCACTTCCTTGCAATTCATAAAGTTTGAAAAATCAATGGCAAAAAGTATTAATAAGGTTGGAGATGAAGCTAGTGTTACAATATTGAATCAGAGATGATAGAGACATCCTTAAAATTAAGGCAAGCTGGTATGATAGTTTATATGGCTATCAAGATCACAAGTAAGGCAAAATGAATGACACACTGCAACAGCTGTCACAGCAGATTTGGTATATAATACTAAATTTGATATTGTTCGGATGTGGTTATCTACTGTATAAGTGGCTATGCCTATGACCAGTCAGGATCACCATCCTGACTGTCAACATAACTGAGGAAAGGAAGCAGGGAACACAGGATAAATAAGACAGGATAAAGCAAAAGGAAAAGCAACAACTACAGGGTATCCATTCAGAGTATGCAGATCAATTTGTATTTGCAGAACAAATTACTGAAATACAGAAAATACAGTGAGTAGAAAATGGAACAAAAGAATATGGAAGATTGTTCACAGAAAATGGAAAGGTAAAAGGAGACAGATTCTCTGAAGTATACAGGAGGACTCAAATAGAAAAAGAGACAGGAAAGGTTACATTCCAAAACCCAAAGAACAAGTTTTCAAGAAAAGCAGATATAACAATACTGAAGGCATTGGGGGGACATCAAAGAGGAGGACATAATATAAATTGAAAGACTCCACAGAGGTTGTGGAGACTGTCATTAGACTCCAGAGAGGCCGTGGAGTCTCCCAACTTGGGGATATTTAAAAGCTATCTGGAGATCACTCTGGGCAACTGGCTCTAGGTGGTCCTTCTTGAGTAGGCGAGGTGGACTAGCTAAGCTCTGGAGGTCCCTTCCAACCTTAACCATTTGCAATTCTGTGAAAGTTTGCTTGAGAATACCTGAGAAAAAGATGTGGAAGTGGTTCTTGGGGAGTGGAAAATATGCTTAACTTGAGAGAATGAATGAGAAATATCTACATGTATAGAGGAGAAGGAGAAGGCAAGAGCTAGATGTATACCTCTGTGGAAGTCTTGCTACATCTGTTCTGTTCTCTGATGGACACAGTCAATGACAGAAGTGAGAAGCTGGAGGAGACATACCTAAAACTGAAGTACATTTATGATGTCCTATACCTATACTTGATTTTGGAGTTAAAGTACTCAAATTCCAATGCAAAATAACTGAAGCTACTTGTGTTCAGGTGTCATTCTTACCATTTGACTTGCAAGGTGTATGTCCACATTTGAGGTGATCACCCTCAGCTCCATTCACAGGCAGTGAAGAGAAATAGTTACCTCTACATAACAGCTTAGGCTGTCTTAACTTTGACTCCCACAATTGGGTGAAATGAGTTGGTATATTATTTCTGTTTCTTTCCACTGACAACAAAGGGAACCTTGGGTAATTAGTTCCAACTTGTATGAACTATGTATCTATGTATCGAGCTATGTATCTATGTATCTATCTATGTATCTATAGCTATATATCTATAGATACTATGTATCTATCTATGTGATCCACTTTTGGCCAGCAGAATCCCACCTTTGAATTGATACTTTAAACACATAAAAAAAAATGAACACCTCCTTGATCCAAAATACTCCAAAATAATTTGAAAGTTGTTCTGAAATGTCTCAATAAGTCATTTAGCAGGAAATAATAAGAATTCACTGCTAAAATTCTGCAGTTTCTGCAGACATTTACAGAAACACTGATTTATGTTCAGAGACTCATTTTAGGTCTGATGGCCCCCTTTGCATTTGATCATGCCCAGATACTATGTTTTGGAATCACAGGGAATTCAGGAGATGTTTGTCACCATGCCAGATGACAGTAAACAGGAATCTTATGGTAAAAGACAGCAGGTTATTTACTTTATTTTTGCTCATATATTTATTTCTGCTACTGAGGGTCACGGTTCTAATTCTGTTCCCATTTATATGTATGTATAAACTTATTTACAATGCATGAAAATGCATATATGTTTATAAACTTATATTATTTATATTAAGGCTGCTTCTCTATTCCAGTAGTGATAGAAGAACCAAAAACTCCCTCACTTATAATCCCTCTACCATCTGCTTGCCTTTTCATGCACACACACACATCTGGGACAAAGTTCTTTGAACTTATTCACCTCTCTAACTACTTAGTCATCCCAGAGAGTACAGAAAAAAGTATTTTCATGCAGGAGAGCATGACTGGGGATGATTTCAAATAAACATGAATTATGGTAGTTATAAAAATAGCAATATAATCCACCCTTCGTCTTGGGTGTATATTTGACATTATCTCCCTGTTTGAATTCAAACTGAGTTTTAAAAAAAGGAAGTTTAGGAAAGTACAGATATCAATGTTCACAGTCAATTTGTGTTTGCACTGCACCATATTGTATATACCGGGAAGGATGACTCAGTATGGCTGTTTGAATAGGACCAACATTATGTGTCCAATTTATTTCCCTTTATTCAGGCTGCAGTGGCTCTAAGAATCTTTTAGGTGGTGACCTGGGAGAAAATTGACACCATTGCAGCAGCTTTGGATCACCAGACTAGCAGGCTACTGCCAGGCGTCATTGTTTCTGCTCCGTCCGAAATATGGTCTCAAGATATTTGCATTGGCTCTGCTGCTAGGCGAGCTGTCGTCTGGCCATTTCCACCAGTTTTCCTTCGCCAAAGAAACAGTATAACCCTCAGCTTTCAGTGTTTACAAAGCACTGTTGTTTTCTATTTGGGGGTGAGGTAGAGAGCTGAAAGTTTAGACTGGCATTCTTCACCCTGACACCGTGTAGAGGCACTTCACATCATTAGCTCAATATCTGCCAGTACACTGGCATACTGCACAGGAATGCTCCTTACTTCCAAAAGCAACAAAGCATGAACAAGGGAAAAGCATATATTTTACACAAAATAGAAGTTCTAGAGTCTGTAAAATGTACTTCAATCTGATCACACAGGTCTGTAAAGAATTTTCTTACGTCTTTCAAAGCAAAGAAAATTAGAAATTCTAGAGATACAGGCTACACAAAACCTCAAAGAGACCATGGGTCTACCCTTAGTGGCTAGATTCCACAGGATTACTTAGTCAGAAAGCAGTAACATGAAACAAAAAAAACATATGGCAGATAAATATCTTTATAACAGCCATGGAGGTGGGGAATTGCTAGAGTGAGCCATGCTATCAGACTCAAGACCAATAGTAAAATACAAAAAGCTGCAACTGTGTCAGAGGAGAAGATCACAAAAATCCAAGGCATCTCCCTTTATCAGAACGGAGCCACATGCAACTCAGATCATCCAACAGTTCATACTGTTGTAATCACAGGGATAAAAACCTTCTCTGAAACTTAATGCTTGCAGTTACTTATTATTATGATTACTTTCCACCATACTTCCTCTCAAGCTCTTTTAATCTTTTTTTTTTTTTCTTTTTTTGTTTTCTTTTTTTTTCCTTAGTAAATATTAGACTCATAGAAACAGAAAAATTGATCTGGAAAGGATCATGGAGGTCTCTAATCCAGTCCTTGCTCAGAGGATGTCTAACTTCAAGGTTAGAACAAACAACTCAGGGCCTTCCCAGGTGCTTTGAAAGTTTCTGAAAACAGAGCTTCTACAGGGTATCTAGACAATGGTTAAGTGGTTGAGCCTTCTTAGTGAATACACAAGAAAAGTTATCACAGCCAGAATTTCTGCAATTGTTAATTGTGACTTTTGCCTCTTATTTTATTGCTGTGGCCTTCTGAGAAGAATTTGCCTGTCCCATACTACTGTCTTCAGTATGTATGTAAATTGGAGGAGTAGAGATTTCCCGAGGAAGGGGTGGGTATATGTGAAATTGGACATTATTTTGGGTCAGGTCACAGAAGCACTAAGTAGAATGAAATAATCACTTGCCATGACCTACTGGTTATATTCTTCATGAAGTAGCCCGGTATGCAGCCAGTCTGCATACTGCAAGAACATGCTGCTAACACTTTTATCTTGTTGAGTATGAGTTACTTCCCTGTCTGTGTTAGTGCACAGGGCTAGTCTGTCCTGGGTGTAGGACTTCACATGTGTCTCTGTGGAAACTCATAGTATTTTTCCTTGTTCATCCTTGCTTGCCAAGGTCTCTTTCCTCTGACAGGCAGTCCTGACCTGCTGTGGTTTGTCCCTGTAGGGTGCCCTCCTGCCTCATTCTCCAGGTTTTCAGTGGATACATTGAACAGTAGAAGCACAATACCAGCAGCTCAGGAACATCATTTGTAGCCTGGCACATGTTAGATTTCCAACAGTACCTTGTTGTTACTTATTAAAACACCTAACCTCTTGAAATTAGGCACAGTTTAAGTGAGAGATTTCCAACAATTGAACATGATCCCAAGTCTGGTTACTCACATAGTTTTTCACCCACTCTACAGTCCAGCTATGTAGTCCATATCTTCTTTGGCTACAATTTGGTTATTGTGTGATATCCTATCAAAACCTTACAAAGTTTGCCTATTCTTGCTTCTTCTGTTACCCTTAAGAAAAGTACAGTTGAAGTTACAGTTGAAGATGCAGTTGAAGACGTGCTTATTTTTACTTCATGTAATCAGATTTCTTTCTGTTTATACTGTGTATACTCCCAGGTATATTTATGGTACTTTGAATTCATAAATAATTAATTTAAGAACACTAGTAAAGTCTGTTGTGATTAATGTATCTTCATCACCAAGCTGTTAGTATCAGCACTACAGCTGGCAGGGAAAGAACTAGGCAGAACTATTCCAATGGCACAGAGGGCCACGTGTCTAAAGCTTATACCGAAAATGTTTCAAAAAGAGCCCTACCTTTGGTACATGTTCACCCTGTGCTTGCCTAAAAAGATTTCTGCCTTACTTTTTTACTGTGTAGCTGTCCAAAAGAATTACAGATAAATTTTCTTGCTTCAGGCTTCATTTGAACACTGTTTTAAACAAGATAGTCAGCAGCATACTTCATGAGAAATCAGAAAAGGAAGATAACTTAAAAACAAATCTAAAACAAAACAAAAAACCACTTCCCCCAAAAAAGCTCATGCAAAAAATAAAAGAGCAAGCAGCTGCTACGTGTCCAGTTTATGAAAATGTACTCAGGTCAACCATGTCTCTATACCTAGCCTGATACAGAAGAAGCATAATTTGTAGAAACTGGTAATTAAAATAATGCATAAAAAATAACTCTTATGATACCATATGATAGGTACTTGCACAGCCGTCCTCAGAACTACAGATCAATGGTGTGGCATGAAGAAAGTTAGTTTGACAGACAGATAAGAAAAGCTAGTAGGACACACTTTTATGCTTTAGAGGAGCAGGAAAAGTGCAGCATGGTAGAGCAGAGAACAGTTCTGGTTCTTGGCAGATGTGTGAAGCATGTGTTCTGTATGTGCTCTGTGTGGAAGCACAGAATGCTCAGTGGAGCTCTGAATCCCCTCAGCCAGAACCCAGACACTCTGTGAAATAAAAACCCAGACATCAGTCTGGCTGAAAGCATTTGAACTAAGCTGAAAACACATGTGATAGCTGGTGTAGGTGACAAAAGAAACTGGAATATAAAGTACTCTAGACAGTCAATAAACCTGTCTTACAAACTTCCTTTTGTCCTCCATGAAGAGGAAAAAAAATCCTCTAGTGTAGCTGAACATAAATATCAAGTGTTTTAGAACAGAAAAGTTAGTTAGTTTCTCCCTGAAAAAGAGACTATATATTCAAAATATCCAGAGAATATTCCAAGCTCTGTACCCTAACCGTGCTTCCTACCTGGTCCTGCAGAAGTTAATACATTAAAGATTTTTTGGTGCATCACTAACATGTATTCTGTAAATTTTGCTGCAGGGTTTGGGTGACCAGTGACAGCTGTGAAATTTGACTTCTCCCCCTTGCAACAGTGTGCTTCACTCTATCATACTGGAAGGCTCAAATACCAGAGTAAGCCTTTATCTCCTTAAGTATCCACATCTTGACATCAGATACAGATAAGAACAGTTTTGAATGAAAACAGTTTACAGCTATCTGGCCAACATTTTTTTTTTTTTTTAAGGAGGTTGTTAGAAGCTGCCAGAGGTTGCAGAAAGTTACAGCCTCCTGTTGTTCTTTCACAGCTGTGCTAAGACACTATGGCATGCCCTGAAGAGGTTTTGATGCTCCAGAAGACGTCTCAAGAAGATATAGATCAGGGCTATCAAACTCATTTTCACAGGGGGCCACATCAGCCTTGTGTTTGCCTTCAAAGGCCTGAATGTAATTTTAGGACTGTACAAATGTAATTCTATATTTATAAATGTATAATTCTACATTATCCTACATACATGTAATCCTACACAAATATAATCCTACATAAATGTAGGTCTGTATCAATGTAGGATTACAAGGCAGATTCCAGACACTGCTGTGTGAACTGCTGCATCTGTTGACCACACTCTAATCAATAAGCTGAAGGTGGAATTCGGTGTTAATCTGTAACCAACGCTGCAATCCCTGCAAGAGTAGCTGGGCTGGGGACACATTAAACTAGAAATGAACTAGTTTTAGCTGTGCTGCCAGATGCTTGCCCATGTTGTCATGCGACCACCAACTCCTGTCACAAATCTTCTTTTCAGGCCAAGGACTATGATTTGCTAAAATAGAGTATCCTGCAAAATTTGTGCCCAAACTTACAGTGTTGTTAGTAATTCTTTTATAGAAGTTCCACAATTTGACACATCCTAAATAATGTGTCTCACCTGACAGTGAGGCAAAGCTGATCAGACAGATTAAAGGCAGTCAGAGGACAGCAAAGGCAATTACATAGATAAGCAAGTGCAGAAGAAATGAAGCAATAAAACCAGCCATGCAAAGCATAGTTCTGCACACATAGTACTGGAAGCTAAAGAAAATATTAGGATAAGAACAGTCAGAAAAGTCAAATAGGCCAGCTTTCATCTCGGAAGCCCACAGAAGAGTTGTTATACCTCCATGGTGATATTCTTCAGGTATTTGTCCTAAATTTTAGCTCACTTCCAGAAATTTAATAAGTTGCTTCAAATCTGCCATGTTTTTGCCCGATCTTCTGAGAATTTGCAATGCTGTACAAGTTAGTTTGCATGCCATGCTGCAAAAGTTGTGCTGTAATCACAAACCATTTTTTCGACTGGGAAAAGTAAATCTGGCAATGCACAAACAAACATGTCCAATTCAAAGATACCCTGCAGAGCAGTGAGAGATTTCCACACACCACAGATGTAGCAGTACATACATAGGAGAGAAGCAATCACCTAGTTTGGTTTTATGGATTCATTTCACTGTTAACTGTGATTGGTGTGTTCAGTTCTAGTGTAAAAGAAAAAGACCAAATATTGTGCTAGCCCAAGTTTTGCGTACTGTGTAGCAACCAGCTCCATGTAGTGTTAATCATGAAAATAGTGTCAAACATCTTCCCCAACTCAACTTTCAAGTCTGAAAAGCTAAAAGGCTTTTCTGATGTAAGGTCTATCAGAACTATCACTGCCCAGCTGATACTGTAATTCCAGGAGAAATAAGGCAAAAATGAGGATGTGAAGCAACTGAAATGAAAAATGATTATTTATAGTTACTTAGCATGGACATAAAATGCAGACTATCAGAATGATTGAATTGTGCTTGGTTTTTGTATTGTCATTCTGATCAGGAATGGCAGTCTGTATATAACGTATTTTTTAAAGAAGTATTTTTCCGTTTGAATCTTGTCCTGTTAGACATATATGTATCTTTAAGGCTCCTCAGTCCTTACAGAAATTCTGTTTACATTAATGTTGAAAGGTTTGAAGTGCTTTCTGAATGAACGACTGAAGGGCAGCATGTCCTTTGCTCCAGCTGGCACAGCTGGCTGGGGGAGCCCTGCCAGGCTGTGGGGTGCATGGGCAGGTTGGGGTGAGTCAGAGAGGAGTTCTGCTGAGGGAGTGCCAAAAATGACGGCATGAGAGAAAAACCTCATCCTCAACTTCTTTGGATGGTTAAGTGACATCAAAAAATTCTTCACAACAAGGGTTATCAGGCATTGGAACAGACTGCCCAGAGAAATGCTTGAGTCACCATCCCTGAAGGTATTTAAAAGACATGTAGATGAGGTTCTTAGGGACATGGTTTAGAGCTAGAGTTGGCAGTGCTAGCCTAACCGTTAGACTTTCGTTACATTAGTTTATTAAGATCACTCCAGAAGTGATGCAAATAGTGGCTAAAGATAGTTTCAAAGTTAATGTTAAACTACCATTATTCTAGGACAGCACTGAATTAAGAGCTGCAAGGAAACTACACATCCTAGAACTTCCTTCATTCTCCTCCTAGAGATGTGCTACTCATTTGTCTTGTCCCTAGGCACAAACTAACATGTTTATGGCTTGACCATGGTCCTCCTTTCCATATTCAGGGAATCCTGAAATACTGCAAGTCTACTGCTGTAGTACTTTCAGAGGGAGGGACAAGTAGTTCTCATCATGTTTGTGAAGTCATCTGTAATTGCACAAATGCTTATTTTTATACCAAATGCAAGCAAGTTCCTGTATATATTTCTTCATTAGGTGGCTTTGAACTACGCTTCAGTTATTTCAAATCAAACAGCTAAGGTAAAAATGATGACACCTATGAATAAAGTTGAGTTTTCAGGTGAAAATTGGTCCAGCAATCAAGAAAATCTACTGTAGATTTACAAAGCTCTGGATAAATGGCCACATCCATATCTGAGAGCTTCAAAATACTTGCCAGTATTGATGCTAAAATATTCTGGCAATCAGAGAGCTAGTACTAAGGATTATCAAATACTACTGAGAGGGGCAAAAGTTGTAGGAATTTCTTTAATAATAGGATCTTATCTTCACCTAGATTGCATCTGGAGTCTTGCAGATAATATGCCATTTTTTTTCTGCCTGCTGTTAAAAACTGCAGGAAACTCAGAAAGAGCCTGATTTTTCCAGCTAAGCAGATACTGGAGATTTCCATTTGACCTTAAACTCTATGCTGACATAATACAGCTTATAGTTAACTGTCAAAGTCTTTAGAGACTTGTATATATTTTTAAAATGTGTTTTATGGCATAAGTGGCTAAATATATATCTTTTAATAGGAGTACGAGTGTGTATAGCCCAGTAAGTTTATTATGGAATAGACTGAACTAAAATTTTATGCTCATATATTGGCTTAGAAGTGCATTCAAATTTCTCTTCAATCATTACTTCCTCCAGATGTTATTTTCTCTAACATTTTTTCATGAATGAATAAGCTGTTTCTAAGCCATTCCTTAATAAGCTAAGTTGAAACCTTTTCCTAATGCAGGAATTTTGAATAATTTGTATTTGAACAATCTGTGTCTTCTGATTGAGACATAAGTTTTTAAAAATTTATTTATATTTTCTTGCAAGCTAGCATAAGATCAAAGTGAGTTTCTAAAATAGTTTATTGTGATAGGTTAATAGAGAATCATTCTCTTTCTCCCTCATTCTCTGGACAAATGAATTGTCTAGGGGCCTAAAATAACTGTAAAACCTCCCTTGTAACCTATTTTCTGTCATTTATGTCTGTAGCTGTCCAGTCAGAGCTTCCAATGTTTTTATTCTGAAGAATCTTACAATCCTAGATCTTATTGTCTCAAGCTGACTGGTGACTGGGAATAAGGAATACTGAGCTTGATTATACTATTCTGTGTGTACTATGCATATCAGAGCAGGTTTGTGTTTTGTTTTGTTTTGTTTTGTTTTTCTTTTTCTGCAAGCACAATGTGTATGTTATTATTAGCACAAATAAAGTGCAGACTGGTACCAGACAGAGACGGATAAGGCAAAAGCAGCTGCATTGCCATGTTGGCTGTATGTTGACAGCATTGGCAGTAGTAGACAGGAGCTCAAGCATACCCAACGTCCTGGAGGAATACCCCGAAAATCAGGACTCTGTACTAGTGTGCACACCAGGAGGAATTTATCATACCAGTACTGATCCCAGGATTTCAGCGTCACAGCTGGCTTACGCTAATCAAAGCCAACCAAAGTGAAGTTACTCCATTTGCCTTCCCTGTGCTAGCACTAGGACTTGTGTGTCTGGGTGGTGAGCCAGGCAGGCCTGGCTAGAGACAGGTTGGATCAGCAAAATAACCCATGAAAAGCAAGAAAAAAAAAAAAAGAAAAAAAGAAAAGATGAGTTGTCTGCAGCTTCAGCTCTGCTGCCGCAGGAGCTGTAAAGGCAAGAAGAAGAATAAGGCTATTTTTCAATGTAGAAACAAGATTCTGCTTACTGGACCTTGTGCATGGAGGACATTCAAAAGCCATCTCTGGGCTTCCTACACACTATGGGTTTTCCTTTCTCCTTGTATTGGCTATATGTGACCTCTATGTGGAGACTTTAGTGCAGAAGGGGTAGAGTGCAACACTGGAATGGTTAGATGAAAATCAGAGTGAAATTGCTTTAACTGGGACAATTAGAAAAAGAGGGAGAGCAGTCAGAAGTCAAGAGCTTGGTGGGGTAACCAGTAACCAGTCCGACAGGCAGAAGATTAAATTCCAATTTTGTATCTGGCTGTCATTATTATAGGTTTGTTCAGATAAAAAGAAAGGATTTGTTTTGATGAACAGCTGTGTAAGGTGATATAACCATGCTGTAGAAAGGGGAAGCGAGGTTTCTTTACACAAGGTAAATATAAAGCTGTGGCAAATCCATGCAATTCCCCAAATGGGTTGTTTCACACAATTGTGTAAATCTAACTTTTGGCTCGAGAATGACAGTTTAAACAAAAATTGTCAGAATGGTTTCCAAAGTGTATAGCTATTTGTTTGGGCTGGACTGATGCTGTAGAGGATCCAAGTGTCACAAATATAAAAGGATTATCATTGATTACATAGTAAGTACAAAATCCACAAGAATTTAACATTCTTTGCATCAACTGAAACATTGGGGTTTTTTTGTTGTTTATTGGGGTTTTTTTTCTCTTTTTTGTTTTTTTTTTTTAGAAACTTAAGGGGTTTTTTTGTTTGTTTGTTTGTTTGTTTTTATGAAAGTAAATTATGAAGAAGGATGGAAAACTCAACAAATTAAAAGAAAGGCAGGTACAGCTTTATACAGAAAGTCATTGATGTAGTGTTAAATGTCTTTCCTTAAATTAGGAAGCAGTTTTGGTTTTTCAAAGAGCCAAAAAATGAGTGAACTGAGTATTCTATTTTCTCAGAAACTTTCTATATCTTTGGTCTGGTTCTTACCCAAGACTATTGGCAGTGATAAAAATTATTTTCCCACTCCTGCCCTCATGGTTACTTCATGTAAGTTCCTTTCAGCATCTTCATATTGAGTTTTATCTTCACTATGGTTGAGTCTACTACATCACAAAAAGCTTTTTTCTTCCCATTCTTTTAAGTAAAATACATATCACTATGGACATGCTAAAATGAAAGACAGAATCCGAAAAAAGAAACAAAGGTATTTTTATACTACTTGATTAATATAATGGGCTAAATTCCACTCTCCTTCTCAGCAGTAGAGTGCAATTCTGAACAGAATTCGGATTCATGTGGGTAACATATAAGCCATTATAAAAAAAAAAAAAATCTGAAAAATCCAGTACCAAGTTTTTAGTAACTGTCAATATAAATATTTGGGATCCATGAAAATGCTATTTTGAGTTAAATAATGCTTAGAAAGGGAAAGAAGCTTACTTTAGTCTCTCTTCAACCTCAGAAGAACCATCACTCATTCATGTCTATGCATCTGTTTAAAATTTAGGCATTACTAACTCTTCAGTTTTCAGGGCTTTCACTTTAACAGGATGATTTAGGAAATTCCACATGCACTAGGCTGTTAACTGGCTGGTAGTTTCTTGCTTGACTTGAATAACCCATTTATGTGAGTCTTTTTGATCCAAGATGAGAGAACTGCCCAGAAATTCAAGACTGTTATGATCTAATGAAATTAAGCACATACATGGATGACACCTTCCCAATAGTTTGAAGTATTAATAAAATGTCAGGTCATGCAGCAGAACAGAAGTTAGCAAAATGAAGACCAGAAACTCTAAACTTATTAAATGACGAATAAATTCAGAGGTTCTCTTGCTGTATTTAACCATGTCAAACAATGTTAGTAGGGACTCAGACCCAATATATATATTAGGTGTACACATATAAATGAAATTTTTAAAAAGGTTTTCTAAACATTATCTTGAGGCACAAGTACAAGCTACTTAGGTTTCTGAGACACTTGTAAAAATAAATTTATCACTATTCCTTGGAAACATTTCTGGTATATTTATATATATATATTTGACCTGCAGTGTAGAATACTATAGCATTTAAAAAACTGTATTTTGTGGTATCAGCTCAAGTGTGTCTGTTGTTGATCTCCAAAACTTTTCTTCTTTTGTCTGGCAATATACCAACCTTCCCACACTCCTTATGTGACCTGAAAAATATTATATGGTATTTTCAGAAGCAAAACTTTCTATGTTTAACGAACCTTCATAGATGAAATTCACCAAGTGAGTTCAGACCTTCCACAGAGCCAACTGTATTTACCAGTTGACAATAATATAAATTTCTTATGCAGATGAATCACAGCAGGTAGACAAGGTGAAGAAGAGTGAAGACAAACACACGTGGCCCAGGTAACTGCAAACAACGGGCAGTTTGAAATAACAGATTTTTTTGTCATTATCTGAACATAACTTATTTTGGCACAAGCAAATGTCTTGAAGCCACCTTAGGGATTGATCAGTTATGTGATTTAATTTCTGAGTGACTTTAACAGAGATAAGGAACTTCCAAGTAAACGATTGTATTTTTTTAAAGTAGTGATGCAATATATGTCATAAGTGACTGAACAATCTTTATTTTCTGGAAAATCAGGAAGATCTGAAAAATATCCAAAATTTTTTTAAGGCTTGTCTAATCAACATTTAATAAGACTAGAGCTTAGCCTTCCTGTTGGTTAGCTATTGGTTTACACTGTAAATAATAGTTGCTGTTTGTTTAAATATTACTTCTGCAGGGGCTGGGAAAGAAAAATCCAGGAATGCCATACTTCTGCAGAGTTTACAGATCTTTAAATAATCGTGGTTGAGCTGACTGATGAACACATCTGTAAGTGAAATTCACAGAGACTGTTTTCAAGCTGGCTGAAACCAGAAAGTGTTGGGAATCTATTGAGAAGGTTTAAGATTCCCAGTTCAAAATGCAAAGCACATACATTTGCCTAAAGATCTGAATGGAAATATTTGAGGCTGAATTACTGCCACCAGTCTTTTCATGCTCAGGGTTATAGAATTTTCCAGCTTAAGATAGGTTTAATTTATGAGATAGGGTCACATTGTATGCTGTCCAGGCCAAGCCACATTATAAGCATAGGGGATAGGGTTATATATATGTATATATAGTTTGGGTTTTTTTGTAATTTGTCCTTAGTCTGGTTCCACTTTGTATGTGGTCTCATCACTTACAACAATCAAGAAATACACAAACATTTCCAGCAGAATAAGGCAGTGGGTGATTGCAACAGCAGATTATCTTCCTGATGATCAAAAGGAGTAATTGAAATTCCAAGTAGTGTCAATATCTGAGTAGGGTTGAAAAATGCTACTCTACTGCAAAGATGATGAAGAGCTAACATACTTTCATTAGATAAAATCAAATTAAAAGCATAATCAGCACATTTTTGGTAATGATTTCCTGGCATGAATGACTTGAAAAATGTTTGAATAAAGTTATTTTCCTTTTCAGATAAACTTTTGGAAAAGTTGCAGTAAAGACTGTTCTAGTTTAATTGACCTTGTCCACTTGCTGCACCTAATATTGTTAGAAGGCAGTCTGATGGGGAGGTGGCACGCAGGAATTTAAGAATATTTTCCTACAGTTGAATGCTTTATGAATCACGGGTTATCTTATCAAGCACAGTTCTGTTTTTGAGTCCAGTTCAGGTTCAAGATATGACCAGCTCAGGAGCCAAAAAAATTACACCTAATGGTATCTCCAGAAGCTGTACTCTGTGTTTGATTGAACAAGACCTTTTAAAGTTTCATTTGTATCCAGTGTTGTCCTTACTACAAAACTCATGAGAATATTTTTAGACCTCAAGCTGAATGAATTAATTACACTAAATTTTTTCTTCTTTTCTTTTGAGTGCTTCCTAGCTTGTCCGGTGGCCAGCTAAATCCAAAGAGACTGATAAATTAACTGACCACATGCAAGAAGTTTACCTTAACTTACTTTACATTCAAAACCTGTTTTCACGGTTTCTTTCAAGCTTTGATGACAGTTTCTAAAACTGAAAAACAAACAAACCACAAAAGTAAAATACAAACAAAACCAACAGCAGCAGCAACAAAACCCATACAATCAACACAAACCAAAATGGAACAAAATAAAACCCCCACAAACAAGCAAACAAACCCACTATTTCTTATTCCCTCACTGAGTTGAAAGTGATGCTTATCTATACAGAGATGGCTTCAGAGAAAGACATAAATTTATCTAGACCACAAGATGAATCTGAGAAAAACATGTACATGAGTTTATTAGAAAAAAAATTCACACAGGGAGCAAGCAGCATGTCACGGGTCTGAAAACCTCTTTTCTAGGACAGGAAATATATAGAAAAAAGGAGCAGCTATTACTAACAAAGCTTGTCTCTAGACTGAAATTCAGACTTGGATCTTTGCAATTGAAGGGCAATTCTACAACTGCCAATAATGTTTCTTACTGGATTTTAAAATATAGGATGCTTTTTGTAGATCAGTACTTTAAAGGCCAGAGTGCTACTCACCTTCATTCAGTCTCATTTTCAACAAATGACAAAGGTTGGTATCTTGAAGTGTCTTATGCAAATATTTTACTACTTCCCATATTTAGGAACACCAGACAATGAAAAAGGAATAAAACAAAGTACACGTATTTAGAAAAATATATCAGTGGTCATAACTATGTTACTTTTACAATCTGTAAAACTGTTCTGAATTTCTTAGTCTACTTTCAGTATGTTGAATGGTTAATAGTGAAAGAAATACTACACTGAAGTCACAAAAATATTTGCTGAATACTAATGTTTCAATCAAATTATATTTATGTTTTAAGGAAATGGTTCAAATTCAGCATTGATTTAACCTCACTGATTTCTTTGGTACTATGGCTGAATTAAGTTACTAATCTCATTTACTAAGTGGCACATCTAGTTACCATACTACCAGACCCTGAAAACATTTGAGAATCCATACCAGAGGACACAAAGATGCACATTCATTTTGGGACTGATGCTGATCATTCATGGCCTGTCTCCAATCCCTTGACTGTTCATGATAGAAAAACATTATCTAAATAGATACAAAATTCAGGCTTCCATTCTCTGTCAGGCCTCAGTGTTATGCATTCCCTCCATCTCACCACAAGGAGAATAGACAGGACATTCCCCTACACATGAAATGAAAGTAAATTATCTTTGTTACACTTAAGTGTTCTGTTTATTTTAATATACTATTTGCTGAACATTAGGGACAGTTGATAGAATTTCCTTTCCACAATTCACCTTTATATGGGAAATAATTTACACCTTTAATTAACACTTTCACCCACTTTTTTCAAACTGCTGCTTCCAAGAGTGATAAAAGAGTTTGAGATCAGAGAAATTCACTATAAAAGTTGAAAATAACTGAGAAAACATCTTCAGAAAGACCATCTAATTCTACATACATAATGAATTATGACAATTTATTAAAGTAATACAATATATGCAACTGAGGGAAAAACTAAGGTGAAAGCAAAGTAATGGCTTGAGGAATATGAAAGATTTTAATGTAGAAAGTATTAAGTAAGCCCCTTGTATTGTAAAAATACTTAACTAGAGAGAATACAGGAAATATTTACTTAAACAGTGATATCTCCTCTATAATACAACAATCTGGAACAGAAAAATGTTTTCTGGACTTACTGTAACAACAGAGAAGTTTTAGAGTAAATTGGAGAACAAATACAAAATTTTCTTCCTCACATGCCAGAAATGTCCCTGGGAGGATGGCTCTGTGCTCCCTTCATTTTTTTTGTGGTAGAAACTGACCTGCTCAAGGTCACAGAATAGATGTGTTAGCACAAGAAACAGCAAAGTGAAATAGTTTGGGAAAAACAATATTCCCAGAAAATGAGATAAAATGAAGCTACTGAACTCAGAGATACTTTAGCGCCTTCTTGCTGGTATACATTGGGCTCTGTAGATATGCCAGCATTTTACTATAAACACAGAATAAATCATATCAAAGACTTAGATCAAAGACTGTATAGAAAAGTCCTAAGTGGTTTAGACTCTGCCAAACCACCTTTCTTAGTTGGTCTGTGTCAGTAATTGTTCATAATCAAAACCACAAGTCATATGAGAGCAAAAATAGGTAAAATACCCACACAGAAAGGATATACTGCAGATAACCAATTACAAAATTGTTTGGTGGTTTGTTGGTATAGTGGCTGAGAGAAGGAAGGGGATTATTTTGCCAGCTGGAAAGAAATGGAAAGGAAATTGAAAAGTATGAAAGGGTTCAGAGATGAAGGAGAGAAGAGTTAAGAGGGAAAAGTGCGGATTGAATCTCAGCTGAAAAAAAGGAAAGCTCTTGGATTGGACAGCTAAAGAAGGCAGAGAAGTAGTAGTTAAGGTATAAAAAAGCTTTGAGATGCCATTAACATCTGCTGTCAATCAGGTTTGTGTCTAGATTTAAATTTCTGATGGATGAGGTTAATGAGCCTAAAAGTCCAAAGGAAAACTTAGCCACAAATGTTGTCAGAGAGTTTGCAAATCTCCAGCTGAAGCATGAAGACAGGAAATCCTCATCCTGAGATTTTTTTATCATTGTCAGGAAAAGGTAATTCCTGTTGCATGGTAGTATCATGTAGAGCTGAAAATAAACTTCTAATTCTTTAAGCTTCAGAAAATGAACCCTAAAATGAACCCTAAAAGTTGCTCTAGAATAAGAAAGCAATATCATTTTCTGATTTTCGTTGCTACCTTAATTCCTTGTGCACATTTTGATGCATGAAAGTATATTATTATTTATAATGACTTGGTTTCTTTTCTTCCTTTCTTTTTTTTGAAATCCTCCTTACTGTATTTCATCAGCACCATGGAGGAGAACAAACCCCTTCAGATGAAGAAATCTGTCTCTGAAGTGCAAAGCAAAAGTTGGCTCACTTTGGAGCTCACTATTCATGAACCATAGAGACTTTCCAAGATACCTACCCCAGCTGGCTCACTTTTTAAACATTAAGCATAGTCCATAAATTCTATTTCCAAGTTTAAATCAGCAATGGACTCCATTCATAAAACTGTCACGGTAAGTTTTCTAAGTGCATTTCACACTAATGTGCAGAATGCTTCCAAGCTTTGGAAAAGCTGAGCTGTTCATGCATATGAAAGCTTTCTCCTTTATAGACAGATGGTCAACTATTGGATGCTCAGAGAGAAGGTAGGGAGAGAACCCCACAAGTGCCAGATTACAGTGAGACTTGTTCATTAAGTGCTCATCTATGCTTTTTGCTGGCTGTTCAGAACCCATTTGAAGAACGTGACCTAACTCCAGTCAAATCCAACAGGCTTCAGTAGGAACTGGAACACGCCAAATGTCTGGAAAGGACTCTGGCATGAAGCAGCACTACTTGTGAGTGGAAGTTGAGTGCATGGCAGAAGGAAAGATATTTCTGTCCTATTAAATTTCCTCTTTGCTATTGTTTTGAAAAACACAACTCATTGCATGCCTTGAAAATGTTCATTCTAGATTCATTCTTAGCTGTTAGATATTACCACAATCGTGACTTCTGTAGAACTACAGTGGATCCTGATTTATTTGTACCACTATCCTTTATATTAAGTAGAGTTATAGATGTACAGTGTGTAGAAGGGATAAAGATGATCATGTAATCGCATCATTTCACTTCTCCTGCACTGAGTTTCTTGGTACCTATGGTTTTTCTATGGATTTCCAGTCAATTTTGTTTTAATGTTCCTTTTGTCTTTTTTAGGGGGAGGTGAAAATCTAGAAAAAAAAAAAAAAATAGAAACATAAGATACTAGACAATAATTGTAGAAATATATTGAAAAAAAAACATGCAAATGATTCAATTAGAACCCAGATTTCTACTACTGCATTCACAATGGAAATACAGGACTTGTATAATGTGGTTTACCAAATACTATCAACATAACTTTAGAAACTCTAGTGCAGTTCATTTTTTATCTTCCCTCTGATCAAGTGAAAATAAAGTGCCTTCTTTGAACAGACTGCCCACATTGTTGGTCACAAGACTTGGGAAAAAGATTGACTTAAACCAATGTAAATATACTATGATGAAAATGAGTAGCATTATAAAATTAGTGGAGATTTTCTTTTAGATTCAAACTGCAAACTCTACCATTATAGTTTTATGAGGATTTGATAAGTATGAGAAATTTCATAAACTTTAGCCATAATAAATTATCCCAAAAGAATGAGAACTTCACAAGAATACACTTCTGGGAATAAGTTGTTGGAGTCTTCAGGGTACTGTTCCCTTGCCAGGCCAGTGGTATTTGAAAAATGACACCAGGGCCATCCATTTCTAATGAGAATTACTGTCTCATGATGATTTTTTATTTTACTTGTGGCTACTAAAATCCCCACTCTTTAAACACTTCTTGATGCTTTTTGTGAAGTCTGTAATAAAATCTGCTTTATTTTGGCATGTAAGAGACTCCTGTCTCTGACATCAAGTGAGGGTCTGAGAGGAACATAAGCTAGACAGTGCTCATATTAGCATACTTAGCACTTATATTTATTGTTTTTCCCCCCATTAGACAAGACCTTGTAGATTGTCCTTTTTAAAAATTCTGACGCTGGTGGGAATGTTTTAGTCCTCACTTGGTCGCATAGTGACATCGGGGTTTATCTTACATATTAAGAAAAACAGGATCAGTATTCTAGTCTAGTCTAGTCTAGTCTAGTCTATTCCATTTTATGAAAAAAACAAAACAAAACATAATCTTTTTCCTAGTACATCTTCTAAACACTACTGCTAAATCCAGGAGGAATATTACCTAAGTAGTAAAAAGAAGTATGTTGGTGATGCTCTGTCTATAATGACAGACAAAAGAACTCATGGAAAGATGCAAAATGACAGGAAGAAAAGTATGTACAGGAAGAAGTTTTGATGAATATTTATTGTAACACATTCAGGAATGTGAGTGTTCTAGAGAAGTAATATACATCTTCTTAAATTGGTGATGACATTTCTCACGGTCTTGAGAGAGTTTTGAGACATAAATCTTTGTGCAATGAACAGATAATCATTATTCTTAGATTCAGACTTAGAAAGTCTGAAATCTTTCTGTACCTGTACTTGATGTCTGATTTCAATTACACAACACCTTCAAGTTACTTCATTCCTTTTCAAAAACATATTTTACTAGTATTAATCTTTTTATAGTCTCCAAGGTTTATACTTACATCACATGATCAGCAATTTGAAATAATTCTACAGCTTAGGCTCTAGGGAGAAATATGTACTTTTTTTCAGTTTCTAATGCTTATGAGTAAGTGTGCTTGTATATGTGCACGCGTTTTATTTACTGTGATAAATTAAAATGACATTATCACAGCAGTTAGAGAAGGGAAAGATCTATTCTTTTCAAGCCCTCTTCCCTAAAAGGCAAAACACAAGATGGCTTAGACAGAAAGTTATTACATTCCATTGGAACGAAAACACTCATAGACATACTCTTATAGAAAACACGATTCTTTCTCTTACTAGATATCCTTTTCTGTTGAGTCTCAATACACAGTCATCTGTCATTTTAATGCCTAAACTCTTTGCAGATTATTTTCTGTGCATGGAGAATATAGGAGATTTTGCTATTTGGATTAGTGTTTTTATGTGCCTGAAACTACTTTAATGTTTTTCTGGCAGACTACCTTTAAATTCAACATACTTTTTCATTGATCATGATGGCTTTGCCTGTCAGGCATGAATTTTCCAGGGCAATTGACCGACCTTTTCATGTGCAATGTGCACAGTTGCTTTTTTCTATAGCTTCACCATAACCATTACATGTCCACTTTTCCTCTGATCCATCTACAAAGCCAGTTTAAATTTCTGGAGAATTCTAGACTTAACAAGGCATGTAAGTGCACACTCAATTTAAAGTAGAGGCTTTGGCTATATTATTTGTATTTATCCTTAAACTTTGGCTTCAAATGAACACTGAATGTTGAGGATAAGCTGTCTTTTCATCCTGGAGTAGGGAGCTGAATTCTGCTCTGTTTCACCTTCTTAAATCTAAGTGAAATTTTTCAGCTGAACCAGATTTCCTGATGTGTTTGTTTTTAAATTATTTCTGGATTTGGCCCATAACAAGTCTTGATGAAAGACTAGAGATAACAATGTTATATAAAAATGTAATGGTACATTTTCCTTTAAATATAAAATCCTATGGATGCAAAATGGATGTTATCTTACACATTTGGGAGCTTACTTGCAAATAGCACATTGCCTGCTCCTTCTGAACTAAAGCCCAGCCTATAATATTGTGCTCCATACAAGTTTTCAACCAAGAATTCCAAAGTGACAAACTGTAATTTAGAATATGATGCTGGTTTTGTTTAATCTAGTTTCAGTCAGTCAAATGCAAAACTCTTCTCCAGAGACCAATATTCTACATAAAACCCAGACTCCCCTATGAAAGCAAATGACAGAATTAGTTTCCATTCAGCACTGCAATAAAGTGAACAGATGTAAATTAATTGTTAATTGGTCCAAAAATGAAGTAATATCTCAATTTTATTTTTTTTTTAACTTTTAATTCCACAGAAACATTTTTATTTTGATTTTTTTTTTCCTTCTACCCTTCAGGAAATGAATTTTGAAAACTAAGTGAGCATTACACTTCATTTGGAGCTCTGAT
Source organism: Nesoenas mayeri (assembly GCF_963082525.1). NCBI lineage: Eukaryota > Metazoa > Chordata > Aves > Columbiformes > Columbidae > Nesoenas > Nesoenas mayeri. The sequence goes on from NC_137541.1 coordinate 11,829,164, forward strand.
TTTCATTCTTTACTTATAAAGGCAGAACTTATGCAGGAGTTTTCCCTCACTGGCCTTCCTCATCCATCATTAACTGTAGAAAATGTGTAAGCAAATTATAACTCAAATACCACAGTCATTAATCACAGGCTATGTTTTAATTTGACACATATTTTGACACCTTAATAAATAGATGGATTAATGAAATATTGGAACTATGATTGAAAGCAAAAGACTGAGAGCACTTCAGCCCAGTACTCTCAGGAGTTCATGCACGGAAATGTCTTAACTTCATTATAATTCTCAATTTTTCTTCCTGCAAATGGAACAGAAAGACTAATAGAAAATGATTGTACACTTAACAAAACCTTAAAGAGGTGTGACAAGAATTAAAAGTGAACATTCAGTTGTGTTCATCTACAAGTTTTGTTACTAAAGATTTAACTAAATGAGTTTTTAAATAATTATTTTATTTATAGTTGTTATGATGATTTTGGAGACAAAATTCCATCAGTAAAATATAAAGGGATTATTTCAGCCCTCTTTTCTATGTATATCAGAATATAACCTTTACTGATGCCTCCATAATTTTTTAAGGATGCCAAACTCCACAGCTGCATTCACACTGGGTCTTTGTCTTTCTCCTACAGTAATGAGATAACTAAAGAATAGACTGATTCTCTTTACCATAACATATCTTGCCATTAATTTGCTGTGGACTGTTTTGATAAAAATGTCCATCTTAAGAATGATGTTTGTTTTCTAGTCAATTTACTTTGGATTCCTTTTTATTGATTTATAGGCTTTCTAACTTGTAGCAAAGACACAGTTCATTTTACAACCTCAAAGCATATAATTAAGGCTGTGAAAGAAAATATTCTAAAACAAGACAAACATTCTGTATTTCAGTTTTACTTGGATCATCTGTTGTCTCTTGGGAGCCTAGTAAGAATATAACTTACACATTGCACTGACCTAAATATCATTGCTACACATAGGATACATTTTATTTTAACTTAAGCTATAACAAATCCCCTAGTTTACTTACTTGTGAAAATTTTGAAGTTTGCCAGTAAAATTCAACCAGAAAGGGTGGACTCCCTTCCTAATCTAAGGGCCTGGAGCCACGTTCTTCATTATTTGTATTCCAGCAACACTTGTAATACCATACAGTCTCTGAGCCTTATGTGCTAGAGTGCACATACCCTTTAGTAGATATGGGTTGCATTCCAGTAGTTTAGCCTTGAATGTAAGAGCTGGTAGAATAAATTTAATGAAAAAAGGACATAAGAATAATATTCAAAGATTAAACAGTGGAAACCTTTTCAAGTACACAATGCCTGATTATATCTGTATTTATGGGAAATCTCTTTAAGTGCTACAGAATGGAAGATATTGGCTCAGTAGGTGGCACTATTCCCTCAAAATCAATAAGAAGCTTTTCCTTGGACAGGTATTTTGGGCACTGAGGAGGTAAGTTTTCTGTTGATGGTCTGCAAAATTCTGCATCCATTCACTGTAATGATAAAAGACACTGTGCTTTTAGGAAAAAAAAAAACAAACATATTTTTGCCTTGCCAAGTAGATAGCAAAGCAAGGGAAACATTAGTACCTAATTTTGTTCTGTTTGTACATATGGTAATCCTTGTTTATTGTCCTTAAATTTTAGGCATTTCTGCATCTCAGTGTGTTGCTTTTATTAAACAGTTGAATTTAGTGCAAAATGTCTTCTTTCTCTTTTTTTTTTTTGTTTTGTTTGGTTTTGTGTCTGTGTGTGTGTATGTGAAAGCTTGAAGTTTCATTCTTCAGTTAATAATAATAAAATATATAAAATAAAGGCCTTTTTGAGGTCAGACAAATATGTGTGTATATATATATATATATATATATATATATATATATAAAATTTAGAAAAAACTTACACAGCCTAGTAGGGTTTTATAAAAAAGTAATTTATGCAGTAGAATCTATATAATGTAGAACAACCTGTTACATTTCTGAAAATGTGATATTTGAAAACTTAACATTCACAAAGCACTTCAAACAATAAAATCTCTAAAAATCAGTGTAAGTGTTAATAATTGGTGAAAATATGTGTGCTTGAATAAATTACTGAGAGATTCCAGTTACTTCAGTACTGCAGACTTTGCTTAGTTAAACTTTCACTAGGTATTTGCATTCAGAATTAGAGTTTGATTTATAAACCAGCCAGAAACACTTTTTGTAGACTTATTTGCAATATCATTGTAAAATACTGTTTCATTTTATTATCAATTAAACTTTTTCATGTTGAAAATAGCATCTCTGACAGGATCTGCACGAGCTTTACAATCAGTGTACAGTGTAGTATAAACTTAAGAAAAATATTCTCTCTATACTGCCTAATTTCATAGAAAAGCTTAAAAAATATACCTCCTTTAATTTGCAGTAATATCACTAGGCTATAATTCAGTGCATAGACTATACCTTTAGAATTAAGAGAACTCTGAAAGATTTCCAGTTTCCTTTAGAAAATGAATAATGAATAATTAGACCAGACAGATGATTTCAATAGTTACATTTGTATTCAAAGCTTACCAATAATTCAGGAAAGATTTCTCAGAAAACATTTTTATAGTCAACATGTTAATGCTGCTTTTTCTGACTAGAATATTCACATATCATCGATCATCACAGAAGAGGTTTAAATTCCTGATTTGACAGGCTATTTCTCTGAAGTGCTTATAGGAAAATAAAGTCACATGATATAATAGGAGCAATATTGGAATGCTTGATCCCTTAATTGTAGTTGTTTATTTTTCCATTTTGTAATCTAAGCATTCAGGCACTTTACAGCTTACATGCAGATTTTGCTTGTAAAATAAACCATCACATGTGTAACCTATCACACTGAAAGTGAACGAAGCTTTATGGTAACTTTGAGGGCCTTTTATGACATGGAGAAAAGCTCACAACTACCCTGGTGTTACAGATTGTTAACAGTTGCCATTTGAAATCTTCTTAATGGATAACACCCAATAATTGTTTTGCTTTCCGCTGTGCCTGCAATCTGATATCTGTAAGAAATCTTAAATCTAAGAGTCAGCTTAAAATCTTTACTAAAATATTAAAGAAGAGAATGAATAATAAAGCATCTAGTGTTTCTAAAAGCCATATGCCTCTATTTTCAATGTCCTAAAGTTCAAGCTATCCCCAGTTTACAATAACAGTGACTGCTTGAGCTCAACTTCGACTTAAATGTGTAAGAAAAGCGAAAAATTGAGTATCCACATACTAACAAGGGTGATGGTGACTATTTCAGTAATAGCTTCAGTTCTAAATCTGAGAAAACTATGGGATGTTTCTGCGTATATCAAGTCCATTACATTCATGGATTTTTTTTTTTTTTTAATTAAAATTATCAAACCTGGAATTTTCAAAGTTTTTCAGATTTGGCTTATCTTCTTCTGCTTCTGGATTTAATGCTTGCCAAAGAAACACAGAAATTCACATCAATTAAATCAGACAAACAAAACTTAATAATTGTAGTTGATTCTTACTTTTCATATTGGTTTTCTGAAACTCATAAAGCTTTGTGAAAAGATTGAATAATTTCAAAGTCAAAAAGGGAAATTTGCCATCAACCATAATCTTCCAACTCCAGGAGAAACTGCTCTTCTCATAGTGTTCAGAGTGGCATGGAGTGCCATAGTGTCCTTAGCAATGCACACATACTCTTTAAAATATGCAAGATTGGTCTAGTTTGAAATACCCAGAAAATCTATGTGAAATTAAGCAAAATTAAGCAACATATATCAAAACACTATATATTGGAACCATAGGGTATTCTGTCATTTTTTAAATTCTCACCCTGTTTTGTTTAGTAATTATGCTCACCTACCATTAAATACATTATCTTCTTTCTTATGTTTTTCTCTGTTTTTACTAAACATCTGGTTACCCCTGTGATAAGTTATTGTTGCTTACTGGTTTACTGCCATTTACTTACTAGCCCTGCACATCACGGTAATGTTTGCTGCATTTTCCTCAAAGTGCATAAGTAATAGTTTTCATAGCAGTAACAGGGTGACTGAGATACTGGATAGTGAGGGAGCTCGCAGAGGTGCCCATCAAGCCACTTTCAATAATTTTTCAGCAGTCCTGGTTAACAGGGAGGTCCAAGTTGACTGAAGGTTAGCAAATGTGACACACATCTACAAAAGGAACTGGAAGGAGAATCTGGGGAGCTACAGGCCTGTCAGTCTGATCTCAGTGCTGGGGAAGGTGGTGGAGCAGATTATGTTGAGTGTCATCACACAGCATATTTAGAACAACCTGGTGATGAGGACTAGCCAGCATGGGTTTATGAAAGGCAGGTCCTGCTTGACTAACCTGATCTCCTTCTATGACAATGTGACTCACCTGGTGGATAAGGAAAAGGCTGTGGATATTGTCTACCTGGACTTTAATAAAGCCTTTGACACTGTTTCCCACAACATTCTCCTGTAGAAACTGGTTTCTCGTGGCTTCGATGGTGGTACTCTTAGCTGGGTGAAGAACTGTCTGGATGGCTGAGTCCAAAGAGTTGTAGTGAAAGGAATCAAATCCAGTTGGTGGCTGGTCACAAATGGTGTTCCCCAGGGCTCAGTGCCTGGTCCAGTTCTGCTTAATATCTTTACCAGTGATCTGAACAAAGGAATTGAGGGCACCTTCAGTAAGTTTGCAGATGAAACAACGTTGGGTTGGAGTGCTGATCTGGTTGAGGGGTTCGAGTGTTGATCTGGTTGAGGGTAGGAAGACTCTACAGGGACATCTGGACTGGCTGGATCCATGGGTTAAGACCAGTTGTATGAGGTTCAACAAGGCCAAGTGCCAGGTCCTGCACATAGAATCATAGAATGTCCTGAGTTAGAAGGGATCCACAAAGATCATCGAGTCCAACTCCTGTCCTTGCATATGACAACTCCAGAGTTCACACCATATGTCTGAGGGTGTTGTCTAGTCTCATTTTGAATACTGACAGGCTTGGGGCTATAACACCTCCCTGGGGAGCCTGTTCCAGTGCTCCATGACCCTCTGGGTGAAGAACCTTTTCCTAATGTCCAATCTAAACTCCCCCTGGTGCATCTTCCTGCCATTCCCTCAGGCTCTGTCATTGGTCACCAAAGAGAAGAGATCAGTGCCTGTCCTTCCTCCTCCCCTTGAGAGGAAGCTGTAGACCATGATGAGGTCTACCCTCAGGCTCCTATTCTCCAGGCTGAACAAACCAAGTGACTTCAGCCATTCCTCATATGGTTTTCCCTCCAAACCCTTCACCAAATTTATGGCCCTCCTCTTGACATTCTCCAGTAGCTTAATATTTTTATCTGAAGGTTGGATCACAACAACCCCGTGCAACACTACAGGCTTGGGGAAGAGCAGCTGGAAAGCTGCCTGGGGGAAAAGGACCTGGGGTTGCTGTCTGAACATGAACCATCATGAACAAGATGGCTGAACATGATCCAGAAGTGTGCCTAAGTGACCAAGAAAACCAACAACATCCTGGCTTGTATCAGCACTAGTGTCGCCAGCAGGACCAGGGGAATCATCATCCCCTTGTACTTGGCACTGGTGAGGCCACACTTGGAATAATGTGTTCAGTTTTGGGCCCCTCAATATAAGAAAGACATCAAGGTACTGGAGTGAGTTCAGAGAAGGGCAAGGAAGCTGGCAAAAGGTCTACAGAACAAGTCTTATGAGGAGCAACTGAGGCACCTGACTCATTCCATTTCACTGTACCTCCAAGAATAAGTCTCTTTTTATGGCAACTGAGAGATGCCTTTTCTTTTTCTTTGTTGACTATAAAGGAGAAAAAGTTACTTTTCCTTATGCTGGACCCAGGTATTCAGCATCTGCATCACCTCTCTCAAAATACTCTTAGGGTCCTATTGGGAAAACTGAAAGCTCTATAAAGAACAGCAATTCCATTACTGACACAGAGCTGCTAAGGCACTGGGTTGTCTTAGCTGGTTCCAAATGGCTGGCCTTGGCAGAGCAGAAAACTGGAGTCGGTCTAATTTTTGTAATCCAAACAATATCTAAAAGTAAATGCAGTTTCAACAGGTACCGAATGGAGAACACTTAATTGAAGCTTGGTGTTTCCTATTGAAATTCTTTCACATTAGGTGATTCACACATTTGAAGAGGAAGCCAGGTGATCACAGAATCACAGAATGTTAGCGATTCTAGTCCCATCACCCTGCCGGAGCAGGAACGCCTAGGTGAGGTTACACAGGAAGGTGTCCAGGTGGGTTTTGAATGTCTCCAGAGTAGGAGACTCCACAACCCCCCTGGGCAGCCTGTTCCAGTGCTCTGATACCCTTACTGAGAAGAAGGTTCTTCTCAATGGGTTATTTTTTCATCTCATTTCACAGCATTAAAGTAAATTTACATGGAGCTTCCAGTACTTGCTAAATGCAAATATTGTCTTATAAAGAAGACAAAGTCCATTGCACAGTCTCCTTGTTTTTGCAGATTCTTTTGAATCTCATTGGTTAATTTAGATTTCTCCATCAAAACAGGAGTGGTTTTGCTTCTATCCATGGTTGATAAAACAGACTTCTAAGTTAGCTCATCTCGTACCTTGCAAATCTCTCATTATCACAGGAATCTCTTCAACAGACTGATCAGGAAAGGGACATTTCACAATTTGGTCCCTGTAATTTTGCCACTTCTTCAAAATTAGAAATTTAAAACAAAGTATGAAAAATAAAAAGCAACGTATTTATATGCACTGATTATAACTTTAAAAAAAAAAAAAAAAAGTGGAATAACCAGAAATGCTATATATTTTATTGTTTGGAGCTAACACATAAACAGCTATGCATTATTGTTCTCTATAAAACATAATGCTATTCACTCCTGACTGGAAGTACATGTGGTTTAGTTTGTACACTATGAATGATGCCTTGTATTAAAAGCAAATATAGAGTTAGTTTCTTATGATGGAGAGGAGACACAATTTTTTAATCTAATTAATTAATTGATTCAGCTGTGATTCGAAACTTTGAGAGTTGTTTAGTTTCTATTAGTTTTGAAAACTAAGCCTTTTTTCTTCCAGGAGTGACAAGCTTGGTGCTTGCTAGACACCTGCAGTAATCTATTTGTTGGTTTTTTTTTCCAGATTTTGAACATGAATATTATAAGAACTGATAAGCTATTGGACTGCAAAGCATAGGTATACAAGAAGCTACAGAAAATATTTTAAAACGTCATAGATATTGATAAAAAACAGGGGAAATCAGTAGAAAATATTGTCTTGTTGAAAACATACATCTCATTGTATGACTGAGGATAAAGGTCTTTGTTAAAATGTACGTAATTTATGCACTGATTGTTACAAATAGCATGTGTAATTCCATATGCTGTGCTTCATAAAACTTACGCAAACTACCCTTCTATAGCAGACAGTGGAAACTCTGTTAGAATGAAATGTGCTATGAATGGAGCCCAGTGTTGGAAGGCAGTTCAAAGAAACTTTATCTAAGCAAACTGGAATGGGTGATTTCCTTGTAGTTTTATAATAATTATTAGGCATATGCCCAACTGCTCAGGAAAACTTGTAGTACCTTTGAAATGAGGTAACATAAATATCAGTCTCCTCTACTTGGGAAAGTTTAGTAGTATGAAAATATTTTTTTTGCATGCTGAACCTTTCTCTAAAACCTCTTTTCACATAATTACTCTTTTCCCCTAGGCAGAGGTTTTGGATGTTCCTGAATTTAAACATTTTAGCTGGCCTGTTAATAACAACAAAAAAAAATGCTATCAAATGCCCATCATTAAACATCTTAATAAATCCTCTGCAATCATGTCCTTCGAAAACTTAATTCCAAGTACAAGAACAAAAAACTGCAGCAATTGCATAAAAAGAAGAAAAACTAAGAAATCCTTTTCTCAGCAAAGCTATTATGAGCCATAACTGAATTTATGTCTAAGTGCTATTTAACATTTTAATGTAATAATTCATGTTCAAGTGTACCATAAGAATTAGCAAATTGCCAAAACAGCCTTGTAAGGAAAAAAATCAATAGTCATATTTTCATTTCCCCATTGTGGTGATGGGATAATGGAGATGATTTATCCAGTCCCACACAAGCAGCAACGGCAAAGCTGTATTTAGAAGCATGGAATATAATTCTGCACTCTATCAACATGCTGAACATCCTAACACTTCAGAGCATATTGGACTAGTATGTGTCTCCTATAGGATAGGATCCACACGACATATTGCCACTTTTGGAGTGCCTGCACATCTTTTCTAGAGTGACTAGAAACAAACTGCAGCAATTTTGAAAGCAGTTTTGTGATTTTCCCACCTGATCAAAGAGCTGTGCGGTCAGAGACGTTTGTTTAATGTGTGCAGGAATCACTACTAACCAAGAGCCAAGAAAAAACCAACCAAACAAACAAACCTAATAATAATAATAATAATAATAATAATAATAATAATAAAAGAGTACTTCCATCCAAGCTTAATTGCTGGATTTCAGTGCTATGTCTCAAATGAGAGGGATATTCCAAATCTTTAAGAACATTTTAAAATATTTAGGAATATGTTCTAAAGAAGCTTTTTCTTAGGCTAAGACTGTGGAAACAGTTGCACAGATCTCAAGAGCTCTGCTCATATCTTAATTCAAATCTGGGAGAGACTTGTGGGAGTGTGGATGATGGGAAAAAAAAAAGGAAAAACTAAAAGTTCCATTGTTCCCAAGTAAGTAATTCTTCCAGTCTAATAATAATCTCACCTAGCTGTGAACACCTATAGCTGAAAACATGAACTGCAAATTACAGTAGTCTCATTTTATAGTCTGTAGAGGGAAATGAGTGTCTTCCAGTCCAATTCAAACATTTCAGGTCAGAAGAATTCCCTTTTTGGAGCTTTTTTCTCTCCATTGGCCAAATCAGACAAGCGTCTAACTTCTTGGTCCTCCAGTTGGGTCCTGGGCAGGTGAAACACTACTCAAAATCTTCATGGATTCTTTTTCATAACCTCTCTGTTTCCTGAAGTGAATTGTTCTGTCTCAGACAGTCACCCAGCAACTGCTAATAATAAATATGTTTTAAATCCGCAATAGAGCCATGCAAGAATGATTAACATCTGAAGCAGTTTGTAAATAGACCTCAAGAAACACTTTTCCTGTAGTCCTCAGATATAAGGTACTGTAAACACAAGAGGATTTCTGTTGTGAAGTCTCTGTATGGAACTCTGGTAGGAAGATATTGGCTCACCCTTCCTTTTTTGCATGAAGAGCTAAACTTCAGTAACCTTGAATGTTTTCCAAATGTGTTCTATACTATTTGGATTAATGATATAAAAAAATCCTTTCTTATGATGAAGTAATTCCAGTCTGAGTGGACTCAGCATTTCAATATATTCCATTACCTTCTCCTTCCTGATACATTGTTTGCTTAATGGATAACTTTTTCTGATAGCTTTACAAAATACTTTTGTAATAGAATGCATGATAATCTCTACCATTATTTCTATACTTTTATAAGGTATTATATTTTCTAATTAAGAAACACATTGTTAGCTGATAACAGCAGAGAGAACTCCTCTGAAGTCAGCAGTATCAATTCATCTCTACATAGAATCTGGCCTCATAGTCCTAACAAAAGGTCTGTAAATCACAGTTAGTAGAATCATACTGTCTGACATGATAGTACAGTGCCCTCTTAGTAGTTAGATTGTCTTTAGTGTAGTTGTAAGATGTAATCTTAACTCCTAGAATTTAATACTAGTTTCAGTTTTCTCTCTGATTTATTCAGGTCTTTAAAATGTAATGCAGCACAGCCCAACTACAAACAGACATGTCTGATAGTATATAAAAGACGTTTTATTAAGCCACATAATGTTTGTAGGCAAGCAAGCCAGTCTCTTTAAGAGCCTTGTACCTGATAATTCATGCAGTCAACACACATGCAACATCTGCTTCTATTGAGATTTAATACTTCATCCATATAGAATTTGGATCTCATTGTTCCTAAGAGAAGTTAAAAGCAGAGAAACAGAGAACTGCATAAGTGCAGAAAATAAAAGCATGTGGGTTTTACAAATAACAGATCTTTGTTGGTGAACTTAACACAGACATGTCTTAATTAGATCAGGCAGAGTTACAAAGCCGAAATAACCCTTTTGTAGAATTCTCATGGAAATGGCAGATAGTCCATGGAGTTTCCCTCTAGATGTATTCCCTTGAAGTTTTCCTACTTGTGAAGAAAAAGATTTGCTTTCTTCCATCTAAAGTTTTCCATTGCTGTAAAAGGCAGAAAAATCAGAATAGAGGCCTTGTATCTATACATTCTTTACTGACCATGTTTTTGCAACATTCATATGGCTGAAAATGTTTCTGCTACACTGGTGCCTCCAGAACTTTCTCCTTTAGAGATTGCCTGATAACATGAAGACATCCTAATCGACATCAATTTCACAAGCATCAGTTTGCATGACAGGTGAAGGTACAAGAGACAAGAAAGTGACGTAAATGTTTCTTCCCAGCACACTTGTTCCCATTTTGCTCTTTCTCAAAAAGGATGTCAGAGGATTAAAGAAATAAAAATAACAATTTCTGTAGAGCTATTACTACTTTTGAGGCACAGTCTCCTGGAGTTTTACCATCACCTTCTTTTTTCTTCTAACTTTAGGTACAGGCTAATATAAAATTCCCTCCCATTGAAGCAAAATTTAAATCAGCTTCAAATGATCCAATTTACATAATGCAATGGGCAATCACGAAAGCTGAAGACCTGTTGCGGAATTCATAGTGTCACATATGATGAAATCTGGAAAATGTGAAACATTTGCTGAGTTTTCTGATGTTAAGATTCCTCACAACCAGAACTTTTCAGACTTTGCAGAACACATTTGCTCACTAGAAAGAATTGTAATGGAAAGCCTAATTCCACAATAAAAACTATCTTGGGTAGGTCAAATTCCTCAGTCTGAATTCCTTCCTTCAACACTCCCACTTTGGACAAGTTTTTGCAAGACACGAAACCTACAGTAATGGCAGTCTTTATTTTAAAGGTCCCTTGGCTCCTTGTAACCAACCTGTGGTTGTTCATGAAGTGCAATTTCAGCAGATTAATTATCAGTGAATCACTAAAGGATAGAATACAACAGCTTACGGTGATTTGAAAACTTGTACATGTGAAGCCATCTGGATTTTGTTCAACCTATTATTTTTCTCTGTGTTTCTACTGCTATCACCTAAAAAGTTAGTGTTGTCCTACATTTCTGTTTTATCAATGGCTTGGTCTTGCTATTTAAACACTGCTCTGCAGTGATGTTGGATAGCATTGCAGGGGTAAGTAGTTTGACATTTTAAACCAGAATTTAATCAGAACATGTGAACTGGAGATTTCAGAAAGTATTCTGGGATCTCTGGAAAAAAAAAAAAAAAAAAAAATCAGGACAAATTGTTTCTACCTTTCATCCAAAACACAGCAAATTGAGATCATCAGCTAATGTAAATCAGCAGAACCCGATTGAATTCATCAGAGCTCTTCTGATTCACATCTGTAGACAATCTGGATAATCATGTTGTCACATGTAATTGTTATATTTTGTTCCCATGGTTCCTTTTTAGCTGGATAGAAATGGCTTTTCTGTCCCACAAAAATGTTAAAGCATTTAGAAATGTCCCATTCCATGTTAGAGCAAGAATAAGACCAGGCTTATATGTGTAACATCTTTTAGGGTTTTTTTGTTCAGATATAAGTGGCAAATATAACTGATTTTTGTGGCATTTTCAGATTTTTTCTTTTTTTTTACTGAAGTGTTTTCTTCAAATTGTTGAAGAATAAATTGTTGAATTTATAAGCCTTTTTGAACAAAAGCAAATGAAAGTGAAGAAGGTGTTTTCTTCAGACATCATAGGGTTCTATTCCCTGTTCAACTCTTGCAGACAGAGTGGGGAGAAGGACTCACATGTCCCGCCTCCCCCAGGGGAATCCAAGTAATTTTCTATGACTAGTGAAATCCAGCTTAACAAACAGTTTTATATAACATGAAATGGCTTCAGAGTTTCACTGCTTTCCTCCTTTATTCCTCAAACACTTCCTAACAAAAAGCAGAAGACCAGAATTTTATCCCATATTCTAAGTTGGACTGAGGTAGGATATGAACACTGGGTTCCTACATCTGTTGAGTTCCCTAAATACTGAACAACTTGTCTCTTAATAAATTTACTGTCTTTGGTAGAGAGTGTATAAGTCAACTTAGGAGCATTCAGATGTATCTTGCTATCTTTACATTTCTGACTACATACTCTACGTAACAACCATCCTTCACACAGAGGGAAATGGCTCAGTAAGTCACAGAACTTGCCTGTGTCAGAGAGATTCAGGTTCAACTCTTTGCTGTAATTCTGCATTTCTCATTTTTATACAAAAGGGAATAGCTTGATTAAAAGAGCCCTTTAAAATAAACAATTTAAAGGAGTCTGAGCACTTCATCATCATCATCGGCTTTATTGGATAAATATACTTAGTGATCTGCTAGCACTTCCCTAATTTGGAAAAACTGATTTTTACAGTATTGATACACAGAGCTAAACCCAGAATTAGAATATCAATACCATTCCTGCTCCACCAGACTACTTAAAAACCCTCCGTCATATCCCACATATTTCCTACATTAAATCAAAGTCTTGTGCAGCTGGAAACTCTTCAAGATCTTGCATGCTAGACAATAACTGGCTGTCCCATGTTTTTTTCCAGCAATGAAAGTAATTACTAAACCGTGCTGGCCAGCTTTCAGATCCAGACTGCTACCCCTAAAGGATCAATGATCATCATGCCTGTGCTCCCAGAGGGCCAGGAAAAGCTTTTTGCAAAATTTAAAAAATCAGTGAATATTTTATGGCAACTATCAACCATCCCAGAATTATCTCTTGAAATCATCCCATCGGTTGGGGCTTGAAGATCCCAGAAATTCTACTTCTCCTCATCAGTGAATTTTTATGGTGTAAATCAAACCCATGAGGTCAGTGAAGTCCAGCAGAGATAAATAACATGCTTTTTCTAAAACTGTGTAATCAAATTGGATTGCCCATGTAAGATCTCTTATTTTATAAGAATAAAACAAACTGAATAAAAGAAATATATATATATATTTGTGTTGAAGCACCCAAATTAGAGGATGGAGGAAAAAAAAAATACATTTAGCATGCTCATTTCTAATTATTCCCTGATTAGTATGTTGATATCCCTTAATTAACCACAAAATTGTCCCAGAAGGCAGTCAGTGCTGAGCCCATATGTTACAGTGACTCTGTCCCAGCAGCCTGAGTCTCAGTGAAGCTACGTGGCCCTGTTCAAAGCAGCAAAGCTTTCAAGCTGACCACACTAAGATTGGCAGCCAATGTACAACTTTCTGCTAAGGCCATGACTTAACTACAAAAGGGAAAAAAAGAAAAAAAAAAAAAAGTAAAAAAAAAAAAGTACAACATTTTTAGAGAAATCTTTCTATGAGCTTTACTGATTTTCCTTCTCCATAGTACCATAACATTTTGACTGAACTCACAATTCTCCAGCTATTCTTTTCCCTCTATGGAATTTCATCAGAGTGCTGTATTATATATTGGCATTTTCTTTTCTGAATGAGGCACAAATTTTCTGCTTGAAGAACTTTGTTTAGCTGATTTAGTTTTGATAACTCTGAAACTTCATTGCTTGAAAAGATACTGAGCTTCCCCAAACCAGCTTGGGAAATGTTTTATCTTTGAATCTTAATTTTCCTATTTGCCTCCTCACTCAAATATTATTATTTTCAAGGTACAACATGACATGCAGATTTTCAAAGCTATAAAGAATGGAAGTATGTATGAGTTTGTGCTGTGGAGGGAAAGAAAAAGTGCTTTATAGCTGGGGTTAGTTTCATATTATATAGTTTTACCTCTAAATTCTAAGCTGGTTGTTTAGGTTTCCTGAAGAGTCAGTAGAGCAAAAGATGGTCCTATTGGGGGTGATTCATCCTCTATGTATCATATTACTTAAAGAACTGGTTTTTAGGCAAACATAGCTTTATGCTTTGGGTGATTTACCTATGCTTTGTAATTCTAACTCTCATTACCCTCGAAAGGGACTTATAGAAAAACTGTCTTTTTTTCGGTAGATCTTTCTGATTTATAGAAAGATGTCATCAAGACTGTGTTGAGGATCCTGAAACAATGCTGTGGATGCTTAATTGAGATCAGTAAAAAAGTTGTAATGAGTGATCAGCTGCTTCTAAGATTTTTATGGATATCTGTCTTCTTAGAGTGTGTTTTAACTTTATAGCTAGAATTGTCACTTTACATCTAAGTTGATTTTTACTTCATTTTGGTCTTTAAAAAAAAGCTTTAATAAAAACTTCTGAAAATTTGCTTACTTAACCAGCAGCTTGGAATTAGATAGCATGAACATTCACACCTGTAGCCACTGTATACTCTTCCCTGATACCTGTCTTACATAGAGAGGAAACTACATACTCACTACTTTTATTTGATTCTAACTGCTGCAGAAATTTGGAAAAGAGATTAATTTCTGGTTGTTTTACCTGGTGTGGTCCATCACTCCAGCTTCATCTGTATGAAGTGGAAAGCAACATCACTTAATACATGTTGTGGATTTTCTTTAGTAGTGCCATTCAGATTGAGCTCAGGGAAATTGTATTGCCTCCCACTGTGTTAGAAGAGCTTTGATTTTAAGAACGGTTGGATTTATGATGTTCTAAGATTATTAGGATTGTAACACAGTCATATCATTTATACCTGCTTACTATGTTAACTTAGCTATGTGATTCTTAAAGAGTGTGGTCCTTGGAGTAATTTGCTGATATCAATAACGGTTGTTCTTTTGTACTCTGACCTGGTTGGAATAAGTGAATCTGAATTTTGAAAAAAATGGTTAAATTTAGCAGAGCTGATAACTCTGTAACTTGAAAAATGACCATAATGTTACAGACTTTGAGGTAGTAACACAAAAGTTGGTTATAGCCACTCAGTGATATCCTCACCTCTCTGCTATTTAAGCCAGGACAGCAAGAAATGGATTGTGAAAAGTAGTTATTTTACTCTAACTGGTCACTTAGAAACCTTCTAGATGGCTAAAAGGACATATGTGATTATTTCTCTCTCAGAGAATTGATATTGGGGAAAAAAAATAACTTTTGAGGTTTTTTTTCACTTTTGAGTTTTTTTCAGCTTTAGGAGAAACTAATTTTGACTTGGGCATTTTGAGATGTAATTTCACATTGTCAGAACTCCTATTTAACCATAACTTCTGAAGAAAATTAAAGTAGGATGTTTCTGTATTCTGATTTTCTGTCATGCTGTTGTCAAAGACACCATCTTCATCTTTTTGAACTGAAAATTTTGCAGTACCATGTATTACAATTTGCTACTTTGGATATTCTTCAGCTCTTAAGCTCGGCTCAGGGAAGCTGCACAGGTTCGCCATGTTAACTATATTTCTTATCTACTATGTTCTTTATGAACCTGTGTATTAGAAAAAATATGTTTAAATATGGCAAGAGAAGAGTCAAAATTAAATTATAAAAACCTTCATATGTTGAAAAATTTAACCATTGTTTCCTAATTTGCATTGTTCTGGAGTTCTATCTATGATCCAAACATTTCTTCCAATTAAATTATTTTGTTTAGGAAATGAAAAGGAATATTGAAATGTACCATTCCAGTTTATTCATAAAATTAAAGAGTTCTGATCTGCACTCCATATTCCTTTAAATAGTCTTATGAACCAAAAGGAGAAACATTTTCTATTAGTATTTTCACTCCACTGAGGCCTTGGTACTAATAATAGCCAGGTAAGAGTTATGCCTCACTTAACACTCTCTGCCATTTGTGTTCACCGGTATTTTCTAACTCATTTTCCCAGACCTTTATTTTCATTCAAATTAATTTTTTGTTCTGCATAAAACCATTGCCATCTATTCAGTCCCCCTTAAATTCCTACTCTAACATGAAGTCTAAATTAAAAAAAAAAAAAAAAAAAAAAAAAAAAAAAAGAGCAAAATTATTAGTCAGATATTTTAAAATGTTAGACCGTGTCATCAGTTTGTGCAGTCTACAATCTACTACCATCATGAGATCTGAATGGAATGAGCTTAGTGCATCCCACATCAGATCTAATGCACATATGCCCCACAGCTGTTCTTCCTTTGCACAGCCCTTAGATCAACTCCTGCAACAAAGGGCAACCAGTGCCTGCCAGAGGTTGCAGAGTTGGCAGCAATGCAGCCAATACAGTGCTTTTGACTCAAACAGATGTTCCATCAGGCTGAAACTATTTAATCTCATTGACTAAATACGTAGCTTATGCACCCTCCCTAAGTTTTGAATCCTACCCTTGACCACAGTGCTGGGTGTATTAGATTATATTCTAGATAGGGCAGAAAATTTAGGACATTATTTAGAAAACGGAGGCCAAATAAATTGCTAGGCCTACTAAACTGATAAACATGCATCATAATTGTACAGAGACTGTGGATAATGAGGTCATGGTTAGCCATGTTAGCAAAACTTCTGGCAATCTTCAACCATGTCCTAGGGTAGATTCTCTCTTGGCACAAAGATGGAGAATGTATCAGGAAACTTGAATCTGTTTAATTTAAAATATTTCCAAGCAGTATTCTGTGAACATTTTGCTCAGTTGGACATAGTCTTCTAGGTTTCTAACTCTTCATGACTTCCATGGCAGAACAGGGCTGCAAACTTTAAAAAAACCCCAGATTTCTGGTTAGATACTTTGCCAAGTAGGGAACCCAAGGACCTGTTTTCATTTCACAGCCTAATGGGAATGCACAAGAACACAGCAGAAATGGAAGCAAGTACTTACATGAAATTTATTTGTAGTTTAATATGCTATAACTTTTTTTGCCATTCCTAAGTATTTTCCCTCAATAAGTAGTAGATTTGCCCTCAACTAGGCATAGTTCACTCAGAAGTTTATGATCCATGTCGAATATTATAAACTAGTGAATATTCAACCCTTTTTATTCTCTCTAATTTGAAGCAAATTCATTGTAAAAGGATCTTAGTAGGGGATGAATGCTGGAATTTTCTACTGAAGTACTTTTAAAGCAAATATGCCTTGAGCTATTATGGATGAAAGGTGTTTGTTAAGTTACTTGATGTTACAAATATCTGAAATTGAGTGGGTGACAGATTTAATTGCAGTTGTCAGACTGGTTTTAAAAGCATATTTTTCTTTTTGTTCTGTTTTTCAGATCTGCAGAACAGTTGGATTCTGAACATAAAGAAAAGAAAGTGTCTGAATATCCTAATCACAAAATGTAGCTTCTGGCTAAGCCAAGGCATATTGTCAAGACGAAGTGCTGCATAATTTTCAAAACACTCAGTCTGGTCAATGCATTCAATTTCTGAATAGCAGAAACCCCTGGTGTTCCAGAACCTGCTATTTTCTGAATAGTAACATCCAATAATTGCAGTACTGTGTTGCTTTTCTTTATACACATAAAGCTAATAAAAATAGGAAAAATAGTGAATGCCTTGATATTGTAAGCTTGAGCTGAGCATCCTCTCCCAAGTTGCCAAATCCTGCCAGTGACAGGGGGTCCATCAAACTCACCGACTCACTGTTGCATTGAATCTTGCTGGTCTAGAAGAACAGGATTTAGAGCAACAATTGGAAGGTGATTTGCTTAAACCCAATTCTATGTTGAGATACACAAATCAACACTGCTTGGTCATTATTGTGCTATGTTCCTGCAGATCACACTGCTTTAAACCTGCGGCATTCCAAATTAACTTCACAAGATGGTAACACTAATACTTAGAACGTCAGTCTGCTAAGCATTTATATAAAAGTCAGGTACCTACAGAGAGATTTCCACTAGCAAAACATGCCAGGTGCAGAAATTTCTGCTCAGAGATATCTAGAATATAGCTAGGAAGTTGTTTCTGTGTTTGAATGTCTCAGTCTTTTCTGTTGAAGTTGTGTCAGTTGTGTAGTGTGTAAAATAATCATCAGCTTCATAGGCTAGGGAAAAACTTCAGGCCATTTACCACAAGTCCTGTTCTGTTTCTTTTTCCAGTGACTGTTGTAGCATTTCAAAGAAAGTGAAGCATCTGTGATGGGAGAGGCTGTGAAAAAGCCTACCCTGGCAACACAGAGTACCCTTCAGCTTGGATGAGAATATTTAAAGAAGTTACAGTAGGTGAGGTAAATCCCTATATGAGGTGTTGTGCAAAAATGATTTTCCACAAACCATTGAGTCATGATGGCTAAAAAAGAGTTACATTAACATTTTATTGTGAATTAATAGCAAATTAAGATTGTACATTCTGTCAGTTACCATGATTCTGCTGATGAGTGGTAACTCACTCACTGAGTAGTTATTTATTTAGGTTTTTTATCATCTGCTAGCATCCTAAATCTCTTTCTTGACACCTTTGAAAATGCTGGCCTTGCATCACAAATCCTCTAAAACCTGTTTTGAAACACTTACTAACATGAGAGTTCCCTGTTGATTTTAATGGGTTTTGGATCAGTCCCATAAATAATAGGGAAAATCCATAATTTCTTTCATATAGTTTATCACTAGGAAGCAAAGACAATTACCTTCAGACACAGTGTGCTTGTATTGCTTGGTCTTTAGCCCTCAGTTAGATGATGTTATTGTCTGGCATCAAAGCAGAGTTCAGAAGAAGAGAAACAAAACAAAATGAAAAAACTCATAGGAAAACATTTATTGAAGCACAGGATAATCTTAGATTCACATTTGTTTCACCACATAGACTTGTATAAGCAGGAATGTGTGTATTGCAAAGTCCTGAGCTGACAGGTCTTTCTAGGTTTCATATAAAATGAGAGATGCCAGGAAGCATCAGACACTTCCATAGCTTTAGAGATCATTAAATATAATTGTTTAAAATGTATATAAATGTTTAAAATGTATATAAAAACTCTCAAAACAGGCCTTTGGTTAGTTCTCCCAGAATGGAAAACAGTTTATCTTGTTTTCAGGGGTCTTCACTAGAGATTGCTGAAGAACTTTTTCTGCCTTCAGTGAGATCTGAGTTAAGACTGTGAGAAACAGTTTAAACTATACAAGAATAGTTAGAACAGATTCAGCACAAGTGTTGGAAGCGACCTTATGACGTGCCCTGCTGTCACTCCTTAAGTGCAGTTATAACACAACAGACATGGAAATTTGTCTTTAATATTAGATTGAAGACATGACGTGATACCAAACTGGCTATGGTGATATATTATTATAATAATTTCTGAGTCTGTCATTTAAAACACATTAAAAGTTATGTTAATTGGTAAGAAAAAAAATGATAAATGAAGGAAAAAAAATACACTAATTTATTATATCCCTATAGAAGTTCCAAAAAGAGAAAGAGAAAAAATGCACATTTCATGAGAAAAATTCAGACAGCACATTATTTACTGTATTCCCTTTGAATGTTTAAAAGCCTTTCTATTTCACCCAAATGTAAAGCAGGGCTTCATGTACCATTTGTGCTGTTAAGCTCTCTTGGTGGCAGTGATGCTGGTTTCCCTTCTTCCCTCTCTCCACACATAGGTGGTTCTTTAATCCTGGGTACTAACCTCAAAAGTATTTTTTTTTTTTATTTTTTTTTTTTTTTTGCATAATATGCTCATTGCTACAGGTATAAGAGCTTTTAACTGACTTCAGCAGCTGTTCACCCTGGGGACAAAGTGTGATTTACCTTCAAAGGTACCTGGGTGAGTATATATACAAAGCAATTCTGAAAACAGTGAGAAAAAGGAATTAAATCTTTCTGGAAATATTCACTTCTGGCTCTGGCAGCACACCCAAGGTGTTTCCCTGTGCTGTGCAATTGCCAGATTGCAGAGGAATGGTAACGCTGTGCTCAGAGCCAGGACCTGTTGACATCTTGCACATGCACAAGCTCCCGTTGACATGTGCTGACAGCCCTCCATGGAGGCACAGACAGGAGAGCTCATCCCATGCAGACAAAGAATTCCCAGGATAAAACTGATTGTGGATGGTCCTGAGCCTGACACAATTGGTGAGACCTGAGAAAGCCCAAGGCCTGGGGGAAGTTGGATTTGTATGCCCTGAGGAGGGAATGAAAGCTTTCATTAACTCAGCATTTTACTTTCTTTATTGGCTTTGCATTTTACCTTACTTAATTGGTTTTGAAATGTACAGATGCTTGATGATATGTTATTCATAAAGGATTAGTTAAGCGCTCCATCTGGACCTTTCCACAGCATAAAAATTTGGGTGCAACAGAGCAGATGCAGGCGTTGGCTTTCTGGGGCTAACAACCACATCTTTCTTTAGCCTCTCCAGGCCTTTCTAGACACTTATTTCTGTAAGTTATCCAGCTTAGCCCCCCAGATCCTTGAAACCAGTGCTGAACTGCCTAAGCCAGAGAGAGCACACGCTTTCTCAGTGCTTTCACTTCATGAGTTCTTTGGATTTGCACATCATCTTTCACAGGGAGGTAGGTAATGTTGGTAAAAAGACATGGCAGATATATGTAAATAAACAGGACCAAGGAATATGCAAGTGACCTGTCCTGGGAAAATCCAACTTCATAAATTGCTAGAGAAGACCCAGACACAGTCTCTGCCTCCAGCCTACCATCCCAAGCAAAGTTTTGGTGTGATTTAGGGGGTAGTGTCAGGCAGAAACTATTCCCAGCAGTCTCTCTTTTGAAGGGCAAGGGTATTTCCTTCATGTGAGCAAGACCTGTGCCACATCCAGCTAATGGATGTCTCACATTTTTTACTAATGTTGATATAGCCACAAGTACATTACCTCTTCTTCAGCTTTCTCACTTGATTTCTCATCAGCCTTCTCAATTAGTCAAAGTCTATGGTGTAAATGCAGGAAGTATGTTAAAAGAGGGAAAATAAATAAGTAAATACCAGGCTCTAGGACCCAAAGTAGTTTAGACACAGAGATGCATTACAGAACCCCGTTCTGACAGCTCATTTGGTGCCTCAGGGGAAATTTCACCCACACAAAATTAATAGATAAATGTTGCTTGTAACATATACAGTTAATCAAATATAAACCTGAAGTTTTCATTAAAGTAATTATTAAAGTAGTTTTCTACTTATCTATGCACTAAACATCACTATCCTAATACTTATTTATACTTGAAGATAACCATGTCAGCATCCCAGGCTCTCTATATAATCTCTATATAAATTAGGAGTCTGATAATTGCCAAAATGGAATACAATAATCACTTTCTGCAGAGCCTTGCAAAACCCTCTGTAAAGTAGGAATTATTTCCAATTTTGTGTCTACCTATAAATGGCCAACCTTTTTTCAAAATATTGTGTAATTTAGTATATCACATTAAATATACCTGATAAATAACATTTTGACTTTACATTTTGACTTTTGCCCCAGATCTAGTTTTCGCTTTCCTTTGTGTATGGACAGAACTGTTTTTTAAGAAGTGAAGTCATTGCATTGTTTTTATAGACTTAGTTCTTCACAATTCAAAGCAGCACAGCTTCAGGTGAGAAAAATAACCTGAAAAGACAATGAATAAAATTTAATGAATCATTATTATCACATTTGCAGTGAAATGTTCAAGAAATAATATAGATAAACAAACAAAAAGAATTCCTCTCAAACAGTCTGTAGTATCAGGATCTTATAATCTACTGCGTATATTCCTGAATAACAAAGACATCTTTGTGTGGTTCAAGGTTAAAAGCTTTGATGGACAAAAAAGTTCACAGCTAGACTACATGCAATATAATTGTTTTGGGTCTGCATTTTCTCATTAATGGGACTGAATGTCTTATGCAATGGAAGCAGAATATTACAGAAATTTTACATATAAAGGATATTATGAAAATTCATCTTTTTCCTTTTTTTCTTTTTTTTGAGTGGGGCTTTATAATTTTAGCAATGTATGCAAACACAGATAGAATATCTGGGCTCTTTTTTGGCTAGGAGACAGACATATGAGTCATGGAAAGCAAGATTTATTGATCTACCAGAAACTTTTAGTTTAAATTTTCTCCTGTCAAATTCTTTCAAAGAAACTGAATCTGCATGTAATTGCACATAACCATGAAAAGTGCAGGTTACTCTTTGACTAATTTAATTCACTGCCTTTCTGCTAAGTTTCTGGCCTGTGGCTTTGCTCTAATAGACACAAATCTTATGTTGACTTATCCAAGTCTCTCCTGTTTGATTTACTATTTTAATATACCAGTGATAAACTGCTACAATATACTCCTTGCAGAACTTGAATATACTGTCCAGTTACTGTCATATTGTCTAGAAATGTGAATTGACATATAGCCTCTTCTAAAAAATATGCATTGAACCAGACATTTGAAAAATATGTGTTTGAAAACTTCATGAAAATAAGAGTTGAATAATGAGATGAGTGCCTGATCTGTTAAACTGGTATTCAAGCAGCGGAGCTTGAAGGGAGAAGAACATCAGTGGCAAAGAGCAGGAAGAGAAACTCCTAAGATCTGGCTCCCCAGGAAGGGGACAATTCCATGACCACATACACTTGGAACACCGGCTTCACCAGAGTTTGAAAGCTCTGACATGAAGAGGTCAGACAGGAGTAGCTTGTTTATAGTAGGGGAGACCATCTGTAGGATCAGGAGTGAAACCTCAGCTAGAGCAGTGCTCACCCTGTTCCAAGAAATAATACTGAAAATTCCAGTGAGTTCTGGAGCTATAGATCTCATAATATCTGGCCACTGAACCCAGGACAGGTAGATTGATTATTTTGGCTGGGGACTGTCCCCATTTTCCCTATAAGTCTGCCAAACAGACTAGGCATTTCAGTGCTATGGTTTTATGGGAGTTTTGCTTGATGAATAAGGCTTTGTCTACATTCAAAAGGATCTGGCAATATGACGCATTCTATGGAGGTATTCGAACTTCTAGGGAAGCATTCATTTAGCCACAGAAACTGAGTGAATTTAGACACTAATATATGAGAAGGTAGTTTATTAAAAACTTGTCTTACGTCTTTAATTGATCAATAACACCTTAGACTTCAGGAAAACAAACAAACAAACAAACAACTGACAAAAAACCCTTCCCCAACAACCTAAAGCTTTGTTAATTCATGTTTTCACTAATATCTTCAATTTAAAAAGTACATACAGGTCTTTCTCCTGCCACAGCTCTTACAGAATCCTCGTTGGGAGCACAATATTTCTAGGTATACTAGGAGCATAACTCATTCGCTTTGCTCTGTGTTTGCAGTGATGTCATTTCTGTGCCCAGAACACTTCCCCCAAATTAAAGGAATCACAGAAACATACAATAATAGAATCATTTAGGTTGGAAAGGACCTTTAAGGTCATCAAGTCCAACCATTAACCTAACACTGCCAAGTCCATCACTAAACCACATCCTTAAGCACCACACTTACACATCTTTCACATAATTCCAGGAATGGTGACTTAACCACTTCCCTGGGCAGCCTGTTCCAATGCCTGACAACCCTTTTGGTGAAAAGACTTTTACTAATATCCAACCTACGCCTCCCCTGGTGCAACTTGAAGCCATTTCCTCGCATCCTACCACTTGCTACTTGGGGAGAAGAGACCAATATCTAACTTGCTACAACCTCCTTTCAGGTAGTTGTAGGGAGCGACAAAGATCTCTCCTGAATTCAAAACTTTTTTAAACCTGTGCAGGTTTTAATCCTATTTGTTCATATAGAAAAATGTTATAACCACCAGACTATAAAGTATAAGTGTTTAAGAGTCTACTGTACCCTTACATCAACCAAGTCATACACTCGAAAGGAGAGAACGGTTAAAAGATACCTCGATCTACTACAGGGCTTAGAGCACTTTGCTGGAAGTGAATCAGAGGGTTCTGCTATCAAAATTAATTATGGACTTGATCCAAGATTTATCTAGAATAAAATCTATAAATGACACATAAAGCTGAATTTGTGGACTCAGTACTGAGAACTGAGTACCTGAAGCATAGTGCTAGTGAGCTTGGGTTCCCTGGGGGTTATTTTCTCACCTTCATGGCCCTTTTTTTACAAAAACAAACAAACAAACAAACAAAAAACTAACTTGCTGTTGATTGAGTGTTGTAATTAGAGTAAATCATATTTTAAAAGGCCTTTTTTGTTAACAGAATAATGACTTCACTTAAGTTTTTGATGAAGGAATTGGAACAAAAAGAGATTAGAATTCTGCTCAGTGTAGCAATGTTGTAAAATAATGTGATTTGAGGAATCTCCAAATTTTGCCTGGTTTTGGATTTCTTTATTGGTTTGGTTTGGCTTGGTTTGGCTTTTTACTACTGCCCTTTATATTTAAGAAACTGTGTTCTCTCTCATTCAGATCCTTAACCTCGAAGGACTTTAAAAAACCCTGTTGTTCAAATATTCACACATAACCCTGTTTGCATGAGTGTTTGCTACCTTTTCACATTCTGGAAATACTCTTGTGAACAAATATTTGCTTGAACAACAGTTCGCTAAAGGTGAATAAAAGATCTCATGAACATTATCAAAGCAAATACATGTGGCGCCTGGTACACGAACATTTATGATCACATTTTTGTGGGACAGACCCAATGCTAACAGAGTTTCAGTACAATGTACAAAAGAGCACTTGTGTAGAATCAAAGATATGCATTACTTCAGCAAGCAGCAGAACATCATTGCCCTTGCAGAGTTCCTTGGATGATATCCTAGCCCTGCTAAATTCAAGGGCAACTCTTCTACTTTCTGACATAAAAAGTAATTCTACATGTGCAGGTATTATTCTATTCTTTACTGTCACCTTATTCTCAGGACACACATTCTCTTGTTTGCTTGGAGTGTTTTGTGAAAACAAGCAACAGAAACTAAAAGTGACATAAACTTTACCCAAAAACAGTCTAGTGCAGAGGCACCAAAGTCAGGAGAATAACTCATTCAGATTCAGGGGCTTCCAGCCAGCTGCTGACAGCCTACGTTGTATCTGAAATAGATTAGGAGTACGATTTATGGTGTAAGAACTGGGCCAGTTTTATTTTATCTCTTTTAATAAAGTTGCGTGCTCCAGAGGAAATGTTCAAATTCAGATATTAAGTTTCATCCAGACTAAAGGTAAGAGCTGAGAACTTGCCCTTGGAGACTGCATACCTAACCAATACAGTTAGAAATTAATGCATCATGATATCGTCTATCCCTGATAATGTTTGCAGTATTAGGGACGAACCTACCATGACTGATACTCTCCTTTGACAGCAGAGGGAGCGTTTCATCCAGTAACTCATTTGTCTCATCTGTTCTCATGAAGATCCTGGCAATAATTGACGAATAAATACCAAAACCTAAATATCTCTAACCAGACAGGTAGCCTGTGCTTGGATAACTGTAAAACAAAGTAAAGTAGCTGGAAAATCACACAATGAAGGAAAAGCAGAAGGTGTTAATGATGGAGATCAGAAACTATTCTTATGTTTGTTTTTTTTCTTTGTTGAGAGATAATTTCCAAAAGAGTAAGAATCTAAATTAGTGGATTTCCCTAATGAAAAAAGGAATATGAGGGGCCAAGCAAATATTAAAGAAAAAAAAAACAAAACAAAAAACTAACATGAGTAAGGAAAGTCTCCAGCTCTCAAATTTACTCTAAATTTTATTATGGTCTGCCTCCTCAGAGCTCCCCATGACTTTTTTTTAGACATATCTGTGCTGAAAAGACAAGCTATTTTGTTAGGGTGACAGTTAAAAACAGCATTGGCAACACAAATTTTAATGGCCCTGATAAGATTATAAAGTGAGATAGTAATTTGCTATTGTAGTAGTTACTTAAGGAAATATTTCTCTTTTCCAACAATGTCATGTCACTGTCTCCAGCAATATATGTTCAGAAATATATTTACTGAGTACATTAGCGAATAGACCCTGTACATTTTAACCACAGCACTAGCAGTACCAGCTATTCCATGAGCTTTCCTGACTGCAGAGTTTATTGATCACCTGAGTGATGCTTGTTTAGTTGAATACTCTTTTTATCTATTTCCTTAGTCTTTACTCAGGCAAACTCTGATACTTCAAAAGCAATTTTATTGAATGAGGAACATTTGCCCCCAGGTGAAGCTAATAACTTAAATTCAACTGCCTTATGATCTGATTAAAACAAGGCTGCATTCATATGTCAGGTTAAACCACAAAATTAAGAAATTAAAAAAATTAAAATCAGTGGGAATTTTGCCTGTTCAAAGAAAGGATTACAAACAAAAATAGTTTTAGGTGTTCATTAACTCGGGCTTCAGGCCTGAGTTACAGTTAGACAACATTTTGACCAGAATTTGCAGTACAGCCTGTCTTCAAGGGGTACATGTTTTTGATTACATGGAGAGCCTTGGGAGTATAGGGTTTGCTAGGTGATAAAATATTTTTTTTAGGTTTTAAAAGCTCCATACTTGATCAGAAACAAGCCAAAACAATGTCTAAGATGAAGCCAGTTAACTATAAATGAATTGTTACAGTTTGGTTAGAAATTTCATTTAGGGCTCAGGTACTCTTACCTATTACTTTCTTTTTGTAAGCTGGCTGCTTGCTCAGCAAAGGGAATGATGAGGTTGTACATGGATGTAGATACCTCACTGATACCTCCAAATCTCTCAATTTTTATATTCCTTTCTCTGTGTTTTTGTTTTGTTTTGTTTTTGTTTTGTTTTGGGTTTTGTTTTGTTTTGTTTTGTTTTGTTTTTTCTGTTATTTTATTCACCCTACTCTGGTTTTGATTTAACATTTTCTCCCTGTCCCGCTTTCTATTTGAATCAACTTTTCCTAACTATTGAGATGGTTGGCCAGGAACACATTTGAAACGAGGTGAATGTATCCCTGTAAGTATTGTAAATACTCTTAGTAAGTCTCACAATCATGTTGAAATGCTAGAAGAATTGTGTGATTTCTGAAGGGATGCCTTTTTTTCATCAGTATAGTGGTTTTCTAGATGCATTAGCCTACATACTCATGATGTTTCATTAAGCCAGTTTTTAAAGCTTAGATAACTCTACTTCTGACAGCCATTTGAACTACCAGAACAAGATGTATATTAAAAATTCCCTAAAAAAAAAAAAAAAAATTAGGAAGAAGAAAAAATGTTTGGATATTTGTTACTTGAATTTTGCAGGCCCTGTAGGACCTCTGTGGCTAGCCTTTAATTCCATATTTGTCCATCTTTACTCAAAATGAAGTGTGGAGAGGAGCTGTTTTATTTTGAGTAGGTGATATGCAGACCCTGAAATTTGTGGCAAGCACATGCTGGGCTATTTTTATTAAAGAAACTCCAGAATCCACGGCATGTTATGACATACGCTTATCTTTGCACATTCTTGGAGCTGAAATTGAAAGAAAGAGGACAATAAAGTCAGCAGCTGAGATACCTGTATAGAAAAGAGGCTACAACTTTCAGCAAGTGGTAGGAACAGGTCCAAGTCCTGTCCTAGCTTACACTTATTTGAGTTAATGGAATTGCACATGTATAAATGAGAGAAGAACTTGGCTTTTAAACTTCAAAAGGCTCAAAATAGCAAACAAGGGAACAAAAGAGAAGAAATTAAAAAGCAAACAACTCCATGTGGAATGAATCTGAGACATCCCATCCCAGTAAGACCGCTCAGCAGTCCATTCTATTTATTCAGATCAAATGCAGACTGTGAGATATATAGACTATGTGAGGATAGGGTGGGAAAGTGAAAATGTTCAAATAAAAGCATTACTTTGGCACTACTGCTGAGATTAATGTGGGTTATGAAAAGAGTGCATCTGAGACTGGTACTGAAACTCTCTATAATTAAGCAGGTTCACAGGGATGAACTTATTATGATAACCCTAATATTCAAGGAAAGAAAAATACAAAATCGAGACTTATATTTTCATATGAAATAATCACACATTTTACTGAAAGGGTTTAATTTAGATAGAGCAATGAGGTTTGAAAGTGAACAGGAATCTGCTTCCTTTTAAAAGGTAATAACAACAACAACAACAACAACAATAATAATAATAACAATAATAATAAACTGAAAAAGCAAAACACAATAATAACAAGGGGAAAAACTTGGCTTTTTCAGTTGCCGTTCAAGCTAAAAACTGCTTAATGAATACTTAGCAGTTAAGACCTACATCACCTGTGCAGGACAGGGAAGTGTAAGTAGTCCACACTCATGCACATATAGGTCTCTAAGGCTTCTCAAAGCTAAAATCAATTTGTAGGTCAAATCTGCAGAAAATCTGCTTTCTCAGTACAGTGCTGTGCTGAAATCAAAGGATCACTCTCTTCTTTTCCAATTGCTGGAGAGCAACTTCTGCTTCTGAAAATCTCCTTACAGTCACAGGAGCTCTGCCCTTTCCTTTTCATAGCTTAAATTGTACAAATCAGTCAATGGCATGAAGAGTTCAGAGGGGAAGGAAAGTGTCCAAGGCAGAATTGTACTCAAGGAAGACTCAGCTCCACTGTAGGGTACAGTAATCCTATGAAGATCATTATTATGCTCCAAAGGAAGCCTTTCAGTGTTCAACTTCTGTTTTTCAGCTGGTTCCTGTAGTGGTTTTTTGATTTAATGGAGAAAAATACACCCTTCCAGAGAGCTACTCATTGCTTCTGTAGCAATATCTTTACAGATCAGATGATTCACCTTCTGAGGTTCCTGTTTTCCATGTGTTGATTGCAGCGGCAGTCTAGGGTGACTCGCTTGGAGACAGACACCTCAGACATTTTAAGTGGGAGGAATGCACAGTTTTGACCTCAGATACTAAAAACTACCTCTCTGACACATACTTAAAGCTTATTATTTTGGTTTTGTTTTTCAACAAAAGTACACAGAAGAGTAGCTGATCTGAGGTATTTAGTAGTATATGTACAGGTTGGCTGTATTTTCTCACTTCTCATTAATTTCTGTGCATGAAGCTAATCTAGATGAAGTGGTTAATAACCACAGACCAAACTGGAGGTGAAATTACGTAATGAAGTTTATAACAATTCCTGAAGAGAGAAGAGCCTTCAAAGAGACTATATAGATAATCTTCCTTATGACTCACAAGAAAGTTGCTTAATCTGAGGAAATGTATAGCATATGTAGAACTTATTTATAATAGGCTCATCCTGTAAATATTTTAAAGGATGTTTCAGCTAACTGAACTTTAAAAACATCCTGTAAATATTTTAAAAGTTGTTTCAGCTAACTGAACTTTAAAAACATTTAAAGCCTTTCTGCCAAACTGGAGAGTTAGAACAAAGTTCTTTTTCCTTGAAAGGAAGAAATAATAATAAATAAACATGTTATCATCCTGAATCTTAGCTCTACCAGCAGAATATAATTTTGCTAGTCCATCAAAATTGGAGTTTTGTGTTGGTAATTTGAAATAAGACTGTTTTTCTGAAGCTGTGCATAATTTAAAAAGCATGACACAATCTGGCTTTTTTTTTTTTCCACAAGTTTGTAAAGGAGGGGTGGATATAAAAATTCAATTAAAAAAAAAAAGAGCGGGATATAGAGTTTTTAATGTCTGTGAGCATGTAAGTCATTTTAAACTGTTTGGATATGGGGTTTTTTTCCTTTCTATTTAAATTAAATGAAACACTGGTGGTGCCAGATTCACCACTCATATTTTCGTACCCTAATTTTATAAGGCAAACTCTTGCTCTGGTAAACAACCTTTATGTTCGGGTAGAAGCTAATAATGTCAAATTCTCTTCAACTTCTCAATCTTCCAGAACATGAATTTCATTGGAATCAGTCACACCGCTTCCTTCTTGTGAGGCTCTAGCTCCAAATCTTGTATTACTGGGAGTATTTGAATTATTATAAGGTTGTATAGAAGCTTCTTTCTCAATATTTTTATTTGGAAACACTTTGTTCTTTATGCTTTGTTAAATATTCTTTCAGGTAGCAGTAAAAGTATTTTCCTCGATGCCTCATATTCAAAAAAATCTGTGTTTCTGTTACTAGAGTGAATGTACCTTTTCCTTAAATTAAGAAGCTACTACAGTTGATAAAATGCCAATGCAGGTAACTGATTGAGAATCTTCAGTAAAATTAAGATGTGGTATGAATTTAAAAGCTAGTGTAAGGTACGTTAATTTAGTTTCCCTATATTTTTACTTCAGAATTTGGGTAAAAATTAGAAGTGATCCAAAGGGAGTTTTCTTATTTAGGGGATATCTGGCACAGTAAATCAAAGTAATAATAGTAGGGAAGATTTAGCTAAGTCTAAGGCTTTAATAAATTGTTTAAACATATCTTCGCTACTGAAAAAGGGAAATACATATAATCAGTGAAATTAAATGTCCTTCCTGCAATAATCCCAGAATGATTTAGTCTTTTATAGATGACAGACTAAATACACCATCCTTCACTTTAGCATCAGCTTAAAAGAGAATATTCACCAAACATCAATTTTTCACAAATAATGTATTAGAAGGGAGTGGTTAGTAGGTCGAGAGAGGTTCTCCTTCCCCTCTACTCTGTCCTGGTGAGACCACACCTGGAATATTGTGTCCAGTTCCGGGCTCCTCAGTTCCAGAAGGACAGGAAACTGCTGGAGAGAGTCCAGCACAGGGCAACCAAGATGATTAAGGGAGTGGAGCATCTCCCTTATGAGGAAAGGCTGAGGGAGCTGGGGCTCTCTAGTTTGGAGAAGAGGAGACTGAGGGGTGACCTCATTAATGTTTATAAATATATAAAGGGTGACTGTCACGAGGATGGAGCCAGGCTCTTCTGGGTGACAACCAATGCTAAGACAAGGGGTAATGGGTTCAAATCGGAACATAAGAGGTTCCACTTACGTTTGAGAAGAAACTTCTCAGTGAATCTGACAGACACTGGAACAGGCTGCCCAGGGAGGTTGTGGAGTCTCCTTCTCTGGAGACATTCAAAACCCGCCTGGACACCTTCCTGTGTAACCTAATCTAAGTGTTCCTGCTCAGGCAGGATGATGGGACTAGATGATCTTTTGAGGTCCCTTCCAATCCCTAACGTTCTGTGATCCTGTGATTCTATGAGCAAGAATATAGCTTTTCCATAATGCTACTAGATACCTTTTCAGTAAGACACAGCTTCTGTACTGCTTTATTGATTCATACTATTATCCATGGCTCTGAACACAAAAGGTATTACTCTGAGCTACAGGAGGTATTTCTTCTGTATTCCTTTTGTTTTTTTGTCAGACATACACAGTAGCAATGGGTTTTATATATATATATATATATATATATATATATATATATATAATGCACACAGTGACTTAATTGGTATTTGCATCATATATGTATCATTAACACTCCATTTTCTGACTTATTGTTTTTTTGTTAAATCTTACATTTCTATTTGGAAAATTATGTGCATCATTTGCCATGTTTATCTCTTTTTAAATTAAATATAGCAAAGCATTTCTGATAGTGTTGAAGAGATAACAGTCTAAAAGTAGCTTTCTTCCTGCAAACATTAAATCTTACTTCAAGTAGATACTTCTGCATTGGTGTGTATATTGATAGAAACTGATTATATGGTTGAGAATGAATAAAAATTCTGCTGTGGATACATCAGAATTGTCTTAATCTCTAAGACCAAATTAATTCTGTTGACATTGTAAAATTAATTAGGTTTATTAAATCTAGTGTCTCATCCTGACATTTACCTATTATTTATGGTTACAGCTTCACTGGAATTAAGAATGGTTGAAATAAATTACACTGACATCCTGGAAAGTACAAAATGTACCTCTTGGCTCAAGGGATAGATGATGCAATGCTTGCTATCATAAGGCCCATGCTAATCACTATGGATGGAATGTCAGCTTCAAGCACTTTGAAATCATTATGATAATTATTATTATTTTTCCATCTGGTCAGGTTAAAACAGTATGAAGAAACTCATGCTGATTTTAATCATTGCTAAGACTGGTGCAAATACACTAGTATTTATGGTCTTGCTCTATCTTTACTTCTCTTCATTCGTTTAGCATTGAAGGGGTAAAAGAAATCATTATATCAAAAAAAAAAAAAATCAAAAACCAGGCATAGAAGAAATTATTTGGTTACTGTTAGAATTAAAACACATTTTCAATTCAAGTTTCAATCGAAAAGTACTTAAGTATCTTGTAACTCTAGAAACAGATATACAAAGACTATTTGAAGCATTTTTGCCTCTGACACACAATGGTCTTGTCATACTTGGGAGCAAATAGCTTGGATATCCTTATTATTTAAGATCAGTGAGAGAGACAAGCAGAAAAATAGCATCCAGGAATGACGTTATATGCAAACTGTATTTTAATATTAAATTAAGGTAGTTGAATTCATATTTTACTACCACTAGTTTGAGCATCTGAGTGTCAGCATGCATTTTACCTACCAAATGAGATTGCTCACCTTCAGAGCATCCTCGTAAGCAGGAAATCCTTTACAGCAGACAGCTGGGTAAGTATACAGGAATTTGGTTAGTAGCCACATTTGGCCTGTGCAAAAACATATAGAGAAGATGACCACAGTGAGTCAGAGGAAGAGGTGAGAATAGAACAAAGATATCCTGGTTCTCCATCTAAGATCGTATCTGTTACAGGTGTCTTCTTACTAAATGTTTAAAATCTTTAAATGTCAACGTATCGTTAAAATTACATATTATAAGGATATTGACACAAAATCAGTGTAGACACAAAGACTACTTTTCTTTTTTAGTCTCTTTTTTTTAATATAAAAGGAAACCGTCTTTTTCAAATGTGTTGAAAAATGTTATAGTGATATATATGTGCATTTTCAGGGTTTTATATTCTAAATGTTATTGGGAAAAAAAAAATAAAATTTGAAAAAAATATTTTAAATGTGGACATATTCAATGGCAGACACTTCAATGCTGAAATGCTTGAAACTAATTCATACTGCCCTCAGGAGTTAGGTTCCAGATGTGATTTTTACTTTTGTGGGTGACCATTCTTCGGTGGGTGAAAGCTGCAGTTTGAAGACAACAAAGAAGGAGCTGCAAAAAATCAACATTGCTCACATGCAAGTTTTCAAACCTGAAGGCAGAATATTTCTTTTTTCCATTCATCTGTCTAGGCAAATACCTGGGAAGCTATCTTTTATAACCAAAAATAGAACAGAATATTTTGGCAATCTACTCAAGCCCTGTCAAAAATGTATATTTTGAAAGTTTAATATTAGTTACAGAGTACTACAGATTTTTTGTCCTAATATTAAATAAAAAGATCGTATGGGAGCAGTATTTCTTCCAGGAATTAATATAATGAACTCACCTTGAACTGACATCCATTAGATCAAAAATGCTCTACTGTAAGGACAAGGAAAAATGAGTGCTTTACCAAACAGTATGATCAGTGAAATAAATATTTTTCTTTCAAACTCAGATATATTTTTTCAACTAGTTAGAGCAGAAATATGTAATTAGGTTGAGAACGTCCAATAAACAATTATATCCTTGTCATATCAGAAGTATTTCAGAATATGATGAAAGTGATTCTCATTTTGTTACCAGAGATTTATCCAGACACCACAGTTTTAATGACTGCATATGAGTTGACTTCTGTCGTACTTGCTAGGACCAGCTTGTAGAAAGAGGAGACAGAAAAAATATAATATTAATTTTTATGCATTTAAGATCAGCTCTCTAAAATACTGTGTGACTAGTACATTACTCGTTGATCAAATTGAAAAAAAAATCTCCTTTAATGGTGACTAAGAACTAAAGTAGAAGTATATGTCCTTTTCTGTGGTATTTGTTGGCTTGCTAATAAAAAGCCATTTGTAGTCTGCATGTGCTGAAGTCAACATTCTTGGTTTGATAAATGACATCAGTGAAATTTTGGGTGTGCAAACCAGGAGGTCAGGTAGCTTGGAACAAAGTTCTTTTGTGTGCCTGGCTATGGCACATGGAAGGTATGCCAATAAAACTTGCAGTTTGTCCCGTGATCTCAGTCAGAGTAGAGCAGGTCGCACAGAGCTTTGCTGTGGCAGTCAGATTTTGGCATTTCAAAATAAAAGTAATCTTTATAATAATAATCCAGTGCTGGCACCAGTAAAGTATATTCAGGGATCTGCTATAAGTCAAAATTATGCAACGACTCACAAAGACGGCAAAAGTAGTACCTCCTTAAATGCCACTAAATATTAAATGTTATAGACTTTCCTATATTAATAGCCTTTAGTAGCAGATTATTTTGAAACACATCTGGAAGACTAATCGTGACCACACATCAAATAAGACAGGATATAGGATATAACCTGGAAGACTGCCTGGTCTTCCTCCAGTCAAATCTGATCCCCTGCTGTGGCAAGGAACAGCAGCCCCTCTGGTTTTCTGTGCTCTTCTACCTCCATGTTAAAACTAAGATTTTTAAACCACACAACTGTGACCAAAAATCAAAGGCTATTTTAATGATTATAACACTTTGTTCTTTTTAAATCCTTTTACTTGTGCCAGTGTGGGCTTTATCTTAAATAACTTGCCTACTACCTCCATTTTTTCTTTCTATATATTTATGAGTAGAAATTATTTCCTTTATTCTATTTTTTTCTGTTAAAAATCTCAGTTTCTTAAATGTCCTCATACATGATGGGTTTTCTTTCTTCCCTGATTTGCCCGTAGCCCTTCTTTGAACCTCTTCTGGTCTGAATTCACTATCTTGAAGAGAAATTTCCCCACAGAGGTTTTTTTGGTCATCATAGTCTCTCAGATATTGGATGGTAATTCCAGTCTTCCTCTGCAATGATGCTGATTCCTGGTACCTACTGGTTTGTATTAATGTGCTTTTAATCAAATTTAAAGTTTCTCATAAGAACTTTAAATCAGATTCTTCTAAAGTCTATAAAGTGAGAAATTCCATTAAAAGCCCTTTTTCAGCCAGATACTATCTTCTTCAATCACTGTCTT
Organism: Nesoenas mayeri; assembly: GCF_963082525.1. Taxonomy (NCBI): domain Eukaryota; kingdom Metazoa; phylum Chordata; class Aves; order Columbiformes; family Columbidae; genus Nesoenas; species Nesoenas mayeri. Next base: position 11,864,040 of record NC_137541.1, read on the forward strand.
CCTTGAGCCATCCCTTTGTTCAGCATTCAGTTCCTCTGCTAATCCCTACCTTCTCTAATTTCACAAGGAATTTCCTTTGTACTATTGTATCAAATCCCTTACCAAAGTAGAGAGAGACAACATCTGCAACAATTCTTTTGTCTTGGAAATGGGTTTCTTTATCAAAGAAGATACCTTTTCAAAGATCTCTAAGATCTGTCTTCAGAAAACACATGTTGAAGTTTACCTCGTTTATTATAGTCTCATGCCTTTAATTATTCCCTTCATTCACAGATCATTCTAATATCTGCATACAATTGAGAAATACATCTAAATTGATTAGTTTTTTTCTTCCACTACTTCCACTAGACACTATAATTTCTGAGATGACTGTTTCATTTGATATTCTTTGGTACTGGATCTGTGATTTCATGCACCAGTTGGTTTAGGATTCTGGAATGAATTTATTCTGGCTTACCATTTTGAGAATATTTTAGCTCTTTAGATTCTGTTGTTACTCAAGTGTTGCTTTAATTTTCACATTTTCTTTTTCTTTTGCCTTTGATTCTGTATACAAACATAATTATTCTCATTGAAACTTGATGTCAAGTTCATTTCTCTTCAGGTCTGTGACTGGGTTATATTCAGGTTCAAAGTCAGTGTATTTCGCAGCTCTTCCTCCTTTCTGCTTCTTCTGTTTTGTATGAGAGAAAAATAGAAGTTGTTTTAATTTACTGTAGAAATATGGAAATTCAATTAAGTACCAGCTAATCTCTAATTAGTGCTAGGTATGAATAATGAGACATTTTATACTACTTTGCATTCTCTTCTTCATTGTTAATTCCAGTAATTACTATTCTTCTCTGTCATACACACATTCAGCCTTAGTAACAACTTCAAATTTTCTTTCTGCTTCATTATTTCTGAGTTTTGACAGATTTACTTCTGTCTGAAAAGTTTTATCCATTACAATTTAAATCTTTTTTTCACAGTCTGGTTTCCTGTCTTCGATATTTGTCTCCTCTTCCCTGTTTACACTGACCTGTCTCCCTATGATCTCAATCAACCTAAAGGAAGGGTATTTTCTGGTCTCCTCTAGATATATTGTTCTTGCCTTCAATTCTATATACATTACCAAGCACCTTCTCTGCATCTCACCTCCTTTTATTTGACCTGTCCTTTCTAATTTTATTGTCCTATCTTTGCTCTCTTTACAGACTAGTTTATTTTTAACCCTTCCTTATTTTTTACCTTTTTTTTTCTTCTCCCAACACATTTTTCCTTACAAATCCAGAGTTTCTCTTTCAGGTCATTGTCTTAATTGTAGCTGAAAGACCACTTTTTTTTTTTCTTTTTTCTTTTTTTTTTTTTTAATATATATAATAATAACAGTGAAATTGTGATAACATGAACTTCAATGCAGACTTGTTGCCTTACAGCATGTCTGAAATCACTGGTGAATTAAAGTTGTCTGAACTAGCTACATTACAGCCTCTATGGGTAGACTTATCTAGACTAATACCAGACCAAAAATAAGTTTCTGTTTTCTACATCTGTTACAGACACAGGAAACACATCACATAATTTCTCTTACCTGTGTTCCTTCTTCTTTTTCTTCAAGTGCTCATAAATATCACTTGTCAAATTACAACATTAAGTCAAATGATATAAAATATTTGAGCATGACTCCACAAGAACTGGGTGGGAAAATGTGTCTGTAAGCAACTTTAAGTTTTAAAAAATATCCTTCGTAATTAACAAGCGAACCTACAGACCTTTTCAAAATAAAAGCTAGCTCACAACCCTAGAATAGATACAGGAATTAGGAATATCAGTAGAAGTAAAAGGCTTGTATCTCTACTCTGCATGTGAGAGATGTGAATACGAAGCACCCATTGATCAGGTAAATAAACTGACCTCCAGGAAACAGATTAGGGAGCACTAAGTTTTATTCTTGAATTGAATGATAAAGAGAGAACAAATTTTTGATTAATGTTGAAATAGCACTTCCCATTCAGTCCTAAATCTAATTTTCCCCAGTCCAGATGAATGCCCTTATTACATCTCTATAAACACAGAGTAAATATTTACTTCTCTCTTCTCCCTCCCTCTGTCTCTGGGAATATGGAGTTGTTTATGAAAAGTGGGACAGCACCACCAACATAAACTACAGTAAACTCATCCAAGAAAAGCCCCAAATCGTACTCACATAGTGATTCAAGTCCTTGGTCTGAAAAACACCAGACAATTTTTTATGTTAAGTCCTTACTCACTTAACCAATAAGTAGTTGGAATTTCCTTCCCCTCATTTTCATTTTCACCCTCTCCTTTCTTATTTTACTCTAGTACTACTTCTGACAGACATTACCTTTTGGCTCAGGGTAGACTTTCTGAAAAAGCCTGCTATTCGCATCACTATGTTTCCTTGGGAAGGATCAGCTTTTACTAACTGGTATTTTCTGTCAAATTGTTTTGGTGTAAAATCCCCCGTCAGAAAAAGCCTGAATAACTGAATGAGACTATTGTCAATGAAGTTTACTTACATGATTTATGATTGGCAAAACTGGGTTGTTTGGCAATTTTCTGAAAAATATTAATTTATTATTAATGAAGTCAATTAGTTAAGTGAATATAATCAATAAAATTTGTTAAGGCTCTGCTGTAAAGCACTCAGATTAGGAAAGTTTACAAATGCAATTGCACTTGTTATTTTGTTCTGGTTGTCCTATGTGTATTCATTATCATGTAGTCTTTAATTATATAATCTTATGTTATTTATTCCATGCCTCTCTTTGTGCATAGAATGGGGAGTGTGTGCTTCCTGAGAAGCTAATCAGCCTTTTGTACACAGTGTGTAGTGTTTACTATGTAGCCCAGGTTAAATTTGCTGCAGAAAGTGTAGGAGCTGCAGTAAATTATTAAATTCGGTATGTGCTTGGTCATGGCATTCCTCACGATGGCATCCCTGGTGAGGTAGGTGGCTGAGGGAAACAGAGGAAGGTTGGAAAGCTTGAAGCACACAGTAAATAAAATTAATCTATTCATTTGAGGTGTCTATTAGCTGTTTTTTTATGGTATATACCATGATATAGCACTGTAACTGTTCAAAACATACTATGATGATCAGCACATTTCATACCAGAAAATAAGGGATGAACTCAGAGAAATAAATTCAGGGAACACACAGCTAGTGACATCTCAGACAAATCTCACTGAAGTAGGATTCTAACATTGACAGCTCTGAGGCAAATGCAGCCAACAGGTTCTCAAGACAAAGCTCAACTACACTTTGTTTCCCATACTTAATCTTTGTCATCCAGTACTCATCCTGCACACCTGTGGGAAACAAAGTCAGGTTGCAGCATCAGTATAGAGCTCTGACTGAGTCTGTAATTAAATTGATTCAGTGCACTGACTAATATATGGCAACTTTTTAGAACTTAAATATGTGATTACATGTAAGACCGTGTCATACTGAGATTTCACCAGAAAACCAAACACGGGAATTTCCTCATTTGGTATTTTCTTAATTTGCAGCCCTAATTCTGGTCAATGAACTGGTTAGAAGATGGAAAACTAATAGTCAGTTTTCACAGTAATAGGAAATAACTAGTATAATCCTTCAGAGATCTGTGAAAAAAACAGTGTTGTTCAACACAAATGTTTTGGAATGGAGGAAAATGACAAGCTGACAAAATTTGCAGATGTTTGGGACACTTAAAGTGAAAGCTGACAAGTTTTGCCGAAAAAAAGTTTTAACCCCAGGTATCTGGAGGAAGAATGTATAAAAATGTATAAAAAACCAGCCCAAACTTCATTTGTTCTCAAATTAAATTAGTCTGGGCTGGGGGGTCCTAGGTTTAAAATAAATAAGAGAGATATTTACCTACATCAATATTTATCCGTATGAAATAATTTTAAATATTGGAATTTGCTGCAGAAGTCTGCAAGTGTTAAAGACTTACACAGTTTCAAGGTAAATTTGCATGAGTTCAGGGAAGAGAAATGCCTCAAAAGCTACACCAGAACATAGAGTCATCGCTTCTGGCACAGAAAGTACCCAACACTTGTTAGACACTGTTGGATGGAAGTGTCATGCGTACTACCACTGTTCTTATAGTGTCCTGTGCCTATGACCTGCTTCAAATAATAGCATATTGGGACAGAGGAACAGTGCAAATATTATATTCCTTTTGTTCCTGGTATGCTCTTGTTCTTGGGTGTGAGTTTATGTATGTGTGTGTATGTATGTATATATATATATATATATATTTAAAATAGAAAACACACAGACACATAAATGTTTGCACATACAAAAAATGTGTAAGCTTTTTTGAAAAGACTCGAGGTAACTAACTCTGACTCAAAAAAATGTAAAACAACACACAAAACCAGTTTATTATTCTAAGTATGGATATATTGTGTGGCTGAACCTTCCCATGATAAGAAAGAGATATTTTCAAGACTAAAAGAAGCACTTCTTTCCATCAGTCAAACAAGATATCATGTTTAGAGATGTACATACTGGTACAAGTGCTCAGTTTCTATAAGATGTCCTCACTTTCAGCTGCATTTAGCCTTTGACTTAATTTTTGATCTGTCAGTTGTCTGTTAGCTCCTAAACTTGTGCCATTGCTGACCCTTCATCTACTTGACCTTTATTCTCACAAATTATAGGAGGGCATTCACAAATCTCAGAACAAGAAGTGGGACGTAGCTCCACTAACAGGACTCCTAACGAGAAGCTCTGCTGTATCTTGTCACTCATGGAAGAAATAAGATTTAGACTGGATACTGTAGCATGTGTTTTGGCAAACAAACTTAGCGGTCCGTTGTGACTATACCTGCAGGTACCAAAAGAAACAAAAATTGAACATCTCTGAATCTTGTTTTTTGTAAAAAACAAAACAAAACAAAACCAAAAACCACCACCAACAACAAAAATCCCACAAACTAACAAAAATCCCACAACCAAACCAAACCAAACCAAATCAAACCAAACCAACCAACCAACAACACAAAAAAAACCAACCCAAACCAACCAACCAAACAGACTCCCCCGCCCCCAGTTAAAACACCTTTGGGACAAGAAAGTCCATAGATAAGTTCCATAGTGCATGTAAGATAGTAGATATACTCTGCAGTAAGATTATTTTCAATTTTAGCAGTTGACAAACTGACCATTTCAATTTAGAGCAACAACTTACAGTGCTATAATGGAAGACTGATTTAATGAGGCTCTGAGTCTGTTTTCCTGCCTCTGATTTCAGAGTCCAATAGGGAGATGAGATACTATTCTCCAGATACTTTTAGAGAAGGCAAGAAGTAACTAGGCTAGAAGTAACTGCATAATGAACCTTAATCCTGTACATTCACATCAGCAGGATCCTACCCAAGAGGAAGCTGTGATTTCCTCTCTTTAAAAGGTCACCATAAATATAGCTCTGAACTGGTATTGTGAGATGGTTATTGCATAGTCTTTTGGAAATGAATTATTATTTTACATAAAGAGATATCTTCAACATGTAGCAACGCACTAACGTATGCAGATTTTAGATTACCTAAAATCTTCCATAGAGTTCAAAGTCAAATCCCACTTAAGGAAACAATTTTCTTTAGTTCTAGCCATTCTTCAGTGCTGAAATTCATCAGAGTTTGTGCCTCTGCAAATGCACAGACTGCAAAGGTTCACATTAGCAAATAATTCTGTATAATAAGTAGATAAAGACCCTATAGCTACCAGAAATTACAGTTTTGATGGATATGAGCATGGCAAATTGCAATTTTTTTCCTCAGAGATCCCCTTTTTAAAAAAATGGATACAAATTGTATATAATTTGCTTGTGTTTTCTAGTATAATTTTAATTTTCATTTAACTTTATAAGTTTTACTTGTTAAAGGAAAGAAAAAAGGAACCAAATAAAAACATATTTCTGCTGCAATAACATGGAAACTGAGCATTGTGATTTCTGCACCATGTGCATTTTATGTTGAATTAATTATTGCAGAACTACACTAAAATGAAAATAAACTAATTTGAAAAGTTCCATACATATTATATGAGGAAAAAACTGTCATTGATCAACTCCTTTTAATAGCTATTTCTTCTGTCACCTTGGCATAAAGCTCTGTTTACAACTAATCCTGCTTAAAGTCCTTTCATTCTTCTGCTATCTCACAGGTTTTCAGTAATGTTACCTCTTTTTATTCAGTGAAGTATATCCTAGTTCAATACATAAGCTGGTGGACTATAGAACACTGTCTAGTAAGAAGATCTACAAGGTTGCCTGGCTTTCTTGTATGCACAAAATCACGTATCATTCATATTCAATGGAATTTTGTGAGCATAGAACACCCAGCATTTAATATTTTGTCATTAATAAGTCACTGCACTGCCAGTCCAGGGGTCTCTGGGCTGTTACTCAAGTGCTCTGCAGACTTCTCTGAGATATCTGGATGGTCAAGAGGTGAGCAGATCTAGGAGCAGGGCAGCATGTTCACCATGCACATAGAAATAAAATGTAAATAGCTGAAGTGACCTATTCACATGTTATTTCCACCCCCCTTAAAATCACTTTATAATGTTATTATGTTAATATAATAGGGATCTTTGATGACTCAGTGCCACAATTTTTAGGCAGACAGATATACGGCAAGGGCCTTCCATCCATTAATGCTTGGCCATTATTTGAAAATGCACATCACTACACATTTGCTCAATGTTATGGGCCAAGACCTCTGCACCAGTGACATAGTTTATCTGTTGAGATTTAAAGGCAGATTAAGCTGTCATTTGTGGTGCCTCTGCCAGAAAATAATTCCTGTGTGATACAGTCAGTATACACTCTTCCGTCTCCTGTGATCTTGTTGGCTAGCAAGTACAGAATTACCCCTGTAGCAGGCCACCGGCTCTGCATTAAGCTGAGGAAAACTGCAGACCTGGGACCATCAAACCTCAATTGTTTGGACTTGGCTTGCTTTTCTGTAGCTTGTTTAGCTTTAACAGCAACTGATTAATGACCAGGTGGCTGTTATTTAATTTTAGTTTGTTTAGCGTTGCATGGTTATGTGATGCAATGCCTATTGTTGATGATATAGGTAGGGACAAGTTGTTATGCTATATGAGAGTGAACGACTTCTGCAGTGTAACTATGACACAACTAAAAGGAGGGCAGATCTGAGGTGACAGCAAAGGCCTTGAACATTTGGGCAAAGTATGATACCAGTGGTCCCAGGACTACCAATAACTCACCAGTAATAAGCTACTGAAAAAAACTGCAAACTTAGTAGCTGGACAAAAAAGGATTTAGGAGGAAAAACAGACAAGAAACAAGTATCCAATATATACAAATTGAAGAAAGAGCAGAATGTGAAAACATAAAAATGTCAGCAAGGGGACAGGAATAAGTCATCAGCATTGTGCTCTTTCTGTAAGAGAAGGAATTAAACCCCATAATTAACAGCACGCTCTCCTAGCAAAGATTTCAAGGAGCTCGTGAATCCTTATAATTCCCACCGATTGAACCATTGACCTTTGGCTTCAGAGAGCAGTGCAAAGGTGAGCCTAACAATACAGATAAAAAGGAGTTGAGAGTGAAAGGTTTGTCTGAATAACAACTTTTGAAATGTATTGTTAACGAGATTTGTTTTCTATTTCAATTTTATTAGCATCAATGTACTGGAGTAATAATATTTTTTTTGTTGCATTTTGATTATTTTGTTAAAGCTTTCAATTTGGCTAACAGTAAATTCTTGGCTTCACACAGAAGGTGTGGCCCTCTGTCAGCTATAACAAGATCTTGATTGGAACACTGCTGAGATATAGGATATTGGCAATTTGTTTTCTACCAACAGTGCCTGGCTTCTGGAAAGCGAGTTGGGAACTCACGCAACAGTTGAAATTCAGAATAACTTTAATTTGCTGGCAATTGTTTATCAGACCAGACCAATACTGGTCATTGACAAATCCTGGAATCACCATACCAGAGTCCTGGCTTATTTTTAGGACAACTTAATTGCCTCTCTGACACAACTTGTTGTAACATGGGATTCTATTACTTTTGAAATGTTGCCTATACTGTGAAATTGCTATGAGGTCTTTCAGATTCTCCTGGAAAACAAAACAAAAACACAAACAAAACCAAAACAAATAATATTTCTTTTTGAAAAAAGCTTTTTTTTTTCCTGTCTTCCTGTATTATCACAAATGTTTTTCTTTACAAAATAAACTACATAATTATACCTATATATTTTACATCTGAAATTAATATAAGATGTTGTGGCTGGAACAGTTTCGTATCTTCTTTATAATAAATTGTACTGAATACTTATGAAACTGCAATACAGTGACTTCAAGTGAAGATATTGAAGCTATAGGGCATTTTTTTTCAAGCAACAACAGTTAAGTTAGAGCTTATGGACTTTTGTGGGGGAGTGGCTTTTCTAAGAACTTTCCATTAGGGAACTGTTTTTAAAGGCAGCAATAATGGCTTCACTGGACTTTAAAAATCTTATTGCCCATAGTATTTAATAAGCATCTTACAGTGGTGTGTTTGGCTCTAAAGGTGTTCTCTTACTTAAACACTGATTTTGTGGGCAATTTTAAGAGATTATTGACTTCAGCATTTTATATACTTCAACTTTACAATAAATGCTCTTTAGAGTTATATATGTTACCTGGTAAATGTGATAGTTGTGACTTTAACTTCACAAAGCTGAAATTTGTCCATTGACTTGAATCAAATCAGTCATGAAGTTCACAAGGAAGAATAGGTTCCTGGTGGATATGTATGGGTTTATTCAACTGAGTCTAAAACCAATATATCTGAATTTTCCCTGAAATTTGAAGGAATAAGAAAGGAAAACAATATAATTGAAGAGCAAAACTAAAGCACCAGAAGTGGCAAGCTAATTGTGAAAATGGAAGAAAAAGAAATAAAGTGGATAAATTACTCCCTTTACCATTAGGATTCTAAATGCACTCAGTAGTGTCTCCTCCAGAAAAAAAAAAAAGCAGCCCTTGGAGAAATTTGACTTTACTTGACATAATAAAAAGTAATGAGGTAAAAATAAAGTAAGACTCCAGACTGAAAATCAAAAATCTAATTCCTCAACTATAGACTTTTGGTTTGCACTACGTAGCACTAAGTCAGGTTTTTATTTGCTTTTTAGAGTTTCTTAGGGGAAACTCTGACAATAGGAAGTTAGTTTGAGTTAAGAAAGAACAGATTACAGTTGCCTTGGTCCACACCCTGCTTGCACAAGGGAAAAACAAAAGTCAGCAAGGGTTTCCAGTCTATAAACTGTCCCTTTATGGTAAAGAAAATAGATTGGTATGTGGTTTTAAGTGTTTTCAAGTGTAGTCCCTCAATTTCCGTTCTAAGATAGCTTCCTCTTGACTATGGTAAGTAGTGTTAAGATGACTTTGTGCTCTGCATAAGCCAAAAGAGTATTAATAGTGCAGGTTCAAGGAATTAATACAAATTAATTATTTTGATATGGATTTGGTTCAGTATTAATGATACATTTTGGAAAGTTTAAATAGGTATGATGAAATCTATGAGCCATTGTCTGTGCTAATTCCATTTTGAGACTACTTACTTGGTGTGAAGAACACAATTAAATTCAACATCTTTGAAAAAGTCAAGGTGAAACTGATTTGGTTTTGTAGTGGTTCACACAACAGAGACTTCTGATTGTTTATGAAAAAACAGTGATTGAGTTCCCTGCAATAAAAACACACAGACTAGTAAATTACAGGTTCCTCTGGAAATCACGGGTGTACATCAAAGATCTGCTGGTAAGTTCAGTAAGGTATGGAGACTTTTTTTACTTTTTTGGTAAAAAGCATGATGCTTTCTGGCTTCGATTTCTGCATATGTGTTAAGAGTTACATTTCCTAGAATGAGCATAATCCCCCAGAAGGGCAAAAATATAAAATGGTAACTTCACAGTTTTAGTGGACAAATTCTTCACACATCCCTATTATCCTTTGGAATATGTACTTTTTTGTTTATTTGTTTGTTTTTGTTTATTTTAGTGCACTTTTAATTGGTACTGCTTTTCCCACCATTTTTTTCCTAAAAAGCAGGTTACTGAAACATAAGTCCAGATTTTAATAATCTGGAGATGAGCCAAAAAAAGTTGTTGAATGCATAGATTTTGATCAACTGACAGGAGAAAAAGAGCATTGGGTATAACCAGCATTTACTCTAAGTGATATTGCATCGCTTAGAAATAGAAAAAGTTGAAAATAAGCCACAATGAATGTCCCTTAATTGTATTTTGTTATTTTTTTGCTGATGCTCTCTGTGCATAACTAAGAGAGTTGTGGCACCTCTGTGAAACATCCATGTCAAGTCACTAGAAGCAAATTGAACCTACTCTCCCATTGTCCCACTTTCAGCTGGGATAGAGTTAACTTTCCTCATCGTAGCTGGTATAGTGCTGTGTTTTGGATTTAGTATGCAAAGAATGTTGACAACACACCCACAAATTACATTGTTGACAATACAACACAGGTTGTTGCTAAGCAATTTTTATACCAAGTCAAGGAATTTTCAGTGAGGAGGCTGGAGATGTACAAGAAGCTGGGAGAGGACACAGCCAGCCCCAACTGGCCAAAGGGATATTCCCTACCATATGACATCATGCTTAGTATATAAACTAGGGAAGAGTTAGCAGAGGGTCACTGCTTGGGAATGGCCTGGGCATTAATCAACGGATGGTGAGCAGTTGTACTGTGCATCATTTTTTTGTATATTGCATTTTTTTTTCTCTTCTTTTGCTGTCCTATCAAACCATCTTTATCTCAACCCATGAGTTTTACTTTTTTTCGAGTCTCCTCCCCATCCCACTTGGGAGGGAGGAGGAGTGAGTGAGCAGCTGTGTGGTGCTAAGTTGCCAGCTGAAGTCAGATCACGACACCCACCAATAATGTAGTTAGATAAAATGGAAAACAGAAACTTGGGCAACAATTACCTTGAATTTTCTGGCTGTACTGTAAAAAGGCATTCATGCTAAATTCAGGCCTTAGACTCAACGTACCTCCATGTAAATGTGAACTCTGAATACTGAAAATTTATTGTAACTGTATTAGTGGTTTATACAAGTTGTAGCTTCTCTTCCTAAACTTCTGCTTCCTAACCAACCCAGGCAGTGGTTGATCTGTTGAGCATATATAATCTAGGTCTGTTTGGTTTAGATTTGTAATGTGTTTTTAATGCAGTGGACTGTAAGAATATAAAGTAAGAGAGGTATGCAAAATGATTTCTGTAATGCTACTTCATTATATTAGCCTTTGAACACACTGAAAGGTCACCAAGGAACATGATGGAAAAGAGTCTCATAATACACAGAGGGTATGATTGATGTATCATGTTTAGAATATAATCTGAAGTACATGAGATTTAATTTATTCCATTACATACAGCCTAAAGTTTGTTTTCAGTTTGATCCAAAATAATGAAAATAATGTTTCACTTTGCAGCTGTTGTTGGTTACTGTAATCCACAACAAAATTAAAAGACACAAGTGGATCAAATCAAGGTATTGGAAAAATAGCTCGTTTACAGTACAGCAGTACAGGCCAGCGTATGCATGAGAAATATGTTAACCATGTTGCCTTTCCCCCTTTGCTCCTAGAAAGGAAAGGTTATGATTAATAGCCTAAATATCAACAGTTAGGCCCACTCACCATGCTATCTTATCTCACTGTCTGAAATGGCATGTGGTGTTAATGTGTTAAATATGATATCTTACTTTCCTTGTGACCTGTTTTCTAAGAAGTGACACACGTATGCACACACATATGAAATGTAGTCAGCCTGTTATTTTTTTACACAAAGCCTAATACCTGGGGTGGGTGAGGTTCTTTTCTTCTGGAAAAAAAGCTGGGATGTGTATGTAACATATAATTTTTCTTGCTCCTCTGGCTATTTTTGCTTTAGAAGATCTCCATCTTTCTGTCATCATAATAGTTTGGACAATGAAATACTCTCCATATCATAAGGCTTTTTTGAGTTGCAAACAATAGGAAGGGTGAAGGTTCAAACAAGTTCACCCTCTGCTCTCTCATGTGAAATGGAGGGAGATTTTTTTTTATTGGGTCCACAGGAAGAGACAAAGGATTAAATGTGCTTTTGAACTTCTGTTGAAACACAGGATGTACTTAAAGGTATTGTACATACAGATCAAAGCACATAATTGCTAGCCTTTAGTCAACCAAAACTGCCGCTGAACCTTGTTTCTGTAAAGGCAGAAATTCTGTTTCTCTGTTTGGACCTAAATATTTGGCCTTGAATATTATTTGCTGCTTTTCATTCAGAAATATTCCATGAAGCTTCTTCTCTGCAGCTAGCTTTGTGGTAAAGGCATGCTGCTTGAGAGAAGTTGCAGAGAATTAGAAAGCGAAATCTTTAGGAATAAATCAGCTTTGTCTTAGGCACTGCTGTGTATGTCCCACACACTGAGATACCTGTTCGGCATGCTACGGTACCATACATTTGCTTGAAAGCATTTAATTTTCCTGATATTTTCTCAATTATTTATTAGTTGGTTACCTCACAGAGATAATTTCTTTTAATATTAGTTAGCAATCGATTCGTTGTTACAGAAGACTTGGTGCATTTTGCTTTGTTTTGGGGTGTGGGAGGTGCCATTTCATGGACAAATTGGTTTAGAGTCTCCTATCTTGTTGACACCAAGAACAGAGGATCAGAATTAATATTCTTCTACAAGTAGTTTGTCTTTCCCAGCAACACTCCGGATATATGAGCATGGCACGATCTTCTTCTTCCATCAGTAGACTGCTTCACCTGGTATTAACAGTTTTCCTCCACAGAACAGACTTTTCTGACTTCTCTGGGTCTCCAGAAAATGCTGCTGATCAAACAGCATTAAAGAAAAAAAAAAGAAAAAAAAAATTACTTGCCTGAAAGTTCAATAATCCATTTTAATAATCTAAAATTACAATCAGTTTTTAAAATTGTCATTTTACATTTGAAATGAGCCCCAGAAAAATATTATCTTCGCTTACCTTCTATTTATTGAGCTCTTTGGAACATGTTTTTGTGTTTAGTACTTCAGTTTTGATACACAGCACTGATAGAAACATCAGTTAAGTAGACTTCTTGGTTCAAAAGGCTGTTACTCAATGGCGGAGTTGATACTGGGGTACATATTCTTCAACGTCTTCACCAACATCCTGGATGATAACTTAGATTGCACCCTCAGTGAAAGCTTTGGTGATGTGCAATTATGGTAACAGATGCTTCAATACACAGAGACTTTAATGATTGAACCAACGCAAACCTAATGAAGTTCAACATGAAGGATTGCAAAGCCCCTCACCTGCGGCAGAATAATGCCATGCATCAACACAGGGGAATGTAACAACCCTGCTGAAAAGTACCTCAGTGTTATGGAAGATGACAGGTGAATACAAAGATGACAAATAAATAAACAAATCACAAATTATGTGGATTGCATTCTGGAATACATTAAAAGAAGCATGGCAAGCATGTTGATTTCCTTTAGTGATGATGAATGTGGTCACTGGTCTAGGCTCTCTTTTTCCAGAAGTATGTCAAGAAACTGGAGAGAGTCCAGTGAAGAGCTACAAAAGTAAAGCTGAGAGAAACATGCTTGTCTAGTCTGGTGAAGAGGAAGCCATGTGGTTGTCTAAATGTATTACTATTTGAAGGCTGTTAGAAATATGATGGAATCAAGTTTTCTCACCAGTTTCAGAGGCTGTAGCAAGGCCCACAGACTGCAGCTGGAGAGAACGAAACTGAACATCAAGAATTTTTCACTGAGAACAAGTCACCCGCAGAGGTGGAAACTCATGGAGATTTTCAAGATAGGGTTATGCAAAGCCATGACTGACCTCCTTTAGTATTGTTGGTGATAGTCCTTCTGGAAATTCAAGTAGGACTAAATCTCTGATTCTGTGGTTATTTTCAAGACATACTTTGTGCTTGTTGTGCAATGCCATAAATACAGGGATCAGTGTGCTCCAATAATTTGCCGCAAAATAGTTGATTGGAAGAAGGGGGGTGGTTTATAAAGTAGCACATTGCTAATCAAAATTACCTAGATGTCAAATGTTTCTCGAGCAGCTCTTAGTTTGACAGAAGGGCTATAGAGGCCCATTTTTGTAGACGTAATTCCTATGATTTGTCCTGCCAAATCAAGAATAGCAATAGGAATTCTGGCTTGCAGAACTCACTGAAACATGCAAAGATTTAATCTGTCCTAATGCACCCTCACCTCACAAGTCTCTTAGGGAGGTTTTCTAAGAGGAAGGAGGCAATTAGTTTGTAACAAACTTCTAAGTTCAGTCTGTAACTGTGTAGTACAATTTGCCTCCAAACATACATTTTTAGTGGGCCAGGATTCAAAAACAGAGGTGTGGTGATTATAAGTATGTCTCTCTAAGGTATTATAAGGCATAAAGTACAGCCAGGAGACATTCATCATACAATTATCTCAGGGTTTTGGTTTCCATATTACTTTATGAAGTGTGTTTTAAGAAAAAGTCAGATTTTTTTTTTTTTTTTTTAATGCAGGAGTGATTCAGTGCTCAATTGAGAATGTTAAACAAATTTTCTCGCTTCTGCCAAAGACCAGTGCTTTCTTTCAAAGATCATCACCAAATGAGGTATTTTCTTCATGTGAATACTTGCAACAACACTGGAGTCATTATTCCAATTATTAAAAGCTTAAAAATATTTTTTTGATAGTTTCCTGTAAATGTCACACTCAACCTCACTTAACTAAAGATTATGCTCTGAACTTCGTATTTTCTTTTCATTTTTATTTTTGTCAAAATTTATCAGAAAACAATGTGTTTCTTCTAAATCCTTAAAAAAACAGACAAAATGTTGCAGTGCAGTTAGAAGATACTTCAGAAGTGTTCCTTCTGCATATATATATATATACTGTCTGCTCATATACTTTTCATAGACCCAATTATAAATATCAGTGGACAGTAAATGTCAAAGAGTAATGTTGTGAATTTATTAGAATGGCTGAAAGGGGCTTGACTTTGCTAATTACTAGGTGAAGGTTTATGTCTTGTGAGGTCGGATAACAAGATCATAATGGTCAGGTGAAAATATGCCTGTGAATGTACATGAAATGGATACTGAGTACAAGTTTTGGGGGTTTGGGGTGGGATTGTTTTGGTTTGGTTTTGTTTTGGTTGGTTGGATGGTGTTGGTTTTTGTTGGTTTTGTTTGTTTGAATAAGAATTTTATTATTTGAATTCTCCACTGAAAACACAATACTGCCTACTTAAGCTTATTTTAAAACTTCTTCAATTTATAAACACTAAAAATTCTGGGCAGTGTTGTCTATTTGTATTTTATAATCCAACATCACTGAGAGAGGCTGTGCTTCCTCAAGGTGGACCTATATAGGAACTCACCTCTTACACTCTTATACATGTGCTGTAAGTATCAGCTGTAATTAATATCTTACATTCTAATTTGAATACTCCTTTTCCACAGACCAAACTTTTTGGGCATGTCTGCATATGCATTAAGCTGCCTCATGTCAAAGACTGAATGATGTGTGTGGACATGAGGGTAATTTCAGAACCTCAGAGACATAAGGATCTAAAACCTGTTATTGATCACACACTCACTGTCTCACTCTGACAACAGCTCTTTTGAGTTCAGGCGTTCATATCATCGTGTGACTGCTTATCGTAGCAAAATATTATGCCAAACCAGGATGTCAAAGAAGGGAAAGGACTGATAGAACATGGCCTGTCTTTCCACAGGAGTATTTTGGTTCTCAGAAGTCAGTCCTCGAGAGACAATTAAGAGGTTTGAATTGAGAAAGACCATAATGGAAAACGAAAGCTTCCAAAATAAGGAGGAAGAATGTAAAAAGGAGAGGGATGGGAAATTCTGTAGAAATACCTCTAAGATAAATTTTCTAAATAGAAGAATAAAATAAGTATTGAACTCTTTCTACAATTAAAAGAAAACATAAACCTTTGTTTCATTTGTTTACACCAAATGTGAATGCAAAGATGGCTGCTGGAAAAAAGAATGTGGAAAAGACTTTAGGAAAATGTCAGTTACCATATCTATGGTGGAAAGAAAAAGAAAATCTGATAGTTCCAAAGGTGTGAGACTGGATACTTTGCACTACAGAATTAGAAAATAATGTCATGTGGAATAGTAGGCTAACAGAAGATGACCTTAAGTCAGCATAAAATTAGGAAATGTTCGATGTATATACAAGAAAGAGAAAAACAGGATCTGGATATAAAAAGTTGCTTAATAGCCCATCAGTAGTTTGTGAAACAAATTTGCAGGAACAGGTTCTATCAATGTATCAGCATATTTTGAATTAGATAGTCCATAATAAAAAAACTTTGAAATTAAAACCAACATCACTTACTAAAGAAGAGAAAATTAACAATTTAGAAATGTGGGAAATTACATAAGTTGCAGTGCTTGTTTATAAAAGGCATTAGTCTGATATACTTAGTGAAATGACAGTTTTTATAGACAAAGGAAATGGGGAAGCACCTTATTTAAGACTAAGATAGGTAATAAATTGTTGAACTGGACTGGAAGCGTTTCTGAAAGAGTTCTTCAAGATGTGATCTTGGAGTCAACTAAGAATTTCAGTGATGAGTTCAGCACGATGACCAAGACTACTTGTGAATTTGTTACCGAGAACTGTGAAATATTGTCAATATTGACAGAGATCACAAGTAGGGCTTGGATTTTTTTCTTTCTTTTATATGTTCTTTTGGACTTCAGTCAGGGAAGTGGAGTCATATATTACATACTGTGAAGAAACATAAGACTCGAATATGACATGAGAAATGACAGTAAATGAATTAGGACAACAAATAATTGATTTTACAAGGGCAACTTAAAATTATATGGCTTGTTTGGCTTAGGAGTGTACAGCCTGAGAAAGAGTAAGATTTGCTTTACAAATGTATGAAGGAATTATACAGCTGAATGGGGGAAAGATCATCTAACTAAAAGGTAACAACATATAGGAAAAACGTTGATGCTATGTTTGATTAATAAAAGCTCCTCAGTGGTATAAATGAGATGTTCTGGAATAGCCCTCTACCATTCATAGTTAGCTGAAAAATGTTAAATATCTCATTGCATCGTTGCCTCTATCTGAAGTCAAAACCTGAAGGGTCCTCCCTTTGACTTTTTTTTCTTTTTTCCCTAATTCCTAATTTTCCCTAATTTCCCTAATTACAACTTTTTATCTTGACTAGAAAAACCTGTCTGTCTGGTATTTTTTTACTGAATGTGGGTCACCACTATCACAGACCTTTCAGGAAGCATGACTGCATGTGGCAAAGCTACTTTGGGACACCAGCTGCAGACACCTGCAACAGCAGTCACACACTGACATTGTCAGTATACTTGTAATTTTGCTTTCTGGGATTTCTTTTTTTTAATTTTTGCAATCTCCTATAATCTCCTACACCTTTATTACCCTGGCTTTGCATCTTTTAGAAAAGACCAGCAGCAATGCTTCCAATTAATTGCTGCCGCGTCGTGTGTTGCAATCATTTTTGGTGATGACAAAGTGGGACATGCAACACACATGGTTGTGATTACACCAAAAGTCTTTTCTCAGAACGGCGGAAAAAAATTTCCTTGATTTCTCAATTTCCTATCGAACTGACAACATTCTTCCACTCTGGTGTGCTGTTAGCTGGGTTCCAGTCTCCCTAGTCAGTCACCCAAAGCTGACTCCTTTGCCAAGTATTTCTACACATAAAGAGTCCTTGATTGAAGTGGAATACTCAGAGGCATAGAGTTGTTATTATAATGGAGTTTCTTTTCTTTATGTAGCATTGACACAGTAAGGAGTAAAAATAAAGCAATGCCCAAACTAATACATCTGCAATCCATCATAATGAAAGATAAATTAAGAAAACCTCACAATATCAGATATCAAACCAGTTTGAGTTTGTGTACTTCATGGGAGCTGAAACAAAAGGATTAATTTACTTGTGACCATTCACACAGCCAGGGTCTAGATGTTAACCTCACTGGGGTATAATACACAAGGTGGGGTTTTCCCTAGGATGTTTTTGGCTAAGTTTTTCTCTCTTTAACAACAGGTATATCTACGTTCACCACTTCTTCAGGCAAATTATCGTTCTTTTACTGACTCCTCCACCTATCTTTTTCTTTGCCTTTCTACTACTGGTGGATGTTCTCTTCTTGACAGAATGGTGAACCCTTTAATTTCTTTTCTCTAAAAGCCACAAGTTAATTCCCTTGTTTCCTCAGCACCAATGAATAGTCAAGTTCACCATCTAAAATCATTTTTTCAGTGGTGTAGTTTACTTGCCTCATTGTAACTAGGAAAATTCACGTGACTTAAGGATTTAGATTTTTCATATAGCACATGAAAAATGTAGAATCTGGGAGAAGTGTGCAACAAGGTGGGAAACTGTAGAATAGAAACTGCTAATTAAGACAGACACAGAATCACAGAATCACACAATGTTTGAGATTGGAAGGGACCTCTGGGTGTCAAGTTCAGCTCCCCTGCTCAAGCAGGGCCACCCAGACCAGGTTGCCCAGGACTATGTCTAAACGACTTTTGAACGTCAGTCCTGTCAGATTATAAATATAGCTGGTTTGCAGAGAGCTGAAGAAAAGCACTACTTACACCACCCAGAAAGTAAGAAAAGGTAACCAGAAAAAAAAAAAAAAAAATCCTAGAAAACAGTTGCTGCCCTGTTGGAGATTTGCAAATAATTGTGTGAAAAATCTGTTTTAGGAAGGAAAGAGTTAACATTAAAGTACTCATGACCTGATATTTCAGAGGTAGATGGATTTATACTGAGTTAGAGGTGGTCTTCATTCAGAACTCGTTTGCAGTTTAGTCTTCCTGAAAGTGTGTACATGCATATATTTGTATATACATCTATAGAGGACTCAGATTCTCTTGTTTAATTTCAGTCTGCAAACAGGAGCAGGAAGTTTGACCATAGCCAATAATCAACTCAAAGCAAATGGTTCTTATTACTTACTATGAAAAAAGTTATCATACAGTAGCTATGACAGATGTAAACAAAATGTGTTCCATATTGTGAAAAGATTGTGTGGATGTGAGTGTGTAGTTGCATATATATGTTACCTTCTCCTTCTGGGAATTTGTCTAGTCCTACTTGTAAGTCCAAAGAACAGACGATTTATAGCACTTGCAAAATTAGTACCTCTCTTCTATAAGGTTACTAGTCAGTGTTGCTTTTGTACAGTTATCTGATTGCAGGATAATCCGCATGACAAAAGTGCTCAGTGTCATGCAGGCATTCTGGTTTTCCAGTCCTTTTCCACTATCACATGTCCCTAAATTCTTAAGATATGATAGAAAATGGGTAGCAGGGCAGTTTGGGAAGGTTGTGCTTAAGCCATTGCAGAGGTCTGGAAGGCTTGGATTCCCTGGGAAACTAAGGCAGATAACTGGAGGGGTTTGTGTTCAGGAAACAAGTCAGTGGCCAAAGAAATATCCAGTGCTTAGAGGTTTCTTAAACTCAAGATGTTTTCTCATCCTGCACAATCAGTTTGTGAATCCAAACACAGCTGTCTGGTGCGTGACCAGAAAGAGGGAATTTTATTTTTTTCTTTGATGTTTGGACACTCTTCATCAATCAGAGGGGCTGCAATGTCAAGGCGTTCTCATAGTGTTGTTTTTCAGGAAATTCTAAAGAAATATCATTATGACTTCAAGAAGATGTTTTGGGAAAGAGAAAGCAACAACAACAACAAACATTAACAGTCCGGTTTTGGAAGAATGTAGTTCCCTTCCTTCCTTCCTTCCTTCCTTCCTTCCTTCCTTCCTTCCTTCCTTCCTTCCTTCCTTCCTCCCCTCCTTTGCTCCTTCCTTCCCTCCTTCCCTCCTTCCCTCCCTCCTTCCTTCCTTCCTTCCTTCCTTCCTTCCTTCCTTCCTTCCTTCCTTCCTTCCTTCCTCCCTTCCTTCCTTCCTTCCTCCCTTCCTTCCTTCCTCTTTCTTTCTATCTGTCCTATTGATGGGGATGAGCATAAAGCTAAAAATATTATGTAATAACTTATTATTGACTTTATTTTTCTAGATATCAGATTATACATTGGAAGTAATTTAATTATTTTTTTTTTTAAAGAAAAAAAGGGAGGGGAACATTTCTTAGTAAGTCTTTGTTATTTTTCCAAGGTATTTTCTTTATATCAGTAATGCTTGGAAAAAAAATGTATTAATTCACAATGACAAGAAACGTTAGTGAAACAGATTGTTTTTCATATTTGCTTTAAAAATGTTTGAAATGGCAATGAAAATGTTCAGAATAGCTGACAAGCTCAAGTAGGAGGTTTCATTGTTATATCCACACACAAAAGCAGCATAAAACAATATATATTGCTAACAGTGTACAGGTCTGTGAATTTCATAGAGCCACAATTAAGAAAGGAAAAATATCTAAATTAACAGAAAAAAAAAAAAAAAAATCCACAGAGTAAAATATCCTAAATTATATAAAGTAAGTACCATACTATGAGTAACACAAATTTAGATACATCAATAAGAAATCGTCTTCTAAACCCACAGTTTTAATTTATGGGTATTAAGATTTTTGCACAGATTAACATTCCTAAACTATAACAGTTTTCTTTTTTTGGTTGTTTGTTTTTTGCATTTAGTAGTGTACAAAAGTTATTCTTAACCACAGAGGAATTGTGATAAACTGTGAAGTAAAGAACAAGCATGGATCAGAAAATAATATAAAGATCTATGTAATGATCTCTTCTGATATTTATCATGGAGAAAGTGTAATGCCAGAGATTTTCAGGAAAAAAATGCCTGAAATTATTATAGTTAACAGGAAAGTATCTACTTTCTAAATTGAAGGAGTTACTAAGTTTAAGAGTGTTATCCATTATATATAAAGTTAATAATGTTAAGGATGGTAAAAGTAATTAAATTATGAGTGAAATGCTTCATCCCTCTTTCATTAGCTATACCTTGGATTTATTCAGCCTAATACAAGTTGTGTCTACTCACAACATATTTTGAGGCTGTGTCCTACCTTTGAAAATCCTGGTGAGGTGGAGATAGTTGGTGTCTTGAGTCTTGTGATTACTGTGGAAAAGAAATAAAAAACAGGGATCATTGTTGAGGAAGAGAAACAGACATGTTGCAGGCAAGAAAATATCTTGAACTAGACATTAAAAGGTGGCAGATGATTTGGTATACATGTATGTAGTGAAGAGAATGAATGTGCAGAATTGAATATTTGATCTCTCAAATTTTGATGCTCTCAATTAGCAGTCTTCTGCTACTTGTTAGCTGTGACTGGTACAGAACATGTGTAAATTTAGGGTAGCACTTGGACTAAATAAAAGTGGTAAGTGAGATAAGGGATACAACCATGATTGCCAGACATGCTGTGTTTATGTGTATAGACCATTGAGACTGGGAAAACTAGGGGCTGGTGGACCTGGGAAGAAGTGGTTGTGCCAAATAAAAAAAAAAGTGTTCCTGAAAAGAAGTGACCTTGGAAAGAAGAGGGGTACCAGGGCCATGAGGACCCCAGTGCCCCTGCCTGCCCCTGGGGATCTCCCCAACCTGCCCATGGCCCAGGACCCCATTCCAGCTCCTAGGTCCCTCTGTCCCTGCCCCAGTGAAGATGTAGGAAAATGACTCCAGGCTTGCCACAGCCCTGCTCTGCCCAGCCATGGGCCACACCAAGCTGCACCAACTTGTAGGACAACATCCTGTCCTGGCCTGGCCTCAAGCCCATCCCCACAGAGGTGCCCAGCTCATGATGACTCAGATCCCATATCCTCCAAGCAGGCCTGATCCTGATTCTCGCCCATGGGGCAATGTGACAGCCTGGCCCAACTTCTGCCCTGCCAGCTCTGTCATTCCTCTTGGCTTCCTGCTGGCCTTCCATCAGGAACCAGTCCAGCTCTCACTGCTCCTTGACAGAGTGGGGCAGAAAGAAAGTGGCACAGCAGGAGCTGACATATGTCCTGTCCAACCTTCCTGCTCTGTCTTGTGTCTGGCAGAAAATGGTATCAGAAGTGGGATTTGATCTCATGTCTCCCAGAGTGTCCCACAGGTGAGACCACGAATGCCTGCCCACAAGGAACCTAGGTACAGGACTTTTTTTGAGACCAAAGGAGGGCACAGCCTTTGCCCTGCCCAGTTTGCCTGGTCCCAGCCCAGTGCCACATTCATGACAGCTTCTCATCTGGGACCAGTGGGCAGGATGTTGTGTACCTCTAACAGTAATTAATGAGTAAATAACTGAAAAAAACAATTGTAAATCAAGTCCTGCTTATTGCCTTCTTTATTTTTATTTTTTTTCATGTAAATATTACTCAAAAATTAGGAACAGATGCAGCCGTTGCTGCATTAGATGTTGTTCTAAATGTTTAGGCTGGGATAATTTGCTGGTCAGTTGCATTAAACTTCTCCCTTTCCTGAAGCCTTAAGTACAGAGCTGTGTTTCAGTCTTGCAATATTCATGCTGAACAATCTGTCTGTGTTCCAAATTTTATGCTCTGCTGCTGGAAAGCCAGACTTCACATTGGGTGAGCTCATCCATCTGGGAGCAAAGGGCCAGCTCCTCAGCTCAAATGCACTCGTGCAATGGCCTCCTGAGGTTGGCTGGGTGTGACCAAGAGCAACTCTTGGCCCTAGAAATTAAGCAAAGAACTTTCTCCTTTGGACTGACAGTAATAATTGGCCTTTGCTCATACTAAAAATATTCACACTACAGCCCAAGGTACATTAAGAAACTCTGAAGTCCACTGTGCATTGAAAAAACCCTCCCTGTGAAGTCAAACATCTGAGCCCACAATGTGTAAGTGCATTTAAAAGCATTTAAACATTTTAAAGTAAGGTATAATTTTTGACACTTTAAAACGTTCACTGGAAACATTAGGTTTTAATACAGGAACATAACACATTGAGCTACCTATACCTTATTTTTTTCCTCAAAAAGAAACTTTAAATTTAAATCTAGTCATGTGAAGTACTATGCTTCATGATAATAAGTATGATGGGATTAATTGCCAGAGACCACTAGAAATCTTCAAAGCTTGGAGTAGCTAGAGATCTCATTCTATTATGATCTCTTAAATCTTTTAAACACCAGACCTTGTGTGGTCCTCCAGATGATCTTTTGATAGTTCAAGGAACATTTGCAAAGTAAAACTCCATAATGATTTAAAGATGTGGCCTATCTTTTCTTCCCAGACCACAGCCATGCCTCCTGTAATGAATACAGATCTTATATAGAATAATTGTACCATAAGAATGCATGTTAATATATATATAGCTAATTTTTGCCAGCACAGATAATAACACTAGTTCTACATATTGTCACTGAAGTGCAGAAATAAACAGTAATCTGCATAGAAGTGTTACTGCATGCAGTTTATGGTAAAAAAAATAAAAATCCTATATATATATAATTTTGAAAATGCAAAGCTCCTTCTTACCTATCAAATTTAATACATTAATTGATAAATAAATTATAATATAGTTTGGAAATTGATATTACCTTGACTCATATATCCTGTATTACTATATTTTTTTCTTATTTTTGTTAGACTATTGAATTCCTTTCTATAAGTATAAATGGTACTCAGGAAAATTATTTGGCTGAAGCTATTTCATTGTTAAATTGAAATATTTCCAATAAAGCTAATATTACTCCTTTGAAGCAGAGATAAAAATATTCCTAATGCATTTTCAAAATTATCTCTTTCCATAATATTAAACGTATTTTCATTTTAAAATTATCTTCAATTACAGTTTTAGACTGTTTGCAAATCACTACATAATGTCAAAATAAAATGTATTTTACTGTTCTAAGTACACTTTTAGTGTCTCAGAAATTCTAGCAAACTGAAAAAGATCATTAACTTCCAGGGTTAG
Source organism: Nesoenas mayeri (assembly GCF_963082525.1). Taxonomy (NCBI): domain Eukaryota; kingdom Metazoa; phylum Chordata; class Aves; order Columbiformes; family Columbidae; genus Nesoenas; species Nesoenas mayeri. The sequence goes on from NC_137541.1 coordinate 11,887,950, forward strand.
AATTAGTTTTCTTAGTGATACAGCAATAAAATGTAAGTAAAATTGAATTTGAGTAATATCACACTGAAGACTTTCTTATATAGTTTTTTTCAAATTACCAAACCAGTAACAGTTAATGTTCATTAAAAAAATAATTTTAAATAATTTTGGGGGTGATACGCAGTGTCTGACTTAAACTGAGATGCCTACATCACATTAACTTTTGATCTTGATTGTCTCATTCTATAGATATTGTATAGAAATCAGCACTGTCAAGGGACAGATAATTTACTTAAATTTAACTATTAACCATAGCAGCAATTGACTGTCACCCTAGAAGTGCTACAGGACACCAAACTCAGGTGCCCACCTTTGGTTAGAGGATTTCCTGTGATATCTGTTAAACAGGTTTCCAAAAATGCAGAGAGTGTAGGGCTGTGGATCCTGGTCTATGGTGCAAAGTGGACTCCCATATGGTGCAGACTGAACCAGAAAAAGCAAGGGCATATTTATGTTTCATACTCAGAGGAGAACAGCTTCCAAATTTCAAGGCTTTTATTAAAAATAATAGGAAGTAACCTTTTTCGCCTACCTTTCTACACCAATATTCCCCTGGTATGCAAATATCCTCCTGTTCTTGCTCTCTGCGACATTTTAACTTAGTTCTATACTTATGGTTATATAATAATCTCAGTCAAAATGCTAGATTCAACATTTCTTCTCTCTCTCCTCCTGTCTGCCAGCCCATGACTTTCTGCATGGTTCAGCATCCCACCCTGAGATTCAGGCCATCTCTATCTCTAGTTTTAAAAAGAAACAGGTGATGTTTTTGTAGCTGAGATATATTAGATTTAAAAACAACCATGCTACATTAAACGAACTCTTCTGATTTCTGATGTAATTTAATACTCTGGAAAAATCTTTTGGATTAATATTTATATGATTGGCTCCAGAACTGCTGACTGCAATCAGCTGTGTATCAGGTCAGGGGCTTTCATTTCTGGCTCTCTCTCATCTTTACTCTCTACTCTCAATCTGTTTCTAATGACTTGTTCTTTCTGTTGTTAAGTTTTAATTCACTACAAGTGTTTAAAAGGACATCTCTTTGTAGTAGTGTAGTTAATAAAATTCAAACTGATTTTCAAGGCTGCATGGGAACATGAGTTTAAAAATAGAAAAATAAAAATTAAAATCTGAGGGCTCCTGAGGGCTCATAAATCATAATATTTGCCACATAAAGCATGGACAGGAAGTTGTTCTGCTTGAAACTCCCTACCAGAGGATATTAACATAATCTCTAATACATGATCCTCTGATTTTTGGGTAGTTATAACAACACAATAAGACTGAAATTGTTGTGTTTCCTTTCCACCAAAGAATTTGTAATATGTTCACATAACTTGATAGTCTAGCAGGTCGTGTTCATATCAGAGGGTTAGGAGGCCCAGTCTGAAATCTTTTCTGTGTTCGAGGATCTTCGTGTCTTGGTTGGGTGTATAGTGTTTCTGACAGGACAAATTTTGCATAGAGGAAACTCTCCTGCTTGTATGTCTTCTCTCTCCAGCCATAAGCAGCTGATTTAAATCTGTGTTTTCAAGGTAAATAAATGGCTGTTGTAATTGAAAGATAATTGAGTAAATTGGACTTGATTTTTCTGACTAGAAACTATGTTAAAATTTAATTTCCGTTAGTTTGTTACTGTTGAAATTGCACAGATTAGAAATTAACCTGAAGGGAGATTGTGTGGCAGATTTACAGAAATTTTACTTGCTGTACCTGTTTTTCAATAAAGTGAACATACTTATTTCTCTATTTTTTCCATCCAGACATACTATTTCCAAATATCTCACTGAAGTAAAATAATAGTTTTATCTTTAATATGAAATTGAGGTACACAGGAAACGGATATTTAATTCAAGAGTTCTTAAATGAAATATTTCATTTTAGAAATACTTTTTTGAGTGAGAAATATTTTTAAAGGGCATTTACTTTGCTAGCTATTTGAGACAGTTCTTTTCATTAAAAAATCATTCAGGTAAATCGACAAAAATGTGAAGGCTTGAATAATGCTGGAGGCAGCAGAAAACGGAATATTTCAGACTGATTTGGTTAAATAAAATATAGCAGGAAGGAGCAGTACATGGTGCAAGAGCTAACATTGACCACTCCACCCTTAGAAAGCATCTTCTTACATGGCTCAGGACATTTATTTTCTGCAAGCCAAATTAGGGCCTTTAATAATTCATTAGCATGAGCTTTACAGACTACAAAAGAATTAAGGATTTGTGCCAAATTCAGGATGTCAAGGTAGTTATGTTAACACATTAAAATATCATGTTCAGCAGGCACTAAAATGATGTATGGTGTCCTAGAATGATGTAAAATTCTCTGAAAGCTTTGTGGACAAAATTGTTTAAAAAGATAGAGCAATAATTAATTGCCTTTGAAACCATATATTAATACCAGAAATAATAGACAAAACTCTGACTGAAAATTGCTATCTGTAAAATGCCCCTGGTATATGTATCTCAGTTTTAATTAAAAACTGTCATCTTTCCAGGAACTTCCCATCAAAACTGTTGAACTCTTTGGACATCACTCAACTCCAGGCTTTCAGTGTTGCTCAGGTTCACTGCTAAAGGCCCTCCAGCCTTCAAGTATGTGAGAGATATTCAGAAAACACCTTTGCTGCCTTTTTCTATTTTATGGAAGGTAAAGCACTGACACTCAGCTAACATGAAGGAAAATATTTTATGGGGACAAATGTAAATCAAAGTCCCCCAGCACTGTTGGTTTGTACACTTCCAACCTCCTTTGTTTTGAGTTGCTTCTTCCTATTGGTTTTAACACTCCAAACTTCCTACTTCTTCCTCCCCAAACTATTCTGTACTCATGCATATTGTTTCACCATGAAACAATTCAAGACAAAAATAAAAAAAGAAAAAAAGAATTCAAATCACTGTAGTGAAGAACTCACAAACCATTAAACCATTATATGGTTGTTGCAAGTATTTCACACACTGGAATCCTGCTGATAACAAACTTTTTCCAGAACATTATTCAACACTTCCTTTACTGCGGACTTGCAGAGTAACAGAAACTGAAAGAGACACTGGGAGGTGAGTTTTGTGTGTACCAAGGTGGATGAGTGTGAAAGACAGCAAACCCAGAAACTGAGTGGAAGGTGAGAAAAACAGCCCTGGTGCAGTTAAAAGGGAAGAGAGGAAGAAAACAGGATGGAGAAGACTGGTGAAGCCTGGAGGAGTCCTGCGTCAGGAGAATTAACTGTTTGTGGAGGGTAGGAAGAAGCATCAAGTCAGGGAAGAATAGATATCCAAACTGGAGAAAGACAACATTTTAAAGCTGTTACATTATACACGTTTTTTTCTTTTATTATTTTTCATGTATAAATGTTCTAAAGCATTTTCCTTTCTGCTGAGTTGCAGTAAGCGCTTGGGGCTCTCATAGGCTCCTTTTTACAATGAAGGAAAAATCATAGATATGAAGTCTGGCTTTATTTCAAGTATTTGTATTCACAGTTGCCATGGAAAAACAGAAGAAAAAGAACATGCCAGGCACACTCTGGTTTAGGTTATTTTCTTTTCCAGACACTCAATACCAGCTTCTCAGGGAGTAGCTCTACTTCAAGGACTGAATTTAAACAAAACTCAAACATCTTCTGCTGCTTACATATCTCCCTTTATATGATGCTTTGCTTAACCCAGATATCAACTTTTCCTATCTTTCCAAGGTTGAACATTTTTGAACATAATCTAAATAAATAAATAAATAAACGAATGAATGAATAAATAAATAAATAAATACAAAACCGAGACCAAAATACTGATGCAACTATAACTCAAGCACATGAACTGTTTCATAGCTCTGAAGTACTAACTTAGGACTGAATGACTAGCTAAGTGAATGTGCAATTATTGAGATACCACAAAATCTACTAGCTCCTTCTACTTCTTTCCCACATACTAGATTTACCTATTTTTGTCTTAACTCTCCGCTAATCAGTAATGACTGTTTGCCACGTCCATTTTCTTCTCTGCACATTAATAAATTAGGGAATACAGCAGGAGAAAGAAGTTGCACACTATGAATTAAATTGTACAGACTGCTCACTGATTGTAGTAAGAAACACTTCAGAAGGAATAAGGAAAGGTCTTGTTGATGGAAGAATTTGTGGTATTGCTCACTGTTCAAAGGGCAGTACTACAGCCTTATATCAAGTACAGCTGATTCTATCCTTTGAACTTCTGTGTTTTTCTGTGCTGCCATCTGCTCTCAGGGAGGACAGCAGATTTCATCCTTCTTAGCTTGTAATGAATATAACACATCAGCGTCTTCCTGATTTTTTTATTTTATTGAAGATAATCACATCTCCAACAAATTACACACATATGGAAAATAGTGAACAGCCCTTAGAGGATACTTATAAACATTTTTTTTAGTTTATATTCTCAGTTCAACATTCACTTTGAGGATTTCCATTTGTTTTTTTCTCCTAATTGTCACAGAATCACAAGCCCTTTCATGGATCTCCATATATTAGAAAATGATAAATAGATCACAGTTATCTAAAGGGTAAGAATGACTTTCAATAAGTGTTGAACAGTTGGACATCTCTGCTGGAAATAAACTTGGTCTAAATCTATCCCAGATGTATCCAATCTTACCCCAACTGTACAGAACCTTAGCAAACACTTCTTGTGAAGGTCTGCAGGGTTCAACAGAGTTATCCCTTGGGAGTTCACTGTGTTACTGTAACTTTGTTTGACACGGGCTCTACACAGAGCTCATAAATCAGTGCAAAGGAGCATGATGATAGGAGATCTGGAATTATTTGGTTGACAGAGATAACCCTATTCCTGTCATTTCATCACCAAACTGCCATTTTTTTTTCTTCTTTATAAGAACTGGATTTGCCCAGAAACCTGTGTAAGATGCTGGTGTGTGTGGTAATGATGAGTTCTGTAAGAGAATCTCATTATTATCTTTCTGGATTAGGAATGACCACACGAAAAATACTATTTTGAAGGATTTCAGTGAAAAATATCTTAAAATCTGTAATATTATTAAACATTGAAAACTATGGTCTAATTTGTGTTCTTTCTATTGAAACTAAGGAATATAGTTTTAAGAATGGACTACTAAAAGCCACTCTATAGTTAGTTACATTATCAGGAAAAAAAGCTTTTCAATATTACAGTCTTCCAAGTACTGTCAAGCTTGAAGCTACACACATTGATTCATCTTTCAAGTCTATGTTTTAAGGCATTGCAGTTAAGCTTTGTACCTACACAGGAGAACTACAATCTGCTCCAAAGTAACACAGTGTGACAGCTAGGAAGGTGCCCATGATTTTCTCTAGTGCCACCTCACTCCTCCACTAATGCCTCAATTTTGTCTACACTACTGGCTTAGAATACTACCTATTGACAGACAATTTGTCTCATATTTTATAATCTGATTAAGAAAGTTGATGTTGTTATATTGGCATTTATTCTTTATAGAATTTCACTTCTTTTAGTTAATGTCACTTGTTCACACTTAGGGGCAGATGATGGAATTTCAGCTGCTCCCCTACACTTACACCGTCTGTTTCCAAGCTGACAGAATTTCAGTAGGTTCATTTATGGAATTATGAAGTTCATTCTCCACAAGGATTTTAATACTCATTAAACTGGATGTCATGACACTCAGTGCAAACGTGATGTGGTGCTCTGGATTATTGATTTCAGAAAAAATCAAGACTGAGGGAAGAGGATATTTTGTTCATCTATCTGTGTCTTCAGTGGACCTAATACTTGTTTTTGTTAAATGCAGCCAATGGAGAGTGGAAAACTGATGTCATTTACATGGCTTTAAGGAACAATAATGTGCAGATGAAGGATCACCATATCTTTAGGTACATCTGGCTACAAATTTAAATACATAATTATGAAGTTTTTTGAAAGTTATGTTTGGCTTTATTTTGCTTTTTTATCTTAAGCTTTTGATATCTATATGCCTCTTATTCAGTAATGCTGGAGTACAATGGTGATGAACAGCAAGTTTAATTAATTGAATAAAGTTGCAAGAGTGGATTCGTATTTAACACAGTTATGACATCCAGTGTTTTAAAACTCACCATGTAAGTTCTTGCTTCTGGATGAAACCTATCAGGTAAAATGACACTAGCCTATGTGCAAATGATGCTATGTCAAAACAAAGGATGGAAACATTTTTTTGTGGGTGAATACTTGCTTCTGATGTCCTTGTCTTTCAATTATTGTTACTGGTATCTGAATTCAGTAGCACTGAAAATTTTCTTACTGCGTTAACAATGTGCTATTAATTCACCTTGTTAAAGGACAAAAAAATAAGATAAATCAAAAGACATCTTTTCACAATTTCCAATTCAATCATAACTTGATTTTTTTCTAATCCCATAGGTGATTTTTAGTTCAATTGATGGGTCTCATTCCAGTGCCTTTTAAGTTAATGTTTCACACATGCAAAAAGATACAATCTCAATTTTACTGAATTTCATTTAAACTCTCCATGGAGATCAAACAACATATATTTTTCAAAATTGTATGTTTGAAAATATGCTAACTTGTTAAATGTAGAATGGGGGTGCTTCACATCATTTTGCTTCTTTTCTTGTAATATAATCTTTGTATCTATCATGCAATCTGCAATATTGCAAATAGAACAACTCAGAACATGCATTGGTTAACTGACTAACATTAATCCAATAATAAAAAGAAACAGAATAGTGTGTGTGAATTACAATTAGCCATATGTGTTTACAATAAAAATCTTAAATAAGGTACTATTTCTTTACCAGTTCTTTGTAGCATGTGAAAGTGCCCACGTAACATATAATGCTGTGCAGATTTGAGACTATTGTGCATGTCTGGTCTTAAATGTAATAAATATACTTTAAAATAAATGTTTGGTCTCTTACAGGGTGACAAGCAACAAGGAGGTGATCTTTCCCTTCTGCTCAGCATTGGCCAGACACAGCTGGAGTAATGGGTCCTGTTCTGGGTCTGCATCACAAGAGACTTATTGAAAAGAGCCCAACAAAGGCTGCAAAGATGATTAAAGGACTGGAGCACCTCTCCTATGAGGAAAGGCTGAGAGAGCTGGGACTGTTTAACTTGGAGAAGAGAAGGCTCAGGGGGAGGGAGAGTGCAAAGAGGCTGTTTTCAGTGGTGCCAAGGGACAAGACCAGAGTCAACAGGAACAAGCTGAAACACAGGAGGTGCTGTCTGAACATCAGGGAACACATTTTTACTCTGAAGGTGACTGAGCTCTAGTACAGGTTGCCCAGGGAGCTTGTGCAGCCTCCATGCTTGGAGATGTTCAGAAGTTGCTTAGATACAGACCTACACAACCTGGTCTAGGTTGTCCTGCTTGAGCAGGGAGACTGAATCGGATGACCTCCAGAGGTCCCTTACAACCTCAACTATTCTGTGATTTTGTGATTCTGTAGGACCCTCATTAAACCAATATTTTATAATTACTTCAAAATGAATTTTGTGAAGATAAATGTAGTCTGTATGTTTATATTAATTCTATTAATATTCCTATTTAGTTCATATACTCATTTATAGTCATATACAATATCCATATATACCTCTGCTACATTAGTTACTTTTTTATCTATTTCATTGTTCTTACTGAACTTAAGCATATAGCAAGGTTTGTAAGGATAGTTTGTTTTTTTATTGGACCAGCTGGCAGAACAAAACTTGACTTTTCTAACACCTGCAGGTAACCTGCAGATTATACTGATGCCTACTCAACTCCTACATAGGATGTACATGTAAAGGAAAAACACTTGAAAAGCAGTAATCATGAACATATTATTCCTTGAAAGGAATAATTTATCTTAAGACAATGAAACCACTTGAACAATTCAATTTTCTAGCTAAGAAATTTTATTTCCAGGTGTCTGATGTATCTCACCATGGTACAGAGAAAAAGGAAATCACCAGCTCAATAACTCAGTGAGCTGGATCCCTACCAACAACACTATCTTATCGAAAAGAAGGGAGAAATGACAGATTCCCTGAGTTGTCTACTTAGGGACATCATCTAGGAGAATTATAGCAGTGCAACTATATTGTTGCTGCTCTACTGGTGTGAACTCTGTTTCAACATAAAGATTGCCTTAATGCAGTAATTTCTCTCCTCCAGGGTATTTCTTTGGATGCAGTGTAATTATTAAAGAAAAAAAATAAAAAATAAAAAAATCACTGTTTGGAAAGGGTGAAGTGTGTCCGCATGGGGAGTTATCCTTTCATAGTTGTAGGAGTGCAATTACACCATTGCGGCTGTAGAGCAGAAATATCACTTAATGTGATATAAGTGCCTAAAGATCTGTCATATATTCGTCTTTCATTCAGATCCTAGCTATTTAATGGCTACAATGAATATATTTCTGACAGAATGTTTAATGGAAAGGATGCGTGTTTAAGAGAAACAAAAATGGAGAATGAGCCCTTGACAGAATAGGAGGGGTTAGTTATAGTAGTGAGAGATTTAGCTCTAGATTGAGAGACTTAAAATTAGGAACATATGTTGAAATTAAGTGTTTAAACTCCCATTAGGATAAGCTAATATCTAATAAATGCAGTCAGGAAACAACTCAAATGAACCAGTGGCATGGTTCTGTATCCAAAAGTAAAGGCTTTTAGTGCTTTGTGAGGTTCTGTAGGAGAGTCAAGATATCTCTATGTACACCATCTAACCTACAGAAGACACTTGCCCTTCTTGCTAGAGGATAATATGCCCTCTAGGGTGTCCAAATGACACTAGGCACATATGCAGTCACATCTCACTGCAGATGTTGGTGGTCTATAGTGGGAAACTGTGGAATCTGAGCTTTCAGGTGCTGCAGGTGCAGTGCAGAACTTTTAGGAGAAACAGTTACCTTCTAGAGTGGTAGCAAAGCAGAATTACCTAGTGCAGCTTGAATATCAACAGATATTTATGTCTAGAAAACAAAATCCAGTATTTAATTAATCTGAAAACAAGAACATACGTATATCTAAATTTTAGGTTGATTTACCTCAAATTAAATCCATGAAGATCTATTTGGTGTTATCTTAACAGATCATAGAATCGTAGAATCATGGAATGTCCGGAGTTGCAAGGGACCCACAAGGATCATCAAGTCCAGGTCCTGTCCCTGCATATGACAACCCCACAGTTCACATCATGTGTCTGAGGGTGTTGTCCAGTCTCTTCTTGAACACTGTCAGGCCTGGGGCTGTGACACCTCCCTGGGGAGCCTGTTCCAGTGCTCCAGCACCCTCTGGGTGAAGAACCTTTTCCTAATGTCCAACCTAAACTTCCCCTGGCACATCTTCCTGTCATTCCCTGGGGTTCTGTCATTGGTTGCCGAAGAGAAGAGTTTGGTGCCTGCCCCTCCTCCTCCCCTTGTGAGGAAGCTGCAGAATCCTATGAGGTGTCCTCTTAGTCTCCTCTTCTCCAGGCTGAACAAACCAAGTGACTTTAGCCACTCCTCATATGGCTTCCCCTCCAAACCCTTCATCAACTTCGTTGCCCTCTTCTGGACACTCTCCAGTAGCTTCATATCTTCTTTATCCTGTGGCGCCCAGAACTGCACACAGAGCTCCAGGTGAGGCCACACCAGTGCAGAGCAGAGCGGGACAATCCCCTCCCTCGCCTGGCTGGCAATGCTGTACTTGATGCACTCCAGGACATGGTTGGCCCTCTTGGCTGCCAGGGCACACTGTTGGCTCATGTCCAACTTGCCGTCAACCAGAAACCCTAAGGCCCATTGTATTGATCAGGTTTTCAATTCAGTTTCTTAAATAGAGAAACATTTGAGATGCCCAGGAGTATCCTTTCACACCTCCAGACATTGATCCAGAAAACCATCGTTCTTCCAGAGCTCCTGTGTTATATCTGCCAGCTTCTTGCATATATATTTTTATTAACTTGGGCACCTTGTATTGTTCTAGAGGTTTGTACTTAGGTAACTGAATCAAACCATACATTCTTCAGTGTAATAGTCATTTAGTTAACTAGGTGATATGTAGACACCTAAGGATCTTAGTCTTGTACCAAATTCAAGGTTCTAGTGTCAAACAGAAGGAGCTACTTTTGTGACTTAGAACCTCAGCAATGCATTAGGAATGCCTGTAACAGAACTTCAAGAAACATTTTTATTCAGACAGCTACAAAGTCTCTAGAAGTGCAGGGAGTATTTCAGAGTTGTTTTTCTGTATCTACTCACCTGTGAAGAGTAGGACAGATCTAGCATGTGTATGCTCTTCATACTCATCTATTCACAAAAAGCTACTGAGGAAAACATCAATAGGCTTCTGTCATTCTTGAGAAAATACAAAGCATAAATAATGATTCAGCTGTATGCTAGTGCATGCAGTGCTTTAGTTAGCAAAGAAAGATATTATGATAGAAATATTTTTAAAGCAGTTGAACATCACTCTGGGTCTGTACATATGCTTATCTCCCCGTAAATTTTAGACAGTCTTAACAACCGACTTTTTTTTTCACACCAGCATGTTAGTTATTTGTTCCTAACATATTCCAGTGAAATGACTCAGAAAAACTCCCAGATGTTGTAGAAAGCTGCCACATAAACAAAAAATAAACCTACAGCTTATTCTTTGAAGTAAAATTGCATTTGGACTATTTTCTCTTAAATTGTAATACCCTTTGAGAACTAAAATAGTATTTAGAGTAGGTTTTTTTTTTTCAAGTATCTCAAGTACTGACTGAAAATTAATATTATATGTCATGTCATATTTTGCCATTTCTTTATGAAATTGAAAGTAAAACAAATTATCAGAATTTAAAAATCTAAAAACCAGAAATCCAGTTGTGTCTACAGTTCAAACCATAATTGGATGATTTTCAGGCTTGGCTCCCTGTTTACTAAATCAGCTGGTACAAAAACTGAATAATTTGTGGTTGATTGTGGATTATTATCTGAACAGTCTCTCTGACAGAAGACTCATTATATCTCTTTGCACTACAATACAATTTGCAACTGGCATAAAAAATACAACAACAAATAAATTGGATTTATTTTTGGGCCTGTGGTTTTACCACTCTGACACAAGAGCAAGAAAACATTGTACCAACAGTTGCAGGGTGACAACTGAAAGAAATATAAATATACCAGATATTTTATGCCTGCTCTGCCACCTTTATATTCCACATTTTTTGCAAAAGGCTACTTAATAGAAACCTTGTAGACAAAGAGTCATGGGTACATGTGTTCCATATATCCCTGTGTGATACTGCTCAGACAAAAAAATAATATCCTAAATTACAGTTATTAATTAATAGACCAGTGAAAAGCCTTTATTAAATTTGAGGAAGAATTTGTGGCTCTCTATCATCAGCACCTTAGCAAAATGTGAGTGGAGAGAGTTCAAATGTAAGGATTGTTGAGATTACCATTCAGTTCTATGTGTTTTTCCCCTGAAGTTCCATAAAATGTCTACTTCTATTCATCTAAAAGAGGCATTTCCTTCATGAAAAATACATTTAGAGATTTGGAACAGCTAAAGTCGCAATACTACTATTTGTTAGGTGAATACTGACAGGATTATGGAGGTAATTTTGCCTACATCTTGTATATGGCTTTGCTGCCTTTTAGCAGCTAGCATGTTAGTTGAAGGAACACTGCAGTCTACTGTCCTTATTTCAAAATCCACTTAAATATTTCATTATTTCATTTCTCTCCACATATTGAAGTTTTTTTTAAAGAAAAAGCAAACCAAACATGTGGTACTTCATCCTCAAAGGATGTGTGTTCCTACACCACGTGCAATGGAATAACTTCATAACACTTATTGTTTCTTAGAGTCGCATGACTAATCTATCATACTCACACCAATGGAAGTTCCAATTCAAATGCTTTAATGGTTTCAGAAAACCCAAATAACTTCGGGTTTTATGGGAACACTTACTGCTCACTGCTGACAAGATGTGAGACATAAAATTCCATTTATTAGAATAAATGTTTCCCAGAATTAGGGATAATAAGACCATGAAGTTAACACTTAAACCTGACTCCTTCTTTCTTATTATACTGCTCTTCTTACACTTATTTTTTGTTCGAAAAATACAGATTTTATGGATATCACCAGATATCTTTGTATCTTTTTTTTTTTTTCAGAAATCTGGGAGGGAGAAATTAGTAGTAACAACACAAATGCTCAAATAATTCAGTAAGAATCAGGAAAGCTAAAAAAAAATAGAATGTGAGCAATGTGAATTCCACCTTATCTTGTAATTGAAATGTATTGTAGATATTTCAAATACTGTGCAGAAATAGACAGGTAAGGTTTCTGCTCACTAATAATTAACATTTATCTTAGAAGGAATTTCATGATGTTCCTTCAAACTAGGCACCTAAACTTTGGGAGGAGGAGGTAAATACATAGTGGAGATACCTTCAATGAAGTTTAACAAAGAAATTATTGTCTGAGAAGTATCAGACCTTTTATCTCTTTAATTATGTTGGCATAGGAGCTGGTTCAAAGCAAACTGAACGTAGAGGAAGATTTCCACTTGTTTTCACGGACTGCTGATTTGGCCTGACGTCATGAGAAATGTTTAAATAAGTGCAGATACTCGTAAACCAATAACAGTCAGATGAAAACTGAGCTCATTGTTCCTTAGCATTCTCTTTGTAATATCAATTGTACAACTGGAGATAATTTCCATAGCCCATTTGAGCAGAAAGATCCTTTTATTCTTTTCTTCATGCCATTTTTATTATTATTCTTTTTGTTGTTGCTGGGTTTTTTTGTTTGTTCAATTGTTTTGGGTGATTTTTTTTTTTTTTTTCCCCTTCTTGGCAAAGTGATTGGATCTTTGAATTTATATTAAAAGAAGATGTAACTTCAACTGGATATGGAATTTGTTTGAGTGGAAGCCGTCCTATAGTCTCAGAAAACAGTGCTGGTTCTTACAATTAATTGCAGATTTCTTAATTTATCCTGGGAAATCAAGGTCACATATATTTATGTTGGGAATACAGATTCTGAATGCATGTGCTTGGAAATAAGTTAACAATGGCAAAAGAAAACTAAGATGTTTAAATAGAATCAGGAATATGTATGTGTTATGTTAGTAGAACTTTCAAATAGACTGTGAAGGCAATGTTCCAGAATTAATTGAAAAGAAAGATGAAAAATCCAATTATGACACTCCTTATTTCAAGAATGTTTATGGCCTCATTGTTCTCTATAATGGATTGAAACTGAAGATGAAAAACTTGGATAAGCTACAAAATTTCTGACTTTAAAGGGAGGATCTGATCCAGTCTTGATCTGTAACCAATGAAAATGCTCCCAATTATATGTCCTACTTTTAACTAAAGAGTTTAAATAGTTCATCATTTGAACACTGGTTTAGCTGTTCTCTTAATTATCTTCTTATTTTTTTATCACATTTGTAAGTCAGAGGTCACACTTTTTTAAGGGATTTTTCTGAAAAGGTAAAACAAACATATATCACTGACAACCAATTGCCTGATGCCAGTCATTGAAAAAGTTGTGTAAACATTTTTTCAAATCTCTTTTTTTTTCCTAAAGTTCCTCAGACCGAATGGACTACTGAAAGCCACTTATTCGGTGAGGTGGTAGCCCGGAAAAAACGGAGGTAGGATCTAGATCTAGCTGTGAAAAATAATTACCCGAGACCAGGGAACCTGCTGTTTGCATGTGTGTTTCATCATTAAAAAGTTATTACACTCATATTGGTTGTCACTAGATAACACAATGTTCTCAGTGTGCTGGGGTATGATATTAACAACCCATAGGGCTTCTATTATCGATAGCCTGAAAACGGAGACCAGAGGAGGGCAGGAAGCACAGTTCCTTTGTGGGAGAACAGGCATGAAGAGATGACCTCAATATACAAGCACCTGCATTAAAAAGTCTCATCTCCTGTTAGACTTTTACGGATATCTATTTTATGAGCTTATACATATGGTCATAATGCCTGAAATTCATCCCTTTTCTGCAGAGATATTACCCTATTATGTTCGTTCCTCTTCGATTATTCTGTGAATTCCTGTCTTCTTCAGCCAAATGAAATGGTAAGGAAAGTCCCTTCTTCCCAGAGAAAACAATTACACCCAATTTTGTTTGACAGGAGGAATTCTGGGTAAGGTTCTAATCTTCCAAGTGCTCATGCATTTAGTTAGGTTTATGAAGAATATTACTGAGCTTATTGTGACTGCTTGCACATACAAAGGAAAATGTATGGATGGGCAGTTACAGAGTTGGGAACAGTTTTATTTGAGTTTGTATTGTGTATTAAGAAAAGCTGCTGATAATTTTAGTTAAAAAGTCTTACAGTCCACTAATGGAAACAAGTTGAAAAGCACTTGTAAGATCAGAAGTGCACAATATCATATAATAGCTGAGTGCAGGATAAAGAACTGACAGAGGCAAGAAACAAAAAGAAAAGAGATGAAACAAGAAACTAAACAACAGCAAATACTGTAAATTAAATACTCTCTGGGAAAAAAAGGATTTTTCAACCTTCCTGGTACAGACGTAGACCAGACAAAAACTGGGAAAAAATGTCTGGAAAAAATCTGAAGAGGTGTCAATAAAGGAAATACAATAAAAATGTGTGTTCCTTTTCAGAGTTATATGTATTTTTTAAATTACATGAGATAAAATAACTCATGTGGATCTGACTGTTCATAAAGTGTGCAGCTGTTATGTCTCACGCATCTTTTCTGTGTGAGTTGGATACTGATTTCACACTATTTCTCAACCTGCTTTAGAGACTTCCTGAAATAAGACAAAATGAATAGCATGAATCAGACAATTAAAATATCTGGTATTCATTGTCCTCTGTGAATGAGTCTTTCTGTTGCAAATATTTGTTAAGAAATGGACACCACACCATTAAAAGGAATCACATTTGTAAGGTAAGAGATTACTTCAGTAAAATTAGAGGTACACTTTAAGAAAAGAACATACAAAAGCTGTTTTCATGACATATGGACAGAACACAAAAATAATATTTAAGAAAAAATAGAATTGCAGTAATTTAGCTGGCTGGAGTATTTTCTAAAATATCACTTGAACAAATGTGTATAAGAATTTTGAAACTAAGTAAAACTTCAGGGTTAAAAAAGAAAGCAAGAGATATTACATCCAAAGTTTATTTTCCAGAAGTACAACTGAGAGACCAAAGCTATTCATCCATCTCAGGTTACACCTGGCACCCTGTTCTTTTGTTTGATAACTTTTCCTGCCAGAGTTATCCACTTCCTCATCACATTGCTAAATATTGAATTAAGGCATAGCTGAATCCTTGCCTATCAGTTAATTTCCCATGGTGCAAGCTACTATGGACTTGTCTCCAGGGCATGAGTCCACGTGCAGGAATTACAAGGCGTTCCACAGCATGAGTAACCAAGTGACCTGTAACAACCACATATGTTGTTCCCACATGTTTCCGAAATACTTTGTCCAGCTGTCTCAATGCATACATTATGCTGGGAGACAGCTGGCCAGCCTTCTAAGAAGCAAGCCGAAGCACATAGCTGCTGTCTTGTGACCCCTTATATACATTATGCTACCCTCAAAAACACACCTCAGCACTCAGCTTGTCATTAAGTGAACTGGATGAATAGGCTTTTGCTCCCATGCAGAAGAAAAAATGGAGAGACTACTTGTGTTAGAGCACTGTTGCTGCTCAGTAAGGGATGAAATCTATTCCCACTATGCATGTCAGCAAAAATTCGAGTAACTAAAATCTGATCTGCTGATACAATTTCATGATCTGGTCTCACTTGGAAACTAGAACTCCTAAATCCTGGTTTGATCTCTGCCACGCATTTAAGCTTGACAATGAGCCCAGTCATGTAATTTAACTGACCTTCATTTGAAATATCAAATAAACTGTGAAAAATGATGTTACTCACCTTTGTGGGATGTTGTAAGAACTCTTTTTCTGCACTTCAACTTCAAGTCTTTTTCAGAGCAAAATGATCAGAGGATGTCCTGAATTCATGATCAGCTAGTAAATGAGTAGGTTGGTCCACAGTTGCTTTTATTCAGGGTTGAACCAGGTCCCATCAGCTTTGAATCCTTCCTCTTCTCTACAGCACCAAGTGCCTTCAGTGTCAAAGCCTCTCACAGACATGACTATTCACCTTTTCCTTTCACTTTTGTTGAAACACAGAATTTTAAAACCATTTCATTTGTTTGTTGGTGGCAATATTGAACATATTTTTGTTGTCTTCACTTTATATCTTGCCACTTTTGCCATGTGAAATAGCCTGCATAAAGCAATCTATAAACCATGCACTAAGGACTGTATTTACATTCCTCCATGAATGGTCTGGAGAGAATATAAAATACAGTGCCAGAGATTCAAATTTCAAGGGTGATAACACACAGTACTCAGAGTTATTGAATTTACTCCAGATAGGCAGGAAGATATTGTTAGACTTTTATACATGGTTTACCTGCTGACATGACATGTCTCATATACATTTCTCACAAAATTATAGTTGGATAAGCTAAGCAGTTATATAAATAAAAAACATCATAATCATACATCAAGCAAGGACCGCCTATAGCAGACTCAAAATACCAGTGACTATGCCTATGTTTATATTTATATATGTGGTAGTTTCCTATAATACTCTCTCAAATCAGAAAGTATTTGAACAAAAAATACAAAACGCTCTCTGCAAAAAAAAATCTTGAAGCAACACAGAGGAAAAATAATTCATTAATGTGAAGCATTTCAGGATTTTGCTGAGGGTGCAACACTCTTAGTATCTCAGCCTATCTAAACAGTATTTAACATTCAGCCACATGCTGCATTTTCAAGTGTATTATTAACTTTCTGCCCTTTCATTGTACTACTGACTTGCTTCATGAAAAGATGCACATCTGCATATTCTAATTACAGTCAAGTGCAAAGTTTACTGAAATTAGTGAGAGACTTCTGATTGATTTCTACTGATGCTAGATCAGGCCCATCTGTGGAAGGATTAGTTTTCAAGTTGTATTTTATAAATATACTAAATGTATAATATCAATCTTGTATTTAATACAAAAAGGCCTATAATTAGCATCTTGAGATTGGTAGCAGTCTATAGCATATTTCCCATAGGAGCTGAAGTATATTATCCCCTGTAGGCTGCAGGTGCTGTCCACTCTGAAAAAAATGCTGATAGATTTCCCGCCTGTTTCTGTAATACCAAAATCCAGATGCTCGTAACATTTTAAAACTCAATATTAGCAGTCTTCCTTTTTCTTTGAAGTTTGTTTCTAAGTCCTTGCGAGGTTGTATTTCCAAATTTGAACTTGAAAACTAAAATGGATCAGAGCAAAGAAATCTAATAACTCTGCTAATCTAATGAGCACATGTCTCTCAAAGAAATCTAAGTGCTATATTTTCTACCTGGTGAACATATTTATATATTTAATTTTGTATTTTTGTAAGCATAACTTGATTATTACTTCTGACTATAGGACTACAAGCCATAAACATGATGGAATATGGTTTTTCATTCAGGCTACATTGTTGGTAGCAGTGAAACTGATAAGATGTCAGAGTTTAACATGGTAAATGATGATTCCAAAACTTTTCCTCAGTCAAGACATAGAGGTGCTATTTTAGTAACATATACACACCTTGTTTATTTTAACTAAACTTAAAAAGAGTTAGATGTCCTTGGTTTTGTTTTCTTATTCAGTTTCACTTCCACTTCAAATTTCTAAAGGTGATAGAAACTGGATAACGACACATATGGATAACTAAAATTCTGAAGTAAACCTCAACTTCCAAATCAGGAAGGCAAAAGCAGAGACAAATGGGCAGGCCTCAAATGTTTATTTTACATATATTGTTGTATTGTGGGAGAGCATTTATGTTATCAAAATAGTCATATCATAGCATTGAGAATATTTTTTTGTATGATAATAACAGTGTGGGAGTTTAAACTAAATAACTAACCATGCAGAGTGTGCCTGAGTGGTGGCCACATGAGTGAACAACAGTCGTCAGCAGTGATATGAAATAAAATAAGAACAAGGAACAGAGCAGAAGGCAAATTATTTTGTTTTAGAGATTTCTATGAATGGAGGACAGGAAAGGCTGTTCTTTAGTCTCTCATGCTTGGAAGGTTACTGAACTAGCCCTAAAGTGTTAGACACATTTTTACTAAGAACTGAAGGAACAAAACCTGTTAACAAAGCTAAAATAGATGGTCAGGGCAGGCCCCTGGCATTAGGAACAGTGAGAGGAACGATAAGGGATGGTTAACAGGAGCACAGCAGCTTAAATTGGGTCTCCTATCTGCAAAGATTTGACAGCCCCGAAGTGTGAGTGAGGTATTATGATGGGAATGGGGAAGGATCCAGATGTCTTAGCAGTTGCCTCATCAAAGAAGACTGTGAAATGACATTAGTTATGCATGAGAATTAGGTATTGTACAAAGCTCTGTTGCCTTGCTAGGACTTTTTTTTTTTTTTTCTTTTATTCCTTTTATGCTATTAAAAATTGTTTATTAGGCCAGTGGATTTAAACAGAGAAAACCATCTCACTATATTACATTTTTTTCTAGGTTTCTGGAAGTTCCAGACAATGTTTTTTTAGTACCAGCTTTACATTTGAATCTAGCTCACACTGCTACCAGTTGGAAAAGCTTTTTCTAATGAAGTTAAATGGAAATAACTTGTATGGAATACACATAATCTACTGTATTTTCAAGATGTGTTATTATATCTTTCGGACAATAAGTTGAGGAGTGATTCTTTTTTACTTCTTACATCAAGGAAATATAGGGATTACTAGTCCAGATAAAAAATGAGAATAAATCCATTCCAAAACCTTAATTTCATTTTGGAATAATTGCTGTAAGGGGAAAGAACTTACCTGGTTTAATTTGGCATTATGTTTTATATATGTGTGTGGTTATAGATTGGCATAACCATTTATCTGAATTAGTCATTTCCTTCAGTTTTCTCTTTTTTCTAACTCAGCTTTAAAGGATTAAAATAATTAAGACTATTAAATGACACTCCTCAGAGCAGTTTACCATATACTTGACCAGTCTTGTACTATCCTTTGAACAATATTGCTTGTTGAGCAATATCCTCCCCCAGCCTCTCGTTCTTGTGAGTGACCCTGGATGACATATGCTGATGTGGATTCATCGATTTATGTAGAGACAACAGACTTCTCTCTGCAGTCCTGACCTTCCTATTTCTAAAGCAACTTTACACCTTGTTTGCTTTTTAACCACAGTTCACCCTAAGCAGAGGACTATAGAAATAAAATTATATGCTTTTAACTTTGGAACGACAGTGTGATAAGGTGTGACGTAAAGGCATTAGACACCATAGATTTTAGACAAAGCACCATAAGTATTAAATAATGCCCTAAAAGTCTTATGTCTTTAGTGCTGCCAATATCTGGATACACTGCAAAAAAGTAAAACCCAGATTGCAGGAAGTGTTACTGCTTTCTTAAAACGGGGGAGATTTTTTGATGTTAATCTTTATAGCAATACTGCACCAGTATTGTGAAAATACACAATCTGTGCCTGAATGTACTGCTTTTTAGATGAAACACAAAACTAGCAAATAGACTAAAATAAATGCTTCCAAACAAAGAACATATGCAGTAAAGTAAGCTTTATTTTCTGCTCGAAGATTGTTCACAGGCTGATTATAATGTTCTCAAATATTACCAAGAATGCCTTTCATTATCATTTTAACACATGTTGAATGACACGGTAAGTTTTTTTATGCAAAGATTTTTTCTAAAAATATCCAAAATACTCTAAGTCATTAAAAAAATTACATTTTAAACAGTTCCCGGGAAAAAACAAAGCAAAACAAAAAAAACCCAAAAGCATACACACAAAAAGCTCCAAACAAACTAACAAGCAAACACAACCAAACCAAATCAAACAACAAAAAATAAAAAAAAAAACAACAGTGCACTTAACAGAACTCTAATTTTAAATTGCTGTGGAAGAAATTTATTTCATTAATGGATTCTGAATATCTTCAGTGTAAATGTAGTGCTAAATTAAAATGGAAGATTATGTCTGACAAAAAGTATCTCAGCTCTAGCAATTGTGTTCAGAGATAATATTTTTGAAAGATCTGAGTACTAGAGTAATTCACAATAACTTCACAAAAGCACTGAAATGTGAACATTAGCTATATCACAGGGAGATTTAAACCATAGAAATAAGAAACAGACAAGGCTTATCAGACGATTCAATACACACCTCTGCCAGGAAGTATTATTTCTAATGATATTTTTCCTTACGTTTTTTCCCAGTTAGTCACAAATTATCAAAACACCTGCAGTACTACTACTTGCCTAGGAAACACTTTACAGAGCCCAAAGCACTGTCACCAATTTCACCTTTTATTTTACTTTTTTAATTTCGTATTTTTAATGTTTTAGTCCAAGCCACCAACTGTGCAACCACTCTTAGTGTTTCATTTCTTCACTTTTACCATATCCACTTTCCAGTCACATTCTGTCTCTATCTTCTCTGTCATATTATTTTATGTATCATTACAGCTGTAGCCAACCAGAGTTTATTATCAGGATCAGTTACATCAAACCTTCATCGTCTCTGTAGCAAAAAAAAAGAAAACAAAAAAGAAGTCCTAGTATTCCTTCTGGCAAATCTACTCTTTTGTTCAGAACACTGAAATTAGAAAGTTAAATGATTGCAATGCTATGAAGCATGGATATTTTACAATCTCACTAGTTCCACCAATCCACCAATTAACCATATACTATGTATATTGTCGCATCAAGAAAAGTTCATTTTTGTGGTACAGTTTTAACATAGTGTTCCTCATGTCTAGCAGTTACACTTAGTGCATTTAAGAAATATAGCCAAGTGTGGATTACAAAAGTAAAAACTACAGTTACGCCTAAAATTAGTATTCAAATATTAGAAAGTCCTGTCTTGATGAGCGATTAAAGAGTAGCTTCCTGCAATGAAATTTAACAAAGAATTGCTTGAGTTCCAAATGGAAAAGTGTAATATTTCATTGGCCTGGACAATAAAATATAATATTCATAGTTTTCAGACTCAGTGTGGTTCTCTAATTCAATACAGATGCTTGTAACAAGTCACTCAGTGTATGAGTGACACAATTAACATTTTGCTGGTTAGCTAAAAATCTTAGCAATTGCTTCACTTATTCATCATGGACTGTTGAATACAGAAATAGTTCCTGATTTAAACTTGACCTCTCCTTTCAGTCATCAGTCAGTTGTATTGCACAGCCAAGTGTATCACAAATATGCCTTTCATTTTGAATATAAGCGTGCAAAGCTACAGGATTCTCATTAAGAGCATTTATTTCTTTAAATTTACATTAACTGATGAAGTGTCACATGTTACTTTTGTAGCATATGCTGAAACAACTGGGAAAACACTTTAGTCTATCACTTCTCCGAAAAACAGGAACAGAGAGATTCAGATCTCCTAGATTACATCTGTGTTGGGACTTACACAGAATGGAAGTGTTGAAAACATATAAGGTACACTTAGCACTTCTAGTGGTACCTGAGGCTAATGTGTTCATTCTGACACACGTTTCTGTTTCCCCCAGACAGAGTCACAACCACTGCACGAGAGAAGTCTTTAGGTGTGGTTCTAGTTATTAAGTCTTTGACAAGATGGGTTCTTGGAACAGGAAACAAGACCTGGAACTCCTTCTCCCAGTCAAGTAACCTTTTTCACTGAGTCATAGATCTGGTCTTTTCTCTGCTTGCTCTTTCTCTGTCCATAACAATATTGACTTGCTAACAATGGCCCAACATCAGCAGCTTTGAGCAGGAGGTACTGGCATTTTTGCACTTGAAACAGAACAGCTGCTTAGGGATGTGGGTGGGAGCTGTACCTTTCCAGACTCTCAAAATGGCAACAGTATGTAAGAAATCTTCCCATTTACAGAATTCAAGTGTTAGAACTTCCATCTTTAGCTGATCTGGAAAAAGATACCTCTGTTCACACTTCAGAAAATATCTCAGAGTAACTCTGAATTATTAAGGAAGAGTCAGGCTATGAAGGTCTGCTTCAGTTACTCAAAGTTATAAAGAGTACAACCCAGATATGATATGATGGGGTTTTTTTGGTTTTTTTGTTTTTTATTTCTGTCTGATTATAACAGAGTCAGTATTCTGCTGAAATCTCCTTAAACTCAGAACGCAGTCAAAACCTGATATATGCATCTTGAATCACTCTACACAAACAGCAGACAGAAGAGAGATCCATACTGAATAAATTTTATGCCTGGATTAATCCAGCTACAACTAGATAATTATTCTGGATATCTAAATTAGGCTACCTGAATCTGAGTTTTATTCCTAATTAAACAGTTGTCTTCAACGTGTCTTAGTAATGCCCTTATAAATGTAAT
This sequence comes from Nesoenas mayeri, assembly GCF_963082525.1. Lineage (NCBI taxonomy): Eukaryota > Metazoa > Chordata > Aves > Columbiformes > Columbidae > Nesoenas > Nesoenas mayeri. The sequence goes on from NC_137541.1 coordinate 11,910,383, forward strand.
TTATGAGTTTGTGGACTACATAAAAGTAGGAGTTTAATCTCATATCAAAGTCCTTCCTTATAAATTGAGTCCAAATAAATATGTTTTTAATGTTTGTGGGAATATGGGAGGAAAAGTCTGGTTCTTGCCAGCAGTTCTACACATTACAGTTCAGGAAAGAAGTGAAGAAAGATCTCCTTTAATGAGCCTGTAGATACCAAAATAGCAAGGAATATTACCCTGTCTGAATTACGCAAAGAGATTCAAATTACCCAATCCAAAGCTTGTCCAGAAGCCAAGTTCAACATCTTATGTACTCTTGCAAGCAGTGCAATGAGATTTTTTAATGATCAAAGGTGCCTGACATTGTTTTAATGACTTATTCATTGTATGTCATGCCCCAACACCATTGTAGGTCACAGATGCAACATTAGTTCACAAAAAGCTTTCAACTACTAAACTGGTCATGCTACTTCCTCATCGTTTAGAACTTCTTTCCAGAAATACAGCAATCTAAGAAATATTTAGCTTGAAATTGTGTGATTATGATATATGATCTGTTTAGAAACCTCATGTCTCATCATCTGAGAATTCACAATTCTGTACAGTGGTGCAATCAGACACAGCTCACATATGGTACAAATATATATACATATATGTATGCATACTTATCTGCAGAAGATATTCCACAGGAGCTCCCCTCCATCCTTCAACTACTCTCCCATACTTCCCTCTTTCATATCAAGTTTTTCTGGCTTGATAGAAAGTTATGACTTGCATTTCTGTAATTATACAGGATCAGGAAGCCATTACATTTAGGAGGAATACTATCAAACATGATATTGTTTGTGTTTGAATGGAAATCTGACATTTTTCTTTTAAAGGAAGACGGGTAACTCACCTGATTGGTTAGACCTACAAGTCTTGACAATATAGTTAACAGTTTCCAGCATGAAGTATCAACAAAAGCATTTATGTCATAATTGAATGTGAATACATACTTAGAAACTTTTAGTTGGCAAACTGTTAATGGCTTGTGAAATGCCCGTTCTTTTCAATCAGGTCTCTTATCATGTAATCCACTTCCTGTCATTAGTATGATATTATCAAAGGAACAGAGTTTGAAGTAAAGACTATATATATAAGATTATGAAAGACTGAAAATAATATTTTGTTTTCCTTTAGAAAATTCTGCTTCATACAGTGAAACTGAGAAGAATCTATATTGATTTTAACATAAATTAGAATGTCTTCTTTTATTTTTAATCTACAGTGTCCAGTGGAGACTTTATTTTCATGATCCCTGGCAATTCAAGAACCACAGCTGGCCTGGAGGCAATTGAAGTAGTATTTGTGTGGAGAGTCAACAAGCCACAGGAGACCTGGAACATGAGCAAAGGCATAACCATCACAACAAGCCCATGTTTTCTTACAGCTTGCTTGCTGTTGTAAGGTCATAGGCTGTAAAGCTGTGGTTAGTGAGAGAAATTAGTCATGAAAACAGCATAACCCAGTGGGGATTTATACAACATGAATCAAGTCCCATTTTTGTTTATTTAAAAGAAGCTGGCCTGGGGAAAAAAAAAAAAAAAAAAAAAAAAAGTAAAAAATCCTAATAGTATCCTAGTGGCATAAACCCATGCTTGGGAGGGTTTCTATGAAATGCATCCCGTTAACTGATTTCACTTAGAGGACATGACAGCCCAAACGTAATAATATGGAGAAATTCAGTGCTTCAGACATTGCATTTCAGTCAGAAAGTCAACTACACCTAGTACAAGAAACCATGTTGGCTTCCCCTGTAAGCCACTAACACTTCTGGCTGCAAATTTGTTCATGCTGGAAAAGGTAATGCAGAATTTGTCTACAAGACTTAACAGCTTTCAAAAGCTCAAGCAGGATTCAAAACCAGTAACGATTCGGATATCTGTGTAACTGTGCTGCTGATGGAGTGTCACTGAAGTACGGAATCTGAGATGATTCATTGTCATTAACACCTATGTTAAACATGACTAAATCAAGAAGCCTCAACTGTTTATGTTTTAAGAGGAGCAATGAGGACTTGGAAGACAAAAGTCATTACCAAGCAGCACTGTAACACTAGTTTTGTGTGTCAGGGAGATTCCTGGGGTGGAAATCTTAACAGAGCAAGTGCAGCGATAGATCCACTGTCTCTGCCATCATTACAACAGCTAGGAAAAAATAAAATACCATTTTGAAGCATGGCAAGCAGCTGGTGAACTCAAAATTAAGATATTACAAGATAGCAGAGAAAATGTCTGGAGACATCATTTGGTAGGTTTCTAAAGCAGTATATTTGGTTCGCCTTTGCTCTCTGTAATAGTTTTGCGTGTTCAAGTAGCTTTTTTGTTGTACAGCTCATTAGCTGATTCATAGCCACAATTTTGTTGAAAAAAGATACATACCTGCTCAAAGGACAACTCCTGTGAGTAACATTTGAAAGAACCATTTAGTGTAATGAAAAGGTGGCTTGAAGAAGACATCACAAATAGCTGAAATGAATGAAGATTAGTCAGCAAAATAACAGAAATTAACTGTTCTACATACTCATTGAGGACAGGGCAAAAAGCAGTCAGGTATAACGACATAAGTAAGGAGATTGAGATTAAAGATTAGTAAACTATTTTCAGATATAAAAATAGTTAAATATTGGAATAATTTACCTCGGAAAGTTGTTGAACTTCTATTACTGAAGACTGAAAACTGGACTAGACCAATGTCTTCTGCCATAGCTTTACTAAAATCAGACTAGCTGACCTATCAAGATATCTCCTAGCTGTTTTCTGTTTAAGGCTAAACACAGCTGAGATCAGGATAAGTTGTAACTGCACAGAGTTTGTAAACTTGTTAATTCTGTGTTGAAGCTGCAACATCACATGCCAATCAATTATTTTATTTTCCAAGATTACATGTAATAGCCATAACACTGCAATGTCTAAATGCATGTCTAAAAGATTATCAGCTGCCTAGGAGAAAGCAGGTGTCATGCTGAGTATCGTCACTATTAGTGAAACTCCAAGTAACAGAACCAAGTACTAGATTATACAAGAGAGAAAGACACCGCATGACAAGAAAACAGCTCTTTGTCATTCTCAGAAGGATTATTCAACACAGAGAAATATACAAATCAGAAGGGCTAACTAGGTAATGTGCACAGACATGCAACTGTTTCATATCCTGGAAATAAGAATGCTATCCTCTTGTATTGTTAGAAGTTCTTGAACATGGTATTACTAAAGGTTGAGAAATGGTAATATATTCTAACAATAGTTAGTTAAAAAGGCAAAATGACAAAACCCTTTTTTAAATTTAGCTATAAAGCCATCTAGAAACTACAACAGGAAGTACTTTCTCCACAAGTTCTTGCTAGCTTATGTTATTTTTGTACAAATAATGCTAACTAAAGAAGACTGTGATTAATTAAAATATTTCTTTAACAATGTTAGCTTATTTCCATATATTCACAATATGAGGAATATATTGACAAATAAAATATAAAATACTTTTTTTTTTTTCTTCTGAAGGAACTAGAATTATTGTTTACTTCATAAATGTTGATTTCTAGAAAAATACTTACAGGAATGGAAAAAGTACAGAGGTCAGAGATCAAGGTTGTTCTTAAGGGCCTGAAACAAATAAACAGAGGATGCACAATTTCTGTATGTGCACAATAAAGAAAATATAACTCAGCTGAGTATCTCAGACTTTATTTGTCCATGCTTAATATAAAACTAAGTCAAACAAATAGAGAAAGGAATTGAAAAGCTATTCTGACTACTTCAAAATCTGAAGTCCACTGGAACATTCAACATCATGTGCAAACTTCTCTCAGTAGTCTGAGCTTCCCATATTACTGCAAAAAGTATTCACCATCTACCTTTGCAGTAAAGCTGGGGGGTTTCCCCATCACCACATATCCATGAAATATTTTTTCCTCTTGTGCATATGACTAACAAGGCCAATTTCCTTATTTAATTCTAGGAAGTATTATAACTGTAAAGTAATCACTATGTGCTTAGCAATATTGATTCACTCTAACAGAGCAATAGAAGCTGTAGTGGTTAAATATTATTCATTTTGATCTCTTAAAAATGAAGGCCTCCTGGGTATATCTGAGTTCATGATGTAAATTGAATAACTAAAGTAAATGATCTTAAATGCTTCAGATAAAGTACTTTAAGTTTGCAGAGACTTATTAATCACTATTCATAATTCAGGGGAATACTTTGTTAGAGAGCTAATGAAAAGCTTCTTATCTTTATGCTGTACGGATTTACTAAAAGCCTAACAGAAATTGAATATGTCTAACTTCCAGCAGTCTATTCAAGAAGCTTTCCTATTCCTATTATGCAACACATTATAACATGCAGCTACAGCACACTGATATCCTTAAGCAGTTCAACAGCAGAGAAGCTATGAGAAATAAACCTCTTTTGAAATGTAGTTGAGCAGATTTCAAGTTCAGAAGAACTGAAAGAAGGAGTAGGCACTAGTAATCTTAGGTAAGTGACAATGACACTACCACATTTTCCAACTTCATTAAAAATCATTCTATGGAATAAAAGAGACATTTCAGTAAAGCTTCAGAAATTTTTATGACTGTAATTCATTTTTCAGGGCTGTACTTAGTGGTATCACTATTTCCATTAAAAACCTCATTTTTAAAGGAGATATAACAAAATTAACAAAACTGTGGGGGTTTGCACAAAACTTTGTCATATAAGTGTTCATCCTGGGAATAGATCTTCAAATGTTTTGTGGAAAAAAGCCTACATTTTCAGAATAAATCAAAATCAACACTTTTTTTTTTTTTTTTTTTTAATAATAAGTATATGACTAATTTTGAGTATATTCTGGTTTCCAGTAAGAAAACATCTCAAAAGAAACTTGATAGTGGCATAAGCCTGAGCATCCATTGTTTTGAAATTGGCCCCTACAAGAATGCTGACACTAAGAACCTGAAACCAGATAAATTCTAAACAGTTCAGCCAGCAATTTTTATTAAAGATGACCTATTTGCCAGTATGAAGAAGATGTGTTATGTACGTATTTCTTAACAGTGGTGATCCCACATAAAAGACATAGCAGTGAAATAACTAAGATTAAGAGCAGGCTGTGACTGCATTGGCTAAGCTTGTATCAGCAGCCTGAACACAAGTGGTACTATAATGCAGTATGTTTGAGAAGAAAGATAAAAGATTGCTGGGCTCATTGGATGATAGAAGTATTATCTAAAAGAATAATTTTGTTTATTTATCATCTTTTACAGAAAAAAAATGTACTACAGCCAGATTAAAATAACCAGGAAGAAAAGGGTTGATGCGTAGAAGGCCTCAGTTTTTCCCTGTTGATGCTGTATTACGCTGCCACACTGGAAATTACCTGTATTCTGAGATGCCCTGCTAACTTGCCTGCAGCAGCTGAGGTGGAGCTAGGAGCTTATCCAACACAGGAAAAGTGCATCCTTATTTCATGAAGAGCACGTCGTCTCATCACATAACCCAGAGTAGAATGAATATTCCATCATTACAGCTTCCAATGCTGGGTATGGCTCCCTCACTTCTACTGAAATTGAGACCACTTCTGCCCCTGACAACATTAATATTATTCTGCCTTGCTTTTATAGTTCTAGTTCTATTTGTGACATTACAACCTGTAGCACCAGTTTCCTTCCTCTACTGTCTTCTTTGGTCCTCACTGCTCTTCGATCTGTTGACAAAACTTCAAGTTCATTGCTAAATATGCTATTGTTTCACCTACCTCCTCCACAATGTCCTGGTAGCTGTTTCTGAGTGATTTTACCTTCCCATTGGAGGAAATGACTCATCTGCTTAGAATACCTTATTTTATTAAACTTTATAGAGATTATTTCATCACTTTTATTTGACATGTATATGAAACTCCTGCAGATGGTGCAATATAATTTAGACTGCAGTTCATCTGTTGTCTTAGTTATGCTATCCTTGTAAGATCTTCTCCAAAACAATTTTTTAAAATACCTGCTAGCTGGGCAATGCAATGTGGCCTGAAAATTGGCCGAAGCAACAAGTTGAGATGTCCAGCAGACTCTTGCAGGATGCAAACCTTGGTTTACTGATCATGCGTAATAAACTGATATGCAGCTTGCTAATTAAATACTCAGAGAACACTAAAGTAGTTTAGAATTGAATGTTTAAAGACAGTAGAGAGGAAAAGATATATTTATAAAGGTTAGAAGTTTGAGAGGAAAAAAAAGGTACACTTTAGACAAGAGCACCTTGGTACCACCTTAGGTGTGTACATGGGGACAGGCACAGTGGGGCACAAAAGGTGCTAAAGAGCCATCAACCACCTCATTGACGGTTCCAAATTTCAGGGGGATGTGCAGCTGCCACTGTTGTTGGTTTTGGTTGTCTATGTGCATGCCTGTGTGTGTGTTTTTTGTCAATTTACGTTTCTATTCAGCTATGTTTAACCTCCATAATTTGAAACGTAAAATTTGGGTCATATGATGAAGTTCAGTCTCATTTTCCTCTAGAGCTCTGAATCCCAATGCACAATGGCCATTGGCATTCAGGGGTGCCACAACCTGACCTGTTTTTCAGGTGTACTGTGAGGTACCACATTAGTCGCCAGCTCCCTGGTCCAGGGGGCAAAGGGGCTCCCAGGGCAGGAGGACAGGGCTGTGGAGATGGGGATTCATCTGGGGCAGCCTCAGTTTTGGGCATCAGACGCATCCCATGGGGGAAAAGGGACTGGATGCTGGCCCACAAGTGGGGATTTGGTCATGCCCAGTGAGGCAAAGCCATATCAGACCCATCCTGGGACGGTCGGGAAGGGCCATGAAGACAGCAATGGGGCGAGGTCAGACTAGGCCAGGCAGGACCACTATGGTGACATGGCTGGGGCTATATCTCAGGTGAAGCTCAAGGGCCTCAGCTGCAAGCAGTTTCTCCTGAGAGGTGTTTGGCCCTCACAGAGGGCTTTAGATTTTCATTACAGATTTCTTCAAGGTCAGCAGCCCTGTGTGCTCCTCCCCAGTTGGCTGAGGGACCCATTAGCCACAGGGGACCTCCTCAGATCCTGAGGGGATCCAGAGCAAGAAGGTCACTGAGGCCTTACCCATACTTGTCTTTCTTCACACTGCAACCTTAAAAGGGTCCACAACTTTGTTGGACACATTGCTAACTAAATGTTTGGTCTTCCTCTTGCAGATGTTCTCTACAAAGAAAGATATTTAGGCCTAGATTTCAACACATGCTTTTGATTCTGTTCTCTTTCACATGGAGGAGCCCAAGGTTCACTGAAACACATCTAGAAAGAGCAACTCAGATTTTTAAACCTAGCTGTTAAAGCACTCCACTACAGGGGAAAATTTCAGTTCCCATCTTCACCTCAGTACACATTTATCTTTCTGTATAGGGAACAGTCTTTGGATTAAAAATTTAAACAGCCATTAGATTAAGAGCTTAAAAACCATGCTTTCCACCACTGGGAGAAAAGTCTTAGCACTGCAGGATTGTAATTGCTCGCTCTCTGATGTACACCTCTTTTTTCCTTTCAGTTCTTCCATTTCACGAAGAACTGAATAACAGACATGGTGGCTCCAAGATTTTCCACATCCTCTACGGTCATGCATCTAGGCTATTCATGTGGACTGGAGAGATTCATGAGTAAAACTGCCATAGCTGAGGCTGTTTTTCACCACCTTCTCCCAACAAACTGAAAATGTCTCCTATTTGTATTGCCCTCTCCTGGGAAGCCTCTGTTTGATCTTGCCTTCAATGTAAGAGATGAGCATCATCTACGATAACCTTCCACTGTGTTCTGATTGCAAAGACATAACACTTTTCTGTGAATCAGAGCCCCAGTGGGGTTCATTTTCAACTGTTATTAATCACGTGTTCTCTATGTTCATGGCGTTATATCAGCCCCTAATGAAACCTCTGTGGAACTCAGGCTTGTGCCCCTTCCGTGAATAATGTAGAATCTGGACAGAAATATGATACCTACTCTTTCAGGCTAGTGTGTGGCCCAATTGGAGGTGCTAGTTGATGTTTTCAGTGATCTCAGAGACTTCAGTTCCTATATTCTGGCTCTACCTGAATTTAGGTAAAATGTTAAAATATTTTGTCCAAGTTTTCTTTGAAGAAATTAACCCCAAGATTCAATAATTTTACTATTGCTTTATTTTAATTTTCTAATTAGAACACTTAGAAATGATAAAATGATACATTCTAACATATATCTTTCAGTTTTTTTATATAACCAAGATCACTGACATTTTGTATCAGTACAAAATCAGGCAAAGCAGAGGATGTAGAGCAAGATGTCTTTTTAAATTTTTCCTTTTTATAATTCGGCTGGTTTTTGAGCAAATTAATCTAATTCTGCAACAGAAACTCAGAACCTTCTTCTAGTTCAGTGTGTTGGATACCTATGCTTATTATTCTTCCTTTTAATGGAAATGACTTTGCATTTGTCAGTATTACATTTACTTTGCCACCTGCCATTACCCCATTTATGAAGCAGATTCCTGAGTCCTTTGAAGCTTGCTTGTTAAAGGCTCAGTACTCATCTACTTCTGCCCCCCTCCTTCCTACATACTCAGACATGAAAGCTCAATAATTAATCAAGATTAAAAGTTGTAGAGATCCAAAAATCCCATGGTGTGCTCTACAGGACAACATTTAGTTATTTTCCACACCTAATAATAGTAAGTTCTTGCACCTTCTTAGTAAAGGCAGAGCTATATGAATCAGTGGCAGAGTGTCTGAGAGTTCAGATTAATTATCCAGTTCAGCACAACTGCTACTATGCACTTTCTGTAACCTAATTGATGAATGGCTACAAATGGTTCTGGGGTGGGTCACAACAGGATTTTTACAGGCACACAGGTGGGGAGAGGCATATGTCGCCTCCTATGCACTGGTCTGCAGCAACTGTGACATGTTGTGTACTCAGAATGAAAGGAAAATGAGGAAAACAGACAAAACTGGACTTCTGAGTCAAGTACTTCTGAGTTTATCCTGGCACTACACACATTCATGAGCACATAACTTTGTTGAATGCATCTCTCATTGCTTTTGATATTTCCTATTTACTCTGAGTAAAGATAAGCAAACTGATAAAATAGACCTTTTTAGGAATAACAAGATTTCATTTCTATTAAAAAAATAGTGTGTCTTTAAAAATAATTTTTAAAACTTTCTTAGATTTCCAAATGATGTAGCAAAACCTGCTTGTGTTTTATCCAGAAGTAAAAATGAAAATTTACAATATTTTTTTTATACTTTGAAGGCTATCAGCCTTCCTTAAAGTGTTACCATTAGGTTACAATATACCCTAATGATTACATTAATATTACTAAAAGAAATCCATTCAGTTGGAACACACTCTGTATCAGAATCCTAGCACTGTACATCAAAGGACAGCTTGAAGTTTTAATAGTTTTAATGCTATAGAGTATCTAAGTGCCTAGATGCATAAAGAAAGTTAGCATGCTTCATCCACATGTTACATTCCTCTGATATTTTGGCTGAGTTTTTGTTACTAAAATGCCTTCCAGATGCCATCATTGCTATTACAGATCTAATCCAAGTTTAGAATACCTAAACTGGAGAAAAAAAAAAAAAAAGCAAAAAAAAAGCGCCCTAGAATCAGTTCTTCAAGGACTAGGTTAATCCTTCGGGAACAATGTTTAAGACTCTGTCCCACATTTATACTAACTGAGATATAAAGTCTGAAAAGAAAGAGACCTGTTTTATCAGGATTTTAAGGTGCTTTGATACGTGTTTATACTCTTTTATGGTTGAATAGTCCTCCTCATTGAAAAACAGAGATCCTAAAATTTGGATTTATTCAAATAATAGCAGTAAATAAATATAAAAAGTCCCATTTCTTTATAATGGAAATGAAATAAAGAACAGAAGACCTTTTTCCCCCTAGATGATAAAATAAATGCAATACTGTTCAGACACTATTTTCAGTCTTATTTACATTTACAGATAAGATTTACCAATATGTTAGGCTGATCATACTGTCATATATCAAAGTGGTGTTGTCAGATGACTATAAGACTGATGCTGACTCTTGGATAAATAATGAATAACCCCAGATGTATTTATTCTTAAATGAAGTCAAAGCAATACAATAAATATGTTGTATTTCCAGGCTTTTTAAAGGAACAATAGAATTATTACATGCATGCAAGTTATCCCATGAAAGTATATTACAATATTTGTATACATTAAGCTTCTTGTATAAAAAAGTAAGATTTTTGTGAACAGGAGTTATTCTAAAAACATTCTTCTGTGCATAGCGAGTAGTGCAAAATTAAAGCATATTTGAAAATATCCTGTATTGTACTGATGAGGCAAATTTATGTAGCAAGAGGCTATGTAAAAGACAAAAAACTATTTCATATGTTTTATTGTAAAGTTAAATTTGAAGACACAGGGATGTTTTAAGAAATTAACTTTTCTATTACTATAATACAACATAGATTTCCTTCCTATGGAGATCATAATGGTTACGTGAAATGTTGCATTCCCTTTCATTGAATGAATAGAAGATTACTGCTTTCTATTCTAACAGTAAAAGACTGCAGACCACACAGATTTAACTCTACCAGGATGACTTGGGTCACACATGGTATAAACAAGCAGAATCTGTATGGAAACCTTAATATTTGAGCCGCTGTAAGTAAAGCAATAGATCAGATGGCGCCACTTAGTATTTTACATCAGAGCAGGTAAACAAAGGGAGATATATGGTTTCAGTATTCTTATTTTGTCAACGGGGGATTAGAGCTGCAAGTGCTGCAGAAAAACCAAACTGATGATACAAATCAGTGTGTTTAATGAAAAGTACTTGAAATGTTTTGTGTAGAAAGGGACCGGAAGCCGACCATTTTACTGCAGTTAGACTCACTAAAGCGTGACATCTAAGATATCTATCCTCCTTAACTCATACTTTTCTATGATGCAACAATGGTTAAATGATCTGTTCATAATGCACTCTGTTTCCGAGTTTAAAATATTTTAATGAGGAATCAACTGAAAAACAAGTGTGATTTTGCAAAAGTGACTTTAAGTTACTTTGGAGAAATTAAGGCCAAGTCTGAATATAGGTCAAGGTTTAAACTGAATCATCGCTGACTAAAACCTAGGAGAGGGCAGAGGTGTGGTGATGAACGCATTCCAAAAATCTTCCATAACCCACTCATGTTTCTAGATTCATGGAGATACTTGTACAGTGAATCTGTTCTGTAGTGTGTCAACATTAAAAAAAACCCAAACACAAAGAAAGGTAATTAACATCAGTACACTGAAGACTGAATCCTGCTTACCATAAGAAGAAAATATTTTCCTGAAAAAAGACAGAAAAAGAAAAAACTGTTATAGTTGTCTAGGCTTGAGACATCTTATTTCACTATAACACTTAGAAAGAGGTAGTTAGGTCTAAATTGAGGTGGAAGAGGTTATGCTACAATTAAAAGGTACATCATGACTTCCTCTGTTTGGCAAGGGATAAGATGGAAATGAAAGTCTGAACAAAGCCCCAAGATGGATTTGCATGTGTAAGTCTTTATTCAGACCCAGATCTCTTCTGGGACAGTACAGGGATAAGGAAGGCTTGTTTCAGCAATTACTCCCCAGGCAGAATGAGATACATCTTTCTGGTAGCTTGTTAGCTGGGAAACACAACAGAAGAGCCTCTTAGAGTGAATGTGAAGTCCAGGTACAAAGAAAAATGCATGAACTTTCCCATCTCTCGCTGTCTCTAAACCCTGTAATGGTGGTGGTGATGTTTGGGACTAATCTTAGCCTTACATTTGTTGCCTGTGATTTCCAAATAACTAGAAAACTAATTTTGTTTCTCTGGCTGTGTCCAATCTAAAATCTGGGAGTCTTAGCCAATTCCTCAAAATTAAAGGAACCCCTCAATACAACCTTATGGACTAGTTTAAGAGCTAATAGTTTAGGACCTCCACAATGTATGACAGGGAAGTGGGTAGTATATTGGGTAGTATATATCAATATGATAAGCAGTATATTCAACTAGAAAGAGGACTCTAAAAACCCAGACACACTGCATGAAAACAAAAACCCCAACAATAACAACAAAACCAACTATTTCATAATGTATCAGGAAAACAATCAGTCATTAGGCAGATGGAGATATTATACTAGACACCATAAGAGGAAAAAAAGCATTTTTCAGCAAGAAAATATTATGGGAATTTAATTCTTGAATGTGATGATTTCCAAACTATAAGACAGGTCCAAAAAAAAAAAAAAGAGCAAGGTGGGTGCATCACTTCCATTCTTCTGCTCTCTGCAGAACTTGTTTTTATTTTATTTTCAGTTTTAATAGAAAACTACTGTTTCACCCAGAGTTGGGCAGTATGAAACAACCCTGTGTCCTCAGTTCACCTCCAAAATCTGAATTCCTTGAACTTGATTTCTCATACAGTCCTGTTGTCATCTTGTCATAATATCAAGTTTATATTTCCTGGCATAAAACTATGCAATTCCTCTAAGTGATCATTCCAAAATATTTTTCCACATTAAGTGAGTCATCTGTTAACACTTGAAATGAGTATTTTGAATCCTTCTAACATTTTGAATTTGCCAGCACTTGCTGACTTTATTATCTAGCAGAGATATTTACAATTCTTCTTTCCATTTCTTAAACCTCTATTTGAAAACTTTGCACAGGCTTACTTAGATTTCTGTCACCACTGGTCAGCACTGCAATAGGAAGCCTGAATTTTGTAGATTTTCACAGATGTCATCAGATACTGAAGTTAATCTGGTTTTGGAAAAGATCTGGAAAGCAACCTATCAAATCATTGTGCCTACCTGAAGGCACTTAAAGTGTAATAGAGGACAATTAAAACTGGACTCTAAAGATATATAAACAAAATAAAACAGACAAGAAAAATGAATATAGCAATCACAATGTTATAGACAGGGAACATGAAAATTAGGAAAGCAACTTTTGGTCTGAGATATAAACTGTAACCTAGCAAGTGACACTGTGAAAGACACGCATGTACAAAGCCTGGGCTGGGTGAATAGTGACAGTGAAGGGCACATTGACAGGCCTCTGTCTATAATTTAATTATTCCAAGATGTCCTTATGTATATGATATGTAATGTGGTAAGAATGGGAGGGGACGGAGAAAACAGATGGTTTTTAATTGCCTGTTTTTGCAGATATTATACTTCTGCCCCTAGATGAAATGAATCTTATTTGGTGTCCATGATATAATATTGTAATAAAAATTCTCTTTAACATGCATCAAAAGTGAGTTCATTATGCAAACGGATAAACTCTGCATGCAGCTCTGCTTTTAGGTATAGTTTTGGACTTGACCAGAGGATACGTGTTGGATTCTTACCAGTTCACATGGTTTTTATCTTCCTCTGTCACATACACACACAGTGTATCTTCTCAAAGTAGCTGAGAGAACATACGCTGTATGTGTTTGAAGATTTAAAAATAATGACAAACAGAGGAACAAACTCAAGCCAGTGAAGATCATACTTAATTTTGTGTTCTTAATTGTATGCTGAATATAGTAACATGTAAATATTATTTCTTGATCAAAGTGAAAGCTACTAAGTATGAAAAGCCTTGAAGTGTTTCTTCACTCTGTTTTTAATAAACTTCATTGGGTAATTGAAGCTTACATTTTTGTTTTGAGAGATGGAACAGAAGAATATGGATAACTTTTCATATATTAGGAGATTCCCAAAAGTTTTATTAACTGAGCTGAATGAAATTAAAGGAATTATTTCTTAACAGTGATGACTGTTCAAACTGATAATGAAATCTAACCAGACTATGGTTGTTTTTCGGGGCAACTGATCCTAATTACATCTGCTTTTTAGCTTCTAATGTAATGACAACAGTATGTTCTCCATACCAGCAACTGAAATGGTAGTTCAGGGACCCTTTATAAAGGAGTGCGGGTTTAGGTTACTGCAACACCTTACTTTCAGCTATGAGAGCACTGTTATTTTGGGGGGCAAGTGGATCTTATTAATTCTTATGAGGTGGAGAAAAAACATCTTTTGAAAGCTGAGCAAAGAAAAACGTGGGAACAGCCAAATATGGAGAAAAATTCTAAATGGGTGTTTATGGACCAAGATTCACTGAAGCTAATATAAACTTCTCCATTTAAACATCTAAAACATCATTCCTGCAGGGAGGGAAGGGCAAGCAAGAAAAAATGGTGCTAATTTTGGTTGTCTCACTACATGCTGGAGCTCTGTTGTCATTTACAGTGATCCTCCATCCCATTGTGCATACATCCCCTCCATGCAGAGGTTCTTTATCCCTTCTGTCACACTCACTTTCCCAAAACAGGACTTGAGGAGACTGAGGATGGTGGCCAGGCATTCCACTTGCCAGGTATGAAGGACAACTGGGTGGGAATGTGTGATTCTGTGGAAAATGTGCCCACATCCCTCAGACACCCATATGTCCATCAGGCTCTGCTGCCCTCATGCTGGCTGCTCTGCGGGGCAACTCTGGCTGTCTCAGCTGACATCAAAGCTCAGCCCAAGCCACCTGCTGTCCCCTTGCCTTTGAACATAGTGGCTTCACCCTGGCCCTCCTACTTCTCCCAAAAGAGCTTGTAGAACATGGCAGGGCTGGCCATCATCATCCAAAATCGCTGGGGTGGGAGATGGCAGGGTAGTGGTCACCAAAAGTGCCTTATCCAAAGCCTTGAGGGGCTTCAGGGGCTTATTTCTGCAAGGGAATTATTTATTGTGATTGGACTAGATGTTCTTTAGGGTCCCTTCCAACCAAAAACATTCCAATTCGATGATTCTATGATTTAATTCCTATTAAACACATGAAAGGCAGATGAAATGAAGTGATCTTCCTTCCCAATAAAGTTTTCTATAGAACAATACTTAAGAACACACTTTAATTTTGTGTTTGCTTACGACTTTCGGGTTCAATGTAATGCAAGGTAGGAGTTCCATAGATAATTTTAAATACCAAGATTTAGAGGAGAATGCTTAATACTAAGGTCTCTGTATATCAATGCTAAATGAGCTCATCAACTGAACTGTTCACAAAATACTTTTAGAAGTGTATATAAAAAGTAAATGATATCCTTCTGGCTATAAAATTATCTGTAGTATCCTATTGTAATATTCCTAATGCTAATGGGTGCTGTAGTATAAATCTACTAATGCAAAAGTCAATAGCTCTGAAAGCAGTCAGCCTGCAAGTAGTTCATAAAAACCTAGAAGAGTGGCAATATTCTCAGCAAGATGAAGAACAGAAAACCACAAGCAATAAATGCATTCTTTCTACTTCACTGCACTCTACTTCCTCTCTGTTAGAGTTCTGGATTTATGACAAAGATCATTAAAAAAAAACCCAAACAAACAAACAAACAAAAAAAAAAAACAACGCAATTGCCTTTCAAAATACCAATATTACACACAGAAACTATAATTTTTCAAAATGTTTAGGTACTGGCAATCTCATTACTTTATTCTCTTAATT
This sequence comes from Nesoenas mayeri, assembly GCF_963082525.1. Taxonomy (NCBI): domain Eukaryota; kingdom Metazoa; phylum Chordata; class Aves; order Columbiformes; family Columbidae; genus Nesoenas; species Nesoenas mayeri. The sequence goes on from NC_137541.1 coordinate 11,925,899, forward strand.
TATATTTTTCTTCTAAAGCATGGGATGAACCAAGCATGCAACTCAAAGAAAAATCTCATTTTTGATATTATTAGTAAATCACATACATCACTTACTATAGTAAAACAACAGAGCATGACTTTCTAGATGTTTGGAGAAAATGATGGATGGGTCAGATTGATAGAATGTAGTTTTGCTTTGTTTTTCTAGATTTAACTAACAAGATAGAAAGAAAAATAAAGACGTACTCAGTTTATTTGCTTTAGACTGATCTTCTTAAGAGATTAATTTTGCACTGTTCAAGTTAATAGAACCCCAGACAAATACATTAGTGTGTTTAAGATCAAGTTCTAGTAACATCAACATTTTTTTCTTCATCATATGTTATTTCGGCTGGCAAAGGGATTTGATGAATAGAAGTTGAACTAAAAAAATGACAGAAAAAAAATCCTTTGTCATCTTACTGTACCATTGAAATAGGGTTAACTTTGTTTAATGTACCACAGATTGTATCTCTGTATCTCTGTTTCAGGGTTAAGAAAAAGAAAAAAGTGCAGCAATGCAAAAGATCAACAATACTAGGGGGAAATAGAAATTTGCTTTCCTGTGACCAGAATAATATCTTGCTGATTTGATAAGCCTTTATGATTTTACATTAAAAAATGTAGAAGTTTTCTTGGTTGTATATTGAGGTGTTCTATAAAAGTAGTTTTGGTGTGTCACAGTCTCTGAGAATGATTTAAAAGTCTGATTTGAGCACGGGCAGTTGGTATGTTCTGGTTGTGCCAGGAAGCAGTTTACTTGCTGCAGAAAAGATGCTTTAAGATATGATTTCTCAAGCAACAGATCAAACACTGTGGTGCCCTAAGTACACTACAGATCATTGCGCTGGCACACCAAGGTTACTTCAGATAAACATCCCCGCCTAAAATGAGATTTGTTCCTGTCTCTACAAAAGTGTTTTATTTATTGCTGAAAAAATTTGTCACTGGTAAAAGGTATAGCTGAGGCCAGATCATTAATCCACAGTGACAGCCCTTTTATAGTTCAAAGTTATGGCACTGTTTATTAAAAAAAAAAAAAAAAAGAAAAAAGAAAAAAACTCTGTTGAATGTTCCAACCAAGTCTATTCCTGGGCAGATTTGTTATGTTTATACCAGTCTGGGCATCACCAGAAGCATCAAGACCAAAGTTTCACCCTCTCTATTTTGTAGTTCTATATCCTTGGCTGCAGCAACCTGAGTCTGCTCATCTGTATTGCAAAGCATATCTGTGGGCTGTCAGCAAGTAAAGAGGAAATTACAAAGGAAGGCTGCTTTTCCATGTGTAGAAGGAATAGCCTTGAATCTACAGATCTGAAAAAGCTCATTGCATCAGAGCTGTATCATTGTGAAGACAACCAACTGAATCAACAGGTCCATAATAAACTGAGGGGAAAAAGGAGGAAAGGAAGAGGGAACTCCTCACCTAAAGCACCCAGGGTCCAGAAGGTTTTTGGCTAGGTGCCCATCACATATGTTCATACTGTCAAGAACAGAAAGAGGAAATATCAGTATGTCTATATGAGGAGAAAATTACGATGAAATATTTGGCGTATCCACATGGTTGTGAGTCTTTTCACCAGAGCACCAGCTTATGACCATGTCAAGATACTAACAGTTATGATCAGCCCTGGGAGTGAACAGCTATCTCAATGATTGTACAATTCACTTCCCAGGGCTGATCAAAGGATCTTTTACAGTATTGTCACTAATGTCACCTGAGGAGAAGATAGGGGTCATTGGTAAGTCTGTTTTGGCATCATCTTATCTTGAAACAATAGAAAAAGGCATTCCAAGGCAAAGTTGGACACAAGTCTTGAAGACTGACTACGTAAGAGGAGACAAGGGAAGATATAGTCTCAAATTTCAGTTTAGCACCCTTACTCTCACTCATGGTTTTTGCATAGGCTCATAGTATAATCATGTGACAAAGCCACTGACATTAGTCTTTGAGATGAAGCAACTTACCAACCTTTCAGAAGCCTGATAAGAAAGAAGTTAGCATGTAAGAACTTCATCATGTGGAAAACCTAGTACAGTTTCCATGAAATATAGAGGTTTTCTTGTGAAAGAGAAGGAATAGATGGAGCAATCTAAGGGACTGCAGCTATTCATCCAATTTGCTAAAATACTTGTGCTAGGAGAATAAGAAACAAGACTTGTCAACACCATGAATTCTAGGAAGCAGGGATTCAGCTGTCAGCATTAGTGGAAGGTCCAAGTTTTCTTGGCCACAGGTGACTCTTCATGTTCCAGAAGTTTTCCACAGACAAGTGAGGTAGTTGTCACTGCAGCTACAGATCAGGAGAATCAGCTGGTCATGGGAGTCACCAGCTAAGCAAGACAATTACCAGTCATGGCGTTGAGGAAGGTTATGGCCTTCTTTGTTTTTATGTCTGTTTGTTTGCTTGAATTGTTTGTCATGTGCTAAATAGAACACTTTATTTCTCAAGTGTCTTGAGAGACCAAGACAGAATTTGACCCATCTTTACCTTCATAATCTATCTTTATCCTGAAGACAACTCCTGAGTGCATTTACCTGAATGGACTGTAGAAAGTTTTAGAATAATAGAGCAGGGAAAGACAATATGAAATTTAGTTACCTACCACAGCCTTGTGCCTGACTTGATTTGGCCTAATAAACTTGATTTTTCTAATACATTTGGACTCCACTTAATGTATGATGTCTACAGAAGTAAGGCCTAAACTGTATGAGAATTTTTTTTTCTCTTTCTAAAAATATTTCAAGGGATCAAGTAGTCCCTGGCCTGCAGTGTGGGCTGATTTGTAAAATTTACTTTTTGTCAGTTGTCTCACTATGTGAGGAGGATATAGTTTGGCTATATTTGACAATGGAAAAGGGTTTTCATACTTGCTGACAGGAAATATTCTGGTAAATTATGACACTTGCTTGATCTTTTGACTCAATGTTTTTTGACAAGTGTCCTAGTTCTTTAGTGGCCTTCCATCTAACAGATGACTGATTAATCAGTAATCATATAAAATTAATCAGTTTATTAGTTTATTCGGAAATCCATATCCTAATTAGAACAAGAAAAGCAAAGAGATTCTTCAGCAAAGAAAGGTACGATATGTAAGTAGAAGAGATTGGATAGCAGCATGATGTAAGAATGGAGCAAGGGGAAGTATCACTGGATCACAGAAAATAAAGAGATTTCCTATATTATGGAAATAAAGAGATTTCCTATATTATGGAAATAAAGAGATTTCCTATATATTATATTCCTATATATTATATGGTGACCCAGTAAGGTGTTAAGAAATGCAGTTCCCTACATTCTGAAGCACATGTGCTAATATCCCAAAAAACTGCTTCACAGTGCATTAATTGGTTTTTGAGTTGACCTGTGAGGGCAGAGACCAAGGATCAAAGCTAACACTGAGCAAAACTCTCAGTTCTCTGGAAGCCATGTCTACAGTTTTAGAGTTACTCTTCACTGACTGTGCAAAACACACATTCTTTCACTACCTCTACTTCTAAAGTAGATGAGTTGTGCTACACATAAACACAGGAAGAAAACTTCAGCTCATAAGGCTATCACACAGGTTCCTACTGCAAGCATTCAATTTACTGACAAAAAAATAATTTGCTGCTCTCTAATGTTTATTTCAACATTTTCCAAATGTATGTATTTATAAGTTTGTAAAAGTGTATTTCATCGCATACTTCATCTGTCCCTTCAGATTCTTTGTTCCAGATTTTGGTCCCTACATCTTTAATGATGTCAAAGAAATAATCAATGTATCATTACTATTGGGAAGTGGAACTAGAAAAATAATTTGCTTTCAAGCAAGAAAATATGTTGTTAGTTAACACGTATTGTAACACATATAACACTCCTATTGTTTCATGTTGTCTTTATCAGAAACTCCTAACTGAATCTGAATGTGAATATTTACCAGATAATGGTCAGTTTTTTGTGCATCTATATGACTGTTGTGCTAACTAACTTAATGTACTTCTTTAATATATATTTTCTGTGAGGACATATTACTGGACTCAGTCCCTCTGGGGTGGAATATGTCTGATGTCCTATTTGGTCCATGTTCTTTAATCAGTCCAAGTTAGTACTTTAAATATATTCCAACACAGATATCAGGCAACTAGAACACAAAAGCCTTCTAAATTAATTGAGATTTGCCTGCCAGGGAAGGAACACAAATATAACTAACAATTAGGAATTGGTGGTTTCACTACATAGATCATAAACTGAAGTTCCCAAACTTTGCTGACCATAAGAAGCAGTCGGAGCACAGGGATCTCTAGCACCTCTGAAGAAGGCTGAGCTGCCAAGGTTCCATCACTCCTTATTAACCCTATAGAAGATTATGTTGTTACAAATAACTTATATTATTCAGGATGGTATGGAATTAAATACTGTTGTGCAATAGTACCCTCTTTGGAGATTTGCTCATTTACCTGAGATAAAAATTTGATCTAAGGGTTAGTCTCACAACAAGAAGGAGCACCTACTTGCAATGCTGCAAAAGTATTTATGGGAATGACCTGTAGATTTACCCATATCTTGCAATTTCCATCTGTACTAGCTGGAGATCATTTTGATCAGGCTGTGCTGAGTATTGAATAATGATAGTGTATGGATAAGTTCTGCTAAGTCCTTGTGCGTTTCTCTGACTGATCCAGAAAGAATAAAAATGAGTAATTAATTGTGCTTGCTCTTCTCTCACTAGATTTTTTTCAAGTAAAACCTAAATGGCTGTAGGTAACCAGAGTATATGGTTCATGTGCCATGTGCACGTAACAGATCTTACCGTAGTGAATACGAAACACATTAATCTAATAAATGCAATTCAAAACATGTAAGGTGAAACAAACACTAATACATTTTTCTTTTAAGAAAACAATTTGCAAAGAGAAAAAAGAAGGCAAAACAAAGCCTTCTTTACAGATCACCAGAGATGCTTGGAGTCTTTAGAACTGGAGATTATAAAGATAACAGTAGGCCATCTCCCTACATTATCAGTAAAAAAAGGAGTAGTAGAAAGGATATATTTCAAATCTGCAAGCTGTTATAAAGATTTTATATATTTATCATTCCATAATGCCCTTCAGACTGAAATTCACAGCCCTGGAGGCCGAAATTCATAGCTTCTTCATCTTTTTATTTTTTTATATTTTTCTATAAGTAACACTCCTGCAGCAACATAAGTAACAAGAGGAAAAACCTCCCCTTACCAATGGAAGTTGAAGAAATACTTAGGTAAATTATCAGTATTTACTCCAAAGATTGAGAATAAATGTGTATTTTAACAGAATATCAGACTAACTGTAACATCAATGGCTCTGGAGATTAATATGCAATAATTCACTGATGATCACAGCCTTACTGTCTGTTACACAGATGGAATTAAATGCATAAGACACATCTGGATTAGTTAAATCATTTCTCAGTTATGACAGGGAATGAAGGAGAGAACTGACTAACTTCATTTTTGTTGTTTATGAACATCTGGAATTTCTGACCATTCTCACTGTAAATAATATCCAATCCAAAATATTTCACATTCTGCATATAAAAATAATATATCCAAAGATCTAAAGAGAATAACTAGGGGGTGATAGCAATAAAACACAGTGACATTAGGAAAGAATTAACCGTTTGAACAAGAAATGAGCCTAGCTTCCTGTCCAATTCAAGATGTATGTAGGCAAAGGACACATAAGAACTTGCACTGTTTCTTAGTGGAAATCTGTCTTTTTGATAGCAAATATTTTCTGTGGGATTCCTCACCAACAAGAAAGATTATTTCACTTTTCTGTTCTTCAGAGAAAAACTCAACTTTTCTACTGAAAAAAAAGTTAATTATCTGTAATAATAGTCTGAACTGTATGGACATTTTGAAGATTAACATATTTGAACTGCTGAATGATTGGGATGATCAGTGATTTGCTGCTAGAATATTTTTAATTATAAAACTATTTAGGACTGCTTGCTTCCATGCCTTCTGCCATTCATCTCCCTATAAATAGGAACTTAATCAAACTCGAAGCACCAGTGTGAAGAACTCCAAGATTTCCTCTCCTTGCTAAGCATTTGTTCTCTTCATGCAGGATTACTGGAGTTTCAGTATCTTCTTCTTTCCCTAAGACATCTTCTGGAATGTAGAGATAAGCTCACTGCAGTTAGTTTTAACTTGTCATACTCTCTTCCTTGACAACTGTCTACCAAGAATATTTTGGATATTCCAGTTCTTGGTAGATGCTTGCTTTGCTTGTGGCAAGGACATGTTCTGTATATACTATTTCACTCATTGATAAGAAACCTTCAGTGAGGGAAAATACTAAAATTTAGGTATAACGAATCCTTCTAGAAATATATATGGAAAGAAAACTTTTTGTTTTGATTTGCCTTGTTTGTTTGTTCTGTTTTGTTTTGTTGGTGGTGGTTTTGGGTTTTGTTTGTTGACTGGTTGGTTGGTTTGGTTTGGTTTGTGGTTTTGTTTGTTTGTTTGCTATTAGAAGAGAAAAAGGGTCCTGGATATTTTTACTTCAGACAAGGGGGAATGGGCACAAGCCGCAGTAAGAGAAATTCTGATTAGATACTAGAAAAATTTCACAAACATAGGGAAAAGTTGCACAGAGCAGCTGTGAAAATTTGTATCCTTGTAGATATAGTAAAATTCAAAACTTGTTTCAATAGGACCCTGAGCAACCTGATCTAACTTTGAAGTTAGATCTAACTTTGAAGCTGGTACTGCTTTGAGGAGGAGAAGTGGATTTGGACCAGACAACCTAAAGAAATATGTTCCAAGCTGGATTTCTTTGTGATTATGATTTAGTTCAATTTATCTTTGATGTGTCACTAATCAGGTCCATTTACTACGAGTGGGTATTATTACAATCATATTTTTTGCAATTTGCAATAAAAATTAAAGTGCTTTCTTATAATTAAATTTTAATTTTTCTATTGTAGCTCCTACCTCCTCAATAAAGGGCAGCATCAAAGTTTGAACATAAGTTTTTCCATAACAAAGCACAGCCTAGGGTCATTTTTGTTAAATGAATAACTGAATTTACAAACTATGGCAACACACTGTTACCCTTTTTCTGAAGGTAAGTTATAAAGAGAATACAGAAAACACTTTGTCATCATATTATAGTTGAAACGTTAGCTACAATTATTTCCCTCTTCAATTTTTTTAAAAATATTAATATTATATTCTTATACAGATGGAAAAGTCTAATAACTATAACATGAAATTATTTCAACATAAGGAGCATGTGCTTCATACCTATGAAATGCAGATGGGAAATTACTACAACTAATTACTGTTACATGCTATGAATAAAGATTTTAGCAAAATTCCACAAATTCCTTTGTCTTTCTTTGTGTCTGGGAGTGTGTGTGTGTTTTTTAATTTCTGGACAAGAAATTCCAATATTATTTTTCAATTGGATTTACAAAAGTGTATTGAAAATTTGAAAGATTATTTTAGCCAAATCTCAAAATAAAGTTAATGGCACAGAATACATTCTTGTGAGTACTTATAGCTTAATCAAAAATTCCTATTTCACTTTTTAAATCTTTTTTCTCTAGCAGTGTGAGGAAAGGATAATAGATTTAATAATGTAGTGACCTTCTCAGTGACCTACAAATTCAGATTCCTGAAACAGTTTCAAAAAAAGGTCCACATTATTCTACTTTACAAAAAAAGAAATTCTCCTGCTCTCATGTCCACAATATAGTTGTATGAACAAGTGTAAACGAAGTCTCTCTAAAAGTCTTGCAGTTTCCAGGACCATGTAATCTACTTCTGGAGCTGGTAATTTTTTCCCTATGTAAAGTTTTGACATATTCAAGTTATATTTCTTCTCTTTTCCTAAGCCTGGTTTTAAAACTTTTTCTTTATCACAGCTTCTATTTGAACCCTATGTTGATTTAACATGTGTTGTGCAATCACTCTACAAAGACAATCCAAAATCCATCCTCCGTATCCTTGATAACTGCCTGGTACTTAGTACTCCCTCTAGTATTGTGTTTCAGTAAACTTAACATATTTGCAGCTGGTTTCCCGGTCTGCATCATTTATGCAGATAAGAAACATAAAGATTTGGAGTCATGGCACCTGTTGGACTACCCTCTGTATTTATTTGTAGATTGACACACTTCTGTTTGACATGTAATCTGCTTTCTGTTTCAGGATAGTTTCTTTCCATTGACACATTTTCTTCTGTATAATTCTCTCCCTATCTCTTCTTTCTGTATCAGAAAGCACTGCTTACAACAGAGTCACAGAAAGCACATGAATAAAAACTTGTCCCAGGGTGTATGCCAGATTTACAACCCTTAAGGGAATTTGCAATAGAAGTACTAGTGATAGTACTCAGAGTGCCTGTCTCAAACACAATTATCACCAATGTTGTGATTATTGACATTATTACTGTTAATAATTTTCCTTTTATATGGCCCACTAAAGTTTATACAGCCCTTCAAGTTTCTTCTGACCACAAAAAAATATTCCATTCTTTGATATGTCAAATTATTTTATATAGGTTGTGTTGCAAAACAGTTTGCCTCTGTCTACAGTTTTGTGCAGAACAAGTGTCAGGGAACCCTAAAGACCAAATTTTCTACCAGTTCCATAGTATTTAATTGTTGGATGGCCTTAGACTCTGACTCTACCCTAAATACAATACGCATCACATGATATACTTTCTCCTATCCTGTTTAGAACATGATCAAGTATTTGTTTCACTTGGGTTTGAGCCTTGGCACTGTTTGGTTGCCTTCAAATCTTTCATAGCTTTTGTGTGCCCTTAAAAGGAAAAACATAAGATTGGATGAAACTCTTTCCTACTTGATTTTTAATATCACATCCCGCAAAAAAAATGACATGAAATACCTGAAGATGAGCTTATGTACCCTGGGTTTCAGAGATAAATCTATGCATAGAATCAGGGCTAGCTAAACAGTATTTCTAGTTGAAATTAGGAAAATTCAAATAATTTGGATGAGAAATATGCTTTCTCACATTTTCTCCCACTTCCTCCATGCTTCAAAAAATCTTTTCTTACTTGTTCCAAACAATCTTAACAAAACACGATGGATTTGGTTGACATGAGATGATGGTAAGTGAAGTGGGAAACACTGCCTGGATCATGAAATCAAATGTTCTGTTGTATATATGAAAGATCACAATGATTTGATCATGGGTCTCAAAATAGTATTTATGCTCAGAACACATTAGTTGGTTGGGGTTTTTTCTATGCTGTTTTTAGTCTTTTTCCTTTGCTAGGATCATGAGTAGTTTCCTAGGTTTCTCTCTTGACATCTAAACTCTACTGTGCAGGACTGAGTCTTCCCAGTTTTTCTGCTTGTGCATGAAACTGTTTATATTTGAGTGCTACCACAATACAAGGACACACAAAACAGCCAACAGCTATCTGAGCTTTCCCTTTCAAAGTAAATACTTCTAAAATATTTCTGAACAAGATGCTGTTCTACTTGTGACTAATGGTTTTGAACATATGAAACTTGTAGGATTTTTAAATGACAAACTTTCACTTTCAACTGTGTTTATTCCGTTTTTTGGATTTACATTCTTTGCTTTTTATACATATGTCATCCTGTGTTTCAGGAAATCTTTTTTCAAACTTATTTATAATTAACAGGGGAGATTTTTTTTAAAAAAAGGACTTAGTTTATATCTGTTTGCATTAACTCCAGAAACAAGAAATTCTAGCAATGTGAAGTTCCTATTCTGATTGTGGCAACATTTAAATAAGAATTATATTATGAAATTATAAAAATGCTGCTAAATTTTATATTAACCTTTCAGTTGGTTATAGTAACTCTAAGAAATGCAAGAAACAAATATTCAAGCAAATAAAGATAAAGAGACAGAAACTCCAAGAATACATTATATTTGATACAACATCAAATAATGTTGTATATTTAGTAATTTGGTGTCTTAAAATATTCATATTGATTAAAGATGTGCAGATCATTCAACAAAAGTTAGGCCTAAGTAGACACAAGATAGCAAAGAATTTAATCCACTCTAATCTGCCTCAGCTTTTTCTTATCCTGTTCACATATTAGGAATTAATTTCAGATGCAATGAGCTGTTTACTCTGAGAAACTCTGTGCCAAAAATCTAAAAATACATCTGAATCTATAGTGCCTATTAATAGGATGCAAGTGTGATATGTAATGTAAAACATTCAGATTCTTCCTAATGCAACATAGACTTTAAGATACATCCCCAGTATAATTTGGATGTATGTATGTCTCCTCATGAGAAGCAAATATTTTTTAAAAGTCCATGGGCCCTTGACTTCAATGAGGTTGTATGGGGCGTAAGTTGGAACAGTACAGGCCCTAGGAATTTTTATGGGGCATGACTTTCTATATATTGGGGTTTTTTCATATAATTCCACTGTTTGTTGGCTAAGTGAAATGAAAAAAAAAATAAAAAAATTAAAAAAATAATAGCTTCAGAAGAACTACTTCCCAGTATTCCAGCAAAGATCTGTAGTCAGAGATAGAATATTAGACTACTTTTTTCATGCTCACCTACCATGTTTGATTTCTTGTGTATAAAATGCATTTTAAAACACATTTTAAACATTAACAAAATAAAAGATATAAATATTTAAATGAGTTTATTATGAAATCATCCCACAAAGCAGTCACCAAGGCATTTTTCAATGAAATAACACATTTTTTGAAAATATGGAAAAACTTCCACGCTTTTTGTTCACACAGCACTTATTTATAGAAATTGGACTGCTATTTTTTGCTTATTTCAAATAAGCTTAGTCAGATTGCTAGAAAAGATGTGGAAGTGAAAGAAATCACTTTCTATTCAAGCAATAATAGTCTTGGCTAAGAGGGTTTTACACTGAAACCACTGTAGTTATGTTGATTTACATCAGCCAGGGATCTCAGTCTTATAAACAATTTGGGTCTTGTTCTTACTATTAGTATATATGCTCAGTTTCAAAAGGGAAACTCATGCACTTGACGTGAAACACATGTGGAAATATTTGAGATATAAAAATAGCAGTAGACAAAATAACATTAGAATGGGATATAAACGGTCAGACTGGAAATGTGTTGGGATTGTTTGCACTTAAGGACCAGACAATAGACACTGTGCTGCCATAGCAGCAGTTTCATTCTCCTAAATCGGAAAAAAAAAACCCAACAATTGTTAGTCTTTCTGATAAAATAGAGGATCTCTGATGAAAAGAAGTGTTATAAAGGACAGAATTACCACCTAAGAAGTGATGGCATTGCTGGAGTTGAGCTGTGAGATTCTATCCAAATTAAACAAAAGGACATTTTGAAGAATTATATGTCAACATATGTAAAATAACTGGTGGTGGTCCTTACAGCTGAGATGATGATATAAATTTATATTTGGGTACAGAGACACTGGGAATGTGGGGTCTCAATACTTACTGCTAATATCATATAACTGCATGTATAAGCTAATATAAAACTTCAGCATAAAATTAACATTAATTAGCTTATTTCATCCACTTCTTTTGTAAAATGAATGTCCCTGGGACACATTCTTCCAACCTATAAACCTTGTCTTCTGCTATCTAGCTGAATTTATTTAGAGACAGGTTTTACTGAATTATACTCTTAGTCCTTTCATAAATCATGTCTTCACTCAGCTTTTGATTTTAGAAGGTAAATAAAATATTTTAGCTTTAGGTGATAGAACCAGATCTCCATTTCAAGCTAGTAGTCATTTCTGCATCAATTCCATTGTGAACTGCTTTCCTCCAGAGGGTGTCTTGGTACCACTTTAGAGAGTATTCAATTCTGGATGAGACCTGGGGACACCTTTGTAGAATGACTTCATAGGAATAAGGACCCTGGAAGAGAGGATTCATGTAGTTAGGTGGCCAGTTCCCTACTGTGGACAAGCAGATGAACAAGACATCAAGTCCTGCTTTGTATTTTCCATGCAATTTAGATAGAACTTAAATAATGGAGATTATTTTTGTTTATGTCAACACAATGGTTTTAGAGAGTACTGCTGGTGCTAATGGTACAGTGTCCACATGCATTTCAAGGGTTACATTTCAGAGTACCTCTATTTTGGTCCCATGCACTAAATGCGCTGATTGAAGCACATTAGGCGTCTTTAAGGAATTTCTCTTCTGGATTCATTTGCTCCAAAAGGAATCCAGTTTTCATGCTTTGAGACCACTCTATGTTGGCAACCACAGTACTACAATTGAGACAGCCAGGAGATTTTCTTCAAAAATATGCTACTGATTCTGATTAAAATGAGAATAATAGATCCACCCTTTGTGTCCCTTTTCTACAGTAAACTATCAGAGTGTTGTTTATCTTGCCATTGATTCTTGGTAGTATCAGAATCTGTGTGATGTTATACAGTGTGGAACAAGCCATATGAGACAATTCTGAAAAATAACAGTCATGATGCTGAGCCAGTAAGATATTGATGATGGTTTGAATTAAAATGAATAATGAATACAATTTGAAGTATATGAACAGCACTTTTTTTCTTTGTTATTTACTAAGATGTGATGATTTAATTTTCTTGTAAAAATTGAGAGCTCTTCTTTGGCTTCATTCTCTATTTCTTTCTTCATACCATCAACAGCTATTGGTCAGCACAGCAGGGATGGAGGAATAGATAATAGAATGCTCTGTTCCAAAGGACATATGCAACTCCTTAAGTATATTTAGGCCTACATTGTAGCATTTAGACAGAACCCATATGTAGGGTGTGGTATGGATCTGGACAAGATTGAAGCTTCTTGGCACTTAAAGTCCTTGGTTTACAGTGGCCGTATACAGTTTCCAGATTTCTTGGAATTTTTCCTGGAATTCATACTGGTCTGGATGAGGGAGAACATATGGAGATCTTGCTCCATGCACTCATATAAGCTTCATGACTAAAAATATAGCTACCTGCCCACCTTCCCAGGGAAAAGCTGGTGTATTTTGATGATTACTGGAAAGGCTAGAAACCTGTTTTTTGATCTTTAGTCATGAACTGTGTTGCTAGTCTTTTACAAGTCTGCTGTACAAGCACTGTTCTTCAATGTTCCTTCTGTCAGAGGACCATTAGAGCATACATGCATATTCAGCAGCCTGGTAAGGTCATGCTTGACAAGAAATGACTCCAATGCAAAGCAGTAAAGTAGATAATATTGTGAGACCAAAACCATTTTGTCTATTTTCACAGAATTTAATTTCTCTTGTTGCTTCTATTGAGGAAATCTTTAAAGTGTCATAAATACATGCAATAAAATCATAGAACTACAGAACAGTTTGGGCTGGAAGGGACCTTCGAAAGTCAGCTAGTCTAACCCCTCTGAAATGAACAGGGACATCTTTGACTAAATCAGGTTGCTCAGAGCCCCATTCAGCCTGGCCTAGAATGTCTCCAGGGACACAGCATCAACCACCTCTCTGGGCAATCTGGCCCAGTGTTCTACCACCCTCATTGTAAAAGATTTCTTCCTCATGTCTAGTGTGAATCTCCCCTCCTTTTGTTTAAAACCATTATCCCTTGTCCTATTGCAATAGGCCCTGTCCCCATCCTTCTTATAGGCCCCTTTCAAGTACTGAAAGGCCACAATAACGTCTCCCTGGAGCCTTCTCTTCTCCAGGCTGAACAACCCCAACTCTCTCAGTCTGTCCTCCTAAGAGAGGTGTTCCAGCCCTCTGATCATCTTAGTGGCTGCCTCTGGACGGTCCATGTCTTTCCTGTGATGAGAGCTCCAAAGGTAGATGCAGCACTGCAGGTGGGGTCTCACCAGAGCAGAGTAATGCTTATGTGATACCTAAGTGCACTGTGTTTCATACTGTCCATTTTTCAGACTTTGATTTCAGCATGATACCAGAAATAGTTACAGAACAAGAAGGACAGTATGTGCCAAACTTTCACAGATTCTGGACTTGCCTACATTTTTGGGAGGGGGGGGGATCTCCTGACAAATCATTTGGGAATTCCCATTTTATTGAACTTCAGTGTTTTATATCACTAATGAGGTCTCAAAAGTAGCAATCGGTAAACCAGATTCTTCTCTCAGTCACATGCATAATTAGCAGTAACTTCTTTAAAGTTAACTGATTGAAACCAATTACTTCAGCTGAACTCTGTGATCAATAGCCATCATGTATTATAATTGAATATTACCCTGTTATAGTCTCTGACAGTAAAGTCTGTAAGTCCGACTGCAGTCCTAGCAAATAAAAATATTTTTGCATTTGGGAGTGCTGTTGATTTACAGGTTCTCTGATTTTGGTCTTGTGAGAACCACATGAAAGTGTCACATTTCCATTGACGCAGGAATCAAATTGAAAAGCCATCCCATTCCAGTTGAAGAGACTGATTTGTGTGAAGATCTGCAGCCACCTTCAAAAACTAAATACAATGCAAATTAAACTGTAGCATCCTGGTTCATGAAGGGCCATTGTTAAACATTTTGGCAAAGATTGTGCCTAAATAAATGTATAATTAACCATGGAACCCAGTGGAACAAGCTTATGTATAAAGTAGTTACTGTAGGTTTACTTATGCTCAGAGTTTTCCAGAACAAACAACAAAGTTTGTTATTACAAGACTGTAAATGACAGAAGTCATCTTTCTTTACAAGAAACGGGAGCTAACTGTCATGCTTAAGACACATTTTCCAGCCAGCAGTGCTTTTTTGCCAGGAATTATATATTGACTACTGTGCTAAATAGCTGAAACTTTAATCAATTCCTCCATTTTTTCTAATTAGACAACCTTCCAGTAAACTATGACTCCATGTCAACAAAATCTATTTGTCATTTACATACCCCTGGTGAATAAAAAAAAATTTTAGAGAGAAAATCTATCACATACATCAGCTAGGTACCTTTTCTATGCATTACCCTTGCTGCAAGAGTTTGTTAAATTCATTTTTAAGTATACCTATGTAGTCCATCTATGTATCAATATTAATACAACTCTGTTCAAAAGATTTATGCAGTTTGAAGGCAGGAAGTAGCTCCAGATCATCAAGTTTGAAAAAGCTCAACTAGTAATTTTGTGCAAGATCTATAACTGCAGTCTGAGCTATCTATTAGAAAGATATCTGGTTTTAATTCTAGATGTGAAAGAGATGGAGTATTTTCAAAGCACTCTTACTGGGAAATGGTCTTCACTGTTAAAAAATATTTTCCTGATTTTTTGTTCAGAATATAAATCTTAATAAAGAGGAGTTCTTGACACATTTTTCTGGATTAAAAAACTATTTCATTGCATAATAAAGGGTGTTTCAAAAAGAATGACCCAATTTCAAAATGGTTCCCCTTTAAAATTGGGTCCATCTCTTTCAAACACCCTGTACAATTTTGGAGGCTTGATTGCATCTATGACAAAATGAAAAAGCATTTAAGACTATTGAAGGTCTCAGAACAAAATTTAACACAAAACACTCATGTTTTTACGTCTGCATCAGTGCTTGAACTCACAGTTACTGTGAAAATTGCACCTATGACCTCTCCTTACTTCCTTGCACCCGTCTAAAGTTTCTGGCTATTACGTATTACTGGGCTTGGCACAGAATGATGCAATTCTTTGCTAAAGCTGGGTCATGGTACCAAGGATCATTTTCTGAACAGACCAGGCTTAACTTCAAACCCGTCAGTCTGCTCCCTTTGGCTATACAGCTTCCTTTAAGTTAAATATAACATATTTAAAACAAAACCTTAACACAAAACCCCTTAAGGAGACTGTGCATTTTTTCAGATTGTAAGATATTTACCTGCCTTCTAAGCTGGTACCCAGTAAAGTATTTGCCTACAGGCTCTTCCAGTTTGTGCAGCCCTTTGACCTCCTTGCTAAACTTTGAAAAAATGATATTTTCAACTACGTGGAGAAATGAGGCAGAATCTATTTTGCTGCATTATTGTCTAGATATATTTTTGACAGGTCAGTGTTATACCTTCATTTCTGATGCTTTCATGCACTGCAGTTGTAAAATAGTAATTCTTCAACAATCCTTATAAACTAGACTGTGAAATCACACACAAAAAAATAACAAGGCTTCATATCATCATATTGTTGCCCTGGCCTACCTCACCTGCCATGTTTATAAAACTGTCCTTAGCAATACTCAGAATATTCTTCTAGAGTAGCTCCCAACTAATACCTGTTTGACATCAAGATACCTGTTGTTATCCTCATAAAAAGCTGATCTATGTGATAATATTTTATGAAAAAACAACCTTCCTAAAACTTTTAGGATCATGATGTCTCCACTGTCTAGGGAAGAGGTCTTTTAGAAATTATAGTCTAAAGAACAAGCACTTCCACATGCAAAGTTGTGGGTGTTCTTTTTTGTTGTGTTTGCTTGTTGTTTGTTTTTTTCTTTGTTTGTTTTCCCTAAGGGAACTTGAAAATCTTTTTGTTGAACATAAAGGTATTCCACAGCACATGTTTTGTGTAGTGGTCATATTCTGAAAGTCTGATCCTATTAGCTATCTTACAAAAGCAACTTTGAAAAATATGAAGAAAATAATTCCCATTTGAAAAGAGAAAAAAGGGGTTTTTTTAACATATGTAAATAACATGGTATACACAGGCTGTACTGTAACAGTCACAGAAGCATAAAGGGGTAGAGGACCTATTTTCCAGTATATGGGTATGAATTTAGCCTATATTGGCTGTGATAAAAGGCTGTTGTGTCAGCTAGAAAGCGATCAGGGTGTTTGCTGCTGGATTAATCCAGCCAGAAACAAATAGGGTCTAAACCAGGAACCAGACCAGTCTAGGAGAATATATTCGGAAATAATGAAAGATGATTTTTGGAGGCTGAATGCAATGGACATGGTTATCCTGAAGAGCAGAAGTTTTTGTTAGCTTCTGTATTATAGGTTGAGAAAGAAATTCTTGTAAAAGATGCACTGATATTCTCAGTCATAAGAAAACTAATGTAATTTTCATTTTTGCCTTGTGGTGAAACAGATATAAAGGCACACATATAGCATCATAGTGGAAGTTATGGCTTGTATTATTTGAAACTGGACTGTGTAACTTGCCATAAATATTGCTTAGCCTGTTTGAACCTCACAAGTTGGGGATTTGGCTGTTTTGTGAGCACTGCATGTTTAGACTGTCCTTTTCAGACATGCCAAAATATATGTTTATTTGCTGGCAATGTGTTCTACTTTCTGTCAAAATATAAGCTCTCATAGAGGTAAGAAAGCACTTTCCTATGTCTCTTGAAGATTTTTAGAACTCCTGGGCCTGATTTCCCTTTTGCAAACAATGGAGTAAAACAGGCAGAACTCCATGGCAACGGGTGGAGGAGAGGCAGCTCCATCTGGAGATCTGGAAACATGGATGCAATTTTAAGAGCAATGCAAAACTGCTGGACATAAGTAATGTCCAAAAGAAAATGCTGCCAATAACTTCTCAAAATTGATGACTCTTCCTTACTGTTTCTCCTCTATTTATTCTCTGCTATCCCTACCCCTGGAAAGGCTTGAGAGAGCAGAAAAGAATAATCCTGAAGCAAACAGTTCTTGTTCTGATATACTTACAGAATAAAAAAAGACAAATAATAAAACACACTTCTGCAAGCATCTAAGACCTGCACCACTATGGTTTTATTATATCTATTGACTTGTTGATGAAATATCTGTTATGATAATCACACTTATTGATTATTTGGGGGTCATTGCAATTCCAACAATGTATGTGGATGACAGAATGACAGAAGCAGTATCTTATTGACTGCATTATAGCAGTTCAGGCTCAAGTGAATTGAGTGGCCTCAAGACCCACATTTGAAAATTTCCAAAAGTTTTTAGCCTCTAGTCAAATACAGATTATAAAAGGTACACTTAATATATGAAATGCACATGTTGCCATAGATCTGAAAGAGTATGAAAACTGCAAACAAAAAACCTTTTATGATAGTTTGGTACTCTCACATAGGTGCTATAGACACACAAATGTACACTGGCACATAGACCATATTCTGTCTAAATGCAGTTATTGCATTGCTACACTTATTCAGCTGTTATTAGAGGTTATCTTGTACAGCTTCTACAAAATTTAATGTAGATTGGTTTTGTATGAATGAATAATAATTACTTTAGGAAGTGTGAAGCTGTTGTCTGTGGTGTTTTTGACTGATTGCATATCTTCAAAGTATTATAAAAAAAGCTGATTTATGCTTTATTTATTTATGCTTTATAAAAAAAAAAAAGCATTTTACTATGTACTTTTTATTGTGACAGATATCAAAATTTATCAAGCCAAAATACCACAGATTCCACTGGGTGCCTCCTTATTTCAAAGCGTTGAATTAATAAAATAAATAAACAAAAATAATTGTCTACTGCCTCTTTTCACCTTCGGTTTCCATCTTTTTCTTACTATAAAAAATGATGTAGTATTTCTTGTTTAGTCAGCTCAGACTGCAAAATGGAACTTCTCTTATTCTGTATTTAACATGGTCAAATGAGAACGTTTTGTCCTTAAGGAACAGTATGGCCAAAGACAAAAATTGTGATTTATCTCTTTATTGTACTGTGCAATTTTTGAGGAGTAGGAGGATTTTAACTGGAAAGGTGACTATATCACTTAAGAGGCTGTTCATTAGCTGATTATTAAGGTAACTCTTGAGATTTTCGTAAGAGAAATTGTTTGTATTAAGTTTGATGGGTTTATTAAGTCAGCGGGAGAAGTCCAGGTGAATAGAAGGAAGAAAGCAGAGCCTTAAAAGCCTGCCTTGAAAACTCATCATCATCATTGCTTGAGAAAATAAGGGGATCTGGAAAGACGTCCCCTAAGAAATTATGTGGAAATTGCTTGTAGGCTTGAGTGATTACTTCGTCTAGTTTTATTTATGCTATTTCCACTGTGAGATGGAGAAAAAAATAGTGTTCAGTCCATCTAGCAGCATGTTCTCTCGTAACAGGATCACTGCAGTTTCTTTCCAAATGAATGCTCTTGGACATCTTCCATTTCTTGACTAGCACTGAAGACCAAATGTACCTGGGCTATTACATGGAGTCATTCAAGAAGCTAGAAATTTTACTTAATCTGGTTATGGATTAATGGTGTTCATCCAGTTATGAGCTAACAATTTGGACTCTATTGAGATATGAAGCTAATTTGAATGTATTTACCTGATAATTAATTAGCTGAATTAGAGCATAATTTTTTTTAAAAATGTATAACCATAGTCCAACCTGGGAGAAGAAATACTGAATTTCAGGTAGTGCAATGTTACAGCTAGGTATGCTATGGCTGAGATCATAACAGACCAAAGCAAAATAAGCAGTAGTATTCATAAAAATAATATTCTAATCCTTCTTGAAAAATATGTTAATGATGCATGGCAGGACATTAATTACTAGGAGTCAGGGATTTCATTACTTTGACAGCCACCTGTAGGTCAGAAAAACAAGAACAAAAGATGCACGTATATGCAAAATTGTGCAACCCACTGTTTGCTCTATAACTGATCTGCATAGAAGTATGCTGCAATACCTATTAACAAGGCTTATTTCAAACTGTAATTGCTCAGTCTCTACCTGTGAACCACCATGACTTAATCCCAGGTGTCATCTCAGATGGCATTTCGATTTGCAAGCAGTTTGTCTTTAGAAGGCATTTTTATTCCCAACAACTGCAGTCACAGAATGTTTCAATAAAGTCTGACACCTAGCCAGTAAATAATTTTTGCTGATCTAGTACATGGTGACTTGAAAAGTATGTTATTTTAAGCAAATTCCAGAACACACACGATAATTTTGTGAAAGTGGATTTTGCAGTCATCTCATGGAACTGATGTGCAGAAAATCTACTAAGCTGAATTTCATGTAAAGGCAAAAAAATCTTTCTGAGGCACATACTACAATTCTAAATTAACTTATTTGTCCTGGGACAGATTAGTCTACACACCAGTGGCGCTCTGATTGTTCTGATTCACCTTATCTTGTTAATCACTTGTCATCTGTAAACCAGATTCTATCTTGTATATATCATATACCACAAAGAAGGTAGTAATTTTTCAGGTTGCTTAGCACAGTATAGTAGATAATCAATTTCTGGATCCAACCATTGAGCTGAAAAATTGGTTGAAAACAGTATAATAAAATATGAAACTATATATACATTGTGTTTTCAATCAATTAAAAGCTTTTTTCATCAAGGGGAAAAGAATAATAATTATTTTAAAAAATAATATTTTCAAAGAAAAACAATAAAAATGAAAGTAGATAATTTCCTAATAGTCACAAAAGCAGTGGGACTGTAATTGTAATTTTCCTGTTTCCCGAGCAGCATACTTGTAGAGAGGGTGGAAAACTAGAATTCAGTTCCCTTCTTCAGAAGAAGACATTCCACAGATATGCTCTGGACACTGCAAAAAATGCAAAGAATTCTTGCCTCTGTTGCATCACATGCTTGAAGAGCTATTGACAGTTTGATTCAGATCCTTGTTCTTAATCCAGCAGAATATATTCTGTTTGCTTGACAAAATTTATTGGGTGTCAATACTAATAAGGAAGAAAATTTCCTTTATTTATATAGGTTTGTAAAATAATTGCATTGATATTTTAAGCCAGAATCAGAAAGTAGGACTGATTGCAGAGATGAGGTTCTTAGGAGCATGGTTCAGAGGTGGACTTCACAGTTTTAGGTTAAGGATTAGACTTGATGATCTTAAAGGTCTTTTCCAACCAAATTATTCTGATTCTACTCTACAATTATGTGATTTTCTTGCTCAGTGTTTAAGATTCATGTGCAAAGTAGCATCCTGTCTTTCTTCCTGCATAGTGGAAAATAAGTGGATACGACTTTCCTTAAAGTAAGGGTATGCATTTACAACATCATAGCTGAGTGACCTAGACAGGCTGGAGAGTTGGGCAGGGAAAAAAAATTATGAAATATAACAAGGGAACGTGTGGAGTCTTGCATCTGGGTAGGAGCAACCCCAGGTTCCAGTATAAGTTGGGGAATGACCTATTAGAGAGCAGCATAGGGGAAAGGGACCTGGGGGTCCTGGTGGACAACAGGATGACCATGAGCCAGCAATGTGCCCTTGTGGCCAGGAAGGCCAACGGCATCCTGGGTTGTATTAGAAGGGGGTGGTTAGTAGGTCCAGAGAGGTTCTCCTTCCCCTCTACTCCGCCCTGGTGAGACCACATCTGGAATATTGTGTCCAGTTCTGGGCTCCTCAGTTCCAGAAGGACAGAGAAGTGCTGGGGAGAGTCCAGCGCAGGGCAATCAAGATGATTAAGGGGGTGGAGCATCTCCCTTATGAGGAAAGGCTGAGGGAGCTGGGTCTCTTTAGTTTGGAGAAGAGGAGACTGAGGGGTGACCTCATTAATGTTTATAAATATGTAGAGGGTGAGTGTCACAAGGATGGAGTCAGGCTCTTCTTAGTGATAACCAATGACAGGACAAGGGGTAATGGATACAAACTGGAACACAAGAGGTTTAACTTAAATATGAGAAGAAACTTCTCAGTAAGGGTAACAGAACACTGGAATACACTGCCCAGGGGGGTTGTGGAGTCTCCTTCTCTGGAGACATTCAAAACCCGCCTGGACACCTTCTTGTGTAACGTCATCTGGGTGTTCCTTCTCCGGCAGGGGGATTGGACTGGATGATCTTTTGAGGTCCCTTCCAATCTCTAACATTCTGTGATTCTGTGACATAAATATCAGTCCAATATGAGAGTACTAGAACTCATACTGAGGAGCAGACAACTGTAAATGTTTTTTGATCCTCTTGGAAAAAAAAAAATAGTACATACTTTTTTTTTTTTTTTTTTTAAATTCATGAATGGTTTAACTGTATTTTTGGCAAGTAAACTACTGACAAATAAAGTGATCCCTGCCTTGCTATAAAGGCAAAACCCCAGCACACTTCTAGGCAGAAAACAGCTCTGTAAAATCTGCATTATGAGGCTCTGTATTTATTGTCTCTCAGGAACTGCAGAGAAAGTTTTTTTAGGTATTTCCTAAATGTCAGTCCTGGAAAATATGAGAGCTGCTTTGATTTATCTCTAACTTAAACATTAACACAAGTATTAAGGACTCTGTCAAACCAAGTCTACTGGGGGCACCTTTTTGTCTTCGATTTCTGACTCTAGTTTAACCTTCTCTAAGCATAGAGGTATAAAACCAAGGACAGAATATAGTCCTGCAGTTGAAACTTTCTTCAGATCCACTGACGATGTGGGAGCTAAAGCAAAATATGACTTATTTTTCCATAGGCATTTGGCTGTGTAATGTTTCACTGCAGACCAAAAGCTTGTTTTTGTCACTAACGTATTAAACTGTAAATAATTATAAACAGGTATATTAAGTTTTAAAAGGAACATTTTCTGATTGCTTCAGTATGCAGATTAATAGACCAAATACTGACCTGAAAAACATTTATCTGGAAATGTAGTGACAGAAGTAGAATATCAACACAAATACATTATTAATGCTTTATATATCATAAAATCATCACATTTTTGAGTCATCTGTGTATGCTGAGATTTCATATTGAACTTTTTCCATAAAGCTCAAGGGTCCTTTAAGGCCCATTAGATAGTCACAAGTATAATCTTAATCAAAATAGTGCTAAACAAAACTTTAAGGCTACATCAGAGCCCAGACACAACCCACGAGGAACATCTCATATACAGGATAATGTGGAAGCACCATGGTATCAGCCATAGCATAGAACAATGAAAAAGAATTGAGAAATGGGATGTTATTTCTTCCACATGACAAAACACAAATGACTAAAGCTAAGGAAAGCAGAGAGGTAAACTGTGCAAAGTGAAAAGTGTACTGATCAAAGGGATGGGATGAGAATGAGAATTTACCAGTAGCGGAGAGATATTATACCTGACTAGATCCAGCAGGATTAGGAGATTGAATATACAAGAAGTGTATAGTGGCAAAATGTGCTTTTATTAATAAAACAAGAATATTTAGGTATCTCTACGCAGTGAGTATTCAGAAATGATCAGGCCTGAGCTTTAGTCTGAATTAAAAGCCCAGATGTAAGTGGTTAATGTGAAATTAATTATCACCATTTCTCCTTAGAGGTGACACCTTTATACTTTCAGGTCAACTAAACAGTAATTTTGTTCTACGAAGAATGCTATGGGAAGAATGTTGATTTACAAAAATGTTGAACTTTAAGAAGTCTGATCTTATCCTACTCTTTATACATCTTAAGTCAATTGAATAGAATATATCATGGACTCAGGATCCACCAAAGTATACACTTAAGCTTGAAAGCAGATTGACTTCTTTGAAGGGAATGTAAATGTTCTCATGTTTGAATAAAAGCACCTGCTAAAGCACTTTGAGAAATATCCAGATTCCTTTTCTTTCTTTCTTCTCTCCATTTTTCAGTTTCCTAAAGTTATTACATTTGTTATCTGCATTATCAACAGTTGTTAAAACAGACACATAGGAATGGAATTTATCATGCACTCAGTTCCCTACAAGAATTAAACAGTGTGCAATACTTTTTTTTTTTTTTCCAGGGACTTTGTCATTCTCCTATCAACATTAAACCATCTAAATTAACAGATATGTAAGCCAAAATAAATTTGGGTGATAAACACATCATCTATCAAATTTCAAAATTTGTATTAGGAACCCTTACATGTTAATTATAAATGATTCTTTTGCATATGTTGGAAGTCAAAGCTGTAAACTTCATCTGTTTTTTTAAGGGATTCCATGCTTTGATAAGGTCAAAATTAGAGAAAACTGAATATAGCAGATACTGGTATTTATTATCTCTTCCATCTATTTTATACAAATATCAACTTAGTAACCATAAACAAACTTATAATTATTTTCTCATTTATGACAGCTTCAGGAAAACCTAATTCTATAGAATTTAGTAAAACAAACTGCATGGACATAAAGTCTTACAAATACATTAAGCCATCTCTCTCTTTCGTGAGATCTGTCTCATCTAGACTATCTCAATTTGTCTAACTTCTTAAGCTCTTCCTACTGCAGAGATTCCGTAACTTCCTTGAAAATGTATCTCTATGCTTACCAATATCTCTGCCAGAAGTTTCATTAAAATATAGAGTAACCCTTTCTTGCTATACAGTTATTATTTCTTGCTTTATTCAAAATGGGCGTAGGGAATTGCTCATGGTTGTCTTATTTGCTACTCTAGCCTAAAAAAACTTCTACTCTTTCAGGTTTTCTTCTGAGTCAAGTTTTCATTCTTACTATTCTTCTTGCCAGTCTCCACTGGATTTTATCCCCTTATTGCAGACTAAACATGGTCTCTGCTGAGCTAAGGCTGGATGGCCCAGTGACAACTGGACATGACAAACCAAGAGAAGGCAAGTGAGGGAGTTAGTAGTTGTGTATCAAGGAATAGTTAGGGAGGATCATAAACTGGCAGTCACAAGGGAAAAAGAAGAATGAAGACGCAGAGCCTCTAGAGCTGAGGATGGTCTCACATCTTTAACCTGGGGCTATGACCTGAACTCAACAACCGAAGTTCTAGAATAATCTGCAGATTTTGTCTTTTAATTCCTTGACATAGTTTACCAATAAGAAAAATAGATGCACAATATATGAATATTTAAAGTAGAAAAGCTACTCTGAAATTGCACAATTTCTTGGAAATTAAGGTTCTCAGCCCCCATATTTCTCTGTTTTAGTACTGAAGTATAGTTTCCCCTTGTCATATTTTCTATTCATTTTTTTAACAGTATTAGGATCACGTCAATCTTCAGGGAAACACAAATTTTACTTTGGTAGAAGTTATTTACTTTAATATATGCCTCTTTTAATGTTTAACCATTTCAGGGCAAATATATTACCTTGAAACTTATTCAACTATGCTGTGTATCCTATTATTTTTCTTCTCCAGAAAGGAGGTACTTAGAATTGCAGGAAGCAATTTTACTGAAACTTGGATAAATTAACCATTGTTGCATTTTGCAATATTATCCAGTAAAGAAGAATTTATATGAACTTTATAAAAAAAAAGAAAACAAACAAAAAAAATCAGCCTTCTGAGATTTTTGTTTAGTTCTGGGCTTTTTATACAAACCTTTGATGCTGGACATTGTGAATCTTCATAGTATAGTCTTTTGTATTGATTGTTTATGCTTATAGGCTTTCCAAATTGCAAAGTAAACCACATAAACTTGAGCTAGTAATGAACATAATTTAGATTACATCCAACTTATTTCAAATGTCAGGTGAGTGAAGAATATGCACAGTCAGCTTCTCTTGCACAGCTGAGGAGTGGTAATTCATTAAGATGCAATTACTTCTCACTGTGTGGCAAGACCTGAGGGAATTCTTCCAAGCAGTACCTGGCTGTAACCTTCTGCATATCTCTTTATTTGTATAATTACTTTGAAAGAAACTACAAAGGTTATACAACAAAGTTGAGTGTAAGGCAGAAGTGGAAATGGAATATGACTATTTTTTCCCAAAGACAAGATATTTAGAAATTCATGAAATATAGCTGGTCTTTTCCCTTTTTCAGACAGGCGTCTATAAAAACATGCAATTGTTACAATAAGTATATCATACCATAGAGCTCAATGATCCACTAAGACTGTCTATTTGGAAGCAACAGAACACACCACTAGTAGTATATATATCTTTACATCTTTAAAGATTATTACTTTATAAAACCATACCTTTAAAATTTCAATATAAATTTCTTATAATCCACATTAAGTATCTGTGGAATCTGGAGAATGACTAATACATTTAGCTGTCCCTGATCCAAAGCTCAGATTGAAGTTTGTCAGATTGCCAGATTTTACCAGCGATTTTAAAAGTTCTCATTTATGGTAAATGTGGTTTCAAGAGGCTGATTGTTTATTTAAGATCTATGTATTGTATCTCTCCAAACTTACTTGATCTAATATGCTTTTTCTTAGCGAGATAAATTCCAGTTGTTAAAAGGGTGGAATAGTTTCATATTAAGATTTTTCTTTATATTTTCCCCATAACAGTATGTAGTTGTGCAATGGCAATGGGGTTACAGTTGAGAAGAAACTGGGTGTGGATTCACTATGAGGAAAAAAAAACAGAATACTTTCTTCCTAAGCCAAGGATTTTTTTGTTTGGCTGTGGTGGGTTCTTGGTTGGCTGGCTGGGTTTTTTTTTTGGGAGGGGTTGTTGTTGTTTTCTCCCTTGATCTTGTTATTCTTGTATTGATCCTGAATCTTGGTCCTCCAGTAGCACTTCGTCAAGTTCTGGAGCTTAATCTTCCATGTTTCCATGTAGCCCCTGCTGTACAGCAGGTTTCAGTCAAAAGTGGGGTTTTTTTGTTTGCTTTTTAAGTTGGGTGCTGGCAGTAAGTGGCTTCTAAACTTGATTCAGCCAGATCACATTCAGCTCTTAAATTCTTTCTGACTTTCACTGCATACTTCATGCCAGACTGAAACTGTAGAGCCAGATAAACTCGGAGAAGGTCCTGCTGGGAATGTGAGATGAGTAAGAAGATACTGGTATGTCTGCCAGATTTATGGTTGGGGTTCACTTCAGGGAAATTATTATATCTCAGTCAGGATAGCCCACCTAGACCTCTAATGGTGTGTGGCTGCATAAATATTCCATATGAAGCCATTTCCCAGTGTTTTCCAGTGGACAAATCCTGCCACCTCATTGCTTGCAATGCCACTAAAAATAACGAGGCTGTTTTGACAATAAAGTTTCCTATCAAGTAAGATTGAAACAAGCCACTGCTCAGCATACACTGTTGAGAACACAAATTTAAATGAATCGAAGTTGCTCTATTGCACTGATAAACTTTGCAAATACCATAAATATATTCCTTGTAAGATAAAATGAGGTCTAACCTATCATCCTTCAATAATAAGGAAAGTTTTACTCTGGAAAAAAAACTGGATTGAAATTTTCCACAATATTTTCTTGGGGAAACACCAATTTGAAGTTTTATCTCACCCAGACTTGTCTATATAATAAAATCCTGACCAAAAAAAAAAAAATATATATATATATATATGATGTGTTTTATTTTGTAATTCATTTTCCCATTATTTTAAAATGACTGACATTTATTTTGTATTTTATTATATAGCTATTTGCTGTAAATTCACAATTAGAGTGAAATAGTTCAGATTATAAAAATACTGTAATTGAATGCAAAATACACTGTTTTCAGAATGTGTTTCAGAGATGGATTGGTATATATTCTGGTATAGAGCAATTTTATTTTTTTTGCCTACAGAACATAAAAATTTGATTTATTTTGTGATTACTCTGTAAAAATAGATTAGCAATGCAGACAGAGACACGTTAAATATACGATTTCCTGACTGTAGGAGTCATGGGCTTGTAATGCATACATTGACACCTAAACTAATTACTGTAGGCTCCTTTTCCAGTCAGTGAAGCATAATAGGAAGTTTTTGGAAACAGTCTGCTAAATATTAAGATGGCTCAACTGCGATGCCTGAAAATTGTCTACTTTTCACCACAGACTGCGAAGAGATCTTAGGGAAACTATGGTTGAAAGAAGGCATTTACAGTCATTTAACCCCATGTTTCTAATGTTCTGGTCTTGATGTGAAATCTGTATCAAAGATGTAATGTCTTAGAAGTGAATTAAATCTGCATTTTAAAGGCAAATTAATATAGACATTTTATTTTAAATGCATGTACTTCTAAAGTTGAAACACTGCATGATTTAAATGTATGCATGTATGAGAAAATATGATAGAAATGTGAAAGCATGGAGGACATATTCAGCCTACGTATATGTGTACATGAAGGAATTATATCTATATAAATATGAATTCATATGTATATATAGCATACAGATCCCCTTCATAACGGTTGATCTTTGGTGAATCTGTTTATACCAGCCATTTGTTTTAGTCTGTAGGAACTATGCAGCAACTGTTATTAAATATAACTCTAATAGGATACTTATTGTAGAATAATTACATTCCAAATGTTTATTGAAAACATGTATGGTACATGGAGTTTTGATGATCCTCTGGAAAACTGTATCTGTTAAGTTTCAATGAATACTTGTTTAAAATCAGCCATTGGATTTTCATATACATTACTGCCAAGCTCCATATTAGACATATTCAGGCTGTGACTGATTCATCTCTTATTTTTTGCAGATGTAGGGTACTGCTTATTTTCATGTGACAAATGCATGTTATAAGAGAACAGACAATTCAATCGGGACAATAATTCCTACATGAAATATTAATAATTTACAGCAATTAATCAAATAATATTTTTTCAGAATAATACTAGAAATTCTATTTAATATATTTAGTATCTATAATTAATTCTACCACAAGTAGTATACATATACTGAAAATATACTATGACAGAATTATCCTACTTGCTGTTCAATACTGCACTGCACGAAGCCAACATGTGGGTAGATATACAAAAAATTGGACAGCATTATAATCCAATAGTGGATGGAAAGGTACATCTGATATTCACAAGAATTTAAATTCAACTGATGACACAAAGAAATAAAATGCAGGTTTGTTGCTCTTTATCCACTAAGGTCACTTCCTGAATAAAAGAGATAACGATTCCTAGAAATGAAACTTGCGTTGTCACTTTATCAGAAGAAAGTTGCTGATCAATTCCATCTTCTTTTACTTCACCTGTCTTACAACTGCTCTTTTTAGATAGTGGAGGAATACACTTGCCAAGCCTTGAAGCCCTTTTACTTCTTCAAGTGTATGAGGAGATAGAAAAATCATAATTAAAAAAACCCCATACAAACAAACAAAACAAAACACATACACACAAAACCAAAACGAAACACACAAAAAAAAAGACACTCAAAGATTTAAGTGTGGAGAACGTTTGTAACATCTCTAGAGCAAACATGCACAAATGGTCTGGAGTTAGCACTGCAAGCAAGGTGGCCAGAACTGAGAGAAAAGATTCAGGCATAACCCCTTGAATCATCTCAAGAAGGATATTAGGAGTGTGTAAGGAATGCTAAACATGAGAGATCAGGAAGTGAAGTATAACGATTCATTACAGAGGAATAAAAACTAACTGCATAACTGCATGTGTTTCTTTATTCATATAAATGAGAGATGAAAAAAAAAAATAAAAATACCATAGATCAAGGTCAGAATTGGTAAAGTTTTGATAAGATCTAGTATTAACCTTTTGATCTTTGTGTCCAATAAGAATGTTGCTGTATTATACAAGACACAAAGCAAGCTGGCTGATAAAAATAGAGATGGAAAAATTGATACTAAATTATAACAAATCAGGTAATTTAAAAGACTGTGGTGGGTTGGCCCCAGTAAGCAGCTGAGTACCACACAGCCACTTGCTCACTCCACCCCCTTTAGTGAATTGCAGAAGAAAATAAGACCAAAAGAAAGAAAACTTGTGGGTCAAAGTAAAAACAGTGAAATTGCCAAGCAGTTACTGTTACAAGCAAAACAGATTCAATTTGTGTAATTTAATTTATTGCCAACTCACATAACCTAACCATTTAATTACTGATACAGATACAGGAAAGGAAGGAAGATAAACATTTAAACACCAAAAACTTGCAGCACTTCCCTCTCCCAATACCAAAATCTTGCCATTTATACTGAGGTTAAAAAAAAAAAAAAAAAAAGAAGTACATGTTTCTCTATTGTTTTTCTCACTGCTTTTACTTTTTGCTTCTAATAAATTGAATTTGGCATATACTGGAAAGAAAAATTCCACCAGATCTTGCCCAGTATCTGCAGCAAAATCTTGTTTCCAAAAGAAATTTAACCGCGACTTTGCTTCAGAACCTTTTATAGGTTTGGCCTACAGAATTTTTCTTACACCTAAAATGGTGAAGGGTGAATAGGTCAATCTTTCAAACTCAATGAGCACATTCAACATCTGAAGAGAAAAAGTCTATTAAAAATTCTTGAAGAAATTGGAGAAATCATGAAGGTTAGTTGTTAGACAAGGGGGAATTCTATTACATGTTCTCAAGTTCTGCAAACATTAAAGGAGTATCTAATGGCTCCTCTTTTACAGGGAGGCAGCTGAGGTAACCTACTCAAGATAGATTTGATGTTTACTTTTTGGTAGAAATCAAGCCAGGAGACTTATAAAAAGAATTACGATGTTTCAGCCATTTTTGTATAAACACGGTTGGCGTATCTATTACCTTAGCTTGTTTGATGGAAGTTTGAGGGTTTCTGTTGCAAACTTCATCTTATTTCAAACACTGGGTGAGTATACATCAACTTTGTGTTTTCTCCATATGTGTATTTTCATTAGCTAAAGAAAAGTCCGGTTTCTGGTTCACCTATTGAAGAAACAAGATTTAACTAATGGGAAATGCTGCTGAAGGGAAACAAGGAGGAACTCATATTTTGTGAACATGTAGATTTAATTTTAATCTGTCTCGGATACTCTGATTGGAACTATAAATTCATCAGGTCTTTCTTTTTCATGTCATGTCAAAACACTTCTAGCATGATCTGACAAATGCTCTGAAATGTGTATGTCTCAGCAGAGCACTTGGTTTCAAGGAAGGACCATGCTGAATTATTTATCAGAACTGGCCAAATAAAATTACTGCATTTTTATTTCAAAATAACTTATGTTAGAAGAAACATTTGTCTCCAAATATGAATTTATAAAGGAAGTTGTACAAGTCAATTATTATATTTAATTATTTCATGATGGAAGTCTTAAGAAAAATGCACTTGCTTGCTTGAGAAGAATCCTTTAAGTCATTCATGTCTCCTGCTGAAATCACTCACCTACAATTAAAGATAAAATTTGGCATGATAATATGAACAGTGTGAACTGGACAGAAAAATATGCTGGTTTAGAAAGTCAGTGCCCCAGATATCATGTAGATCATGAGCCAAGTAAGCAGGAGAATGTGAGGTCCTCATGCATTGTATCAATAGGACTTGTGTAATACATATAAATAATGTAACTTTAAAGTATGAGTGTAGTTTGGAAGTTCACATCATAATCTGTGCTCAGGAAAGTTTATTTGATTTCTATTAAAATGAATTATTTTTTCTCATTTTAATAAGAAAAATTAATTTGAAAGTCATATTGTTATCTAAATCCTCAAGTATATAAAACATGTTTGAAATTCTCATTCTAAATCCAATCTCTTTTTTTATTAGTATTGTAGGATGCTTACTAAATAAAAGTGATATTTGATTTAATCTTTTTGTATTTTGTTTGGATTGTGAGGAAATGCAGCATAAAATTATTTTACTCAATAAAAGCAAAAACGGTAAATCCACAGGATGCAATGTACTACGTCAATAATGTGGGGAAGATTTCTTGTTCTTGCTATCAATCATCTGGTCAGCCTCTATATGACCAAAACACAACTTTCTATTCACCTGCTTTCCTAGTTCCTACTTCATAATATCTTTAAGTTACAGCCTTTCTTTTCAGTTCTTTGCAAAAAATAATTATGTAAACTCTTTTTACCAATTCAGTCTAAGTTATTATAATGTTCTGTTCAGTGACCTTGAGAAACAAGTCTAATACGCTGCTTCTGTTTTGGCCTAGTGCATCCAAAATATACGGTAAGGAGCATCCAGTTTTTGGTATATACATGACCTGAGGCCTTCTCATTCTCTAATTATTCTGTCTGGTCCAGTAAATCTGTTAAAAACATCATTTACTCTACCAAATCATTAACTTAAAATTCTTGACAAGAAAATTAACTAATGATGCCACGTTTTATAGTCCACCTGTTCACTTCACGAATGAAAATAAAAATTGAGCTTCAAAGGAAGAGCAATTACATTCATTGATCTTTCTGTTTAGATTAACTACATATTTAGTCTATGAAATCTGGTATTTTGAAGTGTCTTTAAGAAAGCAAACATGGAACAGAAGAAATTACTATTTCAATGCAACAAGGGTAAAATTCTTTGTATGCTTTTCAGCAACTAATTCTTTTGAATTTTTGAAATAATAACTAAAAATAAAATACTGAAGGCAAAGAAATCATGCCAAGGACTGCTAATAATTATGGAGTCAATACTGCCATTTTTACTCATACAAAGTGACATTTTTCTTAACTAATTAAATTGAAACTAAACGTTTTTTCTACCCAGATGGCCCACCACATGACGAAAGCGGAGTGAGTACAGATCTAGACAATATGACTCCTTGCTGTCCACATCAGTCATTGGTACATCCCTAGAGACTTGGGTGGGATTACACAAGGGAAGGAGAGTTTCCCTTTGTGACTAATATTTATATTCTGGCCCAGTTCCACCTTGACTAAGCAAATGCACTCACTGTGTATTAATGAGGCCTAAAATGTCCTCGTATCATTATTCAGGATGTGTATGTGCAAGAAGCACACAAATAGCTAAACCTGAATAATTTTCTGTGACTTGCTGAATATGAGCTCAATGATTCAACTCCTTTGCTCTTTGTTTTCAGCAGCATATGGTTGATCCCAGATAAATTTCATCTTCCTTTGATAATGCTGTTACTGTTTACTTGGTGGTGTTGCCACAAAGCTGTCTCCTGCCATTGTTCCTCAGCATACAGCAGTACTTTGAGTTTGGAACACAAAGACATTTTCACCTTCATTTCTGGGCTTTGTTAGTTAGAGTGGAACATAGGTCACCT
Source organism: Nesoenas mayeri (assembly GCF_963082525.1). Classification (NCBI taxonomy): domain Eukaryota; kingdom Metazoa; phylum Chordata; class Aves; order Columbiformes; family Columbidae; genus Nesoenas; species Nesoenas mayeri. The sequence goes on from NC_137541.1 coordinate 11,958,534, forward strand.
CACAGCTCTAGGACAGAGTTGGACCTTCTTTCTGGCCACTTCACATGCAGTTGTGACCATCAAGCAGGTGAACTGCAGAGGAACAAGTCAGAAAGTCAGTTCAACACTACAACAATGGTAGAAGTACATTGATTAAAAAAAGCTTAATAGGCTTAATTCAGTCAGCACAGATACCTACAAAATGTATATTTTAGTCTCAAATCTTCAAGTTTGAATAATCCTTGTTTCAGGAAGTGGTTCTCTGAATGCAGTAAAATTTTCTGCTGCATGAGACAAAGTACTGTAAACTGAATAATGTCTCTCAATAATATCCTGCATCTAAGCCTAGCTAAACAACCTACATTCTTGTTATATATGTTATTGATGGAAAACAGAAGCTGTTTTTCTCTCAGTCTCTTGTAATAGGTTCAGTTGTTTAAAGTGCACCTTGCTTCCTAGCTATTCTTTTATTTATAGAAGTTTCTCGGCCACTACAAATAATAAACAAAAAAGGTAATCAGTCTGAAAGCTGTTCTGCCCTTAGAGATTATGAATCCTGTTTTTATGACCTTTTACTTTTTACATATTTTGAAGACTGCCATTAAGAAAAACACATCAGTCAGAGCTGAAAATCAGCTGAAATTTCGCAAGTGTATTTCTACGTATGTAGATAATAAAGCTGTTTTGTCAAGAACTGATAAAAAATTTGGCCATGTAATCTTCGAAACCAAACATGTTGAAACACAATTTGATATGTTTTGATTCACTCTCCCTGCCTTGTCTTGAATGAATGAGCAGCATAGTTAGGCTAGGTCTGAGTCAGGCACAGACAAGTAAGGCAAATTCCAAGTGACGTGCTTGGTTTTCAGTGATAAAGGGCTTTTGTGCAGCTACAGAGTATTTTCCAAACCTGATGCTGAAGGTATTTATATGACTTCCTCAACAGGTCAGCTGCCAATCTTAAGGTCAGTGCTTTTGTCATAACTGCTAATCATTTGGACATAATTTTCTCTTTTTGGTTTTCTCCAGATTGCTTCATTCAAAATAAATTCTTATGGTATATGGCTTGGTAGAGATTATTTCTTCACCTATGCCACTCATCTGTTTCCAGAAATATTCTCGATGGTTTCTGCAACTTAATAATTAGAAGAAAAGTGGATGTATAGATAATATGTTGTAAAATCCTATGCAGCACCATAAAAACAGACAGTAATATTCTTTCATCTTCATAATTTGTTTGTATTTACAAGGGAAAAGGTTAAATATTTTATCTCCTATGAGTCTGCAAACATTTAATAACAATTCCGGCTAACTGGCTTCGATGACTGAAGGCCATTATAACTATTGCCAACAGTTCCATGCATGGTCAAGCTTTGTTGACTGGAGCAGATGAATCACTAATGATCTAAGGAATCCAGTAAAAAAAAAAAAAAAAAAAAAGTACAACCAGCTGGTAACTGATTCTTGGCTGATCTACAGTTTCCACTGAGTGTGTGAGCTTGTTTTGCAGGTATGATCTACCCGCACTTTAATATATCACGAGAATGAGGAGTGTCACTGGTACCTTGGTATCTCTGACCCAGATAGTATGCTTAAGGTCTGTGTTATGTACAACAAGTTTTATTGGATACTAACACTACTTTACACAAAGCCAACAATGTGTTTAACCTTATGTAAAATCCAGTTTTATATAACAGCACAGGCAATATATGTTAGTTACTCTCCCCATACACAAAAGTACAATGTATGCAATGTTTAACATATGTCCTCAAAGATCTGGTAGTTCCCAACTTTAAGGGCACATAATATTTCCTCCACACAAAGTCTGGCTACAGCTAAAGCAACCCTTTATATCAAAGGCTGGAGACTTAGCCGAAGAGTAATGCTCAGAGTTGAAGTAAACAAAGTTTTCATCTCTCTCAACGGAATCAGTTTTTCCAGGTGTTTTTCATGATTTGTCCAGCTGCCAGATTCTGAGTCTTGGTCCCAGTGTAGCGTAATGGAGATCAAGAAAGGCAGGTTGTCTCTCATTCAGTAGTTTCACAGAGGCACCCAAAAGTCAATTTAGGCAGGCAACAATCTCCAAACAGACTTTATTCAAACTAGACCTGTTTATCAGAAACTAACTACAAACGGAGTTTATCCAAAATTATTCAACACTCCAGTAACAACACAGGTTTGGATACTGGTTAGGAGTTCAAGCACTTCACAGCCAACTCAGACTCAAGGGGATCATATCCCAAAACTCTAAAGTAATGATTCAAAATGTACATCTTCCATTCTGTGTCAAAGTAAGAAGTCTCAAGTGTACACAAATGATCATTTACCAGGTCAGCAAGGTGTCTCAATCCTCAAGGAATGGTCCTAAGACAGCCAGTCTAAGGGGGACAGTCTTCAAGTGCAGACATGCAGCTCCAAAGACCAGCGCAGTGAGTCTCTCTGGCAGGCTACATTTATACTCTAGCTGAATCTGAGGTGTGGTTATTTATGGTTGTTGTCCAGAAACTTCTCTCAACCAAGGCATCTCACTGGTCAAAGGCCCTGTCTGTCAACCAAGGGGCGTGTACATGACCACAGTGGTCCATCAGCCTAGGAGTTTCTGTTCCTCTCAGGGTGGGAAGAGGGCAGGAGAGTGCACCTGCCACAAGTAGAGATTCCTGCTGTTCTGTCAAAGCACCAGAGAAGAGTAAGGTCACTACAAAATCAAAGGCTATGGCAATCATATTGTCTGTGACAAATACTGAATTTCCTGGTACTTGCTGTACACTTTAGTCTGTGGCACCAGGATAAAGGTTTGTTCTTAAGAGATGCCACAGAACTATTATAATAGCCAGCTGTCCCTCCCCTTATCTTTTGTTGTGAGAGATTCATATCTTGTTCAGAAAGTAATTCAAGACAAGGATACTGTAATTACTTTCCTCTCATAGTTATCTCAATATCAATGCTGTATTCACGTTTGATCATCAGCACTTTATAAATGTTATTTTCCTGGTTTTGGCTAAAAGAGGACCAATTATCTTTTACTGAATTTTCCTTTCAGCTAAGTTTCTTCTAAGTAACTGAGCTTTTCTGAAGTTGGCCACATGTTTTTCAGTCAGTGTCTGCTTCCAGTACTGATAATTCATGATGTCCAGTTTTACTCAGCTAATGGTGGAAACAGAACACAGAAAAGCGTCCATATTTATACTTATTTCTATAGCAGCCAAGGTCATTGATAGATCCCTCATATTCCACAAATAAGGGGTCATAAAAGGGTCATACTTGCAGGCAGGGGCTGACAGAACAGATGACCCAAATTGACCAACGGGGTATTCCATGCCATACAGGTCATAATCAATATAAAGCAGAGGGATCATGAGGGTCTGGCTCTCTTCTTTTGCAGCCAGCATCTGAATAGGTCCCTGCCTGTTGTTCTGCATCCAATCCAATTTGCATATTCCTGAATCCAGTTCCCATCTACTGCTGAGTCCTGTTCAGGACTTTCTGGTCGCTGCCCTGAAGCTGCTGCCATGATGCCAGCCTGTGTGACATGCAATTCCCTGATCCACTGGGAGATTCAATATTGGTTTTTGTACGTTTTGCATTATTTCTCTTATTATTAATATTGTTAATAAAGCTGTTTTAGTTTTCCAACTCCTCTCCCTCCTCCTCTTTTTCCCTTGATGGGGAGGGCAGGGGTTAATAGAGATCATCTGTCACACGTTATTATTGCTCCATCCTAAATGGTGACACTTAATTGTTATGGCATTTTTTAGACTAAACTAGCTGGCTCACTTTTTTACAAAACCTGGATACAGTTCTCAATGCAGTTCAGCCTGAGGTCTTCTTCCAGTAGACTGCAACAGTTAATCCTATTCTCATGATATAAAAACATCATCTGGGAAGATGTAATATTATTTCTCATTATATGGTTTGAACTGAACAAGTAAAAAAAATCCTAAATATACATAGAAAATAGTAATGTGTAGGATAAATGGAACAAACATGATTGCCACTGCCATTGTCTCTCTGTTACAACGCAAAGCTGCTTGTTAGCAAATTCATCAAGAAATGAGTAAAAAAGTCTTGAGTTAAAGTCTCTGTATATGTTATTGAAGGAACTGAAGAAGAAAAGTAATGCAAGATCCAATGGGCCAAGAAAACAAGATCAAAGTAGTAGTGCTTGTGTAGCCTACTTACAATGGGATGTTGTCACTAACATGCTGGGCCAAGTTCCATTACTGTTACTACAAATTGGTCATATGATAAAATCGGGTGGATAGTGGAAACTGCCCTGGCTTCACTGTGATGGAACTGTTCCCTGAATCATATCATTCATCTTCATGGTCATTATTGCCTAAACTATTCCATTCTGTCCCAGTTTCTGGAACTTGATTTTATTTCCATTCAAGGTAAAGTCTTAAAAGAAGGTAAAATAATGCCTGCAGCTGTGATCCAAGGAACAATGGCCACCATCTGAAAAAGATTTTTAGGCTCAATAAAAGAAAAAAAAAATGTTTACTTGACTCTGAATATTTTGTTTAAAAAATAATCGTGGACCTAGAATTGGAAAGAATTCTGACTAATAAACAAGTCTATCTTTAATTCAGGAATATATTCCTCACGTTTACCCAACTCTTGAGTCCAATTCATGTCAGTGATATAAAAAACACTAACAAGTGGCATTTTATGCTTCCTGTGTGCCCCGTTTTCCTTTCATGGTGTGATACATCTTATACTTTAAAGCCAAAGCACATTCTTGTTACTGATGAAAATGAGGAAAGGAAAACCTAGACTGAATATCAAGAAGCATTTTAGCAGTTAGGAGATCATGCTCTTCCCTGCCATATGGTGTACTTTTTAACAGAGCAGGCCTAAAAAGAATCCAATATGTTAAGGCAAGTAGAATATAAATCCCTGGAGATGTTTCTTGTGCTAGGGATATGTAAGTGGGCAAGTGCTGCCATTCAACAGACCATCACTTAGGGTCAAAAGACATGAAGCATTTGGATGAGTTTTGGAGAATATGCTCTCTATTCCCTGTTCCGTGTGCACAGCTCTGCTGCAGTGCCACGCAGCAGATGGATGATACCACGACAGTGCTGGATGATACCAAGCCTGAAATGTAGACCATTCTCCATGGAAAGTTAAGTAAACTACATGTGTTAGGTGTTGCACTTGACAAAGCAGTCCAGCACATAGAAGTAACCAGTGCAATGTCCAACTTCTAGGTCAGAGCTCTCAGTGAAGATGGTAAGAATTTAAGGGGGAAAACTAGGTGCCATAAAATGAGATCTGAAGTAGTTTTGTTTCTGAACTCAGAAAGCCCAAGGTCAGGGAGCTGAAAAATGCACTTACTTGGAGCTTGAGATTCTTGATTAAATGCTTCAGGAAACTGTCCTTATCCATTTGGGATTGTCATCTAGCAATCCTTCCCAAATGAGGCAAGACTCTCCCTTTAAGAATATGGCTGATCAGAACTGAGCGTTTTTCAAAATGTTATACACTACTTATGTCACTAACACTAACTAGAAATGGGAGACTAATACCATCCACAAGATAAAGGAGTTCAAACACAGAGCACTGACCCACTTTCAAATTAAACCACACGGAGGTGAGCACCTACCATTACCCTAGTTCCACAAACAGCAAAAAAGTGTTTTGAATGGCAAAAAAAAAAAAATCTATTATATAATTTTATGCTCTACTAGAGTCATCAATAGAGGATTTTTTCAGTAAAGAAAATGTAAAATCTATCAGAAGATCTGCATAGTGTCTGTGCATTATTTTTAAGGCTCTTTTTCAACCAGATCATGGGGAAAGAAAAGGAAAAAAAAAAGAAAAAAAAGAGATGCAGAGTCAGAGGTATGTTCCTATATAAGATCTTTACAGTATTTTTCTCTGAAGTTTGGATGTTTCTCCTTGTTAAGTCTCAAACTGCCAATAATGTATTGATTAATTCAAAATATATTTACTATCTATTTTGGCAAAACCTTGTGGATTGTTGTGGGATTTTTTTAAAGCAATTTCATTATAATAGAAGTTCCATTTTTGAGAATAGACCAGAACTTGTTTTGTCAGAGTATAATTATTTACTTTTATTTTGGCAATCAGTGCATTTCAAAGTGTATCTCAACAGCCAAAAATCACAGCTGTGTACTTGTTAGAACAATTCCTTCTCATGCAAGAGGATTACAAGCCCATATGATATCAACCAAATTTCTCTTTCTTTCAAAGCCTAGATAAACAAATAAGCAAAGAGAATAGTCTTTGATTATTCACATCATTATAAAATAGTCTTTATGAGAATATTTAAAAATTATACAGGTTCAAAAATCAATGGCTTTAATGGTCTAATGATCAATCTAGATGTAAATAAGGAATGACAGTATATAGCATATATAAGAAATGGACTGTAGTGGATAGACAATTCACTTCTGTACAAGAATACAGTTATTTGGAGAAACCGTTTTGTAGGACAATAATATTTGCTTGATCTACCAGGCCACAGGCAGTGATAAAAAAGCACAAGTCACATTAGGAAACACTCTCCTGTTGAAAAATATGTTTCTGTCCCTGCCTCCACATCACCAGAGCACATCAGCTAAGTAAGCTGTGTCCAATCATTTTGATACTACATCATCACATAACCATAAAATGCTCTAGCAACATCTTACTCCAGCACTCTGTTAATATTATTGTAGTGGTATGCCACTAAATTTGATTTACCAGTATAGCCTTGGAATAGATTGCAATGTTTAGAGAGTCTGACATATAACAAGAGAAAGTGAGAAAGAAATGGCATTTTGCCAAGGATGCCGAGAGAAGAAAGACAAATGTGAAACGACAGCAGAAAGAAAGGTACAAAGTTAAGTTTATAGTATGGCTGCCTGCCTACTGCATGCTGTTATTTTTATTCTTAAGTACTTTGCCAGTACATAAACATTTAAATGTACTTTGACTTACTACAGCAGTGAAAACTGTGAACTAAAATGTAGCAACTGCAGGACTGGCACGGTGCTACCTACCACAACACTCAAAACTCTGTGGTGAGAGAATTTGTAAGGTCATTGAAACACCAGAAACAACCCTAAACCATGTAAAAGAGGAATCTCATGTTCTTGCACTTACAATAACACGCAACATGCTTTCTTTCACATCCTTTTCTTATTTATATGAAGACGTGATTTACCAGTGTAATAATTGATCCTGAAGAAGCTAAATGTCTGGCATAACTTTTCCGTCTGGTATTGCTGTTTGGATATACTGAGAAATGGTTAAATAATTGAGAGAAAATCAAGCAAAAATTCCTGCAAATTTACTCTTGGAACAAATACAGATTCAAATGCAAATGATCCTGGCCACAGATAATTCTCATTTACCAGTGTAATCACAATTTTTCCCCCCCCTATCCTAGAAATGGAAAGAGTTATTTCTTTCCAAGCGAGCTCAGTGGAATTTTACCTTCAGGTCAGGAAATCAGCTGAAAGAATCATAAGGAAGTAGAGCTGACTGTCCCTACTTTTAAACATGCCTCTTATTTCTATGAAGTACAAAATGCATTGAAATGGTTTACTTGGTGGCCTATATATGACTTCTGTATGTTTTTTCAAGGACTCCTCTACGTCACTGATTTCATACACTGACCTATACTCTACTATGCCTTTACATAGGAGTCAAAAGGAGTAGAACAGAAACTTCTGGGAGTCAAGTAGGTGTCTCAAAAATGTTAATGTTGGAATGATGTCAAATTGGGATGTTATTTTTCTCTTTCATAGATGTTAAAAAAAAAAAAAAAAAGTAGGGTTTAGATTGTACATTTAAGGAATAGACACAGTAATTTATTTCAGTGGTAGGATGTGATTTTAGCTAGGGTGGGTATCTTTCCAAATTTACATTTCTTTTGGAGTTAGTGCCTACTTTCTCCAACAATGGCTCTTCAACTGCCCCCTTTCCCACTGTTCTGTCCATAAAACAGTTTGTCAAATCAAGTTCCAATCCAAATACTCATTTTGATGATATTCTGGTAAAAAAAAAATGGCTCTGGATTTTGTTTCTAAAAAAATCTGTTTTTTGGTTTTTGTTTTTTGTTTTTCCTTAATTTTCCAGGAAGATTAGGCTGGAAAAGCACCCATTAAATTGGAGTGTATTTATATTCACCAAACTGGAAAGAATAAAGCTCAGATTTGTCCTGATAGCTATAATCAGAATGTAGTCCAAATTCCATTGCTATCTCTAGTATTTTTGGCAGACCCACGACTGAATCAGAGACAAAAAACAGGATGTCATCAAACACATAAATGTTTTTCTTTTTCTGAATGTGTTCATTTAGCCACAGATACCTAATCAGCACAGCATAACTGGCTAAATGCAATGTTTACATAACAGAAATGACACGAGTCACAATTTTTGTAGTGCATTTATGCAACAAAATGGATGCCCCTGTATGAGCAATTCCAAGATGCTGTTCCTAGATGTACCATTAATTGAGCACATTTTCTTTGGGCAAAAACTATTTTTTTTTCTTTTTATATGTTACATAAAATTAGTTTGAATAAAAAATTCTAAAGGTTACAAATCTGTAGTTCTATATTGAGAGTTGAGATGGGTGTGTTAAACTCTATCAGACCTGAACATTTGTTAAGGTACTTTAAGCAAATCAGGGAAATTTATAAATTATTTTGGATTTTAAGTGCTGTGCCAGGTGAATAAATGCTGTGTAAATCAATAACCAAGCGAGGTCATTGGCAGCTGCATGACTTTCACACATAAACCAATAAATCTATTATTGGAAAGAACATCTGTCATTTTTCTGCACTTTGCTTTTTTCTGCACTAAATATTCTAAGTGCACCAGGTATTCTACACTTCCACACTCTTCTGCATAAATGTATTTGCTTTTAAGCATGGGTGAACAAAATGTAAAGCCAAGCTCAGGATTGACTCATTCCAGTAAAAACCTCGTTAACATCGATGGCCAGTGAAATGACTATTTTAATTACATTTGCATATGGCTTTAGAAAAAATCTATATATTTATTTATTTACAAACAATTCTTGTGAACAAGATACTTTTTTAACTATGCTCATCCTCTGAAACCTTAGTATGTGTAAAAATGCTCTACTAATCAGTTGTATCCTCAGCATGTAGAGGACTGAGGTAGAGCGCACGTACCTCCAGGAGCCAGCCTTTGCCTTCTTTTGAGAAGCATTTTCTTATCAGAGGATAAATACTTATATTGCTTGTTTCTTCCAAACACAAATGAAAAAAATCCAAATACTAAATTCAAATTGTAGTTCAGTACCTTCAATAACTGCTCTCTCCTTGACCTTTCCAATGACATAACCAGCCTTGGTGGCAATTGCATGGGTACTGATGGCAGCTTTGTAAAGTGTAAGGGAAAGTTGTGTGCTACAGTGGGAACGGAAGCAGTCAACTGATTTCCAGTAAGTTTCCTAAACAGTCATTAGGGATTATTAACTTTTTGGTTGCTATTACTAACTTGGAACTGATTCAAACAAATAACCCATGCTCAATTAATAAACATCTGAAGCATACAGTCCTCAGACTCAGTAAGTTTTCCATGTATAATCTAAAATATTGAGAACATATTTATTATTTAACACAGTTATTGTGATTCTGTGCGAACTATTAGCTCGTGCATACAAGTTGAATGCAAGGCTATAGAATAATCAGTATCTACAGAAATGTAGATATTTTTTACCCACAAAATTTCTACAAATTACAACTTTGTGTCCTACTTTAAACAAATTAATTTATCTTTTTACTCTTACTATAAAATGAGTTATGTTACAGCAGTACAAAATCCAAGAAATGCTGCCATCATGTGAGTATGCACATACAAAAAAATGTTTAGCATAGCATGGATCAATAAGCTTTTCCTTCCTGCAATGTTAAAAAAAAATAATCTGTAAAGTACCTAATGGAATATATGTGTTAGTTTGATAAAATGCACAGTGCACTTTAATTTGTGGTAGTAATTAACAAAAATTAAAATGCTGAATCAAATATGGATCTTCAAGTAAGAATGCATTTATTTTTTTTTGGTCATAAGAGAAACCTGGACCTATTTCAGGGCAATGGTAATTTTTATTTTTACTTGACTTTACTGGGACCAAGATTTTATCCAATAGCTTTAAAAAGAAACCAAAGAATGTGGCCTGGCTTTCAGCACGATGGATTGTCACACAAGGATTATGGCAGCAGCAGTACCATTTTGTTGAGGACTTTTATAAAGAATCTCAGCAATCTAGACATGCATAAAATGTCACAGCTGTTGCATCTGTCTTTACCCAAATATTTTTTTCACAGCACAGAATACACATTGCATTGTGTAAATTGCCTTTAAATTAGCATGTTGGAAAAAGCACTGCAACTCATAACACATTTTTTTGCTAAGTATAGATCTCACTAACACTTATTTTAGTTTCCATATCAAAATAGTACTTGATCTAGCTTCAATAAAACTGCAGATTAGAAAGCTGGAGAAGGGAGCATTCAGTCACTGGAATGTTTTCTTTCTACTGTAAATGTAACAGAGATTCTAAAAACCAAAGAGATTTACTTCAGTGTCTAATGCATTTAATTATTTGAAACTTTTCTTTGTACTTGATTTTATTTCTAAATAAGGTCTTGCAATGCAGAAATTGGCAGCTTCTTTTAAAGTTAGAACAGAAGGGTCAAAAGTCATATTAATGTTTCAGAAGACAGTTTAACCTTGAATTGATGTTCTTTTCATGATAATACAGCTAGTTCCTGCAATGCTGCTTTGTACTGACTATCATCATTCTTCATTTGTTAGATGGAAATCACTGTCATATTCCATATAATTCTGTCATCGCTCCCAAATTTACAATTGTCCATGTTCTGCTTTTGAAAAGAAATGACTTTCTTTATTTGACTTTGAATAGAAGCATATTCAGCATATTCAGTTATGTAGAACATTAACTTTTCCTAAGTGCAGAGCTTTTTCCTCAGTTTGTCTCTTAGAAAGTCACCGTTAACAACATTTACAATTCAACACAGGAGATCATGTGGCCTGACTGAAAGAATCTGCTACCACTGAATACTTGAAAAAGGATAATAAGCAGCACTATGGGAAATTTGAAGGGGTGATTTAATTTTCTCTTTGTTGTTGTTGTTGTTGTTGTTTAAGGATTATTGTCATGATAAACCTTCTGATTATTGTGTTTTCATATGAAAAATAGCTGACAGTAGGCCTCTCAAACCTTACTGTCATGGTTTGTGTTTGGAGATCCTGTTTCTATTTCTAGGGTACCCATTTGCCAAGGATAAGTTATCTCTCCCAGACCAAATCTGGAACAAGAGTTTTCTTTCTTCCTATATACAGTTGGTCTATAACACCATTTCTTATTTCTTATTTTTCAGTGGTGAGTTTAAAAAACACTACTTCATTATTTACTTTTTGGGAAAAACTTATACTGCTTCACATTAGGAAATCATATGATTTAGAAAAATGAATTACTAGTTCAAACTCATGCTGAAGGCTGAAATCAACGTAGCACTTTCTTTAAAGAAAATAGTTGAATTTCCAATACAAAATTTCATTTCAAGTTCTCAGCATGTTCTGGAAGTGTGTCATCTCATTAAACTTTACAGATACTACCATTTCATGTAATTCTTTAGGACTGAAGTAGAAGAAATGAAGGACAATGGGTCTCTGGGTGCCTGTGATGTGGAGAAGCCTTGAAACACATCATTACTGTAGTGCAGACAGTCAATCCCCTGCACAAAGTGTACCACATCTGCAAAGAAAATGCTTTTGAAATTCATTTTAAAGGAGCTCGTTCAGACTCTGAGGGAGACTGATGCAAAACAGGGTGAGAGACTGGGTTTGGGTAATGAGCAAGTCTGCAGGTTCTGCAAAGGAAAATGTGAAGAAATGGAGATTAAGAAGGGAACACTGGGTCCACTTAGAAAAATATGTTGTTAAGGGGACAACAAAGAGATAGCACAACCTGCCAAAGATTTGGTACAACACACAGCTTCTTCTAAACCTTTCTTAACTTCCAGACCTTTGAGGTTCAGGTCATTGCTCACATATAAGATCCTCTGTGGTATCTTGGTTGAGCTTCATCCACTGCTCCAAGAAGCCAGTTTTCCCACAGATGCATCACAGGGATGTCCCAGGCTCACTACGTCATCTCAAACAGCAGGAGATATTCAGGTGCGTGCCTTTCAAAAATGTCTTCAGGATCAGGTTCAGATCCAGATTCAGAGACATGATTGTCTATTTATTTACCTGTCAATTTGATGTTATATCTAAGTCTGCCCACCATGGAGGCTAGAGAACTACTTGTTTCACCCAGAAACAGTCCTGCACCTGACTAGTGGTATGTTTCCAGACCTGACTGACTATATTGTCAAGGGGCTTTACTTGCTTTCCTGGATGCTGTCAGCCAGTGACATTTTGCTGCTCTCAACATGCAGTACAGCTGCACAGGTGGAGCACACAGGAGCCCTGCAGCAGTGTTTGCCACTTTGGAGCAGTGGGAGGCCAGGCACAACATACCAGGGCTGGGGCATCTCTGCTGGCAGTGACCATCTTGTGCTGGCAAGTGAGTCATCCCTTTGGATACCCCCACTATCTGTATTAGGAGCTGACACATCTAATTTGCATGGGCATATCTATACATAGACATTTAAATTTAGGTATTTTTCTTTGCATGGTGAATCCTGCCTTTGATGTTTTCCCTTTATTATTTGCCTGCATTGCAATTAAAGCTATCAGGAAACCTACTGTTAGCCAGGGTTAGTGTAACCTCCTGCTGGGTTCCTTTTATTCTCCAAAGCTACTGTCTCCTGCTTGCACTGTGCTTTCACGGACCTGCAATAGCAGTGAGTGTCATTTCAGATCCTCCTTAGAGGTAAACACAGAGTTCTCTTCTTGCTGAAAACTATCTATCTCTGAGCCTGTGCACAATTGTGCCTGTTAGATGTAGGAAGGACAATGCATCACAGCAGGGTATCGTGAATCAGAAAAAGTCCAGTGTTGTTTGTGTGTGGGTGTTCGATTTCACTGAGTAAAGTGCTATGTTCCTTTAAAAGTAGTAAGTACATTAATACGTGCTTTACCTTCAGTTTGGTTCATATTACTCGGAACTTCCATGTTAAGAGTTGGATATATAAGCTAAAAAATAGTCCTCAAAGCTAAAAAATAGTCTTCAAAAATCTTCAGATCTTGACAAGCTGAACACTGTCATTTCTGTTTATTCTTTTATGTAATATTCATGAACATATTTCACAAAGAGCTTTTTCTCTCTTTTGACATATGGAAAACTGGCTTGTTTTTATTATTACAGAATCATAATTCTTGTAGAGAGGTAAACTACTATGCATAACTAACAGCGATTATTTTTATTTTAATAGACCAAGTTAAAAGATTATAAAATGTTTCTGTTTCAGTGAAGGGAGAACTGAAGAGGTCACTGACATTTTTGACTTTTTTTTTTTTTTTTTTTTTCCTTCTCCCAGCTATCTCTTCTATTCATTATTCTTTGTTCAGAAAAAAGAACTGCCAAGGAGAATAAGCAATACCATGTGGCTTGGCTTGTCCTTTGTTGATGTCAAGCCACATAACGAACTGTAACAGTTTAAATAGTTTGAAAACAATACATCAGCTCTGAAGTACAAAACTCCTTTATATAACATTAATTATTTGAGACTGTTGCTTTTACACTGATAAAGTAAGCAGGGCAGGACCTAAGGTTCAAACACTGGTACGTGGTACTGCATGCTGGTGAACATATCCTGTGGCGTGTTTTTGGCTTGTGTCAACTATTATCCTCCCAGACAACGCTGAAAATGGGGCTGCTCCCAACAGGTAGCATGGATAAGGGTGATCTGTCTAGCAGAGGAAGAAAGTTTAGTGGTATGGGCATATACGATGGACATTTGGTGCCCGAGGCCAAAGAATGTAACGTGGACTTTTTTATTTTGAAATACAGATGGAGTTTAAAGGAAGATCAAAGAGGCTAAGTCAGGCTGCAAGTAATAAAACTTTTACACATAAACCTTCACAGAAACAGTGTTTGTGTCTTTGTGTCAACTGCAGGTTTAAAAGAATTGATTGAGGGATGACCAGAGTAAAAAAGCTGCTTTATCAGACAAATCTTTCTTGGTGGCAATTTAGTCAATTTTAAGTGTGGTCCTTTGCTTCATTGTCTATCTGAAGACAGAAAATTGTAGATGTTCCAAAGAATTTATTGAGGGAGAATTATACTGCAGAAATGTTAAACATTATACACTTCTATCATGATGACGAAGGAATGTTGTGTATAGCAGTAAATATTACATTACAAAAGTGATTCTAGGGCTTAAAATTTCTTTTTCCTATAAAGTTTAATATAAGTACGTAACTCTTAATTAAAGCAATTTCTTGATAATTTGAGCATGATATATTGTGGTATCTTCATATATCTTAAATGCCTCAAGGACTACAGAAAATGAAAATTAGAAATGTCTTTAAAAAACAAACCTCTTCAGAGTATTTAAAATATTCATGGGTGGCGGATGCACTTTGGGCTGTAAAAATCCTAGCAGCTGGTTACAACAGCTTCTTCCAAAACAGATAATTTTTTTTACTCAGATAAGTTTGCTTTCTCTTTCAGATGAAGACAAAGTTCTTCCAGACTGTTGCCTAAACTTTAAGTAAGTTGAATTAATATTTTTTTTTTTTTAAAGGCATATATTTTATTCATCCTTGCTTGCAGCCTGTTTATCTTGATAACTGTGGTTAACCTTAATTCAAAGACAACAATTTTAGGCACAGAAGTCAATGTTACGCACTTTTTTGAGTAACCACATATAGAACCAGAACAATTTATTCCCTTTTCCAGGAAACATGACAGAAGGTGAGGGTTATAGTATCCTTTTAAAAGGTATTTTAACAAGATAAGTAAATAAATCAAGCAACTAATTACCTTGGGATACCGTGAAGCTAAAATAGATAGCTGGGTTCCAAGAGGTATTAGGCAAATTCACAGAGAAGCAAGTACTTTGGGGACAATCAAACATGGGGCAAATTTCATATGAGGAAGTGACCAAGCCAGCAGCTGTCAGAAGTTCCGTGGCCAAGGGAAATGTCAGCCTATGCTTTCACTGTTCTTTTATTCTTTCCATGAACACTGATGGTGGCACTGTTAAACATAAGATAGTGGAATTGGTGGACCTTTCATTGAACAGAATAAAGTTGATTTATGCCAGCGAAGATGCTCATTATTCATTCTTTGTATGTCATCTGTTGTAGGTTAAAATGTGTGTATATATTCTTTTTGAGGGGTCAGAAAGCATATGCAAAACATGGTAGAGGACACTCATAAACCACTTCATATTCAATATATCTCTGAGTTTTGATATATAATACATTTATAAATTAAAATTTTAAAAATCATCTGTCTTACATTAGAACAATGCTGAAATGTGTATCTACCTGACCACAAAAAGAAACACAATAAGACAGGGAGGGGAGGAAAGAAAGAAAAGAAATTGAAGGAAAACTACAAAAAAATAATTGAAAACAAATAATAAGTCTTTTTTTTCAAATTCATCAAAATCAGGAAGTCATCAAGAGAGTCTGTAAAGCCAATGATGATTAGACAAAATCACATAAGAAAAGCAATTGGGGATCACTGTGGAAGGAGCACATTAAAGCAGAGCCTTCCATTGTGAGAGATTACTCAGGGCACGTGCCTAAAATTTAACTGACCACAGAATGTGGGATATATAAACAAGATCAACAGGAAAATGCCAGAACCAGAGCCTGTAATCACCCAAGAATTCTATGGGGACTCTAAAGGATATCTGAAATGCTAAAAGTAATGTGTAACCTCTTGTGAAAATTAGCATGATATACAATGACTGGAAAGTGGCAAAAACTTGTAAGAATGGCTCCAGGAGAGTTCTGAAGGATAAAGTCCTCCGAGTCTGATATTTGCTCTTACCAGATTACTAGCAACACTAATAAAGAGAAGAATTTGTGAATACCTTTATATATAGTCTGCTTAGGAAGCATCAACGTGGCTTTTACAAAAGGGTGTACTGCCTTTAAAACTTAATAGAGCACCTTAAAAGAGTCAACAAAAGCATAAGAACAAAGCTGTACTGCCGATACAGTCCTGCTTGGATTTCCAAAGGCTTTTGACAAAGCATAAGAAGTAAAGGGTAAGAAAGAACATCCCTGCACGGATAAATCATTTGCTAAAAAGACAGAAAACATAAGGCTGAAATACGCAGCCAGCTCTGGCAAGAGAGGGACACCAGTGCAGTTCTGCAGGGAGCTGTACTGAGACCTGTGGTGTTTATGTTACAAATAACTGACCTAAAATAGGAGGTGATCAGAAAAGTAAGAAAGTTTGCAGACCTTCTTAAACTAGTCACATAGAGATGAGCGATGGCTATAAAGTCTTGCAAAAGGACTTCAGGAGACTGAGCTATAATGTAATGAAACAAAAGATGGAATTCAAAATTGATAAACATAAAATAATGCACTCAAGGAAAAATAATTCCAGCATCACCTATAACAGGATGAGCTCTGAGCTGATCATTGCAACAAAGGCTGTGAGAAGCTGCAATTATGATTGATAGAGGAATGAAAACTTCAGGTCAAAGCTCAGTAGAAGTGAAAAAAATTGGCAGTACTAGGAATTATTTGGAAGGAACTAGAGAACAAAACAAAAAAACACTGTATACATTTATCTTGAAAACTGAATATTTAATCTCCATATCTCCAAAATGGTATTAATACAACCTGAAAAGGTGCAGAGAAGAGCAACAAAGGTGTTCAGCAGTGTGGTTTTTGCAAGTATTCTAGGACCCTTTCCATCTGGAAAACAGAAGTTATAGAAGAAATCTACACAACCATGAATGCCAGGGAAAAGGAGGTTAGAAATAGACTGCTCACTGTCTTTCAGGATAAAAACAAAGTAGTACAGGTGAAGTCAGGAGGGAACAAGTGTAAAACAAACAAACAAAAAAGAAGGTGATATTTCACGCAGTGGATAGCAGATGTGTAGAACTCCTCTCTGAAAGATGGTGTGCATGATAAAAATTTATAGGATTGACTGGAAAAGTTCATAGAAAAAAAATCACCGAGGGTAACTAAACTACACCTGTTTTAGAAAATTAACTGAGCTGAAAACAGCTACCAGCTGGAAGAGTATATGGAGAAGCTTTCATAGATGCCTTGTTCTTACCTAGGTTTCAGCTTAGGTTCATTGCTGGAGGCAGAATGCTGGGTTAGATGAATAGTTCTTCTATACCTGATACCATCATTCTTATGTTTCCTTGTTCACATCTGTTTGTAAAAGTGAACAATACGGATGTCATTCACAAAGATGATGGGTTACCCTCCATGAGAGGGTGATGGACAAAGATTCAGCCAAGCTAAGAACAGCATTGATGAGTATTCATGTGACAACACTGAGAGTAGTTTTTTATCATTGGAGCTCCAGCCCTTTATCTCCCCCTGAAAGGTCTGCAGCTGAATTAATGAAAATTTGAGACTTTCCTTCTGCAATTTTTTGACAGCTTTCTTTAAATCATGTGACTTCTTAGCAGCAAATTCCTCAGCTGTCACTTGGTATCTGCTTGTGACAAATTTGTATGCACAAATCAATGTAAAAACAATAGTTTACTGCCTGTATATTGAGTTTCATGTGCTTGTTGGTTTAATTGTATTCTAATCTCATTAGCCAACAGTACCATTTTTGGTCTCTGACAAATAAACAATTTGGTAGCAGACAACACAAAAAGACAATTAATTGACTCAAACCTCATAAAGTTTTATGTCTTGGATGGTTTTCTTCATTTTCCTTTCCCGATAATCTGGACAGTCCAGCCACTTAAACTAAACTGCAACAAACAATGTATCAGACACAAAAACTTGACTAGTGCTCTGATAAATTCAGAAAGGACAGACATATACTCAAATACTCTCCACCATTTTATAGCATAATTTAAATGTCTTTCGCTTCCATTGTTCTATTTTTAATTCCTTGTTATGCTTTGCTTGCATGGGTAGCTTTTGCTTTACTTATTAAATTGTCTATCTTAACCCATGAGTTTTCTCACTTTTACCCTTCCAATTCTCTCCCTATCCCTGGGGGGTGGTAGTAAGCGAGTGGCTGTGTGGGGCTTAGTTGTTGGCCAATGTTAAATCACAGCACACACTTTCATATGTATGGCGAAAATAGTCACAGATCACATTCCTTTACATTTTCAACTCGGTGATCTTTATGGGTCCCTTCTAACTTTAGATATTTTGTGATTCTATAACTATCTTTATCATTTGATAAAATAATTTGACACGGCATAGTTTTCAGAAAGAAATACTTTGTTTCAGTAAAATACATGAGTTTGATACAGGACTTGCAGGGAGTTTTCAGCCTGTGTCATGCAAGATATGAGATGGCAATGGTATAAAAGGTACAAACTGACAGTCAAGTTCTCCTATCACTGCTGTGATCACCTTTAGGCTGTAATCTGCAGCTAAAAGGTTGTGGGAGTTGAAAATACATCTTTTATGGTGACATCTGACTATCTAATTTATGCTATATCAAGTCCTCTCAGCCGGACTGACTTTAAAATAATTCAGAATTAAATGTAGCTACCTGCAAGGCAATCAAATGTGATAGTAATACATAAGCTTCTAAAAATCCACATGAATAAATTTGAGCTTTACTTTACAGTGCCAAAGAATATCACTGAAGTTCAGTGTTTAAAAGTATCCTTTTTTTCAGAAACCACTACTTACATAACGTCTGAGCAGTGTGGAAAGGGAAGGGAAACAAACTGTTTAATAATAGAAGACTTGTTATACTCTAAGTTATGTGTAGACCTCCTTGGATTAAATGTAGGCAGCTACTTGAACAGGGTCTGCAGCCATCAGCTCCTTCAGTCTCATCTGTTCTTCCGAGGTTATATAAAAGTCAGAAACATTTAACTGCCTCATTCTGTTTATTTTTCTTTCTTTTTTTATGATGAAAAATAATTAACTACGGTTTTGAAGATCAGTTGGGATCATAACTGTTGAGTTCGTGAATCTTTTAAAGGTCTATCTGCATCTTGCTGTTGCTTGTTTGTACTGATTCTTCCTCATTAGGGCAGATTTTGAATTATTTGATTGTACACACACAGGGTTTTAAGTTTTTCTGAATAACATATTACATATTTACTTTTCTTCCAAACACTATCTTAGAGGATTTTTTAGGATTTTAAAAATTTGTATTTTGATTCATTTGTTGCAAATTTATATATTACTTTAAGTTATAATGATTTAAAAAAAAAAAAAAAAAGGCAGGATACGTAGGAAAACCCTTGTCTAAAAATAAATAAATAAAACAAACTATTATTTTTAGGCTTAGAACTGAAACTCAATATCCACAAACTTTGACCTATTTATCAATACAAATGTATCAGGAATATATATGGGAGTCTCAAGACAGATTTCCCTCTTTTAAGTAGTCCTAAGTTTGAAAGAAAAGCTGTAGTACCAGAGACCAAGGACTTCTGGGAAAAAAAAAAAATAATATCTTTGGGTAAGTATGGACTTAGATGCTTGCATTATTTCAGAAAAAAATGTGAATAAACATTTGGAACAGTGTGCAAAATACAAGTTCTACACATGATAATTTTTTCTACATACTGTTAAACTATGTCCATACTTATTTGAATGGAACAGTTCCAGGAAAATAGTTATTAAACTCTGTTATATATATGTGTCTAAAAGGTGTAGGGTATATTTGCTACCAGTTAGCTGGGCTTTTTCTATAGTAAATGAGTAGAGTGACCAATGCACTCCTGAAACAAATTCACCCTCTGTCTAAAGTGAGGTGAATTGGTTATTTGACATAGTTGGGTTTTTTTTTCATTGTCTAAAGGAGGTATACTCTGAAAATACTAAAATGTTGTGCTATATTCTTTTTAAATGCCTCACTGTTACTTTTTCCTTATTTTAATGATCGTCCTGTAGAGTAATTTCAGCCAATCAGTATAGATTAATATCTGCCTCTACTGTACTCACCATAAGTATTTTTTGTCAGTTACTGTAATTATTGCTTGGCATAGATCACCCTGAAAGACCTCACAAGCAGCTGAAATTAGAGTCTGTGGTTCCTTTCCTGATTTTCAATCCTTCTACAAAGCATAAAGTACATGGCCTATTTGCCAACTTCTTTGCAGCTCTGTAAAACTCAAGTACACACCAGCAAATTATGAAAATGTGCTCACTGTTAAACAGATTAGTCTAATGTAGCTAATGGAGCAATGTGAGTCTATAACATAGCCTGTTTCTGAACCAAGCTATCTATGCCTCGTGACTTCTTGTGCTTGGAGCAAGCTTTTCACTCTTGCACAGCATGCTAGTTTTTCTCCTTCCTTCAGCTCCCTCTCCCTCAAGCAACTTCTTCCAATTCACCTTTTCAGCAGGGGCTCTTTTTCCTGGGCAGCCTGTCTTAATTCACTCTACATAATAAGAAATGCATGGAAAATTAATGTGTATTGTATGAAAACATGCATAAACTTTACAAAGTGCATCTTTCCTTCTTTTGTAGCATTTTTCTGTATGTATCTTGAAACATCTGAATGATGTCATAAAGGCTTTTTGTGTGGAATGAGCATGCTTACTTTTTATTTATACTTGTAATCAATATAGAACATTAAATAAAGGAATTCAGGATGTGTGTAATACTTATTTGCATGCCCTCAGCTTTACTTCTTTTATTCTCCAGTACCTTTACCAATCCCAGCGTCATTTCATGCAGCCTTCCCTAGGTACTATAAAGAGAGTGGCTTTTGGGAGTTTGTTAGATAAAACATATAAATCATACATGTTTCTGAGACTTCCCTCCAGACATTCACACAGGGAGCATTCAGTTTTGCCTGGGGATGTAATTTTAAAGGATAGCTGAACAAGTCAAGTCGAGAGATCCTTTCCGAGTCTGTGGTGACATCATATTGAATTAAGAGACCTTGGAGAGATCCTGGACTGAGTTTAAAGTCTGGGGGTCTTGTGAGGTTTTGGAGAAGAAGACAAGGATGAAGTCATCAAACAAGGTCTCATTTCAGACTTTTAGCTGTGGAAAATTGCTTTTAAGAATTAGCTTATTTCTCGAGGTCCAATCCTGCTGCAGATGATGTTACAGCCCTTGAAACACAACAGCAAAACCAAAATTCACTAGAGAAATTATTCAGCCTTCCTGGCATTAGAGGACATACCTGAAGTTTCAGCTTTGTGCAAATTAGGTAGTTGTCTAAGATTTCATGAAAAGAGGACAGGAAGAGCCATTCATATTCCCAGCCTCTCTCCTGACATCTTCTGCCTCCTGCCCCTTTCCCATCCCAAAGGAAGAGGAGAGATTTGCCTCTAACACTGAGTGACCCTGAAGACAAAGAGGCAATTCCAATCCAGCAACAGCACATTGATGTCCTGCAGCATCCTGACAGTGCAGACTGATACCAGCCTAGAGATCGGTGGGCAGTATAGACACACATTTAATTCCATATGCCTGCCAAGAGCATGATGGTTTATTTAATTCTTTTTCTGAAATCATCTCACTTCACAAATATTGAAATGAAATGCCAACATGTTTATAATTTTTAACTCTCCTCATTGTACTAGGCAATGTCTAAGAAACAAACAAACAAAAATCCCATGAACAAAAGAAATCACACACACACAAAACCAAAACAAAACCAAAACCAAACGAAACCAAAACAAACAAACAAAACCCAAACGCAAAACCCAAAACAAACTAAAAAAATACAAACAAACAAACCCACACCCTACAACCCAACCAAAACTCCCTCTTTTACAGTGGCTAGTTTTGAAAGTTCAGCAGTAGTTCTATCAAAAGTAGATGATCTTATGGGTTTTTTGTGGGTAGTATTATTAAGCTTCCACTAACCAATGGCAACTGAAGTTATGCTATTGTAGCTTCTAAAGCCATTAGTTTCTGAATCAATTTTAGCGATTACCATTCAGCAAGTTTAAAATTAGACACATAAATATAGTTGTTACAACTGCCATGTATTTAGAGCTACAGAAGTTAAAAAAGCAGGGCAGCTGAGTGAAGCAATATTATAGGATCATCTATATTGAGAAAGGGAGAAGAGACGTGATGATAAAAATGAATTTGAAATATAATATTATAGTGGAAATATATAGAGAGCACATATTACTAATGCACACATACCAGTGCTGGAAAAACAAAACTTGAAGTAAAAAGTAATGTCTGATAAATAACTATTCTCTGTTGGTTTTAGGGCTGTGGGAAATTTGGGATTCAAAGATGATGTAAAGAAAGAAATCCAGTATATACTCAAAGCATATTGGCTCAGATGTTACTAATACTTAACAAGTGATGAGCCCACTGGAGAAAATCTCGATTTCCTGGTAGCCCAGGTTTTGACTTTTGATGCCTCTCTTTGAGAACAGGGCAAGTCTTTAACAGAACAAGAGTATTAGCCAAATAATTCACGATTGTTTTATTAGAGTGCTTTCCTTTGCAACAGCAATATTTGTATCCATGCTACAAAGGTATAATATCTCATAGATTCACACTAAAGCCCAGGTAATGTAACCATTGTTTTTCTTTTTTCTCTAAGCACCAATCTTTTGAAAAGAGGCTGGGAGCTGGAATCAGTCTGGAGCTCCTTAGGGGCATCTGCTTTTCTGTTAGCACAGCTCAGAGGCTGCTTTAGCCCTGCCCAGCCCTGTTCTCGAAGGAATCGTGCGTCAGCTGTGAGATGACAAACACCCCCATGTACTCTATCATCTATCCCAATATGAAGAAAGAGGAATTGGCTAGCTGCCTAGAATATCTTCACAAAGAAAAGAACATGGAGAATTTTTGCTTGTAGGTCTGGTCTTCTGAAAGAAGACAGGAGTAGAAGACAACATCATATGACACTGAGGTTTAGACAATACAGTCTGCACAATGTTAATTGGAATAGCATACGATAACCACAATTCTTTACTTTTAATAACATGGAATAATAAAGGACAAACAGCCTATACCTTACTCAATCAATACCACTGTCACTCTGCACTTGTTGATATTTGCAAAGATTTAGGATAAAACTGGAGATTTGTGAAAGCATCTTCAAGTGTTTTTGAAAAAGCATTTGCCTCACATACCATTGAAAACTGGAAAGTTTTGTAGTGAACCAAAATCTTCTAGACCAGAGATGACATTAGTCTTCATTTTTTCTTCAAACTAAATATGATTGTGGACCATTTACTTATGTTTATTAATATTTTTCCCCATAAATGGTCCCTTTGAGCAATTATATTTCTTCAGCCTTTCTGAAGCACAGTACTATACGTGGCCATGTATAATGCAGCACTGTTTGCCTAACCTCTCCCAGTCTGCTTCTGTTGCATTTTTATTGGAAAGCCTCCAAAAATCTTTGTTAAAAACTGTTCACAATGAGATCAACAGAACACTTGAGCTTTGTTGGAGTACTGGTTGGGAAGCATGCATGAACAGTATTCCCTGAATAAAAACATGTTAAGTAGGAAACTCAATAAACAAAATTCATGCTTATGGAAGAACAAAGTCCCTCAGCTGAAATCTCAAAGGTTACAAAATCACACAAGCAGTGAAGCTGCCTGTGCCCCAGTACAAAACAAATCACAACACGATGTCAATGAGTAACTTTTTGGTCATGATTTTCCAAAGAACATTCAGATAACAGCAAATTGTGTATGGACAAATATATTGAAGAAATACATGTAATAAGTCACCGCTATAGGAAAAACTGAAAACTGAAAATTGATTAATTAAAATGTATGCTATGGATTCTGACTGGTCATTAATTCAAATGCTAGAGAACAAGATATTGAAGCAAAGGTTGGACTAGAATTTTTTAATCTTATAATAAATTGGGTCAACCGCAAACTGCAATTAACAGTAACAGATGATGGCTTATTAATCCCTTAGCGACCTGTTCAACTACTCTAAAAATATCAATATTTACTAATCCACAGACAGTCACCACATTTCTTAGACAACCTTCAGAAATTAAAAGGTATCCAAAAGAAAAGGAAAGATAGTATTCCATAAGAGTGTTCTTCCAAATTCATTTAGTTATCTGAAAGTTAAGCATCTGATATAGTCTTATTTAGGTTCAGAGACTCCTCAGCACTCTAAAACAGGTGTATTAAGGCAGGCTTCTAAGACAATTCAGATAATTATCTGGAGATATGGATGGAGATTATAGGGTTAATTTGTATGGGACATCTATCTAACATCTAAACTAATGTTCAGAATAAAATAATAAATGAAACCCACCTGAATATTTGACCTCTCAGTGTCTCTACTGAGTCACTGAATGCAGCGTGTTATCATCTTTCATTGGAGTGCAATAAATAGGATACTTCAGAGGCCACTGCTGTAAGTTTGCCATTATTTAAAGGGAACTCTATTGTAGATTAACCCACAGAATCAATTTCTGCTTTCTCATTTAATCACAATTTGAATAAAAATAAAGGATTGATTCCTCATCAGGGATATAGTTTTCTGACATTATGAGCCAGGAAAACAGACCCATCATCTTCTTGCGAGCTTAGAAAAGTAAGAAACAAACTACAGAGGTTTGTTCATTTCACTTTGAAAACAACAATGGAAAAAGCAGAAAATCTATCCAAAGACCAATATAGTAGTCTAGACAGGAAATATCTAGTGCATGAACCATTATTTTGGCCCTAGATAAAGTAAATAATCTGAATTGTTCCGATACTAAGCATATTTAATGTGAGTGAGCTGGCAATTATACCAGTAAGAGTAGCAACATTTATACTACTGTGAAATCACTGATTCTTAAAGATGAAACATGAATTAGGTGTGAAGAAATGAGTTTGAGAAACTCTCTTTGACATTGCTGGAGCCAGGATTTCCCCTGTGAGTGGAAGCCATACCACATTATAACAGAAGCATTATACATCTGCTTACACTCATTTTACGCAGGTGTGAACTGATTAGAGTCGGATGCATAATTTTTTCTAGGAAAAAATATACACTCAGCATTACCGAATTGCTTTGAAAACACGTATTCATCTTGTTAAGAAATAAATTGATGTTTGGATATTTTTAAAATGGTTCCATTTGAAATAGTTTTCTATCTGAGAACTTAATTTTCTTGTCTTAGAAGTTCAAAATGCTTGAAAAGCTGGAAATGGGGGGGAAAATGGTTTTCACAAAACAGAATATTTTAACACATTTAAAATTTATGTTTTACTCTTTTGCTTTGTTAGAAATCTTAAAAAACACCTTTTTTTTCAAAAAAAAAAACAACAAACAACAAAAACCCCAACACATTGTAAACATTTGAAATTGACAACAAACTTCCCCAAACCTTTTTTTTTTCTTTTTTTTTCTTACTTTTTGTAACAGATATAAAGTATCAGAATCGTCTGGTTTATTATGGATATCTAAACATTCATAAGTTTTTTCCTTATTCTCCTTTTATGAACCAAATCAAGTCAAAGCTAGAAATATATAGGTGCTTTTTTGTATGTGTGGAAGTGAAACAGGAGATACAGAAAATACCAAAAGAGAATATTTTAGCTTAAGACTGTGAGCATCATTAGACACTATTTATTTAACATTTAATGAATCCTGCTTACATAGAACCAAAATACATTTTCTGAGGAAAGGTCAAAATGAAAGCAGTTTCTAAATATAGATTTTGGAGTTAAAGATTAATTGGACATTGACCACAACATTCTAAGAAAACACCAGTGTCCTCTGTGTGTATTTCTAAGCATACATACTAATGTATATACATCTATGCAAGTATCTTGTTTAACTGAAGGCCCAGAAAGCAGGTCTGCTTTTCATGGTAGCAGTTGTGTAACTGTGGCCACAGCTGAGCTGTCCCTTAGTTAAGCCCGGACTAACACAGTGTGTCCCTTAGTGACTCTGCTCACCAGCAGCCCAACTGGAAACCCCAGTTATACCAGATAGGAGAGAAGGATTCAGCATCTCCCGGCATTAACTCAATACTTGGGACTGACTGTGGGATATTGCTTTTAAACCCATGGCAAATAATTAGTGGTTCCTTATTCATTGATACTTGATCTACACACTAAAAGCAAGAGCAATCTGATGTAGGTCTGGTGTGAGCGTGTGATCATGTTTCAGTTGTGGCATGCATGCTGTGCCAGAGCACACCAGATGGTGCTTGGGCTGCATTTGTGTAGCTGCAGGACAACAGATGATACTTGATCTGATCCTGAGTCTGCCAGGACAAAATTACCCTATCAAAATATTTTTGAACAAATTTGATGCAGCAGTATGAACTCACACCAGTTCTGTACTAAGTGGTGTGTGGCTTCAGCTCTTTCAATCGATTAGTAGAAGTTTCAAAATTGAGAGGCTATTTACTTCTTTAGAAAAGCAGATTTTCTAATGCTGAGCTCCATACCAAAAAAAAACCAAACAAAAGAGAACAATAAGACATTTTCACCGTTTAAGTGGGAAAGGAGAAAATACTTTTACTGGATCAGCTAAGCTACATTTTCATTCAAAGTAAAAATCAAATGTAGACTTCCAACTAGCTATATGTCTAAAATAAGAAATTTAGATTTGAAATCCAGACTGCATTTCTTAAATGTCAAGTCTTCCAGAACTTTTTAGAACTATACCCTGGTCTCCCAGAGATTAAAGCAAAATTTAGACTTTTACTTGGTTTTGTCTTTTTCTTGCAGAGCTTTTAGAAACAAACAAACAAACAAAAAACAAACCACAACCCACCCCAAACAAACCAAGACACAGATCAGCCTTTTCTTCTTTGTCTGCTGTTTTGTGTTGGGTTTTGTTTTGTGAGTTTTGGTTGGTTGGTTGGTTTGGTTTGGTTTTTTGTGTGTGCCCGTGTGTCTTTGCATTTCTGTCTCTTGGCTTCAGTAAAGACTGGAGAATGAGAACATGGAGGAGGCCTGGGATCAGACATGCAGCCTATGGATGCAATCTCCTTCTCTGGGACCTCCAGATTAAAGATAAATTCTGATTTCTTTTAGCTGTGCCCTCAAACCCACTAAACTTTTTCTTCATTTCAAAACATTTCAATCAGTGTTCAAAGGAGAATGAGAAATCATGTTTTATTTCAACTTTTGCATTGCAGAAGAACTCAGGGACAGATCACACTCAGGTAGAACAGGAAATTAAAGTAGGTTAAATATCTACAGAATGTGTCTGTTTTAAACACAGGCCAAGTCATTAAAGATTTTTACTTTCTAAGCATGCATACATACTAATTCCCTTCGCTCCACATTTTCTTCTGGTGTTTGACTGTTGTGTAGTAAAACCCTTTTTAAGAGATGGAAATATCCATATAATCAGTTTCTGAAGTGAAGATAGCTGCCAAGCTCAGCTTCTGTTAGCTGCTGCTCATTTGTCTCCACTTTTTCCTTTCCTCTGTCTTGTTTGTTTAAGTCTTTTAATGAGCTTGATTTTAGGATCTACATATTGCCATGTGTGGCGGCAAGCTAGAATTACTTCTCAGGTCATGCACTAAAGAGTTTGGACCACAGAGTATAGTGGTTAATGTCTCTGAAATCTAATCCACTTTTGTTCTGTCCGGTCTTGCATGGCTGACAGCAACTCAGCAGTAACGGAAGGTCAACTTGGAAGTCATAGACTTACAACCTCTAAGTCTCATTTGTCTGGAGACCACGGAAGTCTTATTTCTTTCTCAATATTTAAAAATGAGAAGGCCTATTCAACAACCCACCTGCTTTACAAAAGACCTATATTCATTTCCCTGTAAAAATACAGCTCTGCATTAAAATAGAAATAAATTAAATGGGCTCAAGAGATAAGTTAAAACTCACAGCCAAAACTTTTGCCACTGTGAGCAGACACGTTGTTTTCTAGGGTAACATTCAGTAGAGTTAGGTCCATGCTCAATACCATCTCCATAGTTTGAGGTAAAGTCCTTGACTATGGGTAATGCACACATTACACCACACTAACAGTGGATGATGTGCTTATTTTGCCTTAGAGAAATAAACTTGCTGTATCATTACTGCTCTGAACCACCTTAACAGGAAATTACAGCACTCTTATTCATTGCCTTCATTTTGCTTGCGAGTGTCTTTTGAGATGGAGTTGAGACTCCTCTCGTTCTCCATCTTTTTTGCCTATTTGCTTGAAAACAGATTATAGAGTCAGAGAAACCTGTGAAAGAATAACCTGGGATAAGTATGTGGGAAAAACACATGTAAGAGACATTGTTTCACATTACACCCATATATATGAACATAATTCACCTCCTTATACAATTTAGGGCTTTTCCAGGAGCAAACCTGAAACTAGATGACATATGATTCTGGTATTCAGGGTATTTTGTTACATTTTAGACTTTGTTCTTTAGTTGTGATGATTTATAAATCTCTGTGGAGATCTAGTGAGATAAAAGAAGGGATGCACTTGTTCCATCTGTTGATTACCCTGGAAACTGCATACATACCTGAGGACAGATATTGCACAGTGGTTGTTCCTGTAAGATTATTTTCTCCACAGCATATGGAAGTTGGCTTTAATTCCCAAGATTTATTACAAAAGGTTTTGTATTTGTACTCAGGGTTTTGGCAGAACAACATATTTCTAAACAGCTTGAAATAAATAAATAAATAAAATTAATGGCCTTGCATTTTGCTGTTGCTTTTTTGCTTGCACAGAATACTCAGAGCAGTATATCCTTTCCTATTTCTTTTCACTTCTATTTCTTTCACACTATGTTTTAAACCATGAGGGAGGGAAAGAAGTTTGAAAATTGAAACAGCTGTACCAGAATCAGGACAATGCCATGGTTCATCTCAGTCTTTCCGAAGAAAAAAAAAAAAAAAAGAAAAGAACAAAGAAAAAAAAAATTAACACTCTTTCTGTCCTCTTATGGCTGTTTAATTTGGAAATTATTTATTTTAATTATTATAAATGATCCTGTCAAATAGAGAAAATCACCATGACCCAAACAAATCATGACGGTATTACCGCTTCTTAATTTGAACAAATCGCTAGTCTCAAATAAAAATTAATGTCTGTATCAAGAATCAAACAAGATTTTATTCCTCACTCATCTTTACATTTGGGAACACATCTGGTCTGTTTTATAACCATTTTCAGTCATAAAAATGGTAGAATCTTGTTTCGAAGGTCTTTAAGTTCTCAGTCTGACAGTCATTCGCTATGAGGCTCCAGGAGAAGTCATGATCCTATAAGGAACCAAGAGAAGCTGTGATCCTGTAAGGAACTTCATGGGAAAAGTCTCCTTCAGAAGTGCCAGTAAAGGAATAGGGAAGGGGCAGATATCCACTTGGTTGGTGCAAGAATATGCCCAAAATAAGAATGTGCTGTGTCTCTTACTTTACTTTGCAAGGAGGAGACCCTGTAGATCTTGCTAGATTTGGCCTCTGGTTTGTGTGCTGGAAGACCACATATAAGACAGTTTGTTTTCAGTCAGTTCAGTGCAGAAAAGCCTTCTGGCTTGCCAGCAGTACACCTGAAGCAGATAGGATATCTTTTTGGCATAGGACATAATCTGAATAGAGGACAGAAGAAGACTATAAGGAAAATTAAAGCCTCAGAAAGACTCTTTTAACAGCTAAGAAATTTAAAGTGGTGAGGAGATGCAACACAACAATATTAATAGGGATTTGAAGGCATCTGACAGATGTGGACAATTGAGTATTTTCTTGAAGAAGCAAGACTAAGCTGAAGTGAAGATAACATGTGAAAACAACCTGACATCGTGTGAAGTGAGATTTCTAAGGATAATAGGACAATTACTCTATGAAAAAATATATTTATACCTCCTATAACTATAAAAGACTGTCAAAAACTAAGGTAATAGGGGCAGAGGGGTCCTGCCTGTGACTGAAGAGCAACACACTGGGGTGGTACATACGCAGGAGAAAGGAAGAGTAGTAACAAGAAGAAGCCAAAGTCAAGTAGTGGAAGCTGACCAAACATAAAATTAAATTACTTTTTTGGATAGGAAACTATCTGATAAAAGGCTTAAAAGTATGGGAATAGATAGGCTTGAAAATATGAGGATAAAAACTCAGATACACAGGCTGACAGACAGGTAGGCAGATGGAATGCCTCTGTTCTTTTATTTTCAGTCCCTAGGAATACTGCTTCATGGAGGCACTTTTTTCATGGAAAACTATATGCATGTAAAATGGAACAGAATAATTTACATAAAAAGAGATACACTAATCCTTACTTAACTAAAATAGATGAAATGTGTCATTTCATTCCTTCTGCTAGTATTGAAACATACAGACTTTCCTGAATAAAACTTCATAAAAACCTTCCCTTGGGGTTATTGGCACCAACTACAAGTCCTCATATAAATACACAAATGTTTACCATGAATCATTCCCTACAAATATTTTAAACTAAATAGTTCTTCCAGTAAAAACACCCATTCACCCAGTCCTAGTTTGATCTCTGACTACAGTAGTGAAGACTTTATGGCTGAAAGCAAAGCTTGCTTACTTAAATGGGAAAGAGGCACAGTATCTGTATCATATTCTGAGTAACCAAAAAAAAAATATTCTGTATAATGTAAACAACAGGCAAGAAATATGCAGGACCACACACATGAATAAAATGAACAGAATAAATCTTAATATTCTACATGGTATACCTCTGTTTTAGACCACACAGCTTGATAACTCATCTTTTTGTAGGTGGGCCTGATCATCCAGACTGATCAACCAACTACTTACAAGAATTATTGCAACCGAAGAGGGAACATGGAAAGAAAGATATGTAAGGAAAGTTGGTCCTGAAATGTTACGTTACTCTTTCAGGGCTCGGCTATACTCTTACAGCCAAACACAATTTGAGAGTCAAAGCTATACACTCCATCCAACTGAGGAGCATACTGGATTATGTTTTAGTGTTTCTTTACTTTTTACCAGCAGGTGAAAATTGGGAAACTATCAGAAACTGAGGAAAAAAAATAAAAATACACAAATGCAAATTGAGAGTTTAAAATATTAAGGGGGGTTCTTACATTTTCCTGTATGTAAAACTCTTCTGGAAAAAGACTTTTTAAAACTGCACCTTAACTGGTAAAAGCGTTACATATCTATTGCATCTATAATTTTTGTGTTGATGGCTAAAGTTGATCTTACCCTGAGTATAGCAAGTTTTTTAGAAAGTTTTGAAAAGTGCAGGACATTCAATGGACATGATCTGCCTTACCAAAGATTACACATACATTTATAGCTCTATTTACATTTCATTGCAGAGCTTTACTATGCCTATACATTCCAAAGGTTCAATGACAAAGCAGAAAACTATGTACTAATTTCTTTATACAGACAATTTTTATTAGTATGTTGTTGGTAACTGAGGGCAATAAGTATCAGCTATGATGATAAAGTTTTTTCTCATTGGCTGACATATACTCGAGGTTATAATTTGATCTAGAATTAGAAAGCATCATCTCTGTTCAAATCTTTAATTCCTTCCTTATTGGAACACCTGGACCTTTTTTTAACTAGTTTTCTTTCTGATATATTCCAGCATAAAAGATAAATCTCTTTTTAAATTATAGACTCAGTTTCTACCATGAATAGGTCCATTTTCCTTAAACATTCTGTGGGTATATAGTTGAGGAAGGAACAAATCACTTTCTGTGCTTTGCTTCTCAACATGGAGGCTGAGAGGTCCATACTCTGACCTCTTACTAAACTCTTAATTAAGAAATGAATGAGCTGTTTTCCAGGGCTTTCAGGTCCATGGCCATTCTAACATGAAAGGAAGCTGAGCAGGGATATTTGGACCACGTACTGTGTGCGGCTGAGCTCCCTCCATCTCCCAGAAGTCAGGCTCTGGAAACCTTATGTAGCATCTGATCTTAATCTGAAACACTCATATTCAGTGGCATTATATGTGAATACAATCCAGGAGACAGCCTTACATCTCACCTTTACAGCCACTGCATGCTAAAGCACAGAGATTACCCTGGCAAACATCTGCAAAACCAGCAGAAAATTGTGGGATAGGCACAACTGTGGGCAGAGCATTAGGCCCATTGAAAAAGTTAAGCCAGGCTGCACTGAATAAGGAGTGATGGTGCGAAAGTTCATGCACTGGCCTTGATACTGCAGGAGTTTCTTTGCCCTTTGTCCACTCTCCATGCTATATTTTTTCCTGGTAAGTAATGATACCTGCTTTAATAAATGCCACAGTCAATTGCCAGAACATCAAGCAGATCAATAAGTATGTTGTAACATGCTGTACCTTCTACAGATGTGTTCAAAACCTTTTTACAATACATGGCTTCCATTATATCACAGATAATAATCAGTTGTTAACCCTTCGTAAACAACATGTGAAAATAATATAAAGCATGAAGGATTTTTTAATAATAAACATAATCTAAAACAGAACAAGATCAGAATGCAACTGTGGAAATATGCAATTTATCCCATTCAGGGTAAGGATTCAGGGATATCTCTGAAGCTTTCAAATAGTGAAGCACTCCAAAATTAACCACCAACAGAAGCAAACTAAGCATCACTGGTTTTGATGGTTGCTTTGATTCCATCAGTCTCTTATTTTACTGTCCTGAGATTATTCCTCATCTGGAGCTTCACTGGAAGTAATTGGTTGAGTTTTATTGGTTTCTTGATAGAAATGCTTTAATTTAGGCACCACAGATCAAAACATATCAGTTGTAAAACCCACTTAGATAAAACTCCCATGTCGTACTAGACTGGGGGTTGAGACCTGGGTTTGCTTTGGCACGATACTTCAGAGTCAGCTTTGTCATGTATGTGGTGAGCCACAAAGCTGAGCTGTGTTACACTTGACTTCTGTTCAACGTTTGATTACACAGTGCAGGACACGTTGTGGTAGGTCTATGCGAGGAAGACTGGCAATGCGGAAAGAATGAAAAAAATATCTTCACCCATGGCTCAGGATGTGTTCAGAAAGCATTCCTGGGCATAACAGAGTGTAATCCAAAGGAATACAACCACTATCAAGGAAAAAGAGCATTTAAAAAGCAGTCAGAATCCTTAAAGCCAGTGCATTTCAGTTCCTGGACCTTGGTCACATAGGTCACTTTTGGCCTTATCCCAAGGGGTAGGCTACCAGAGTGGTGGTAGAGCACCCAGAGTCCCTGCTGCCATTGCAGGCCTAGAGCTCCAATACAACTGTAAAGGAGACTGTCAAGTCTCTTACAGCAACTCTTTAAGCCTTTCCTCACACTTCCTGGCAGCATGATAACTCATGGAACAGTTAATCACTTTTCTGTCATTCATGAACCCAATACGTTCTTGGTCTAACAATCCCCCAGTCATCCAAAGGAGATACATGAAGTCATGAAGTAAAATGGTGATGTAGCTTCCTCCAGCAAAGGCTGTGCCCAAGTCCAGCTCCGTATTCAGTTCTTCTGTGTGTACTGCTCCCAGCTGCATCCATCAGATGAAGAGTCAAGTCACAAGTGTTGCCCAATTTATGGCCTTTTTCCTGGGAAAGTAGATACCTGTGAAAGATCCGTGTTGCATCTGAGCTGGTCCCAAAAAGCAGAACTGCATTGGTGCTCTGGTGCCTGCACAGCCAGCTGAACAGGGGAACACAGCTTCAGGGGTGATGCAAGCATGTCCCAAGGCCACACACTCCCAAGCATCATCTACAGCTTTGATGGGGGAAGCCATGCAGCAGCTCCACAGTGGTAGTTCCTGAAAGGATGCCCAGAGGCTGATGGCCTTTGGAAGCATAACTCCTGGCAAGTGAAAAACCCACAGGTTTGAGGCTGTAGTGTGGAGGGAAAACAGTTTCCTTCAAGCTAAATCTCTGTTTCTGGAAAGTGGTGAATTCTCTAGGGAAGCTACATTTTTAAGGTCTGTTTTGGGGGAGCAGGCAGAAAAAAAAAAATGACACTGAGGATAAAAAATTAACTGGAGGAAGAAACGAACAGACAATCAGTAGTGAAGAAATTCTTATGAAAGATCATTTGTTAGAGAGAGAGGGAAGGGCTGAGATCAGAATCATGATCTTAACAAGATCCAGTCCAGGGTGGTATTTCTTAATGGAAAACTTCTGACAGATTGCAAGGGGAAACAGTTTGAAAACACTGCTTCCCAAAGGTCCTCATGTGATTTTGATTTGAAAGCAGTTCAGTGCTGAACACAAATGGCAGGACATCTGCTGACTAAAGCCTAAGAGAGTACTTTCAATTTCCAGTCATTTCTCAGATGCAATGAATTTCTCCATAGTTTATAACATCTCTGTTAACTGCTTCTCCTCCATTCTTTAAAGGTATGTGTTAATGTATGGTTCTAGGAAAAAAGTTTCCTTTACTAAAGGTGTTTATTTTTTACTAGGTAATTGTCATTTTTGGATCATCTCATGTCCAAGTTAGCAGTGTTGTGAAGCAATGCCTAGGTCCTGTTACACACAAAATGCTTCACATGTCTGTGACAAAAAGTTTGATGTTTCCTTATATAACCTACAGCACAAAAACATTTGCTGACAGGTGACCAGGCTGCTAAATTTTATTCTGTAGTGTGGTTCCAGAAGTGATGAAATGACGTAGGGTTTCACATTCATTTGAGTATTTACCTTGTGCCTTAGCCCAGGCATATCTATCTGCATACGTTATATGCTGAGATTTTTATGCTGTAGATGACATATGCACATGCCAAAGTCTGTAACAGAATTGTGAAGTGTGCTGGTTATACGTGCTAGCAGCATCTATAAGTTACTAGATGCATCTATTATCAGCAACATGCTCATGCAATCAACAGTTTCCGTTTCATAGGGTGTTGGTAGCTGTGACTTAAAGAAACCCAGCATTAATCTCCACCTTTGCTATCTTCTGATAAACTTAAAACTAAGCAACCACAGTACTCCTGCTCACTGCAGACTTGAGCAGATTGGAGAATTCTACCAACAGGTGGTTTTGCTCTGCAGAGCCCTGGTACTTGTACAGACCCCCTCCTCTGTCCCTGCCCTATCTCTCCCTGCCACTACAGCCCCTGCTTTCATTACTTTGGGACCAGATGCCCACAGAAATGACAATTCACAAAGGTATCATTTAACAGAAGAAACAACCAGTGTGTGTCTGTGAAACCAACAGATGGATCTTATTTGCACTGGTGTAAATCAGTGATATGCCACTAGGAGAGCAGAAAAAGTGAGAAAAGAGGAAGCGACAGAAGAATGCAGCTCAGTGTATCCGTGGCTGTGTTTGCTTAAAAGCCAATGACTGGTGACAACCAGGCACTGTAAATTTTCTGAGACAATCTAATTAAGGTCAAGCCTGAAAAAGGTCCATGAGAAAACAAATCAAACAACACCCCCCTGCTTCAAACTCCTCCTCTTCTCTCCCCCCACCCCCAAATAACAAGGTGTGGGGAGGGAGAAAATGAATTAAAAAGAATAAGAATGGCTGCCCATCCATCTCTAGGGAAAGTCCAGACATGTACAGCTTCAACATCTTCCTGCAGCAGTTTGGTATATGGAGTTAAGCACCTTCTGAACTAAGTGTTGAGACTAAGTCTGTGTGATAGGAGCCTACCCCATGTCTTTCCAGAAGGGCAAAATCACCTTTTCCAGCAGACATTGTGATTTCCTTGCAAAAATTACAAAAGTGTATCTGTCTCATAGTCAGATACACATAGCACCTGATAGGAAGGAGTGCACCCAAGACCTGCTTTGTGCCCCAGGGAATTACTGCAACATAAATAAAAAAGAGCACTTTTCCCAGAGTTGCTATAAAGACCCACAAAAATTACTACAGTAGCAATGGTGGAATGGTGTAGCTCAGACAAATCTTTTGCACATTTTCAGTTCATGATTTTTATATGTTATCAACATATTTTTAAGCATAATACTATATTTTTGCTGCCTCAGAACTTCAAACTGGAAAATGAAGAAAATATATGGCAGTGTTCATCAGACTTCTTGCATCAACCACAACCAAACCATTTGGCCTATTTTTTTCTAAATCATCAACTTATAAGAAAGCATCTGTTTACCAGCTGGCTCAGTAGCTGTCCAAATTAATCAGAATGACCTCAGCTGGAACAGGCTGACCTCCATCAAGTTGAAGAGTTGATTCCTCCTATGCATGCAGATTTTGTGATGGTTTTGAACTATAGCTTAGAAACCCAGCTTCTGCCTTCTATACCATGTTAGTCCCATACAATATTTAGGAATGGTGCTACTTTTCTTTCTTTTGAAACCTACTTTTTAGGCAAAATAAAATTGGCTTGTTTTCTTGTTGGTAAAGTCATGTTCTTATAACATGTTTCTCTGTGGAGAGGAAAAAATTAGCATCTAACCATATCCTTCACCTACTGTTGCCATATTATACAGATCTTTTAATTATAGTAATAAACATGATACTAGTGGCAAGGGAGAGAGAAGCCTTCACAGCATCTGCCTTGGGATTTATAACAGTTGTGTTTTGTTCTGTTTTAACTGCTCTTTTTGTAGCAGGGGAGGTTTGCATTCCAGGTGCAGGTTATTTCCTCCTTGACAGAGAAATGAATGGAAATGAAAACAGGACAATGTCCACCTTTGTACTAATGTATAAATCCTTACATTCTTCTACAGCGATAATAAATGGGAAAGTAGTGACTGGTAAATTTAGAGTTTTAAGTATATCAAAGACTCTAACTTCAGTTCCTATTCAGGCACCTTCTTCATGGTGGCTGCTTCCAGAAACTAATCCAATTACTCACAGTTGTGAAAACTTTCAGTCTTAAAGACATATTAGCACAGGGCCCTTTATCCAGAAAATGCTGCCCAAATATTTTATTACATTCTGGGGGCTGATCCAGTTATGAGTAACCTCATAACTCTCTCTCTCTCCCCCTATTCCACATGTGATTGGATGTTTTGCAATGGCAAATGACCTTAAAAGTCACAGAGTCACAATTTCCCCTCATACACTTGAAGCATACACCAAGTTAAAAAATTGCAGATTTGCCTTCAACTTCCTTTAGACACTTGTCTCAGTGGAAAAAAAAAAATTGCAAAAGTGATTGCAAAAAAAAAAAAAAAGCTGCAAATCAGAACTGCAGTATTTCCAACCCATTTTAAACAGGCAACTCTTATTATACAAGGTGCAAAAGAGAGAAGCGGCCCACAGTGTGCTCATTTCTGTGACCACCGTGCTGTGGGAATTGCTGTAATATGTAAGGCTGTCATACACAGATCACTTTGGGTTGGTTCATGGTGGGTATCTTTTTATTTACTTTTATTTTGGGTTTTGTTGCTTTTGTTTTTTACATGGAAGGGTTTGAAGAAGGGAGGGGGAGAAGGAAGGCAGGGAAGGGAGAAAGAGAAAGGGAAGAAGAGAAGACATAAAGGAAGGGGGTAGGGGAAGAGAGAGGTGAGGAAGGAGAGAAGGAAAGACACAGCAAAGCTGGTTTCGTTTCAAACAATGCCTACTTTTATGAACTGGAAACACACTACAACAGTTGAAAGGATCCTGCAATAGGAGATTCAAATAAGATAACTTGAAATGCAGAAAATGAAAACCAGAAGAAAGTTCAGCATTAAAATCTTTGTTGGCTTTAGCTGGACATGAAGTGATCTCTTATATTTGTTCTTTCAATTAATCCTGACTCCCCAAAGATTCAGTAGGCTTTGCTGGATAGAGGTTCAACCACTCAATGACTAAATACTGAATCCTGCAGAATGTTGTCATGGTTAGAAAATCTCCACTAGAGGAAAATGCTTCTAAACAAGGGCAACTCCTTTTTTATTTATTGTTTGAATCTAATCATATGGTTTCCTGCCTTGCACATCTGGTCTTAGATAGTCAGATCTGGAAACGATAGCTTTTTACATTGTTAACCCCACCCTGTAGTGTTAGTAAGGACTTGAGCCAGATCCCAGTCAGAGACTTTTCTACTGACTACAGTGGAACTAGATCAGGCCCCCACTGAATTGCTGTCTCCAGTGGATTGGAGATGAAGAAGAAAAGATGTGAGGAAAAAAGCTATGCTTTCTTGTGCTTGTAAGAAACCAGACATTCTTTAATTGAAGCACTAGTACTACTTCTGTGTCACAGAAATCTTCATTTGGCCCTTGGTATTCATTAACCTATCTTGGTGTACTGAGTTTCTCAGTTGTTGTTAAAATATGATTAATCTAGGATATAAACAACAGATTTGATGCCTTTTTTATGTGCCATTCCATGTTTAACTTGTTTTCCTCATGCACAGATTTATCTTATCAATGTATACCCCTTTAAAAGACGACCACGTCTCATCATAGTTTAGTGCATTTCTTGAAG
Source organism: Nesoenas mayeri (assembly GCF_963082525.1). NCBI lineage: Eukaryota > Metazoa > Chordata > Aves > Columbiformes > Columbidae > Nesoenas > Nesoenas mayeri. The sequence continues at coordinate 11,996,807 of NC_137541.1, forward strand.
GGAATAAATAATAATCATGTTTCTTGATGCTAGCAGTTGTAGAATATGACTGTAATAATACATTATTAATTCAGGATACATTTAGATTGAAACCCTAAGTCAGTTATGTTCACTCAGAAGAGAGCGTCACAGTTTGCATTTGTTCTTCTCTCATAACATCACTTTTTACAACTAACAAGTAATATCTGCTTTTAGGAAGAAGATAAACAGTATGAGCAGCATCCCACTGTGGATAAGGACTCAGGTTTGGTTGTCTTTCTGGGTAGTTTCTTTTCCTAGGACCAATATTCAGGCTCAAGAAAAGGAACATGGAGAGAAAGCACTGCATCCCTCTGGAATTTTGCCCATGAAGAACAGATACAGGGAAGGCCCCTGAAAGATTATAAACATGGGGCATGAGACAGCAACATGAGATTAGTACTATTCCTGAGTCACCTCATTAGAAGAAAAAGAAAAAGAAAAAGGAAAAAAAAAAAAGAAAGAAAAAAAAAAGTCCCATGTTCTTGTGCAATGATTTGATCCTGTTTTAAAGTAAAATTCTATGTTACAGAGACCACATATGTCTCATTTGTAAACCATTCCACATGGCAATATCTGGCACTATAGAACAAAAATTATTTTCATGTTTACCTGGGCTATGGTTCAACAAGACACAAAATTTGGCTTGGGGGCTCTTTCTGTCAGATCCAAAACTCCGTGGACACATGCCACAAAGCACTGATCCAGGATAAACCTATTCTGCTGGTTCAGATTTGTTCAAAACTTTTTGAAGGATTAACCAGGGGCTTGTGTTTTGGACCAGGGAGCATCTGTGCTCACACAGCCAGTAAAAATCTGCCATAAAAGCACAAAATGCCAGCTAATGCAGTTCTGGCTGGTTTGGTTTGCACATGTTCTGGATTACATTTGTGTGCGGAGAGCACTATCATTGTCCCGCAGTGAAATCAGGGGTTGTGGCACTGTAATAGTGAGCAGGCTGCTCACTATAATGGCATGGTTACCTTTGAACAGCTTTGCTTCTGCACCTCCTCCACCAAGTCATATTCTTGATTCCCTTCCCAATAAACATCTCATGCAGACAAGGTATACCAGAAGTGGGACAGCCAGTCACAATGGCATTTGACCAAGACATCTCCAAAGACATACAGTGAGACAAATGACAGCCCTAAGGCTTCTGAGATTTGTGACTTCATAAATCTATTTTCAATTTTAAGACTGCCCATCACTTGATCTTGATAACTGAACTGTAAATACTTAAAATAATTAATATACTTCTTTATCCCTGTCCATATTTAAAAATTTAGTCACATAATTTACCACATATCCATCTTCTTGTTATCTCTGAATTGAATGACGAGGCACAAATATCTTCTACATTAAAAATCAGAAATACGGGATACTTTCCAAAGCTCACTAAAATCATGGAACATCTTCCTACTGATGTCAATGAGCCTGTAGACTTTGGCAGTTAGTGTTCAGAATGGAGTACTCAATGCCTTCCACGTTCAGACCTCAGATCTCAGACTCGGCAAACATAACCTCAACCAAATGTGCCAGTGAGGGTGCAGCACAGGGAGAAATGAATTTATTTGTTTTGTGGAACTTATTCTGTTTTCCTTTTCTTTCTATTTCTTTCCTTTCCTTTCTTTTCCTCTCTTCTCTTCTCTTCTCTTCTCTTCTCTTCTCTTCTCTTCTCTTCTCTTCTCTTCTCTTCTTTCTCTTCTCTTCTCTTCTCTTCTTCTCTTCTCTTCTCTTCTCTTCTCTTCTCTTCTCTTCTCTTCTCTTTTCTCTTCTGTTCTTCAGCTAGAAACTCCTTTTTGGGAGCCCAGAAAGAACATTGAGCTGTTTTTGTAACAGTACTCAAGACTTCAGAGAAACTACTGACTCACATTTATACCAGTAAAATGTTTAAAAATATTTCACTAGGGGCTAAGCAGGAAAAATATGTTGTAGTTCTGGTGATTCAACCAAGGATTTCATAGCTACACATCATTAACACTATAAAATGATCTGTTTCATTTATTTTTTCATTTATATTTCTTTCACGTCTCCTTTGTCAGATCTCCAGAGATTTTTCTTACTATTCCCTTGTATTCTTAGAGCTGGAAAAAGATGATTCTGTAATTATTGCTTATTCACCTGAATGGAAGTTTTAGTACTTGGAAAGTAAAAAAGCTTAAGTGAGATTATTTGCCCTCATGCTTATCTCAGCCTATTCTCTGTCAATGAACAGTTACTTAAAAATAAAATAATAATTCCTGCACTGAAAACAAACTGACTGTTTTGATGGAAAAATGAGCAATTCTGAATCAACATAGTAACCTTTTAAATAACACTTAAAATAGGTTGAAAATTACCTGGACTTTTTAACATGGTGAAATTTTATTTTAGTACTCAGGTCTTGACATTCTACATTATTTCCTTTACTTTTACAATTCATATACATATTTACAAGATAAAGTGCTGTGTTACAGAGAAAGCAATCCAGAAAGCTCTCAAACAAGCAGTAATATATACATGACATTGTTTCTATGAAAAGAAGTGTCATAATTTATTAATTTAGGAAAAGCATTGCTCTCAAGTGGTAGTACTATTTTGGAACAAAGCTGATACTATTCTGGGATGCACTGTGGTCTGTGCCTTCTACCCTACTGACTTGATTTGCTTGGGTGTCTCTGGAGCACACTACCTGTATCCACAGCAGAAATTGCAAGCTACATTAGTAAGTAAAGCGAGGTTCTTCAGCATGTTTTATCCAGGAGAAAAATACTTATGGTATGCATGATCCCCTGTAAACCATTGTCCTAGATTCTTATTGTCTTTCAGAAGAGTTTTCTACATAATTTTTCCTATGTAGGTCACACAAGTCCCTATTTACTCATCTGTTTTCATGCTCTCTTACAGTTTTCCCTTTCCATTTCTATTGCGTTCTTCTCAAAGGAAATTCTTGGAAACTGAGTGTTTCCAAGAGATTCCTGTATGTTCGCAGCTCTACTGATGATACAGAAGTCTGTACTTTGTTGAACAGAAGAAGGGCAAAGAAGATCCATATAACACCACTGTCTTTGCAAAATAATTCTTTCTATTGTAATTGTTAGCTACTATTGTCTCCTCTCTGAATATTTGTCCACTTGAGAGTTGATCTTAAGGTAACAAGCATCTCTCCATGTGGAGGCTGCACTATGTAAATAAGACCTGCAGGACAGTCCTGTAATGAAATCATCCAGTGTGGTCAAATCTGCTCAAGAGTAATATCCAGAAACCTGAACTATAACTGCTTTATAGTTTGGGAAACAGGCATTTTCTTTGGAACCTGTCTTACTCATTTTAGGTAAATAGAGATCCACTTAATAATCTCTGATTATTGTTTCATAATGGCTTTGAAGAAAAAATCGATGTAAGACCCTTTCTTTCCACCTCCAGATGCTTGTTCCCATTTTCATATCACAACCTTCCCGTTGATCCAACTAATGCAACTGTTTGCATGGCTGTTCTGCAATTTGGGTTACTTAAATGATGCAGGTTAAAAATAACTTCAGCCTGAATAAGGAGCTATTTTAAACTTGCTTAGCTGCTGAAGCCAAACTATTATGAAAATACATCTTATGTCAGCAATAGCTTGACCTGTACGCTTTCCATAGAGGCCATGTGAAGTCCAGCATGTTTCTGAATGACTTTTTTTTTTTTTTTTTTTTCCTGGTTAAAGAAATACATTAATAACTGACTTTTTCAAGACTTTAACTTTTAATTTCCTCAGAGTCTTGCAAAGAAAAACAACCTTGTAGGGAAATAATCTGGTTCACATTGATATCAGCGTAGACCACATCATAGTCAGAATCATGAAGAGTAAGCATGTATCCATAGTCCACCATTTTTGAAAGGGTTACTCATTGTCAACAAGCCCTTCGTAAATAAATCATGATCAGAAAAAGATCCATTAGTGATTAGGTTGCAAAACATATGTGTAGGGTAGCCTCTCTTTCAATATATGCCAGAATGAACAAACCCTTTGTGGGATCAGTAATGCTGGAGCTTCAATTGCTGCATGTGGTACTGTGAGGCTAGTAACCGGCATCTTGGTTAGCATGGCTGCGACTGCGGGGGCCAAGAAAGGAGACCACAGACCTGTTACCCAGCACCTAGGGCATTAGAAGAGTTAACAGGGATCGTGTGCTCTTGCTATGGCTTTTGAAAAATCAGTGCTAGAAATCTTTATGCACTTCTACACTGCCTGACAAATGGAGAGCAATGGGTCCTGATCACTGTGTTCCTCGAGTCTGCAATCTGCTGCTTGGTTTCGGCCATCTGACTGATTTTGTGCATGTTACACACAGCACCTGCTGCTCTGTGTTGTTATTTGGAGAAAGCCAGGCAAAGGGAATACACATTTTTTCCTTATGACTTCATATTAAGTAAAAGCCTGTGACACACAAAACTTCATGTTGCTACAAGTGCTGCTCTGACTAACGACCTCACCCTCCCTCAAGGGACGATAAAATTTTGAGCTGGAAACCTGGACTCCAAATATCTTCTAATGTGATTTTTTTTTCACAGACTCATGCAGAAAATTATGTCTGTTTGCAATATATTGGAATTGTTATGTAATATATGGGGATTTTTTTCATATCAGCAACTGTATGTTGCTCAACGTTTAGGGTGGGATCTAGAAATAATGGCTGGAAATACTCCTCATAACAGCAAACGTTTTGACAATCCCCAAGTGTTTTGCAGATAATAATTATGCGTAATTTTTACTATGTTTATACTGACAAAAACTGATAATAAAGCAAAATAAATAAAGTAATAAATCATGCCTTTGTTATATAGACAAGAAGAAACATTACAGTTTTATTATCTGGCCTTTCAAAGACAAGCCTAATACTGCTTGCAGTCAGAACCATGTGTCTCATCACATCTTTGCAGTCAGATTAGAAAAGCTGTGATGCTCAAATTGTAAGGCCACAAATCAGCTGCATAAAAGTTCTAGTGCAAAGAGTCATTGCAGTAGTAAAGCTTAAGGAAAAATTATCCTCTTCAATTCTCAAAGCTTATGTGGACTTCTATTTTTCTTACTTTTTCTCATACATACATAAAAACTAGTTTTCATCAACAGAGCTTAAACAGATCATCAGAAGGCAAAGCTGCCTTATGGATAAAAAGAAATAAGATTTTATTCCCCTTCTCTCCCTTGCTGTCCCAAGTGTATGGCTACTCTTGTTGAGGTTATGGAGTCTTTAAATGAGACTCAACACAGTAAACAACTTTCTAAAACAAACCCATATTGCCAAGAAAATAGGTTGGATAATTCAGTTAGCCTTTTATATAACCTTACATGACTATGGAAGAGCAACTGTATAATATGGGGCAAAAGGTTCACCTAAGAAACAGTAGACACCTATAAAGGTATAAGAAAAGGGCATTCATGTAACAATGCTCTGATACATTGCCATAGACTGCATCTTTATTTTTAATAATAAAAATATCATCATATACCTAATCATTTTGAACTCATATGTAGTTTTGGGTTCCTCTGCACCTTGTCTGCTAACATTAAATTATGTAACTTCTGGCAAAGGAGCTCTTATGGATTGAACCCCCATCAGCTTTCATAAATTATGTCACTGATGCAGCTACGGGTTGAGTCCATTTCTCTCATGAGAAGTTTTGCTAAAATGCCCTCCCGTCAGTGAGGCCATAGCACAGCTGGAGCAGGGGCATAATAAGATAGCAATAGTCCATCCCCTGTCCTCCACTGTGGACAGGAGCCTGAGCTCTTCTGCTGCCCGAGTCCGAGGAAAGATGTATCTA